>NC_046297.1:14610576-15247500 GCF_004115265.2 Rhinolophus ferrumequinum
TTCAGGAGATGTGATAGCAGCAGAGCACAACAAAATAACACAATTAAGGACACATTAGCCATATGTCTCTATTATGTTGAGAACACAGCAATATAAATGACCAGGTGATGACCTTCACCCCAAACTGGAAGGTGGATGACAAAATTCATGCTGGTTTGGAAACTAAAGGTGGACAAAGACATCAAAAAATTATAAGGTGCAGGAATGGCAGTCGTCTACAGTTTGGAGTTGATAAGGACTTGATAAATAAAGGTTTATTGGGATGCAATACTAGCAAACATTGTCACAGTGTATCCTAAAGATTAAGTGAAATTAAGAATAGTTTTTGTTCGATCTCAGCATGGCCCCTTCTAATTTGTACTTTCTGTCAGCGAATACTTCTATGGCGGCACATGTTAATACATCAGAATACGCCTGCCCTTAGTATTCAAGGATGAATACCCTTCCATTGCCACTGCATCTTGTGCCTACTACAATTAGAGCCCTGATCAAATGGTTCTGTAATTGTTGGTTTACTTATATTTCTCCTAATAGGCTTCTGATCTTCTATTAGGTGGGCCTGTGTCCTCAGAATCCAGCCTACTGCCAAGCACACGGTGGTCATCCAGTAAATACAGTCATCGAATGAATAGTTCTTATGGTGACTTTGGTTATGAGACTGGGTGTCTGAAAACACTGATGGGCCAGCTTTCTAGGAGCCTCACATGCATTTTGTTTCTTTTTTGTTATGGGTTTGTTCTGAGGGAGGGCTCGGTCATAATACTGTGTGGTTTCCTCATTTTCATTCAATGGTTGTTGCCAAACTGTCCACGCAGCTAAAGTAAATATGTGGTTAAGAGGTAAAGGAAGGAGGAAAGGATAAATTAATGAAGCAGTTTAGTTTTAATAAATTAAATCCCAAAAATATTCTATTAGTCGTGGCAGGGTGAGGAATTTAATTAAAAATATATGTATAAGTATGTTTATAGAGTTATAGGTTAGATAAATCCTGCAGAAAAATGTTAAGACTATATGTACAAGACCTAATATTTGCACATACCTGATTTAACATGATTGAACATAGAATCATAGAACTTCTGCCCTTGTTTCCCACATATTCTGTCTCAAATTTTAATATGAGCACTGGAGGTATAAGTATTCCACCACTGGGCAAAATTTTATGTTTTATATTACTCTGCTTTATTTCTATGATTTCTGTTTTGTTTGCAAGAGGAATAGCCGTTTTTATCTACCTTTTTATAGGTGCCTGCTCTAGTTAAAAAATACTTTTTTTTTTTTTTGAATACCTATTGGGTTCTAGGTGAAACCATTTTCATGCTTGTGTTTTGTATTCAGTTTGTTTTCTTTTATGGAAAGGGATAGTCAAGTTTGCATCAAAATAGTTTACTGGAATACCAGGCTTAGATTTAGTAACTTGGCTTGGTACCTGCTGGGGTAACCATAAGCCACAAATGGAGGAAACGGGCTTTTGAGGCAAATGAATGTGTAGTTAGGTTCCAGTTACAAGCATGCTGCTTAGCACTTGTAAGCCTCAGTTTTCTCATTTGTAAAGAAAAGATGATATATTCTTTATTGAGTTGTTGGGATGGTTAAATAAAATAATATCAAGTACCATGAAAATGTTCAGCTAATGGTAGATCTTAGTAGAACGCTTCTTTCTTCCTTTTCCCATTTGTCTCCATAGTTATTAAATGGGAGAGCTGTCGTTTTTCCTCTTGTTACCTTATTTTCTCTGTGAAAATGTTAATACTATAATATTACTAAATAGTACTGTTTATTATATTGATTTATTATACGTCAGGACTTCCTCAGGCCCAATGCAATGTAATGCCTTTAAAGTGAATGAATTCTGATTTCATCAGAGTGAGGCTCCTGTTTTTGCTGATTATGTGTCTGATTTATAGGTAGGATGGAAGCACTAACAAAGAAGGTGAATTGAACTGTCCGCTGATTGGGTGCTGTTATGTGCTGAGGGAAGTACTAAGCACTTTATGCAAGTGTAACTTTGGAACGACCCAAGCACATAAGCAGGTATTATCATTCCTATTTCACAGATAACAACATTGAGGACCAGGTAGCGCAAGCGTCTCCAAGGTCAGAGCTGGATGCTGAGATCAGCGTCACCCCAATACCTACTTCCTAAACTATTGAATGGTTGTTGTCATCATTATTATTTTTAAATTTATATCATTCTTATGCCTTGTGAGAGTATTTACAACATCACATTATGGCCCTAGATTTCTAGAACTCCAAGGGACTTCCTGGGATGAGCTTATTTGATTTTCCAGGATATCACAAGCTATTTTATGGTGTGTGTGTGTGTGTGTGTGTGTGTGTGTGTGTGTGTGTTACCTTAATGATGTTACTTACACTCTGTCAGTTCAGACTCTTTTGCTCTAGCTTATCTATCCCTTGAACACTGTCCTAGATGACCGAAGAAAAGTTGCTAGATCATCAAGTTATAATGAAGTTCTAATTTAGGATGTTACTCTGGATATAACCACCTTGTAAGGATTACGCCTCAGACAGTACTCACCTTCATGGCTTTTCTGACTTCACCAGCCAAGCTCAGCCCCAGTACTTGGCAGTCATCAGCCTGGCAATTTTATGTTTCTCACCTAACCCATCATTCTCCTTTGCCGTGTTCCCTAATCCAACATTCTAGAATCCTGCCCAAGGTCTGTAGCCCCACACTGATCCTCCTTTTCACCTTGTGTCTTCTGGGCAATATATTGGCATCTTTCTGATCAGTTACTATATTGGTTTCCCACTTATCAGCATAAGTTCTTACTCCTCTGCTCATATCAGAACAATTAGCAGCTGAATTTGACCTCTGTTGCCAATGTCCTGGTTCTGGTGTATCAACAACAACAACAACAACAACAACAACAACAACAACAACAATAATAAAAATAAAATACCTCCTTTTCTCTCTTTCTTAGTTTCCTCTTTTTTTTTTTTTTTTTTTTTTTTTTAAGACAAAGGCATTCCCTAAGTTCTATTAAAGTAAAAATAGAGCAGTGTTTTCTCCCAGTCTTTTTAACCAGAAAGGGTTGGAGAAAGGAAAATCACCACTTGGAATCTCTCTCTTTCAAGAAAAAGAAGCACCCTTTAATGATTTCGTTGTCCATGGGACTATTTAGGATCTTTCCCCTCTTTAGCAGTACTATCTAATATATACTGGGGATGCCAAAAAATGTATACAAGTGGACACTTTGGTCAACGTTGCTCAAGCATTAGTTTGCTGTAAGCAGAAGTGTCTGGACACTGATGGTAACCACTTTGAGCACCTCCTGTAATTGCAGAAGTCAAATGTGACTTGTATTCATCTTTTGTTGTCGTTATATATTAAGTATTACAATTTTCATACAGTTTTCTTTTCTTAAAATGTGTATACATTTTTTTTTTTTGGCACCCTCTGTATTTCCAGCAGAGTATATCAGCTTCTGTTTCATGTATAAATTTCTGGGTCAGCAACTTGTTTTGGATTTCAGTCCTTAAAATCAGGTTAAAATAAATATTGGAGATGGTTTTGAGGGACCAAAAGGCAATTTTCCTTGACTATGTCCCCCAAACAACTTGAAATCCATGAAGACCAGGAGTGGGGGCGAATTGGTAAAACCTACAGTTCTCCTGTGTCTTCTTTACTTTCCCACAGAACAATACACTCTGACACTTCTGGTCACCAAATGTGTTGTATGTGTTGTTTTTTCCCACACATCAAGCAATTCTGAAATACTAGCTGGATGTCCTCTAATTTAACTCAATTCTGATACCATCTACTGGAGCTAGCATCTGAACCTGCAGCTTAAGGGCTCAGTCACGTGAGATTGCTCCCCATTTCAGATGCCGATTGTAAATAGTAGGTCCCCAGGTTACTCACAACTTCTGTCCAACTTGGCCACAAATCAGAAGTTGCTATAACCTCCTCCTTCTTGGATTCGATGATTTATTTGCTAGAACAGTTCACAGAACTCAGGGAAACACTTATTGTTTACGCGTCTATTAAAGGACATGATAAAGGACAGCCATGAATAGTCAGATAAAGAGGTATATACGTAGGGTGAGGTCTGGGAGGGCCCCAAGCCCAGGAGCTTCTGTCCCTGTGGGGTTGGGGTGCCTCACCCTTCCGGTTCCTGGATGTGTTCACCAACCTGGAAGCTCGACACACCCCATGCTTCTGGGATTTTTATGGAGGCCTCTTCACACATGCATGATCAGTGATTAATTCCACTTCCCCCAGAGAAGTGGGGTTCTGCAAATTCTGGACTGCAAATTCCAAGCTTCTAATCATGATTTGGTCATTCTGGTGACTGGCCACATCCAGGAGCCCACCCAGACTCACATCATTAGAACAAAAAGTGCTTTTAGGAATTTACTAGTGTTTTAGAAGCTCTGTGTCAAGGATGGGGCCGAAAATCAAACATTAGAGCAAGAAATGCTCCTAGTGCTCTCATCACGTAGGAAATCACACGGGTTTTAGGAGCTCTGTGCCAGGAACCCAGAGCCAAGACCAACATATATGTTTTCTATTATCTCACAGAGGGTACAGAAGAAAGGAATAGTAAGTGCACGCGATTTACTCCAGTTGGAGTGTGGCTGAGCTTTTGGGCCACAGTGCACTGTTCAGCTGGCTGTGTAGAAAGGATGATTAATTGCCCCAGATTGAAGACCATGTGAAGTCATTACCTGAGTGGTCTACTGTCTTGGGTGGGACACGATCTGTCAGTCATGTGAGGCTGGAAGTGGTTCTGGTGTGACTTTGTCTCAGCTCTTATCCATTTACACACAACATCCTTCCTAACTGCGTTAGTCTGCGTTAAGGAATGGAAGTTGATTCTAGTTTTGGGGTGAAGGTAAGGATTTGAAAGTAGTATTTCATGTATAGTGGAGGAGTTTAATTTTTCTACTCAGTTACATTTCATACGAATGTATATTTTCGTGCCTCTGAAAGAACTCACGCCATACTGGGGCATTTTGATGCTCAGAATTTATCCATTAAATTAAGTGGAAGGGTCGTAAAGCATTCTGTAGAAGCAGAACTGATATATCACTCTTGAAAGGTGTTAATTTGGTTCTCCAGCTCTGATTTGTTTAGTAGAACATATTAATTGCTTGGTGGACAGAGCTAAACCATTTTAGGCTTCAAAAACTTAGAAGCTCTGAAAAATAAATAGCTTGATCATCGCTGAATATTTATTCTGATTATAACAGCTTATTTGATCAAACACAGTATAAGTTTATTCTCAGAATTCTTAACAACTGCTTTTAAAATGAAATTTGATATTGATAGAGTAATTCAAATGAAATACAGTTTCTTTTAACAGCTAAATCAAAACCGCAGGAATGGAAATATTGTCTCTCTACTCTTGAGGGCATTATCACATGAAAGTGTAGTCGTCAGGAAGAAGGAAGATGTTTTGGCCCAAACTTACTGCATGTCAGCTGAATATTAAAATGATTGATTTTTAATATGGATACCTGCCATTTGCTGAGTGTTTACCTGTGATGTACCTGTCTGGCACCCGATGAGTCTTTACATATATTAACTCATTTAATCCTTGTAACACTCACCTACAGATATGATGTTATTCTCATAATGCAAGTGAAGTGACTGCAGGCCAGAGAGGTTTGCCTTGCCAAATGTCAGATATAGCAAATCGCACGTCTTCCTGATTCCCAAACCTGTGCTTTCCGTCCGTTCACCTCTCCAACAGTCTCTCCACTCACTGTTGAATGTAAGAATACCGTTTCTCCCATCTAACATTGTTTGCTTAACTTTTTAAAATAAACATATTATTGGTATATGAGGAATGTTCTATATGTTTTTTCAGCTTCATCGAGGTATAATTGACAAATGAAATTTTTATGTATTTCAAGTGTACACTGTGATGATTTACATTGTGAAAGGATTTCCACCATCAAGTTAATTAGTACAACCATCACCTTACGTATTTACTTTTTTTTTTTTTTTTTTTGGTGAGAACACTTAAGTTCTACTCTTTTAGCAAATTTCAGTTATACAGTACAATAGTATCAACTATCGTCATCATGTTATACATTAAATCCTCAGATCTTATTCATCTTATAACTGGAAGTTTTTACCCAACCTCTCCCTATTTCCCCCTCTCCCAGCACCTGGTCATCACCATTCTCCTCTCTATTTTTACAAGTTTGACTTTTTAAACATTTTATTTTAGATTCCACATATAAGTGATACCATGCAATATTTGTCTTTCTCTACCTAGCTTATTTCACTTAGCATGATACTCTCCAGTTTCATCCATGTTGTTGCAAATGGCAAGATTTCCTTATTTTTAAAGACTGAATAATATTCCATTGTGTGTGTGTGTGTGTGTGTGTGTGTATGTGTGTGTGTATGTATATATCTATATCTATATATATCTATATCTATATCTATATCTATATATATATCACATTTTAAAAAAATCTGTTCATCTGTCTGCAAACACTTAGGTTGTCTCCTTACTTTGACTATTTGATTGACTAGAAATCCCTTAACAAGACTGGTGGTTCAAAAACTAGAGTTAAATGTTTAATAGTCACTGTTAATTGAAATTTAGTTAGACATGAAGATAATAAAGTATCTCTGAATGAAAATGTCCTTAAATGGTAAAGTGTGACTTCTTTTATAAAAATTACAATTTACACCAAATTTTTAGGAATCTATTCTTTGTTAGGCATGGCACTGGATTAACAAGAGAAGAAGTGTGGATTACAGCGGGGACTCCAGGACTGATGGCCATGGCCTGAATCCCAGAATGCCACAGGGCAAGATAAATAACCTCTGTGTGTGGCAGTTCCTCATTTGTTGTTCCTCATCTCTACTTCATAGAGGTTCTGATGATACAATGAGCTAATATGTCTACAGCATGCAGAACAGTGCCTACACGTGGTCAACTCTCAGTAAATATTAGTTATTATTGTTAATAGTCCCATACCAGAAAATACCAATTAACAGGAAATTGTAGTTTGTTAATGCCTGGGATATCATCTGTTCTTTTAAGGGGGATGGAGGATTTGAAGACTGATATAAGGACATATAAATATGTGAATGAGATAGACAAATATTGTTTAATATTTTGACTTGTTAAACATTGCCAGTTTCTCTTGATGGCTGAATTTGTGGGTTTATTTATTTATTTATTTTTGTAGGACGTAGGAGGAAGGCAGGAAGGAACTGGAATGTTGAACTCTATAGCTAAAATACAATTTAAAAATTTTAAAAAACAATTGATTTTGAACCCAAACTAGGTTTTGCCATGGTCTTACTTAGGATAAGCTTGATACACATAAATTTGCATCTATGAACTTTGTTTGTAAATGGGAATAATGATAATGTTAAAGCCATTTAGGATTTTATCAAAATCCTAATGAATTCATGTTTGTAATAAGCTTGGAGGATCATGAATGTCTTTGCCTTTTATAAAAGAGCAAAAATGTAAAATCCTAGTAAATACAAAAAGTCCCATTTATTTATACATTAATCACTTTTTATGAGTCCCTTTTGGTCCAATGAAGACCAAAAAAGTAATATTTTCTCTCTTGATTTGGCACAATAGAAAAATGTGTTATTCAAAATTCTGGTTGTGTAATTTGGGAGAAAAAGTGACATTTATCATTTAATTAGTTCTTTCAACTCAGGGTCCAAAATTACAGTCCAAATTTCCTAATAAGCTGAAGAATGTGAGCAAATGATAGCATCTTGCTATTAATATAAAAAAACCTAAGGGATACTAGCAGCTTGTGCTCTGATTTAATTATTAGTAAGATATTTTTCTGATATGTTTTGTTAATGTACAGTGGCCTCTCTGATGCTTCATTGTTTTATTCATGATATAGTAGTTTCTGATGACTAAGAACAGACTATAGCTTGGGAAACTATATTTTTTTTTAATTTGGTTTTTGTTTCTTATCCAGTTTTTTGGCAGGGTGAATGTTCGTCTCTAAGTCTCCTTTACGATTTAAAAATATCATGATTCTATGGCTCTATTGCATACGCACAGGTATCTGTTTACAATAGGAGAGGGGATGAACCAAATGGCATGGCACACGATTGGTGTGTTTGGGTCAACTGTTTTGGAAGGGAAATATTAAAGTCTGATGAGACTACTGAGGATTCTATCTGGGTGCTATTTTGACAACCATAAATAAAATTAAATAAATAAAAAATAGGTCTGTAGGAATAGCTGGATTTGAAGAGACCTTAATTAAAAACATTTGAGAGCTCTATTTTGGTCACTTTTCATGTGGTGCTTTTTAGGATAGTGCAGAGTGAGAGAGTCCCTCTGTGTAATTCGGCGCCAGTCTAAGCCATCTGAAACAGCAGTAAACCCTGGTAAAATTTCGCAGGATCATCTACTGCCTAGTCACATTGCGGGTAGATAGGTTAAGACTCAGGTTTTCTCCCAGGGCTTTGAATCACCTCCTCTGTACCCCAGGCCTTCAGAGACTTCCCGTATGAGTACACATGGATGATCCTGCTCCCTACCCATGATGTGGTCACTAGGTTTCAGATGAGGCCTGGAGTATACTCCTTACTTCTTTTGGAGGGTTCTGACATGCCCTGTGCTATTTATGCTAAGTTCTGTCAGACTGAGGAATGAGACTCAAGTTAGGTCTTTAGAGATTATGTGTGATCGACAAAGTGTGTAATGTAGGCATTGGTAGCAGTAACAAAGATCCCCCAAACATCAGTAGGCTAAACATTAAAAAAATGATTGCTCATGGGGTTGGGCTTTTGGGGGCTCTACTTTCAGTTTCATTCCACTTATCTTATGATTCCATCAGCTTGATACTTCAAGTTGGCTGAGAAAGCCCAGAGATGGAGTCTATCACTTCAGCAGTTAAATGCTGTAGCTCAGAAATGACAGATCTCACAGCTCATTGGCTAGAACTACTTGGATTGCCCCATATAAGAACAAGGGTGGTAGGGAAGTATAATTCTCGTATATCCCAAAAGCAGAGCAGAGCTGGGTTTGGGTGAATCCTGGATGTCTCTACCACAGCATTCTTAATTTATAAATAATATTGTAAATTCACAACAGTATATTCATATATTGCCTAGGAATTATTCAGAATGTCTGTGAAGTAAACATTTTCTGCACCATATCTACACCCAAAGCATATACACAGTTCTGTGTTACTGACCCATCACCGATACACAGAGGCTTTAAATGGGTTTGTAATTGGTGCTGGATTCGCACCCATCCAATTACATTCTATAAATCAGCAATTTCTTACATCAGTTCTGATTGGAGGTGAATCTGTGAGATGAGAGTAGCTTCGACTGGGAACAGGTAGCAGCCTGAAGTTAGCTGGCCAACCTGAGAAATGGACCAGTTCTTGGTTTCATTTGGATTGTGTTCTAATGAAAAGCATACATCCTTTGTCATAGCCTCAGGAATCTCAGGATGTCATGTGATCATGAGTTGACTTTCTTAACCTTCCTTCTTTTATTGGAATGAGGAGGTATTACTTTATGAACAGAATAGTTTTCTAGACTTTTCACTTAAGGAGACAGAGATGGGCTGATGGCTAAGGGATGGTGTCTGGGTGTCCAGACAATGGTGTGAGCTTTTATTCCGTTGCCTGAATCCACAATATGAAATTTGTAAATTGGAGAGACTCTTGTTGGCAAATGGAAGTTTTGCTCTTCTAATTTTTTTATAACTTTTTGGGTATAATAAAGGTCATCCAATTTTTCAGATTCATCCATCTAAACTTTTTTGGTCCATCTGTTTTTGTCCTGGCACGCACAGTAGTGAATTCTTCATTTCAGAGCTGCTTCACTGCTCTTCCAGAACAGAGAAAAGAGAGCACTCAAAACTATTATTAATTTCTAAATAAAATGGGCCAGGTCTTGCATGCTCCTAAAATGGAAACAATTTTTTCACAAACCATACAGGGGGTAAGATTGTAGTGCTGTTTGTGGGAGAGTGGCTGTCAAACTCTTTGTATGAAAAGACAATTAACTGTTTGTGAAGCTGGCAGTGGGGCCCTGGAGAGGGGGAGGAGCGGGAGATGAGACGGTCAGGTTCTGACTCCCTTCGGCAGGCCATGTGGCTCTTTCCTGGCAGAACGCCCCTTGATGTCAAAGTGAGCTGTGTGCGCCAGGAATGAAGCAGTGTGGGGAGAATTCGATACTGGGTCTGAGTGGTTTGCATTTTTCTTTCTTTTTCTTTTTTCTCTTTTTTTCGTTGTTTTTTTTTTTTATGATGACAGTTTTCAAAATAAAGGGACTTCAGTTTCTCAAAAGAAAAAAAAAATCTCATAAAATTCTTTTGAAATGCTTCATTAAGCCCTAGCGACAATCCTTTTGGATATGGAACTAAGTGCAAAGTTGAAGTTGAAAGGCGACAAATTGAACGAGGGTTACTATTATTATTAAAACTTGGTTGAGTTGGAGGCTTGTCCTCAAATTTGGTCAGTGTAGCTGGTCATTTGGACCAGTGTAGCAGGGGCAGTAAGGTCAGTGACTCTTGAGGTATTTGTTCTCGTCTTTGCCATCAACCTGTTTGGTGTCCTTGGTTGAGACCCTTCAAATCAGGTTCTTAATTTACAAAGTTAGAGTGGGTGAGGGTACAAGAGGAGCCTAGAAAAATGCCATGTTCAGTGTAGCCTTTATCATGCTGTCGTGGAGTGGTATACATTGTACTGTGCCTAATAAATGATTTTTAATCAGGAAGATGCTTATGAAAGAGCTGAGGAAATATGGTAATTAGCAATATGGGACCAGACATAATTAAGTACAAATGGTGCCTCAAGGTCATCTGGTCCTAACATTTGCTTCCTAGCAGGAGCATTTCCAACCATCTGATTGAGTCCTTTCATTTGACTCTTCTGATCATACTCACTTGCCAGTGGGATGAAGAGTGTGCATGTTTGTAATTTAATATTGTAATATGTTGTACCATATATGGCTGTATTTTTCAGGTCTTACTCTGTAGCAGTCATGCTAAATGCTTTGTAGGGATCAACTCATTCAATCCAGGACTATGTGTTGCCTTTACCGGTCGTGTTTTCATAGATTCCTTCAGTCTGGAGCAGCTCCTCATTCTTTTCTTGAGGTTTTTGATCTTGACACTTGTGAAAATTAGAGGCCATTTATTTTGTAGAGTGTCCATTGTTTGTCTGATAATTGCTCATGATCAGATTCAGGTTATGCTTTTTTTTTAGAAGGAATATCACAGAATTGATACCGTGCTTTCATTGCGTTCTATCAGATGACACACAGTTTTGTCTTGTTGCCAGCGATGTTAACCTTGATCTAACCTTGATCCCTTGATTAAAATACTGTCAGGTTCCTCATAAAGTTACTCCTTAACCCTGTTGTAATCAGTAAGTATATTGTAGGGATGTGCCGGGCTGTAGCACTCCTCTTTCTTTCTATAGGAAAGGCTCCAACACTCAGCAGGGCAGCTGGACACTCCCTTCCCTCCACACCCTCAGATTCCTTCTTTACTCTTCTCAATCTAATGCTTTTATATTTTATTTTATTATTTTATTTTATTTTATTTAGGAGGGCACAGCTCACATTGCCCTATGTGGGGATCGAACCGGCAACCTTGGTGTTATTAGCACCACGCTCTAAACAACTGAGCTATCCAGCCACCCCTCTAATGCCTTTTAGATTCAATTATTCATAAAAGGAGAAAGGGAGAGAAGGATGAGAGAAAAATTGATAATTTTTTACTTGAAGCTGATGCTGGTAGAACTTACTACTTGTTATGCTTTCTTTGGTTTCCATTGAAAAACGATTTCCCTTCCATGTATGAGAAACAAGTTATATTCCCCCTTAGCATGTTCATGTCATTGTAAGCAGGCTGCTCTAATCGCCAAGCTGGTCTATATGTAACAGAGACCCCAAATAGTAATGGTTTAGACAAGATAGAATTTTTTTGGCAACTTATATTTTAAACTAACACTAAGGATTTATGGGTTAGGCACTGTTCTAAGTGATTCTCTCTCTCTCTCCACACACACACACACACACACACACACACACACACACACATACATACACGAGGTCAGGCAATTAAGTTCACGAACTCATCCTAGACAAAGCGCTACATACCTCATTGCTGAATATCACTATGGTCACCTTCGAAGCTATGCACCAACGCCAGTGCCTAGTCCATCCTTCAAAGCAATTTTGGAACTCTTTTCCTGGAATGGCCATCAGAGCTGTCGTCGTATTACCCTTGATGTCCTGAATGTCATCAAAATGTCTTCCTTTCAATATTTCCTTTATCTTCTGGTAAAGAAAGACGTCATTGGGGGCCAGATCAGGTGAGTAGGGAGGGTGTTCCAATACCGTCCTTTGTTTACTGGCTAAAAACTCCCTCACAGACAGTGCCCTGTGAGCTGGTGCATTGTCGTGATGCAAGAGCTCCGTCAGGACCATTTTTGCACACACGTTTCTCATGCCAAGATTTTCAGTTAAGATTTTCCTAACTGTTTCTCTATCGATGTTTACTTGGTCTGCTGTGCTTCTCACGGTCAACTGATGATTCTGACACACAATTTGATGAATTTTTGCGGTGTTTTCATCAGTTCTGCTTATTACTGGCCGCCCTGACCTCTCTTCATCAGTGATGTGTTCTCTCCCCTCAGAGAAACGTTTAATCCATTTGTACACTGCCATTGTCTTCATGGCATTGTCCCCATAAACTTGGACTAACAGGTCCCTGATTTCACTTCCACTCTTGCCAAGTTTAACAAGAAATTTAATGTTTGTTCATTGCTCTAATTCAAGCTCAGACATTCTCATGATGGCACAAAAAACACACAGCAACAATAATGAACACCACTCAGTAAGACACGGCCACACGTCGACAAGAACACAGCTGTGAGACACTGATGTACCAAGGCTATGAAATCTTACCGACCTATTTGTGCAGTGCTGCCAGTGTAAGCACACGGTGGCAAGTTCACGAACTTCACTGTCAGGCCTGGTGCGCACGCACATGTGTGTGTATGTGTGTACACACACACAGGTATAGATCTATAGATATGTGTATATAGATTTATCTATCTCTCTCTATATAGAAATCTATACCTCTCTCTGTGTGTGTGTGTGTGTGTGTGTGTGTGTGTGTGTGTGTGTGTATACAGGTATAAATATATATATGTCCTTATCTATCTGTCTATCTATCTATTCACCCATCTATCCACACATGTATATGCTCACTGAGTCCTTAATATCGCTGTAGTAAAGAAGAAGAAAGAGAGGCAGAGAGGTTAAGTAACTAGTTCAAGTTGTCACAGCTAGTAAATGACAGAGATGGAATTACAGGCAGTCTGGCTTCAAAATCCACCTTTGTAATAAGCACCTGTAGCTGCCACAGTCTTGATAACTCTAGCTACTTAAACCAATTCCTATATAAATGTAATCTACCTTAAAGACCACAACTGATCTTAAGGTTTTGCTCCTATTGCTTTATATAAATTATGGCTTATTTTGGTGCTAGAGTGCTAATTAAAAAATTAAAAGACAAACGTATTCATCAAACGTGAATTTTGCACAATGGCTACATTTTATATAATTTACCCTGACAAAACTGTGGGCTGTGAGTTTTCTGTGTCAAATGACATTTTTCGTGATTCATTAAAATAGTTACGTGAGTAAGACACAGGATCATATAGTAATGGGAATCCAAACCAAGAAGGCGGAGGGATAGTTCAGAGAAGGCCATACTTGGAGAAAAAATCGTGTACTTAGGAAGCAAAAACAGAATCCTTTTGGAGTCATTTTAATTACAGATGTGCACAGTTTTCAAACATATAGCTGCAAATGTCTTTGCATGCTTTTGATGTGAAATGACCACATCATGTGCCTGCATGCTCATTGTGACATAGCTAAATCAGCTGATAGCATAAAGGGCTTTAAAACTTTTGGAAATATGACCCCTGGCTTGACAGCCAGCTGACTTAGATGCTAGTCTTGGCATTTCCATCAGTGAAAATTGGCTTTGATTTTCTTGCTTGTTTCTAACCTGTAAGATGGAAGCAATTGTACCAGCTCAGGCTTTTTGCTCAGTTATATTACTTACTAATTTAAATGGGATTTATTAGAGTTTATCTAGTCTAATTATATAGTCTATTAGAGACATTAGAGATCATCTAGTCTAATGGTATGCCAGCTTTCTGAAAGCAGTATGTCTCTTTTTTCTACCGTCCACGCATGTGAGCCTTTTATGAAGTTATAGGTAAAAGGTTAGGGTAGATCTATTCTGCTAGTGACTCAGGTGAACCTGGGGCCTGCGGCCTGGCCTGTTGGCCTCACCTTCCCTTCAGGAACCCTTGAGGCTGGCAGAGCACGGATTGAAAACGATGATGCTCATACATTTCACCTTTATTTTACAGTTGAGAAAACCAGGACCCAGAGGCAAAATGACTTAACGGAAGTCCGACAGACAGAGAACTTGCATGAGAGCTGAGATCCAATCCCTAGTCTTTTGACTCCCAATCAGTTGTTCCTTCCATTAAACTAAGTTTTATTGTTATTCTCCATTTTTATTCTTCCCTTTAAAAAGCTGAGAATTCTCTGAAATTTAATTATTGTTTGTATATAGATAACATCACGGTTTTAAATCTATCATTTTTATCTGTTTCTCTTTGCTGAGGTACATACTAATTTTTGTCACAAGAATGCTAATACTTGGTTGAATCATTGCCACTTGAAACAATACGGCAGAGTTTTGTAGTTCAGAGTTTTGTAACACTTACCTCACCTCTCTAGTTCAAAACACTGCTCTCGTTCTGTTCTCTACTGTTAATCTTTGGGGATGCTATTTGATGCCTTCTTTTCTTACCTTACCATCCACTCATTTATAAAATGTCAGTCACTGTAAATTATTTCAATCGAGCAAATTGGATTTTGTGCTTATTTCTAACAGCAAACTAACATTTAATTGTCAGCTACGTGCCATTCTTGCGTTATACACTGAGAATACAGGTAAAGAAGATGTCAGGGTCCCTTTTTCTCTTCACTGCCCCCATCTCTCCTCCTGGTGAATGCACAGAGTAGTGGGAAAGTGAGGTGACATTGGTAGAGCCAAACTCAGTTGAACCATGGAATCTTTCTCAACGATGAGTCTCTTCTTTCCTTTTTACTCATTCAATTGATTGTGGGTTTCAGTTAGAACGGTTCCCTGAGAATTCACCGTTTTTACTTTATATGCCTTGTCAATCTCTTTCACGCTTTCTTATTATCCAGTGAATCAAAAACCAAGTACTGTGGTGAGCGCTTAAAGATCCTCTGTTATGTTTCTTCCCATCCCAATGGAAGCATGTGTGCCTTCTGTCTCCCTCCCTGCTTCCCTCCCTCCCTCTGTCCCCTAACCAGACTTTCCTGTCAAGTCTCACTTTCTTCTTACCAAGGAAAAGTTTCTGTCATCTCCACTTTTGGTTCACTTGTTCTTATGTATTTTCCCTCATGCTTCGTCTGGAAAACATTGGTCTGTATATCTACTACCCTGGATAATTTCTGGCCTTTAAGAAAAACGCCCCAGATCAAATATATGGTGATGGAAGGAGAACTGACTCTGGGTGGTGAACACACAATGTAATTTATAGATGATGTGATACAGAATTGTACACCTGAAATCTATGTAATTTTACTAACAATTGTCACCCCAATAAATTAAAAAACAAAAACAAAAACAAAACAAAACAAAACAAAACAAAAAAACTCCCCAAATCAATCCTGTAGGTAATTGTATAAATCTAGTTCTACCTAACTCCACAAATAATAGTATTGTAATCTTGGCCCTGCCCAAGAATTTCTACAGTATCATGAGGAGGTAGTAAGATCTTTTATTTTAATATTTGTCCTGTTGAGTCTTTAAAATTTCTTTTTAATATTGATGGAGTTTAAAATAAATAGCTCTGTGAAATTTATTGTATTCAGTGTAAGGATATTGATCTGGGCATTTTTCATAATGTTATAATTGTGGACTTTGTGAATTATGTGACTGATGATGTTTCTCGTTTTGCATTGGCTGCCAAGAAGCTCAGCATATAACTTGTAGCTAAACTTCAGAAAGTGTTTAGAACGTCACAGCATTTGCTACTTTTTTCACCCTCACCCAATGGCTTTACCTTTATTTTCATTCCCTATTTTCCACTTGCCTAATTTCCTTTTTTTTGTTTAATCTCACTATAATACAGGTAATTTTTTGTACTGGTGTTTATAAACCACCTTAATTCACTTTTGGAAAAAGATATAGCAAAACAAAACATGATTGCTTATTAAATTATAGATTTAAGTAGTTAGCAAAATATAAAGCAAGTCTGTGATTCTTGACATTCTATGTGCGTTCAACACAACATGGTTCAACTCCAGCATTCACTTAAATTATGTTCGGCAAAGAAATAAAGACGTTATGAATGCAAAGTAATTATCTATTTGAAAAGATTTTAGAGAGTTTTTGGAGTGTGTTAGAAGGGTGCTTGTTTCTATTTGGAACTTAGCTTTTTGTATTTTTTTCTTTATAAAATTTGCTTTAAAGGATACTTTTCCTCAGGAAGAACTAATTGTATAACTTCTACACTTGTATTTGATGATCAATAACTAGATTGGCTTTTGAGGTTTGCTTATATGTGGGCATAACCTGAACCTCACATACCAGTGCTGTAGTCTGGGCTGTTGTGAATTCAAAGTTGCTGTCTCATGGTGTCGACGCTGCACTTAGAAGGCAGATGTGCTCTGTTGATAGGAATCAAAGTGACAAATAACGTTTCATTGTAAAAAGCAGCCGTTGAGCAAAAATATTAGGCAACGATTAGGAGACTTGAGATTGAAAAAAAGAAATACCACTTAGTCAGTCAACAAAAACAGAGAGAGCATGCATGGTGTGTAAGGAGTTTCTTGCTACATATGAGATTTATAGCAAATAAGTTATATTGGATGGTATCTCTAAGAAGATTTTCTACATTTGCATGCCCAAGAGCAATTGGAAATAATGACTTTAATTATTCAGTAAATGATAGGCATTAAAAAGTCTAACCTTATCCAGTGGAAACTGTTCTGAGCCAGAAAAGATTTATCATATCCCCTGAGCTCTGCTATCAGACTGCACGGGTCAGATATTGGGTCTTGGAAGTACGCTGCTGCCCAGGGAGCACTGCCAAAACATTATTTTTGGAACCCCAGGATGTTCTAAGGGACATAGAAAATGTTTCAGCTAAACTATGAGAAAGAGATGATGATGATGATGGCGATGATGATGGTAACTGTGAAGCAGCCACCATTTATATAGCCTTACTCTGTGCCAAGCACTGTGCTAAGCACCCAGCATTGGTTATTGAATCCTCATGTCAGCCCTACGAGGTAGGTTCTGTTATTTTCACGTTTAGAGATGGGGAAATAAAATGTCAGGGACTTTATTAGACAGGATAGTTTGGCTAACCGCTCTTAATACCTCAACATCGGTGGTGTCTCACACACTCAAGGTTTATTTTTCTCTCATTGAAATGAGGGCCCAGGGGTGACACACATCATTTTTGCTCACATTTCATGGGCAAAAACTCTGACATGGCCATACCTAATTTCAAGGAAGTCTGGTACTTACGTGGTTCCAGGAAGAAGAGGAAACAGGTGTGATAAGCGTTTAGCCAGGGTTTGTCACAAGAGATTTGACCAAGGTCATATGGCTTCGACGGGGCAGAGCTGAGATGCTAACTCAGAGCCTTCTCTTCAGGAAAAGCTGCTACCAGGACCCATAAAGACAAGGTCCTTCTAGTCAAGGGGCAAAGTTGAGTTGTAATTTGAACAAAGAAAGGAACCTAAAGCAATAGGTTAAAGCCACTGCTGCTAAGATGTGTTAAACTCAACCCAAACTGCATTCCGAATCTTCCCCACGCTGTTCTGCCCTCTGCTTTCCCCTTCAAAATTCCATCTTTCCAGTTGTGCAGGTCAGAAATCTTGGAGACAGATACTTGCATTACCTTTTTTCCTCATGCTCCACATCTAATCTGTCAAAATCTCATTGGCTTTTTTTTTCCCTTGAAAATATATCCCAAGTATATTGAGACAGTATAATCTGTTTTCTGCCTTACCGCAGTGGGCACCCGTCTCCTCTCCCATCTTTCCTTTCACTTATTCTCAACACCTCACCCACAATAGTCAAATCCCTTCTCTGCTCTTCGTTGCATTCAGAGTGAAAGCTGAAGCTCTTACAATGGTTCTGAGACTGTTTAGGACCTGCCCTACCTGCCCCTCCCCCCTTATCTCTCTCAGCGTCTCCTTTCCTCCTCTCTCACTCCACTTTAGCCAATGTGGCTTTCTTGATGTGTCATGACCCCAATCTTAGCTTAGGGTCTTCCCACTGGCTCTCTCTAGCCCCAGGTAGATACATGGGTAACTCTCTTATCACCTTCAAGTCTTTGTTGCAATTTCATCTTTTTAATGAAGTCTACTCTGGCCACCTTGTAGAAAATTGTATCTCTTCTCCTGGTCCTGACTCTTCAAATCTCCTTCCCAGCTCCACTGTTTTCCATAACATCTACCACATTCCGATATTATATACTAATACATAATATAACATATAATTTATCTTTTTATATACTTAAATTTTTATTCTTTGTCTCTTATCATTAGAATATAAGCACCACAAGGGCAAGGAAGTTCTTTGTTTCCTTCACTGATGTTTCCCAAGAACCTAAAGTGAGACTAGCACATAGTAGATGCTCAACAAACATTTGTTGAATAGTATATTTATTATATGGAGGTTAATTATTTATGTTTAATACATACATGAATAAAATTCATCCTAAAATTTCTATGAAGCTCATTGAATAGTTTCTTTTGGAATTAAATACAAGAAAACAATAGCATATATTAATAAAGTTCTATAGGGAACTTTAAAAGAAGAGTGATTTATGCTGACTTCTTGCTATCTCATTGTTTTCTACAGATGTTTGGACTTCTGATCCCTTTAATGAGAGACTAAGTAATTTTTACCAAACACTCCTGTTGATGTTGAATAAAAAGTCTTGACAGAATATTTTAAAAACTTTCAAAAAGTAAGAACTGACACAATAGTAAAGAATTACCTTGCCAAGACCTGGGAGAAGACAGAAATCCAGAAACAAGCCTGATATTTGGGATCTCTATTGCTTTGGGGGGAAGCGTTTGCCACCCCAGAACGGGTGACTGAGAGGCTGAGTCATGCTTGTGATAGCTTTTTAGTGCAGGACGGATCAAAACTGGAGTTCAGTGATACATGAATGAAGGGTCCATGGGAACCTTTTGTAATTGTGGGTTAGGCACCAAAAGATTGCACCCTAGAAGTGAATGAATCAGACATAAACCAACTCTTGCATGGATTCCAGCCATGCTGCAAGTTATCTGGGAACCCCAAAACTTCAAACTCTGAAGTTTTATCAAATGGATTCTAGATTGCCAGTGCCCCTGGAGTCCTGGCAGAAGTCAATGAAAATCTTCTCTTGGAGGAAGACAAAAATTATCCTCAGTCTCAATTCATTGCATTAAGAGTTTTAATTCAACTACGATGTCCATTATACTATTAAAGATAACCAGGAGACGAGAAAACATGAATGAGAACCAACATAAACAATAGACCACAGAAACAGATCCATGCGACATCTGGATAGTGGAACTACCAGAGGCAGACTGACATAAATGATATTTATTATGCTTATGCAGGTATAACTCTGTCTTAAACATTTCATCAAGAACTGGAAACTATAAAAGGTGATATTGCAAATTTGAAAGAGAGTAAACTAGAAATGCTAAGAATAGCTAAATATAATAATCAATCTGGAAGTGTCTTTTTCCCCCCACTAATAATCTCTAATAATGAAATATTTCTTGTGGAAATAATGCAGTGTTGGTGAATGTTACTATTTTATTTTCATTTTTTCTGGCCATACTTTTGTCTAACTCTAGATTTTTCCAAATGGGTTCTGGTTTATCAAGTTTAAGGTGAGATATAAAGTAATTGTTAAATATTTTCATTCTCAATGTTCCTTTGTGACAATTTAGTGATAGTTATCTTGTTCAGGATACTTCATGCTTTGTTTTTGGTATTAGAGCTGTTTTGTTATTGCTCCTTTTGTATATAGGTATAAGATGACTCCCCCTCCCCCATTTTATTCTACTATTTATTCTCTCAAAACAAAGCTATGTTTCGACAGTCGTCTTGCCCCTTGCAAACAATTTCAAAGTAACTTTTAGAAATGAATCAATTTTCCCAGACAAGAAAGTAGTATGGTTTGGTTGCAAAATAAACACTCCAAAACTTGGGTTCACTTGGTTTGATTTGAACCATCGAATAGCATATGTCACTTAATTTTTGTAATCTCTGAAGTTTCATAATCTAAAGAAAAAAAGTTTTGAGTGTCAAATCAACAATACATGTGACTAAAATGCAGTGACTACTGAAGTGATTGAGGTTGCCCAGGACCTCATGTACAATGCAGTTTGGGACTGCTTTTTCTTGGGGTGGGAGGACGGGGATAACACAAAATGTTTTATGAACATTTTGTGGCTTCTCTAGCATTGTTTCTATGTTGACTATTCCAAATGTCCACTTCTCATTAACTTTTTAAAAAATTTTTACTAAATTTATTGAAATGACATTGGTTAGTAAAATTACACAGGTTTCAAATGTACATTTCAAAACGTACATTCATAATACATCATCTATATATTGCATTGTGTGTTCACCACCCAGAGTCAGTTCTCCCATCACCATATATTTAACCCTATACCCTCTGGTAACCCCCCTGTCCCTATACCCTCTGGTAACCACTAAACTATTGTCTGTGCCTATGAGTTTTTGTTCCTTTGTTTGTTTGTCTTGTTTCTTGCTTTCAGTTTTATATCCCACATATGAGTGAAGTCATATGGTTCTAGACATTTTCTGTCTGTCTTATTTCACTTAGCATGATAATCTCAACATCCATCCACATTGTCGCAAATGGCACTATTTCATCTTTTCTTATGGCTGAGTAATATTCCATTGTATGTATGTATGTATGTATGTATATATATATATATATATATATATATATATATATATATATACTGCATTGTCTTTATCCAGTCATCTATTGAAGGACACTTTGGTTGTTTCCATGTCTTGGCCACCATGAATAATGCGACAGAATCACTGGCTCTGGGTTCCAGCACTGGGGCAGCAGCTGGAGAGGTGACAGGGACATATGGTGGGAAACTGAATTGTCTGGCTGCAGGACAAAGGCTGGAAGGGCAGCTTTCTCTCAGAAGGAGGAACTGGTGGAAGCCATTGTTTCTTTGTTCAGGATGACTTTTATTTTCACCTTTCCTTTATTTCTTTGTTACCATATTTTCTGTGAGATAACCAAATTTAAACATACGTTCTGACCTCTAGACATAGCACTTTTGGAACAAGATTTTCTTAAGTCCACTCCTGATATTTTCTCCTTTGATAATTGGTTGAGTTAGTCAGCTACGAGAATTTCAAGAATAGTAGGGTTTTTAGAATAAGAGGAGCCGAGGCCAGAAGTCTAAGTTCCCTACTCCTGATTTTAGAGAATCCTGTGACTTTGGAGATGCTGTACATTCCAGGCTGGTCTAATGTTGATGTCAGATTCACCGTTGTCTCCTATCACTGATATGATACCAGAGGGCTCAACAAAAACAATTCTCTTGTTCTTTGAAGGCATTTTTTAAACTGTGGTATTGGTGATTATATTTTCAGAGTGTATAATAACCCTTAGATCGCATTTTTGAAAGAAACTGTACTGGAAGAAGACACACCAGATGGCATAAAGGGGGAAAAAGCCAATCTAATCTAAAATGTGGTAATAAATGAATTTGTATTTAATTAGTATGCTAATGATTAATAGGAAAGTCAATACAACTGACACCAAAGATGTATTAGACATGCATTATAAGAAACACTTTGGTTGGTGCTGCTATAGTCTGTCAGATCGACATATCCCTGCTTGTGTATTATGTGTCTCAACAGAGAAAAAGTACCTATTGTCGATGGGCGAAACACTTGATAGTTGTTTTATTTGAACAACTCCCGTCTTACTTCCTGAGGAGCAGCATTGTAATAGCCAAGTGCCCTGAAGGATCTAATGTAACAGCAAGTTTCCAGGTAGAGCCAAAGCTTGAGGCAGGTGAGTGGTACCTTTGTGGTTAAAGGTGTTCTGTATGTTTGCAGATCAAATTCCCAACCTGTGGCTGAGGTATAATAACAGGGTCCATATTCCCAGGAGGAAGGGATTGAAAACAAAATAAATCAGGGTTTTAAGAGTCTAAATGAGTGGGTTGTGGTTCAGAACAGGGTGCCTGCCCTTGGTGGGCAGGGAGGAAGAGGGAGCCTGACGGCAAATCAGGAAGACAGAAGCAGTCACACGGATGGGAAAAACACAGCTGGGGCTTCCAGGAGAGGCTTCCACCAGAGGTCTCCAAGCTGGGAACGTTATTGCTAGAAAGTGTGCACGGTGGTGCATTGGAGTGAAGAGGAGAAATACTAGCACTGCCATTTATATTCGTTTTATATCTCAGTCTTTAAAAAAATATACTCTATGTATATCTTATGATGTATCTAATATAGTACTATACGAGAATTTGTATAATTTACATGTAAATAAAGGTACATGCATAGGGTGCATGTTTAATAATCTTTGCTGCTGGTGTGCTATCCTCTCATGCCTAGGTACAGGGAGATTAGTCCTCTGGCTAATCCAGCTTTGTACAGGTGGGCAGGGTTGGCTCAAAAACCCAGTGGGACTGAACCTGCAGTTGACAGGCTGCTCAGGCAGTGCTGAGAGGTAGCAGAGCAAGGAGATCCGAGGACTGGCAAACTGAGAGTCTTGAACAGTTTTCTTGACTTAGATCCTCCCTCCCGCCGTCCCTCCCGTGCTCTTTCCCTCCCTCCCTCCCTCCTTATTCCCTCCTTTCCTCCCTCTCTCCCTTCTTTATTCCTTCTTCTTTTCCCAAGTTCTTGGTCTTAATGGGATCTAGTGCCCTAATTCTTTATTTTATTTGTCTATGAAAACTTTTAGAAACTAGCAAAATATTACTTATGGACTTGATAGTACGCTGTTTTATTCTTTTGGATTTTAGCAGCTTGTCACACATACACAAATCTCTCAGATGCCTTTTTTCCAGAAACTGCATTTTAATGTTTTTCCGGATTAATCATTAGCACAAACTAAACTATTAAATTGCAATTATTCTAATCAAAACTCACAGTAGCCATTTTTAACTTACTGTTATTTTAACCATTGTCACAATTGCCACAGCAACTTAGACTTTTAGTAATGTGAACTCTGAATTGTCAACTTTCATCTTTTCTTTCTTCATCTTTTTGTCCTTTATTTGCAACTTAGATAACAACACAACATCATTCTAGTAATCAGAGACTGGAACCTCAGGATAAAGTCTGGGTAAGGCTCAGGGAGACAAAACTGGCACTATGCACAGCACATGAGAATAAATTGGCCGCTCAGAATACAATAACACTGGGTCATGCTGCATTCAGGAAGTATTTACTGAGTACCTCTTACATTCTATGTGCTATGCCAGCTGCTGTAGAAGTTGAGGGGAAGACACAGAGAAATATAAGCTATATTCTTAGGAGCTTATAATATAATTGTGGTGATAGACCATGCACATAGACAAAGTTAACTAACAGTTCAGTATATAAATGCCAAATATATATTACAAATAACAAGGGTTTAAGAGCTCAGAAAAATGTAAGCTTTTCCTTTTTATTTTCTCTATCCTTTAATCTCCTTGCACTTTTTCAAATCTGTGCATATTTGTTTAGCTCATCTGATGAGGATGATATTATGCTTATACAAAAAGATAAATAAATTTAGCTATTGACAAACCTAATTACTGGATTTGGTTTCTTTCATCCATCCATCCATTCATCCATCCATCCATCCATCCATCCATCCATCCATCCATCCATCCTTCCATCCATCCATACAACTCCCAACATTTACAAAACCTTCATTATGTACCAGGCAGTATGTTAAGTAATAAGATTACAAAGGTGTCCTCAAGTCACATTTGCTGATGAAAAGTTGACTACAAAACCATCCAAATGAGTGACGCTGAGGTACTAGTGAATGATAGCTCCAGCTCAAGGATGACTTTCATTCATCGATTTATTCACTCCCTGATTTATACAGACATTAAATATTTCTTGTTTTATACCAGACACCAGGCTCAACGATGAGGATATAGTTGTAAAAAGGCAAAACACAGACCCAGCTTGTACAGCAAAACTGGTCTTAGCTTTCATGGGCCTCATACTTTAACTGAAGAAGCAGACATTAAACAAATACTTACTGAAGCCCAATTGTGAAAAATACTACAAAGGACCAAGTCCATGGCTATGGGAGCATATAAAAGTGGGGCCTAATAACTTGGGGATAAGAAGGTTCCCTCAGAAATCAAGATGTAAGTTGAGATCTGTGAGATGGTTTGCTATGAAAATAGGGTGAGGGGAAGAATCCTCCGCAGAAAGGAGGTGACAGCACACGTGTATGTGCTGAGGAAGGCACACACATGTATGTGCTCCGAGGAGTGGACAGAATATGAGTAGGTCCTGAGTGGAGAAGGTGCTGGGCCCCCTGAGGTATCTGAGGATGAGGTAGTCAGTGGGTCTGGGCCCTACGAGGAGGAGATTTGTGTGAAGCGAGGCTTGTGAGGCAGACAGGAGCCTGGTTATCAGGAACTTCAGGATGCTGTCAGGGTTAGTCAGGGTTCTCCAGAGAAACAGAACCAATGATACATATATATGTATGATAGATATATAGTTATATGTATATATCTCATTGCTGTGTATCTATCTATCTATCTATCTATCTATCTATCTATCTATCTATCTATCTATCTATCTATCTAAATATCTTACCTTTATATACATATACACATGTATGTTTAATATTTATTTATTTATTATAAGGAATTGGCTCACACAATTCCGGAGGCTGAAAAATCCCATCACATGCTGTCTGCAAGCTGAAGATGCAGGAAAGCCAGTAGTATAGCTCAGTCAGAATCCAAAGGCCTGAGCCCCAGGAGTGCTGATGATGCAAGTCCCAAGTCTGAGGACAAGAGAAGGCCAATGTCCCAGATCAAACAGTCAGGGAGAAAGAGAGACAGGGAGAGGGAGAATTTTCCTGTCCTCTGACCTTTGGTCCGATTCAGGCCCTCAATGGATTGGGTGATGTTCCCCCACATTAGGGAGGGAAAACTGCTTAACTCAGTCTGCTAATTCAGATACTAGTCTCATCTGGAAACACCCTCTCAGACATATCCAGAATAAGGGTTAGCCAAATATTTGAGGACCCCACGGTGTAGTCAAGTTGACACACAAGATTAACCACCACGTTTTATACCACAGGTTATCGCTTTCTCTTTTTTTTAAATTAAAGTTTATTGGGGTGACAATAGTTAGTAAAGTTATGTAGATTTCAGATGTACAATTCTATAATACATCATCTATATATCACATTTTGTGTTCACCACCCAGAGTCAGTTCTTCTTCCATCACCATATACTAGACCCTGTTTACCCTCTTCTAGAGCCCCCCTCCCTCCTTATCCTCTAGTAACCCCTAAACTATTGTCTGTGTCTATGAGTTTTTGTTCCTTCATTTGTTTGTCTTGTTCTTTTGTTGTTTTCAGTTCTATATACCACATATGAGTGAAATCATATGGTTCTTTGCTTTTTCAGTCTGACTTATTTCGCTTAGCATTATAATCTCAAGATCCATCCATGTTGTTACAAATGGTCCTATTTCATCTTTTCTTACCGCCGAATAGTATTCCATTGTGTATATATACCACAACTTCTTTATCCATTCATCTCTCGAAGGACACTTTGGTTGTTTCCATGTCTTGGCCACCGAAAATTAAGATGCAATGAACATTGGAGCACACATGTCTTTATGGATAAATGTTTTCATATTTTTTGGGTAGATACCCAGGAGAGGGATTGCTGGGTCATATGGTAATTCTATTCGTAATTTTTTGAGGAACCTCCACACTGCCTTCCATAGCGGCCGCACCAGTCTGCATTCCCACCAACAGTGTATGAGGGTTCCTTTTTCTCCATAGCCTCTCCAACACTTGTTACTATTTGTCCTGTTGATGATAGCCATTCTAACTGGGGTGAGGTGATATCTCATTGTGGTTTTTATTTGCATTTCTCTGATGATTAGTGATGTTGAGCATTTTTTCATATGTCTATTGGTCATTTGTATGTCCTCTTTGGAGAAATGTCTCTTCAGGTCCTCTGCCCATTTTTCAGTTGGGTCGTTTGTTTTTTTGCTGTTGAGTTGCATGAGTTCCTTATATATTTTGGATATTAGCCCCTTATTGGAGGCACTGTTTGCAAAAATCTCCTATTCAGTTGGTTGCTTCTTTATTTTCTCGATGGTTTCTTTTGCTGTGCAGAAGCTTTTAAGTTTGATATAGTTCCATTCATTTATTTTAGCTTTTACTTCCCTTGCCTTTGGAGTCAAATTCATAAAATGTTCTTTGAACCCCAGGTCCATAAATTTAGTACCTATGTTTTCTTCTATGTGGTTTATTATTTCAGGTCTTATGCTTAGGTCTTTGATCCATTTTGAATTAATCTTGGTACACGATGACAGATAGCGTCCAGTTCCATACTTTTGCACTTGGCTTTCTAATTCTCCCAGCACCATTTATTGAAGAGGCTGTCTTTTCTCCATTGTATGTTTTTTGCTTCTTTGTCAAAAATTATCTGTCCATATTTATGTGGGTTTATTTCTGGGTTTATTGTGAGTTTATTTCTATTCCATTGGTCTGTACGTCTGTTTTTCTGCCAATACCGTGCTGTTTTGATTATTGTTGCCTTGTAGTACAAGCTAAAGTCAGTGAGTGTGATACCTCCAGCATTGTTCTGTTTTCTTATGATTGTTTTGGCTTTGGGGGTCTTTTGTGGTTCTAAACAAATCTGATATTTTTTGTTCTATTTCTTTAAAAAATGCCATTAGGATTTTAATGGGATTGCATTAAGTCTGTATATTGCTTTGGATAATACGGCCATTTTAATTATGTTGAGACATAGTGACAATCCATGAGCACGGAATGTCTTTCAATTTCTTTGTGTCTTCTTCAATTTCTTTTAAAAATGTCTTGTAGTTTTCAGCAGATAGGTCTTTCACACTCTTGGTTAAGTTTATTCCTAGGTATTTTATTCTTTTTGTTGCAATTGCAGAAGGAATTTCTTTTAATTTCTCTTTCTGAGATTTCATTGTTAGTGTATAGGAATACAATGGACTTTTGTACGTTGATTTTGTAGCTGGCAACTTTACTGTATTCGTTTATTGTTTCTGATAGCTTTTTGGTGGAGTCTTTAGGGTTTTCTATATATAGCATCATGTCATCTGCAAAGAGTGATAATTTAACTTCTCCATTCCCAATTTGGATGTCTTTTCTTTCTTTCTTTTGCCTGATTGCTCTGGTGAGGAGTTCGAACACTATGTTAAAAAACAGAGGTGATAGAGGACAGCCCTGTTGTGTTCCTGAATGTAGAGCAAAGGGCTTCAGTTTTTCACTATTAATTATGATATTAGCTGAGGGTTTTTTCATATATGGCCTTTATTATGTTAAGGTATTTTCCTTCTACATCTATTTTATTAAGTGTTTTAATCATAAATGGATGTTGTATCTTGTCAAATGGTTTTTCTGCATCAATTGATATAATTGTACGATTTTTGTCTTTTGTTTTGTTTATGTGATGTATCACATTGATGGATTTGCATATGTTGAACCATCCTTGTGTCCCTGGGATGAACCCCACTTGGTTGTGATGAATAATCTTTTTAATGCACTGTTGCATTCAATTTGCTACAATTTTGTTTAGGATTTTTGCATCTGTATTCATCAGAGACATTGGCCTGTAATTTTCTTTTTTTGTGTTATTCTTACCAGGTTTTGGTATCAGGGTAATGTTGGCCTCATAAAATGAGTTAGGGAGTATTGTCTTTTCTTCAGTTTTTTGGAAGAGTTTGAGCAGGATTGATCTTCTTTGAAGGTTTGGTAGAATTCACTTTGAAGTTTTGGTAGAATTCACTAGTGAAGCCGTCTGGTCCTGGACTTTTGCTTTTGGGAAGGTTTTGGATGACTGATTCTATTTCGTGACTGGTGATTGGTCTGTTTAGATTTTCCAGTTCTTCATGGTTCAGCCTAGGAAGGCTATATGTTTCTAAGAACTTGTGCATTTCTTCTAGGTTATTGAATTTGGTGGCATATAGTCCTTCATAGTATTCTTGGATGATCCTTTGTATTTCTGTGGCATCCGTGATAACTTCCCCTCTTTCATTTCTGATATTGTTTATTAGTGTCGTTTCTCTTTTTATCTTAGTGAGTTTAGCCAAGGGTTTGTCAATTTTGTTAATCTTTCAAAGAACCAGCTCTTTGTCACATTAATTTTTTCTATTGTCTTTTTGTTCTCTATTTCATTTAGTTCTGCTCTGATTTTCATTATTTCCTTTTTTCTGCTGACCTTAGGTTTCATTTGTTTTTCTTTTTCTAGTACTTTAAGGTGTAATGTGAGGTTATTTTTCTGGGATTTTTCTTGTTTCTTGAGATAGGCCTGCAATGATATAATTTGCCCTCTTAAAACTGCTTTTGCTGCATCCCCAAAATTTTGGTAGGATGTATTTTCATTCTCGTTTGTTTCTATGTATCTTCTGATCTCTCCTCTTATTTCTTCTTTGACCTGGTCGTTCTTCAAAAGTATGTTGTTTAATCTCCACATATTTGTGGTTTTTCCTGGTTTCTTTTTGCAGTTGATGTCCAATTTCAAAGCCTTATTATCAGAGAATATGCTTGGTATGATTTCAATCTTCTTAAATTTGCTGAGGCTAGTTTTATGTCCCAATATATGGTCTATCCTTGAGAATGTTCCATGTACACTAGGAAAAAGTGTATAGTCTGATTTTCTAAGATGAAGTGCTCTATAAATGTCAATTATGTCCATTTCATCTAATGTGTCATTTAGGGCTGCTATTTCATTATTTATTTTCTGTTTGGAAGATCTATCCATAGCTGTCAATTATGTATTTAGGTCCCCTACTATAATCGTGTTTTGGTCAATCTCTCCCTTTAGTTCTGTTAGTAGCTGCTTGGTATATTTCAGTGCTCCCTGATTGGGGCCATAAATATTGATGACTGTTACGTCTTCTTGTTGTATAGTCCCCTTTACCATTATGAAATGTCCATCTTTGTCTCTTGTTACCTTTTTTTTTACCCTGAAGTTTGTTTCATCTGATATCAGTGTGGATACACCTGCTTTTCTCTGGATACCACTTGCTTGGAGTGTCAATTTCCACCCTTTCACTTTGAGTCTATGTTTGTCCTTGTAGCTGAGATGTGTGTCTTGGAGGCAGCATATGGTGGGTTTAGTTTTTTTGATCCAATCTGCTCTCTGTGCCTTTTTATTGGTGAGTTCATTCCATTTACATTTAGGGTGATTATTGATATTTGAGGATTTCCTATCATTCTATCTTTGGTTTTCTGGTAAGACTGTATCTCCATTATTTCTTTGCCTTTTTGCTGTTGTCTATTATTTCTGTGTGGTAGAATTCTATGATTTTTCCCTCTGTTTCTTCCTTTATTATGTTATATATTTCAGTTCTGGATTTTTTTTTGAGTGGTTATCCTTAAGTTTATGTAACAGAAAAGTTCATGTTTAGAGTATTCTATTTTCTTCAGCATGCATACTTTCTCCATTCCCATGTTCTGGTTCAGGCCTTTACTCTGCCCCCTTTTATGTTTTGGTTGTCACAAATTATCCCTATTTATGCTGGCTGAATAGCCTCCTGCAGTATTTCTTGTAGTGCAGGCCATGTGTTAGAAAATTCCCTCAGCTTCTGTATGTCTGGAAAGGTCTTTATTCCTCCTTCGTATTTAAAGGATATCTTTGCTGGATATATTATTCTAGACTCATAATTTCTCTCTTTCAATAGTTTGAATATTTGATTCCACTCCCTCCTGGCTTGAAGAGTTTCTGCTGAAAAATTTGATGATAATCAAATGGGCTTTCCTTTGTACGTTACCGTCTTCTTTTCCCTGGCTGCCTTGAGGATTCTTTCTTTGTCGTTAATTTTTGACAGCTTCAATACAATGTGCCTTGGAGAAGGCCTGTTGGGGTTGAGGTAATTAGGTGTTCTGTTTGCCTCTTGGATTCGAGGATCCAGTTCTTTCCACAAGTTTGGGAAGTTCTCGTCAACTATTTCTTTGAATATACTCTCTGTTCCCTCTCTTTCTTCTTCCATTCGTGTCATTTCCAGATTTCTATCTTTGATGTCACTGATTCTTTCCTTCATCTGGTTAACTCTACTACCTAAGCTGGCTATTTCATTCTTCATTTCTTTTATTGAGTTCTTAATCTCCAGAAATTCTATTTGGTTCTTTTTTAAAATTTCAATCTCTTTGGTAAAATATTCATTTTGTTCTTTGATTGTGTTTCTGAGTTCACTGAACTGCCTCTCTGTGTTTTCTTGCATCTCATTGAGTTTTTTAAGAATTGCAATCTTGAATTCTGTGCCACATATTTCCATGTCTTTAAGTTCATTTTCTGGAGACTTTTCATTTTCTTTCTGAGCTGTATTGTTATCTTGGTTATTCATGGCAATTAATGATTTATTATTTTTCTTCCTAGACATCTACAGGAGTGGGTTTTACAACAGGTTGATAGGAAGAGGTCTTTCTTTTATTTTTCCGGTAGGTGTTGGTAGAATGCTTTATTTTCTCTCTGACTGCAGCCTTTTTTTCTTTCTCACACTGTAGTATTATATTTTCTCTGCACTATTCCAGCTTCTCACACAATGGAGGGATTCCCTGGAAGGCAAGATTCTCCTCTGTTAACAGTTCGCCTGGGTCATAGGGCGCTGCATCCGTGTGGGGATGTGGAGAGCTTCTGAAGTTCCAAAGCTCTTCCTGCACCAGACTCAGAGCCCATGTGTTTCAGCAGCTCTGTGTACTCCTGCAGGGATCTGCCCAGATGGGTTGGCACAGGGGCGGGGTGGGTTGTGGGAGGTGGCCCACAGCAAAAGCGACGACCACCACCACAGCCAGTCCTGCTTCCACAACTCCCTCCCCTTTGCCAGAACTAGTTGGGCTGAGAGTTTGTGTCTATGGACCACAGTTCTCAGAACTGCAAATATTCTGTTCTTTTGATCTGACACTGCTATTGTTCTGCTTCTAGCACTGGGCAGGTGGGGGTGGGGTGGGTTTTGGGAGGGTGGGGAGGGGGCGGCTAGTCTCAGTGCCTAAGGCTTCCGTTCTCTGCTCGGCAGTGAGGGCTTAAACCACCATTTTCAGCCTTCTTCCCTCAGTCTTTGCTCTGAGGTCTCTGCCGTGAGTGTTGGGTTCAGCCGTGTTATATGCTGTCCCCTCAGCCCTGTGGGCCATAAGCAGAGCCCTAGCAGTCTGAGTTCTTCCCTCTCCCGCAGCTGCGGTAGCTCCGGGATGCAGCGAGCTTGGAGCACTGAACTAGGTCTGCGTCCTGTGCCCGCTCGGCCCTGTCTCCACACTTCTCCTTTCCCTCCACCCCTGCTCGCTCAATTTGCCCACCTTCAGATGACTTCAGTAGTGTGCCTCTTAATCTTGTCTGTGTGCTGTGCAGGAGTTGTAGTTGTTCAATTTGTTGTAAATTTCAGGGAAGATTTCAAGAGGCTCACCTCGCGCCGTCATATTTATATCATTCCAGGTTATATCTCAATGCATTGAAAAATCTTAAAGGTGTTATGCAAGCAAGAGACATAAATAGATTTTTATGTTCAAAAATTCTTTCTGGGTGCCATGGGGAAACTTGATCAGAGGTGGGTAAAGGAAAGATGGGAGACTTGCTAGGAGGTTCTTTTTCAGGATCTATCTCTTCCTTTTGCTGCTTTATAACCAATCATTCCACAGGCATTCTTTGTTATTATTTTGTTACACAGTTAGAAGTTTTCCTAAGTGAAGTGAATACGTACTAAATATCAATTAACCTTAAAAACTAACTTCTGTGAAATTTATGCTTAGGAACCAAAGTTATGAGTGAAATTTTTGTGATCGTGTTGATCTCCACCATTTGTTCAGGGCTACCTTCAGATAATTGTGGACACTTGTGACATACATATTATAGGCTTTTCTATGAAAATAATACACATTCTGACATTGCTTCAGTATTCTTCATTGTAAAGTAAAATGTCAGACAAAACACATTTCAAAGTTCTTTGAATCTACTGGGGTGCCAAAAAAAATACATGCACATGACTTGTATTCATCTTTTGTTATCAGTCTGTATTGAATATTATAATTTTAATACAGTTTTTTCCTTTCTTAAAATGTGTATACATATTTTTGGCACCCTCTGTATATTGGTGTTAGGAGATTGAGAAAACAGTTCAATACCATTGATGTTGAATGAACAGGGAGTAAGTTTGTATTGTTCAAGCCTTTTGTTTCCTGGACTTAGAATTGTGTCTGACACATGGTAGGTTCTCAACAAATATTAAGTGAACCAATGATGACAGAATTTCTGTGTAGCAACCAGACACTTTGTAGATATTGGAAAAATTCTTGTTGACTTCAATGGAATCTTTTGGAAACTGGAGAAGAATGTTAAATTGATAACTTAGAATAAATGTGTTAATATTATTCATATTTCACACTTAATATTGAATGTTTCCATAGAGCCAAATTATATGTAAAACTCTTGACATGTTTTTATCTGTTTCATTTAGTTTTTCTACACCTCAAAAATGTTTTTGTTTGTTTGTTTGAAACTAAACCCAATGGATTAAACCATCTGCCTACTGTTTTCAAAATGAAAGAATTGTTTTCTCTCAAATGAATGAGATATCTTAGAATGTAAACCCTTAGAGGGCAAGAATTAATATTTTCATGTTATTTAATATTCTGCAAAGGAAAATGCAAAGCCATGTACTCAGGATAAACATCAGCTGATTATGATAAAGCTTCTTGAAACTGGGCTTAAAATAGTTGTTTGTTTTCCAATTTGTCAAAATATTACCTATATTTAGCAACACAAAAAATTTTAAAAAGCAGATAGTTTTTTGTTTTCCAGATTGTAGAATAATATATTATCTATATGTAATAACACAAAATTTAAAAAATCTGAACATCTTTTAAATTGTTTTTTAAATGTGTACGTAAAAAATCAAATGAAGTTCCTTAATCTCATATCTAATATCTGTTTTTGATTTCATATTTTAAGTGGTTTTGTTTTATCATTAGTTTATTGATGACGTCAATCATGCTCAGGCTTAACTTCCAGCTTCCTACAAAAATTTTAAGATATATGTGAAGTTGCTTATGGTGTAAAACTCATTCAACAAAAAACTGCTTTAAATGCTTATAAGGCATTTTTTGAGGAAATATAATAATCATAGGTGGTCAGAATAGGAATTTAGGCATCCCTGCTCTATTAATGATTGTTCTTTTATAATTTCAGATTCTAAGCTTTTGGCCAGCTCTACACAGATGTTCAGAACATTGACATATAGGACTTCATTTGCTAATGCAAAGAGAATGTCTGAGAAAGGCAACTACCTTTACTGAGCACCTACCATGTGCCAGGTACTTTGTGTATGGACCTACTTAACATTCAGATCTCTCATTTTGAAATTCGAAATCTCTCATTCAGATCTCTCATTCAGATCTCTCATTCTTGAAACATAATCTCTCATTTTGAAATTCGAAAACTGAAACAAGGACAGATTTCACAGTTTCCCAAGGCCACACAGATACACACGTAAGTGGCGGCTGCCACAAAGCCCCCACGGTGGGCTACCCATCTTGATTTGTCCACTGGAAAGTTCAGACCAAGGAGGCCATTATGCTATGTGTACTTGAAGATTGTTTCATCACAGAAAATTTGGGAAGAGAATAGTCGAGAATTTTGCCTGACCTCTAACGCCAGAACCATCCTTAGACTGTGGCCTATGAAGGGGGCTCTGACTTAGAGCAGGAGATAGTTTGATGCCACTCATCATGAGTGGCTCCTTTGCAATATTCTTCTTGACAGATTACCAGAGAAATGCCAACAGTTCCTTTCTCCGATACAAAAGTATTGTTATGTTCTCTCTAGGACTAATCTCTCCATAACTGCCATTAACCTTAATTTGGAAGCTGAAAAACGTAACTAACTGTAAAATGTTTTCAGCTGTAAAATGTTTGAAGCAAAGGATATAAAGAAGGAACATCATCAAGAGCACAATTTGCAACTCATTGTGGATGAGTCTGCTACTACTCCCTACCACCGTCCAACTTTTTAAAAGATCTAAAACTGAGAAGCCAGAAGATTCAGTGTTTTGGCAAAACCAGTTTTGAGAAATTCACATAAAGATATATTCTGATAAAAAATCATAAAACATTTTAAATACAAAGATGGAAGCTGATGGATTAGTAATGCTTTATTTCACAACTAGTAGTGGGTAAATTGGTGGTCTTATCATCTCTAAGTTTGGTGGGGTAATTTAATACTCAACAGATAAAAAGGCATATATATATATTATATGTATTATGTATATTATATATGATATATAATATATTATATTACATACAATTATATATAATATATACTATTTATATATAATATATACTATATAAAATATATACTATATAGTATGTATATAATTATACTATTTACATATATTATATATAACACATATTATATATATACGATATGGTATATATATTATATACTATTATATACAATTATATAATAGTATATATATATACACACACATACACACACACACATACACATATATATATATAAAGTTACTTTGGGGAGTCTGGTGCTGGGGAATATACACATATGTACTCATATATGTCTACACAAAGGTATAAAAGGTGTATATACCCCAGCTCCTGTCTCCCCAAAGGAACTTCACTATGTCAGCTTTGTAATCCCTGCTCCTTCCTCCCAGTCAGAGGTTCCCATTGTCCTGACTCTTCCTGTTAGTATTTCATTGCTTTTAGTTATATCTTCTCACCTATCCATTGATAAGACATTGCTTTGTTTCATATATTTTTGAGCTTTATGACAATAGAATCATATTTTAATATTCTTCAATTTGTTCTTTTCGCTTAACACTATGCTCTTAGGATTCATCTTTGTTCTTGCATGGGCTGACAATTCATGAATTTTCACTACTGTTGGTGGCCTTTTGCGTTACTTCTACTTCAGTTTCTTTCCCCTCTGTAATCATAGGGCTTCTGTGAACATCCTTGTATCTGTATACAAAAATTTCTCTAGGGTACATGAATAGGAGGAAGATTTATAGGTCATAGAATATGCGCATCTTCAATTTTATTAGATAATGTCAAAGTGTTTTCTATAGCGGTGGTACTAATTCAAATACCATATCCTTGTTAACTTCAGATTCTCAGATTTCTAAACTTTTGCTAGTCTGCTGAGTGAAAAAATGGTATTTCAATGTGGTTTCAATTTGTATTCGAAGGATATCTGAAGAGTTTTGGCATCTTTTCATCTGTTTATTGTCTATGCAGGTTACTATAGTGATGTGTCTCTTTAAGTGTTTTACTTATTTCTCTATTGGGTTGTTTGACTTTTACTTACTGATTTTTAAGAGTTTTAAAATATATTCTGCATGTAAATCCTCACTTTGTTTTGTACTTAAAAAATGCAGAAGTTCCTAAATTTAATAAAATTGAATTTATAAATCTTTTATAAATTTATCTTTTATGTATGTAGTTGGCTTTATGTATTTTAAGACATCATTCCCTATCTACTACCGTGTTTCCCCGAAAATAAGACCTAGCTGGACCATCAGCTCTAATGTGTCTTTTGGAGCAAAAATTAATATAAGACTCGGTATTATATTATATTATATTGTATTATACCCAGTATTATATTATATTATATTATATTATATTATATTATATTATATTATATTATATTATATTATATTATACCGGGTCTTATATAAGACCCGGTATTATATTATAATGTTATATAAGATCTGGTTTTATATTATATTAAAATAAGACCGAGTCTTATATTAATTTTTGCTCCAAAAGACGCATTGGAGCTGATTGTCCGGCTGGGTCTTATTTTCGGTATTTTGTTTTCAAAAATAAACACGGTATTTTGTTTTCAAAAGGTTCTATCATTTTGCCTTTTATATTCAGATCTTTAATCCACCTAAAATCCACCCCACCTTCTTTCCTTCTTTTTGGTAAGGTGTAAGGTAGAGATTTCCTCCCCCTACCCCAGAATGGATAACCATGTATTTCAGCACCATTTATTGACAATTCATTACATATTGATCTGCAAAGCCAGCTCTAAACCATATATGTGTAGATTTCCTTCTAGACTTTCTATTCTATTCTGTTGATTAATTCTTTAAAATCTCTTGTTCTATCTCTTCATTAATACCACCTGGTCTTAATATTTAAGTTTGATATTTGGTAAGGCAAATCCTTCTCCCTTATTGTTCGTTTTCAGGAGTATTTTTGCCCCTTAATCTTTTGTATAAGTTTTACAACTGACTGATTAATTTTCAGTTACACACATATACAGAATAACATGCTGAGATTCTGATTAGAATTCTATTGAATCTATATATCAATTTAGGCAATTAAGGAAGATTTGACATCTCTATGATATTAAGGTTTTCAGCCTTTGAATATGACATATTTCTCCATTTATTTAGCTCTTTAAGAACATCTTTTAATAAAGGTTTATGATTTTTCTCCATAAATGTCTTATTCATCATTGTGAAAGCTATGCAACTTCCAAGTAGGGGATATTTACCAATGCCCACTTCAGATATAACTATGAAGCACAATGATCATGGAAGCACCTTTCAGAAGGAGGAACTCAGAGATCAAGGGGAAAATTCCCAGGGGAAGTCATTGGAGAGCACAGAAAATAATCTAGTAAAGGAGCTTCCATTTTCCTCTCCCCTTCCCCTCGCCTCAGGGTATAGAATTTTCACATGGATTCCCTTGCAGGATTTTATGATCAGTGATTTCTGAATGCAGATGTTCTGCTTTCTAAATGGAGTTTTGCTATAGTTATCCTGATCCAACTACATTGTTATATTTTGCAGGTTAGGAGCGTATGTGACTTACATTCTTAGTTCATAGGTCACTGAGCCTTGAGGAGCCACATCAACAAATCATTGAGAGAACCTAATCATGTCATCTTAAATCAGAAATGAATGCAGTGATTAAAGAGGACTACATTTTATCCCTTTTGGGAAGGCAGTGGATGTATTCTATATATGAGGAGAAGATTAAAAGGGTTATCAGACCCCTGCCTCAAACCATATGCATTTTTTTAAACTCAAAGTTAATCATCAACTTAACTGTAAGAGCTAAAAACTCCTAGAAGAACATATAGATGTAAAGCTTTGTGATCTTGAATTAAGCAATCTTTTTTTTAGATACGACTTGAAAACCACATGTAGGAAAAAAAACGGTAAATTAGAATTCATAAAAAATAAAAAAAACTACCAAGTGGGATTTATCCTAAGTATGCAAGCCTAGTTCAACATTCAAAAATCAATTGATGTAATCATCACATCAATAGGCTGAAGACAAAAGATCATGTGATAATGTAACTAGATGCAGAAAAAAATTTGACAAATTCCATCACCCATTTATTATCTAGGAAGAGAAGAAAATTAGGAAGTAAATTAGGAAGAGAAGAAAACTTAATGAAGAATATCTCAAAAAACCAAAAGCCTACAGCTAACACCATATGTAATGGTGAGAAGCTCAAAGCTATCCCACTAAGATCAGGAACAGAACAAGAATAAACTCTCTCACCACTGCTTTTCAACATCATACTGGAAGTCCTAGCTAATGCAATAGTACAAAAGGAAATAAAAGGTATACAGACTGGGAAGGAAGAAATAAAGCTGTCTTTGTTTGCAGATGATATGATTGTTTATGTAGAAAATATGAAAGAATCAAAAATAACCAAAAACAAACCTCAAAAAACCAAAAACACTCCTGGAACTAATAAATGATTATGGCAAGATTGCAGGATACAAGGTTAATATACAAAAGTCAATTACTTATATAACAAAAAAGGAAAGAGTGGAATTTGACATTAAAAAATACCATTTACATTAGTACCCCCCAAAAAAGAAACACATAGGTATAAATCTAATAAAATATGTACAAGATATATATGAGAAAAATGAAAAAAAACTGAGAAAAGATGTCAAAGAAGAACTAAACAAATGGAGAGATATCCCATGTTCATGGGTATCCCATATTGTCAAGATGTCTGTTCTTCTAAACTTGATCTATGGATTGAATGCAGTCCCAATTAAAATACCAGTAAGTTATTTTGTGGCTATCAACAACAACCTTATTTTCTAGTTTATATGGAGAAGCAAAAAACCCAGAATAGCTAACATTGAATATTGAAGGAGAACAAAGTTGGAGGACTGACATTATTTGACTTCAAGACTTACTATAAAGCTGCAGTAATTAAGACAGGTGGAACTGGTAAAAGAATAGACAAATAAATCAGTGGAACAAAATAAGGAGTCCAGAAATACAGCCATATAAATATAATCAATTGATCTTTGACAATGGAGTAAAGGCAATACCATGGAGAAAAGAGTCTTTTCAACAAATGCTGCTGGAACAACTAGACATTCACATGCATAAAAATGAATCTAGACACAGACCTTACATGCTTCATAAAAATTAACTCAAAATAAATCATAGACCTAAATGTGACGTGCAAAACTATGAAATCATAAGAAGGTAACGTAGGAGAGAACCTAGTGATGACTTTTTAATATACCACCAAAGTCTCAATCCATGAAAGAATTGTATTCTAGACTTCATTAAAATAAAAAATTTCTGCTTTGCAAGAGACAATGTTAAGAGAATGAAAAAACAAATCACAGATGGGAGAAAATATTTGCAAAAGACACATCTGATAAAGAACTATTACCAAAATATGCAAAGAACTCTTAAATCTCAACAATAAGAAACAAACAGCCCAATTAAAAAATTGACCAAAGACCTTAATAGACAATTTACCAAAGAAGATATACAGATGATAAAAAACATGTGAAAAGATGCTCCACATCATGTGTTGCTAGGAAAATGCAAACTAATACCACAATGAAATATCACGATACACCCATTAGAATTGCCCAAATGTCTCTGGCCTGATGCCTGGATTCGGGTCCTGGCTCTGCCACTTACAGGTATGTGGTATCTCAAACACCTCATCTTTGAATGGTGGACATTCTGACAAACAGCTGATCTAAAATTACATTTTCTATCGGGCAGAATGAGGTAATTCCAGGCCCTGTTGATATAGAACAACTTAACATTCTCTTTATTTGCAGAGGCTGAGGTTAATCATTATCTTCGATGAACGGGCAACATAAGCTCTCAACGTTTAGGTTCTACAGCCCATTCAGGCCACAGGAAACCAGATATTCAAGCAGGAAGAAATTAATATGTTTTCTGGTGTTTGAGAAAAATCAATGCTCTGTAGCTAATAACCTACCTTAAAAAACAAGTGAACTGAACATCTTTGTTTCTGGATTTGACCACAGAAGCAGGACTAAGTATTAGTTCTGTTATGACTTTAGTACCAATGTCTCTCCTATAATAGAAGGAGAACGGGAGTAGAATTTACATTTCAACTGAAAGCAAAAAGAGCAATACTTAGTCTTAGCTAACAGACTTTCCCAAAAAGCCCTATTGTAACTTAAGCACACTGGTGGCAGCTTTTTACTCATAAAAAAATACTTGTTGCAGAGCACATACCACTAAATGAACCAAATGTACAAAGTGGGGTTTTCTGTTTAAATAAATAAGCACCATTTGACATCTGGTGAAAATATCTACGCAGTACCCTTTTGTTCTCTTTAGCTTACATTGATGAGGTTTTAAAGTGGAGAAACTGCCCTGTTAGGGAAGGAAGCACACGAAGAAACATGACTATTAGTTTTGCTTTGCTGCAAGTGTCTGAAAATTTCACATCTAAAGTCTGTAGTTATTATAGGGTTTGGCGTGTGGGTGGCTGAAAATATGGTACTTGGCCTTTTGGTGCCAAACTTTCACACAGCTCCAGTTGTCTGTATACCAAAGACATGGCAGAATGTGTCGCTTTACTTTTAATATTGGGAATTGTTCGTCTTGCCAGTGGAATAGTGAATATGTGGATGGTGCTGTTGATCTTGGAGCCTGCCAGTCTCATAGAATCTTAATTGATGAAGATGCTTTTAGGAACAGTGTGAGCGTGTGGGTGGGGGATGGCTACTGAAAGTCTGCAAATTAGAAAATGCTGCCCTGGGCACCATTTCTTCTCGAATCCCCAATTCACCCTCCACACCCAATTAAAAAAAAAAATTCCCCCTTCTTGCCTCAAATTAATATCTTTGATTTTACCTGATCCTCATGTAAATAGAAATTAAATGACAAATTTGAAAGAGCCCAAAGGCCACACTTTGGTTGACATTTCTTTACATTTTGTTAGGTTTGGGGAAATGGAAAAAATGATCAAGAATTCCCGCAGCTTCTGGACAACCTTCTCTGGACGTTTGATATGGTAAAGGTCTTGGGCTTGAAGTAAGCTCTGAGCCTTGAGCTATGATCCAGGATGGTCGTTTTTCCTTTCTGTCTGCATTTCTGTCTTCTTTCCTTAGCTTCCTCCTTTCTCTTCTTCCAATTTTCTTCCAGCTCTATTCTCTTTCTCTGCATTTCTGTGTAGTTAAATGGAGAGCTATTAAAGCCTTAACACCCAGGGAAATTGTAAAGAATTAATGGGATAGACAGTGTGTGTTACCTAGGAAAGTTGTGAAGATCTCACCTCTAGAGAGTTTTTAAAATAGTGTCAATAGTGATTTGCCGGGATGAATCCATGGATGGTTTTCTCTTGAGATAGCTGAGGGGTACGGCCATTCGAGCTGTGGGTGCAACACATATCACGTTCCTTACATCTTAGGTGACTTCCATATGTGGATTCTAGCCTGAGAAAGACAAGGGACACAGTGACTTCTTCATTCTTGGTCACGTTCATGAGCCTTCTTTTCCTCCATGAAGCCTGCCCTTCCTGCTTTTGCAGGGTTTTTCTGGAGTGGGTTTAATATAGTGATTACGAGGCAGGAATTTTCAGCACTGTGAAATAAAGGGCTTCTTGTAGTTTTTGTCATCTTTCATGTAACAAATACTTGTTGAATATCTCCTGTGGAATCGTCTATCAGGCACTGGGGTTGGGGCTGGCTAGTCGAAGAAAACTAAGGCAGATCCTTTTCCCCTAAGATGCTCACTCTCTGGTGGAGGAAAGACCAACCACACAATTTGTGAGTCTGCACAACTTGGAAATGTGCAAAATGAAAATTTGGGGCTCTTGTTTACAAGTTATCAAGAAATTTACTATCTGACTGTAGAGCACTAAACCAAATGCCCTTTTGAGGGTGGGGCTTTGTGAGACTGCAGAGGTGGAGTACCCATAAGGCTGGCTGGAAGTTCGGGGAGAGACAGAGTATAGAAATCAATACAAGTCTGGGGAAAGGGCCCAGGAGAGCTCTGTACAATGTCCCCTGGTGGTTCTGAGGAGAGAGTGTTCCTCCAACTCCAGGAGGAGTGAGAAGGCAGGCTTCCCTGTCAGAGATTTTATGTCTCATCTCAGTGTCACTAATACATGTCAGAAACATATTTCTCACTCTCTCCCTGGGACACAATAACCAACAGCTTTGTCTTGCCAGCCTGAATATATATATATTTCTAACATAAAGTTGGTATGTTTATTTAATATTTTTTTATTAAATTTATTGGGGGTGACAATGCTTAGTAAAATTACATAGGTTTTAAGTGTACATTTCTATGATACATCATCTACATATCACATTGTGTGCTCACCTTCCAAAGTCAATTCCCCTTTCATCACCATGTATTTATTTGACCCCCTTTACTCTCTTCTATCTTCCCCCTCCCCCGTTACCTTCTAGTAACCAGTAAGCTGTTGTCAGTGTCTGTGAGTTTTTGTTTGTTTTCTTCCTTTGTGGCTTTCAGTTTTATATCTAAAATGCATATTAATGTGGAAATCCTTGCTTGTTCTCCTCCCCACAAAGATATAAGCAATTGTACAACAAAAACTGACACACAACAAAAAAATAATATTTTAGAAGAGTCAATGAGGAAAATAAGACAAAGATAATGTAAGAGTAGGAAAAATTAATTAAACTACTAATGAAATAAGTATAAATGCTATGAGATCCTTTACATTTGCTAGGGGTCAGGTGCAAATTTAGTTTTTTTGGCAATCTTGGCGTTACTAGCACCACACTCTAACCAACTGAGGTAACCGGTCGCCCCAAATTTAGGTCTTTTTTTTTTTTTATTGTGGTAAATATATATATATATATATATATATATCACAAAATTTACTGTTTTAACTATTTTTAAACTGTTTTAACTATTTTTAAATGTACAGTTCAGTGGCACTAAGAACATTCACATTTGTTGTTCAACCATCACCACCAATCCTCTCCAGAACTTTTTCATCTTCCCAAATTGAAACTCTGTACCCATTAAACAATAACTCCTCATTTCTCCTTGTCCCCCAGCTCCGGGTAACTACCATTCTACTTTGTCTCTATTGATTTGACTATTTTAGATACGTCATAGAAGTGGAATCATACAGTATGTGTGTGGTTTTGTGCTTATTTCACTTAGCGTAATGTCTTCCAGGTTCATCCATGCTGTAGCAGGTGTCAGGATCTCCTTCCTTTTCAAGGCTGAATAATATTCCATGGTGTGTTTATACCACATTTTGCTTGTACATTCATCCGTCCATGGACAGTTGGGTGTCTTCCACCTCTCGGCTGTTGGGAATAACACTGCGATGAACTTGAATAAACAAATATGTCTTTGAGACCCTGTTTTCAGTTCTTTTGGACATATACACAAGTGGAACTGCGGGATCACATGGGAGTTCTATGCATAAAATTTTGAAGGATAACAAGTTTAGTTTTGAGGTTTTTAGCAGCCATCTCAAAAAAGGAGACATGATAAATCATACGATTCCCAGTGCCCCCAAGGGAAACACGATCGGTTGTGAGACTGAAAAACGTTCTCCCACAGGTACTCATAGGGAAGGTGCTCTGGAATGTCATGTGTGACTCGATCCACGGCAGCCTTAAAGACAGCAGTGTGTTTCCAGGGGCTGTTTCCAGTGTGGTTGACAGCACGATACCAAAGCTCAGCTTGGTGACTGCAGACCATGTGGTCCAGGCTCGGAGTGGGGCTGGATCCTCTTCAGATGGAAATTCAAAAGAAGGAAATGGGTAGCAGGGGAGAGAGAATAAGAAACATCTCAGGGAGAAGGGAGCTTTCTTAAGAAAGCATCCTTAGCATTTTACCATTTAGGAGCATCTTTTTCCCCCCAGGATAAACTGTTTTTTATTTCTCTCTGGAGCAAACCGTATTGCTGATGAACCCGTGCCTTCATAAACTCCAAGTGGGCCATTCCAGCTGCCCTAACACTGCTTAATGTCCTGTACTGAGCTCGCTCTTCCTGCAGTGCCTACCTAGTGTTTTGTTTTTATTGGAAATTCACCTTGCCTTGTCTACTGAGGGGGAAAAAAGGGAAATTATACCCCCGAGCTCTGCAAGCCCATAAAATGGCAGAGATTCCTGAAGAAGACTGCCCTGAACCCCAAGGCCCTGGCTGCCTGCACTGTAATGAAATGCATGACTACAGGAGATAATAATAATTGCAGCAATGGCTCGTTACAGCTCCCGGATGATTTGGTGCTGTCAGGAGTGCGCTGTCCTCTGACATCCCAGGAGGCGAACGGCCGCAGTGACTGCAAGCCCTGATTGGGGCAGTGAAATATTGCTGGCAAAAATTAAAAGGTCCCCGTGTCAAAATAATTCATGATATGCATATCTTCCATTCTGATGAAATGGCTGATATCCGGATTAGCAAGATAATAAAACTGATCAGGCTACAGTTAAACAATTTAAGTTGGAGAGCTGTTCATTTTGTAGGTGTCACTTGTCAGATCAAGGGGTCAAAGCAGAATGAAAGGCTCTCCCCGGTAACCTTCCGATGATGTGGATCTGCAGTGTTCTTCATGATTTGTCCAAAGTTTTCATCATCGGGCTGCCGACTAGCATTACTGCGGCGGGCTGTATTCTGACATTCAAATCCCCGGAATGACAGGTTATTAGGAGAGGAGAACTGGCTCTACATACATTAAGCGCCATATCTCTGACCTGTAATGTGAACTGATAGTGATATTGTAATTGAGTGAGTCGGAAAAAAAGGGGGGGGGATCTTTATTAAAACATGGAAATGGAAAGGAAAGCATTTGTATTTCTGATGATTTGTAGGTTTGTAAAAGAAGATTTTTGGTGATGATTTATTTTCTGTTTCTAAAAGGCTGAGTGGTGTGCATAGTGTTTATTTGGTGTAACTGTTATTTAACTAAGATAACACAAACTCTCTCAGCTTCCTCTCCACATGCTGAGCAGGCACAGATCAAAAGAGATTTGTTCTGTTAAAGGCAGTAGCTTTAAAATGAACAAAATGGACCCAAGTACAACACTGCCACTCAGGATATTTGCCTGGTAGCTCTGGCTTCATACTCTGCCCTACCTGTGCCCCACCTCTCTCCTCCGTGAGCCCAGCCCAGGGGCAGGGAGGAGCAGCCTCTATTATTGTGTCAGCGACTCCATTGTGGGGCGGTGTCAGGCACTGAATGACTAATTTAACGTGCATTAATTGGGTCGCAGGTGATTCCTTTCAGGCTTCTCATGAAATACTCTCCTCTAAGGGAATAAGGCAGGCAAATCACTGAATTCGAGGGTGATTCTGGACCCCCTCAAACAGCCTGATTTTTGGGTGACCATAAAGAAACTCGGTATTTTGTGTGTGTGTGTATTTATGTGTGCACCCATGCATGTATGCATAGGTACATGCATGTGTAGTGAATGTGTCTGTATAAATATATACATATTTGGGGTCTGCTGTTGATTTCCTAGGGTAAGAATTGCCCAGAGAAAGTTCTAGTGTAATGTGCACTGCACCAGGCATTGGGAAACTGAGATTCTGGGATGAACTTCAGCAATGACACACCAAGTATGTAGGTTAACCAGCATATCCAGTTGTGAAATGGCAGTAATCGTTGTCATGGTGCTGTGGTATGGGAAAAATGACCTAATGGGCACGAGAGCCATTATCAACTATAATTTTGAACATAAAATATTGTCATTAATAGCAAGAATACGACTGACAAATGTTTTAGTTCATGCAAGTGTAGGGGCTTATTATATCTAACTTTATTGGATATTATCAGAGGAGCCCACACTCATATTCTTTAATATTTGAGGTATGTTTTATGAAGATACCCCACGTGAAATATAGCACTTTTAAACATTTAGCAACAGTTCTCTTCAGTCTCTGTTTTGTTCTATGACAATACTCACCTATTTTTCAGTTTATAAATTTGTTTTGGGTAAAAGCAATACGTGCGAAAGAGGCATTGCAGCCTTCACCAAAATTGGAGCTGGTGACTATCACTCTTCTCGTTTTATAGATGGTGGTGCAACAAGGGCGTTTGTAAGTGTCAATAGTGTGTTAGCAGGAGAGGGACTGGAGTCAAGGATGACCCAGGCTTTTCAGTGTAAGAAACTGAGTGAATGAGTGACATTTTCATAGATAATGAATGCTGAGAAAGGGACAGTTTCTGGGTATAAACATTAAGAGTTCTCTTTAGGACATGTTAAGTTTGAAAGGCCTAGTATGCTATATTTTCTCTGCTATAAGTTTAAGAATAGTGTCCTTGAATGACTTATTTTTACATTCACATAGGAGAAATATTATGAGTTAATTTTAGTTAAATAGAAAAGTGACAAACAATGAATCAAGAATTTGCTTAAATTCAATAAACATACTAAACACTTAAATGTATAAGGCCCTGAATATACAGAATATATCAATAGTTCCTTGGTCCTCCATGTGAGAAAAATATAATACACAACAGTAGAGAACAGTGATCTCCATGGATCAGGGCAATCAAAGAATGCTTCCTGGAGGAGGTTAATTTAGAAAAGAGACCAAGGGAGATAGGTTGATGGATGAGAAATACAAGGGCATTCCAGAGGGGGAGACATCAGCAGTAACTGCTTCAAACGTGCATCTGAGTGAAAGCCTATCTAAACATGAATTTCTGATTTAATAAGAATGTCATTAAATGGTAAGTAGAGACAGAAGTAAAGCACAGTTGATGAAATACTGGAAGAGGAAAAAGAGCTAATAGTTTAGACATAACTATGAGGAGTGATGTGGACATAACCTGATGCCTGCATGAATTCATGTGCATGAGATACTTTTTCATGGTCTATCAGAGGCTGTGAGTCAAGGAGAGCAAGTGAAGTCAGGTGCAATCCAATGAGCTGACTCACTTTTACACACATACACACCAACTGGTAAAATTTTAGTGACCGAAAGATTCCTGGATGGAGAGTAATCCCAGGTACTGGGACCTGGGCTAGCCAAAATCCAACCCTCCATGCCTGTGTATGAAGATGTTTGTGCATGGCTTGTGTCTGGCCGGTGGGTGCCTTCTTGTCACGGGACATAGGAGGAACAGGAGAATTGACAGTGAATGTGAGTGGATAAACACTGTTCGTAGATAAAGTATTTTGTGCCTATCCATTTTTAAATTTGTCTGAGGCCACTGTGGTAGCTGGAAGTAGTTTTGCTATGTCCTGGCTTAATTCACACGCTGGGAGGAGGTGGCTTAGTCTAAGCTACCGTCAGTACAGACATTGTGAGTTATGAAGCCAAAGGACTTGTTAGCAGCAGCTGTGAGAAGGTCAATCTAGAATCTTGTTTCTGGTTTTGGGGTCATTTTAGATAGAAATTAGATAGAAATGCATTTCGAATCCCTGTATTTTAGGATGGAAGGCTGGGCTTACATTAGATATCCAATGAATATGCTCTCATTGCACTTATCATTTGAAAAATAATACATACAATTTTGTTTTTATATGCTTAGAAAGTATTGTCAATGTTGTGGGGACAGAGTCCCAGAGAACATTTTCCAGGCTCTCGACCTCACGGGGAAAGGTGCTGGCTCAGGTAGTAGATGGCCAACAGCTGTGACCAGATGGCCATCGGCTGTAATCAGTTAGCCATTAGCCACTGATATAGCTGCCGTGGCTGCGTTGGTTGGTTGGCAGAGAAGCGGAAGGCAGGTTGCGGATCGTGTGGATCCTGCTTCCTGTGTCTCCAACCTAGCTGCCAGCAAGAATGTAGTGGTATGAACCCTCTATCCATGCTCCGTGTGTGTTCCTTTTTGGCCTCACCATATCCTGCGTTCTTATATGGGGAGCGGGAGCTGAGACCCTGCATGACACATGGCGCAGCGAACAGGGTATGGTGCAGGCCCAAGCTCTCTGAAGGGCGGTGGAGGAGTTTGCACCTACGAACACTCAGTCTCAGGAAGACCAGGAGGAGCAGCACCAGGAGCAGGAGAGGACATGGACGGCTCTCTGGCCGGCATAGGACCGTGCAGCTGCCGGAGAGCTGGACCCCTGTGGAGGGGTGGGAAGACGTGGACAGTTCTCTGACTAGCATAGGCTGGAGAAAGCGACGATCATTGCGGCCATGTGGGCTGGGAAGTGCTTGCTGAGGCAGCCCAGATGCGAGACTCATAGTCCCAGGAGGAAACGCTTGCTGAGCCCTTGGCAGAAGATGGAGGTGAGGTTAAAGTCGTCCCTCACCCCCAGGTTGGGGAGGACTTGGAGCCCTCACCCTGCAGAAAGGGCACACATTGTGAGGCCAACGCACAGCCCTGGTGAATGACTGTGGACTACGGGGAATTGCCTTCCATCCCTGATTTGATAGACCGCTTGACTGTGTGCTTGGGAACGTAGCACCATGTAGTGGACCTGGCGGATGTTTACTTCCGGTGTCTCGGCCAGCCTCCAGCGAGACTGCTATGCAGGAAGATCCCTTGTTGGGGTGCAGGCGGATGTTTACTTCCTGTGTCTCAACCGGCCGCTATCAAGAATATGTAAGCACCTTGGCTGTGAGCCACTATTGTGCCAGCACAGTGCCCTGAGAAAACCTGGCTGTGCCCAGAAAGTAGGTGGATATCCAGGGACACCCCCCTGGGACATTACTTGAACTGGACTGGAACTTTTTCTTGTGGGCTAGGTTCCTGACACAGGGCCCCTTGTGGAAGACACTTGTTTTGTAGATTGTGAGGGGAGACCCTGCAGGGGTGGAGTGTGGGGATAGAGTCACAGAGAGCAGTTTCCAGGCTCTCGACCTCACGTGGAGGGGTGCTGGCTCGAGTAGTAAATGGCCATCAGCTCGGACTAGTTGACCATCAGCTGTAACTAGTAAGCCATTAACCACTGGTGTAGCTGCCGTGGCTGCGTTGGTCGGTTGGTTGGCTGAGAAGCAGACGGCAGATTGCAGATCGTGTGGCTCCTGCTTCCTATGTCTCCAACCCAACCACCAGTGAGAATATAGTGGCATGAACCCCCTATCCATGGCTCCGTGGGTGTTCTTTTTGGCCTCACCATATCCTGCATTCTTGTGCAGGGAGTGTGAACTGAGACCCTGCATAACAAATGTCTATTGTGCTTATGTGAAGAAAGAATGAAAGAAGGGAGGAACAAATGACTGCCAGTGTCTCCCAAACTTGCTATGGCTGAGATGCTTCCATGGAAGAACCCATTATAATAATCTGGTGAATTTCAGAAGTGGTTAATCTTATCACCATCAAGACGAGGTGAGTTGTGACCAGCAAGCTTCTTGAACTGATATACTCCAGTGTTTATTTACAGATAATCATAATTCCATAAAAAGCGAAAGTAAGGCTGAAAATAAAATAAGATGATGAATTAAAGTTGGTCAGCTTTCTGTTTATATTGAAAGTATAAGTAGAAAAAATTTGAATTTAAATGTCTTACAAGGACCAGCATAGATAATATAGTCTTACCTAGGGTTTATAGTATTATTTGCATATTTTGAATACTAAAATTGTTTTTCATTTCCAAAGTCATGTTATTCACTCCGTTGTAAACCTTTCCTTTAGTAAATACACAGTGCTTAGTTCAGATGTAAAATCTTTAATCATATGTTCAATGTAGGTCAGAGACTTTTTGGTTGTATTGATTAAATTTCTGGAAACTCCTGTATCATAGATCTAATACATTTCAGGATTTTCCCAATATGGGAAGTAAAAGTGGAAAGCATTCTGGGAGGACCTAATTTAGTTTCAAGGAATTCCCTTATACCAGACCTTTGGGTTTCACTTCTCACATTCCTCCTGTGTTGACATAATAGTCTTTGTCTTTATTATCTTGACCCCATTTTCTTTCATCTCATAATAGATGAAATGGAACCCTTCTAAATATGCATCCTCCACTTGTCAGAAAGAGGGCGAACCAGGAGAGAATGCCAGGGCTGTTTAGGGTTGTGGTTTGTACCAGTCTTGAGTGATGATATGGTCCATCCTAGTTTTTCATAGGGATAGTTTTTATCCTTATATTTCTTGATTGAAGAATTTGTAACAGTTCAAGCAAAATAAATGAGGTACCTCAGCTGCCTTCCTAATGGGAAGCATTAAAGCTTGGTGGATTGCAGCACCAGTGCAGCAGTCACAGGTGCTCTGAACCTGAGAGATTGGGCTTGAATCCCTGCACCATTGCTGTGTGATTTTTGGACGGGATACTTGTCTCTCTGTGCTTCCATTTCTCTCTCTCTAAAATGGGAAGCAATAAGTAGTAATTATCTCATACAGTTAGTGCAAGAGTTAAACTAATTAATCAATGCACAGCACCTAGGATAGTGTTAGCTAATACTATGGTTGTTCACAATTTGCCATTACAGGCTTGTTACCCTCATTGGCTCTTGGTAATATAGGACTTCACTCTTTTTCTCTCATGTTTTAACATCTAGGGGCCCATGCCAGCTATTAGGTTGGTGCAAAAGCAATTGCGGTTTCAAAGGCTAAAAATAATTGCAAAATCTCAATTACTTTTGCACCAACCTAATAGTTATTGTGCATCTGGAGCATAATACTTTAATACATTATTTAGCAACACTGTTAAGCATCTTCTTAAGCCAGTGGAATAGAAGTTTTCCTAAAGATCAGACTCTAGGAGGAAAGGGGGAAATGGAGGCAACTGAGGAGGAAGGTGACCCCCAAGGTAAAGAGGAAGCTGTTATGAGAGTTAGAGGCTGGAAACAGACTCCGAAGGGAGGTACACCCATGCCACGGTCTGTTAGGAGTCTGTCCCCGCAGCACCCAGATCTGGCAGAGCTGCTCCCTGGGTCTTTCCTTCTCTAGAAGCAAGTGGACAGTGTGCATGTAGTTCTGTGTCTCGGCGACAGGGGACATCACCGCAGCTCTGGTCATTTGTATCCTCATGCTTTTCTCTCTCTTTCCCATTTCCTTTCTGAAATACATTGTTTTTACAGCCCATCTAATTTGGGTGTAAGCTTGGCCAGCCTCGTTGTCATTTTAATATATGTTATTTCAGTTTTTCACACAATCTGTAATTTATTTTATTGACTTTCTAATAAATGGGAGTGGGGGGGAAGCTCTTATTTCCATATGGACTGTGCATTTTGGAGAAGCTTCTTGTGGCTCAGTACTAGAGCAAATCCGCTCTGGCTCATTTTCATCCCTCCCATTTGAGGTTTATGTGTCTCTCCTCTCCTAATTTTTCATCGGGATATAATAATAGTCTGAGGAAAGGGTGATTTGATATGTGATATGTTTCATTATGTTCTTATGGTAAGGGTAGCGTCTAAAGTGGGAGAGCATCACTAATTTTTCGGCGCAGTAATTTATTCCGCAGTATTTAAATGTTGTAATTTTCACACGGAGGCACATGCTGCCACATCTATCTTCCCCTGGACCAGTCTGTCTTGCTCTTTCCTTTTCATCTGTTTTGTTTTTGCATATTTTTTTCATAAATTCGACAGATGGCCTCTTGATGAATCCTTGATAATACTGTCATGTAAAGCAGCTAAGACTAGAAATCATCTCACAACAATTTTTCATTGCAAAGGGAAAATTGAACAGAGACAAACATCACTAAGTCCATAACAACAGCCACAAAATATCTACTTCATGTAAATACAGAGGACAGGCTTGCCTCCTAATGCTTCCGTACAAATGCCAGCGTCCTTTTTAAGTCCTCTGAATATTTCATGTTGTGCTTAGATCCCCCTTCAAGCCTCGGGTTGGTTGAGATTTGTGGGTTTTCATATTCTGAGCATTCGCACAGCCTCTTTTAAGAGTCCTCCTGTCTCTTTTACCCGAGCCCCTCCTTTCCGAGCTTCGTAATTGTGGATCAGGTGAAGTTTGCGTCCCCTCATTTCAAGGTCATGCACCAGTAGGACCATTTTCCTGACTCAGAGGGCACGTAATTTCACAGCCGTGTACTCCTCATTAATTCCCCCCCGAGTGGGGGCTCGGGAAGTTCCAGATCACAGGTTTGTTTTTGTCTTGTTCTCTGACTCAATGCTTCACAAAGGGATTAGATTAACCCCTTTGATCGTATTTGTATCTTACTGCCTCATGCTAGAAATAAAGTGATTTCTTCCCCCTTTCTCCAGCCCTCACACTCTGCCCCTTCCCATTTCCTGTCCTCATTTTTTTCCTCCTATTTAATGAATAGGTTGCAGTTCATTAAAGAGAGATTTGTGGCAAATTCAGACAATTGGTCATGTACTGGTAGTAAATATAGCTTTCTTTTTTGACATACATACATTTGTGTATATATATATAACATATAGTATAATACATAAAATATATTATATATATAATATTATATTTTCCACTCTTTTAGAAGCCTGTCCATGAAATCGCCAACATAACCAAAGATGAAAATTTGTTGTCTAGTGGGTGTGAGTTGAAGTCCCTGTGGCTCTGAATTCTTATGGTTTCTAAAAATCAGAATATCCTGAAACCAAAACATTATTAATTTGTTTCTCTGTGTTGCTGGTTTCTAGGATAAGAATGCTCAGGGTCTCAGACAAGCTCTTTCCTCATTTTTAAATGGTTCCGTTTTCCTTGACCTCTCTTCCCTGTCCTCATTCCTGATTTTGATGGCCTCTGTGACTCTCGGTGACCATGAAAAGGACCCATCTGGGCCTTTTCGGATTTCTCAGGATGTATAAACCCTTGCAAGTGACTCTGCAGGCCCCGAGTGTCACTGCTGTCCATCGTGGGGGCATTAATAGCTTTCATATATCAGTGCTTTGCTGTATTAGGTACTTTATCACCTCCCCTTGAGGAAGGCATTACTGCGCCCATTTCACAGAATAGGAAAACCAAGCATCAGAGAGGTTAAGCACGTTGCCTAAAGTCCACATTGCCAGAAGGTTTGCAGCCAGGACTGAAGTCAGGTCTCATGGATTGCACAGTTCACACTGTCTCCTTCCTCAGTGCCATCCTGCATCCTCACCTGAAATGCTGTTCAAAGCGCCACATTTAAAACCAATAGGCCCAGTTTTAAGTTTATGTGGATGGGAATGCAAAATGAAACTGTACTGCATTGGGGGAGAAGATGTACCCCCCCCCCTTTCTCTTTCTCATCCCTTTGGTGGTAAATATGAGCTGGGAAATAATCAAGAACTGGGTGAGCTGTGCTCGATTCCAACTTAAGAGACAGAAGATGTGAAGACTGTGGGCCCCCTGCCTCCATTCAGGAATGCAGTGCAGGGTGGGCGTTGAGAGCATCAGCTCTGTGTCCCACGGACGAGCTTGGGTTCACACGGCTCCGCTTACTAAAGTTGCCTTACCTCTCCAAGTCCAGGACATAGATTGCTGTGGGGGTTAGATTAACACATGTACAGCGCTTCAGACGGTCTCTGACCCAGAGACAACACTCAGTAGGTGATAGCTGTTGGTTTTGTTGTTGAGAGTGCTCTCCTAATATTGCCCACCAGACAAAGTATGCCAGGAGAATGCCTCGAGTCAAACCAACGTCAGGTGTACTTGGCTTCCTGCAGCCCGTGAAAGTGCACACCAGAGAACTCAAGGCAACTTGCTGAGATGGCCTCGGGCGGGGCTTATTGGAGGATTTGGGCTAGTGCTGGGTGATTTTGAGGAAGGCGGGAGGAAGCAGGGGCTGGTTTTGGATGGGCGCTGTCAGGCGGCAGGGTCAGTTTGATGATGGGATATCTTTTTTTATGCAGGAGGCAGTGTTTTATGCAAGAGGCAGGAGGATTAGCGTGGGACAGAGCTGTCATTGGTGAAGAAGCTTACTCATGGAGTCGCAGGTGAGGGATGGTTAGGATCCTCTGTGTCTCATTTCACACATGACCTTGAACAGACATTGTGTCTCCCTTATTCCCCTGCATCCACAGAAGGACTTTGTCTGATATTTCTTTATTTTTGTGAGCATTGTGGCTTAGGAGGCAACAGCAAGGCCCCCCCCCCTTTTTTTTTACCACTTTCTCATTAATTAGACGACTTCTCCAACATTTTTTTTTAAAAGCATGTATAGAGCTTATTAAATGCTTTGTCTAAGTATTTTAAACATAAATCTCATTTTATCCTCATAAAAACTCTATAAGGTAGGTGCTATCATTATCTTGATTTTAAGATGAGGAACTTGAGACAGGGAAGAGTTAGTTCAGTAACTTGCCTGGCGTCACAACTGGTGAGTGGTTAGTTATTGCTTTTCTCTGAAGTCTTCCACTTCTTCATGGAAGGAAAAACTCATCTGGGGCATTTAGCATGTCCTTTGGACTCAGAGAATGCTGATAGCTTCTCTTGTGACTAAGACATAGTCAAAGATGGGAGGTCTTTTCTCCTCTTTGCTATATGGCATTCCTGTTATTTAAAGTGCAGATGAATGCCGGGTGAGGAAACATAAATTTAAGTTGGTGGACTTGGGTCAAGAGGTTGGAAGGACTCAGATGCTCTTGGAACTTTTACAGGGCTGGTTGCATGACACACTAATTGCTCAGGGATGTGGGTTGTTATAGTGAAAACAGTTGGGAGACAATTAAGTTGAGATACAATTGGACAGAATATTGTATTATGGACATTTTCATGATATTGGCACAACAATAAGGTTTTATGAAATACTGAAACTCAGATAGAGTCTGGACTTTTTATTTTATTTCAGAGAGGCCATAACTACTGTAAAGGGTAGTGAAAATGAAACTCAGAAAAGTAATATAAAAATGTAATAGGGACTTATTTCACTCAGCATAATAATCTCAAGATCCATCCATGTTGTTGCAAATGGTACTATTTCATCTTATGGCAGAATAGTATTCCCTTGTAAATATATATATATATCGCAACTTCTTTATCCATTCATCTATATGTAGATGATGTATTACAGAATGGTACACCTGAAATCTATGTAACTTTACTAACAATTGTCACCCCAATAAACTTTAATTTAAAAACATGTAATAGGGAAAATAACTTGAAAATTCTTATTTTAAAAACCAGTCTTCTCTGGGTATTTATCCAAAGAAAACAAAATTACTATCTTAAAAAGAAATCTGCACACTCATGTTTATAGCAGCAATATTTACAATAACCAAGACATGGAAATAACCTAAGTGTTCATTGGTGAATCAGTGGATAAAGAAGTTGTGAATAATATTCCACTGTGTGTGTGTGTGTGTGTGTGTGTGTGTGTGTGTGTGTGAGTGCGTGAGGTCTGACAATTAAGTTTACGAACTCATCTTAGAAAAAGTGCTACATACCTCATTGCTGAATATCACTACGGTCACCTTCAAAGTACTCCCCTTGGGAAGCTAAACACCAATGCCAGTGCCTAGTCCACCCTTCAAAGCAATTTTGGAACTCTTTTTCTGGAATGGCCATCAGAGCTGTCGTCGTATTACCCTTGATGTCCTGAATGTCATCGAAATGTATTCCTTTCAGTATTTCCTTTATCTTTGGGTAAAGAAAGACGTCATTGGGGGGCCAGATCAGGTGAGTAGGGAGGGTGTTCCAATACAGTGATTTGTTTATAGGCTAAAAACTCCCTCACAGACAGTGCTTTGTGAGCTGGTGCATTGCTATGGTACAAGAGCCGTGAATTGTTGGCGAAAAGTTCAGGTTGTTTAACTTTTTCACGCAGCCTTTTCAGCATTTCCAAATAGTAAACTTGGTTAACTGTTTGTCCAGTTGGTACAAATTCATAATGAATAACCCCTCTGATATCAAAAAAGGTTAACAACATTGTTGCAATAAGCTTGCGAACTTAATTGTCAGACCTCGTATGTACACACACACACACACACACACACACACACACACACACACGGAATATTATTCAGCCACAAAAAAGAAAGTAATCCTGCCATTTGCAATATGATGAACGTTGATGACATTATGCTACGTGAAATAAGTCAGACAGAAAAAGACAAATACATTATGATCTCACTTATATGTGGACCCTTGAAAAACTAACAAACCAACAAAAAACTGAACTTGTAGATACAGAACACAGATTGGTGATTGCCAGAGGAAGGGGGTGGGTGTGGGGCATAATGGGTGAAGGTGGTCAAAAGGTACAAACTGGTTATAAGATAAATACGTCCTAGGGAAGTAATGTATAGCATTGTGACTATAGTTAATAATACTATATTGTATATTTGAAAGTTACTGAGAAAGTAGATTTTAAAATTCTTAGCACAAGAAAAATAATTTTTGTAACTGTGTGATGATGGATTATAACTAAACTTATTGTGGTGATCATTTTGATATATATATGTGTGTATACATATATATACACACACACACATATATGTGTATATATATATATATCAAATCACTATGTTGTATACTAAAACTAATACATGTTATATGTCAATTGTATCTCAGCTAAATAACCAACAAAAAACTATTCAGTCATACAAAAAATGTACTATATGTATGGCATTGTGGAAATTATTAGGCTGAATTACAGGTCTTATTCGTATGATGATGCTACAGCCAATCTTCATTTGTAATTTCACATCTGGGGATTTTTTTTTTTTGAAGAAATTATCTTTTGTAACTATTGTGATTTGTTCTTTTCTTTTGTTTGTCATGAGGCAGGGGGAATGGAGCATGTTTTTGTAATCCGTGTATGTGAGCAGTATTACCCTGGTATGTTGTGCATATTAAAATTCACATCGTCCGTTAGCAGGAACTTATTCTGCATTATCTGAGTTCCTTAGGGGTGGGGTTATTCCATTTATGATTATTATTATTTTTTATAATTTATTGCTCAGATGCAATTTTGCCTTACAGAAAAGCATCTCACTAACCTCTTGCACTTCCCACCAGTATACTCTTGCATTTAAAAAAAAAAAGCAAACAAACGAGAAACATTTAAGAAGCCCCAACTTTCCAGTGCAGTGCCTGGATACTTTTCCAACAGGAAACCAGAAAAATTCCCACATTCTGCAGCAGTTGCAGTGCCAGCAGAAGCATCAGCTGTTTGCAGCTGTCTCTTTGGGACCACAAAATCAAATAGTAATATCCCTGATATGGACAAAGTCTGGGCTTCAATTATTCAGCAGGAATTACAGCTGTGTTGGGAAAGCAGCATGCCAGAGTGGACTCCGCACAGGCCCCAGCAGGAGAAACTCTGCATTTTATTTTCGCTTCTGCCCCTGATGCATTGCACTACTGGGCAAGTCTCTAAACCTTTCTGTGTGTAGGCCTTCAAGTGCAAGACCCATGGTCATGTTGTGGAGAATACTGAGAGAATGAGATCTGTGTGTCTTTCTCAATGTTGTCTTTCATGTCTTTCAGTTGTTAGGCACGGAATGCTCATTACCTGCCAGGAGGCAAAGCCTGGTCTTTCTTGATGGGATGGACGGTCAGAAATGTCACTTTTCCTTCAAAGCCACTCAGGCCTAGAAGTCAGCTGTACCCACCATCAACCTGTTTGGATGAAATTACTGCCTATCTGACTTTGGGGAGGTGAGAGCAGACCAGTATTCAAGTCCCAGATCTACTCTAATGCTATTTCATTGATTTGAAACATACTTTCAACTTGACCAAAATTGAGATGCATTTTAAATTCAGTGACATCTTAGCATGTCATATTCTAACTCTCAGCAGTTTCTTAGTAGAACATAAAATAATGATGAGTCTTATGATCAAAGTTGACTTAGGTTCAATGAAATGCTACAATAGTTCTGTTGCTGTGTGCATGTAATGTAGAGTCTCTGAACCTCAGTTTTATTCATAGAATGGGATGATAATGACAGTGGGGCTTCAGGTTTGTTGTGAAGATAAAGTAAGATACAGTATGTGATTGGACTTATCAGAGAACTGGACAATAGTAGCCATTCAATGAATGTTTGCTGATGGAATCTTTAGATCCAGAAGATTTTGGGGGTAGATGGAAGCCACTATTGAACGTTTCTTCTTGGTCATATGTAGTTGGAATTGCTCTCCTCTATCTGATGTTTATGCTGACACCATCCTGCTTGTAATACGAAACTGTAGCAACCTTTTCTCCTCCTCTCCCCTTCCAGTCCCTTCTCCAATTCCATTTCTGATTGTGTGAAAAGAATAGGGAAGGAAGTTATTTAAAAAAATTTTTTTTGAAGTTTATTGGGGTGACAATTATTAGAAAAGTTACATAGATTTCAGGTAATGCATCATCTATATATCACATTGTGTGTTCACCACCCAGAGTCAGTTCTCTTTCCATCACCATATATTGGATCCCCTTTACCCTCATCTACCACCCGCCAGAAGTTATTTAAAATTTGAAGCCTAGTATATATATATAGCACAAATATTAATTTTGACCTCTAGTTTTCTTTGCTTAATACATAAACACTTGTTTTATAATTCTTATCAGAATGCATTCTTATCGTCCACATGCCTTCAACAATGTTATTAGTTTTAGAATGTAACTGGTTATGCAGCAGTAGCAGGTAATTGGGCAGAAGTTGCAAGGAATTGTAACTGAAAATGAACAAACAGACTGAAATTTTATGGTGAGTATGTAGTAACGTAATATGTCTAATCAGTATAGTAGAAAAAGAACAAGATATTTAAGTTGACCATGGGCTAAACATAAATCAGTGATATAGTGCTTTGAATAAACCAATGAAGAAGCAAACCAAGTATGTATGATGCATTCATTTCATTCACTCAGCAAATATTTTTGGAGTGTCTCTTGGGCTGGGTACTGTACTAGACTACTGGGACACAAAAATAAAGCCTGATTTCTGCCCTTCAGAAAGCTACGGTCTGAAAGAAGAACAGATGCAAAGGAAACTAATTGGACTGTGACAAGCACAACACTACAATCATATGACAAGTAAAAATTTGGGACAGAAGACCTAACAAAAATAATCAGGAAGGAAGGGGAGTCAGGAAAGTTTTCCCTGAAAATATCACACATGAGCTAGATTTCAAAATTTAAATGTATTCTATTAGTTAACAGTAGTATATCAATTTTAAAAATTATTTAAAAATTAAGTTACGATCAACATGTAACATATTAATTTCAGGTGTTAAGCATGATGATTCGATATTTGTATATATTGTGAAATGATCACTACAATGAGTCTAGTTACTATATGACACATACCGTGTTTCCCCGAAAATAAGATCTAGCCGGACAATTAGCTCTACTTCGTCTTTTGGAGCAAAAATTAATATAAGACCCAGTCTTAAGACTGGGTTTTATATAATATAAGACCCAGTCTTATTTTACTATAAGACTGGATATAACATAATGTAATATAATACAATACCGGGTCTTATATTAATTTTTGCTCCAAAAGACACATTAGAGCTGATTGTCCACCTAGATCTTATTTTCGGGGAAACAGGGTAATTATAAATTTCTTTTTCTCTTGATGAGGACTTTTAAGATCTATGCTCTTAGCAACTTTCAAATATACAATATACAATAAATACAATATACAATACTAGTGTGTCAATTTTAAATTTCTTGAATATGATAATGATATAATCAAATTCAAAGACAAACAGGATTTTTTTCTCAAAAGTCTAAATATTTAATTCTAAAACTTTCTGAAGAAAAAAATTGAAAGTTTTTGTAACTTAGGTTAGATTTCCACTGGGAAAAGACTGTTTACCAGTTTATGTAGATTACCTTTGAACCACCAATATTATGTTATAAAATAGGCCGCAAATATGTGGAGCAGTAGTTTACTTTGAACTGTCACCATATTAGCCTCTGAGTGCTTTAAAGTTCAGCTGAATATGAAAAAAAACCTCTTTGTTTTGATGAAGTAATTAAAATCTGTAAATGGTCACTATGGTTAAAGAACTTCCTTCAAATTCTCATTATGTATAAGTCAGTTTGGACACAGTGTAAAATTCTATTGATATAATACCATCATAATAAGGTTCTTTATTTTTTTTAAGTAAAGCATGTAGTATTTGGTTTCAACTATATTATGCCTTTATGGAAAGAACTTTTAATGTCTATTCTTTGGGCCAGTAATTGGCACAATTGTGAACTAGTCATGTCCCCTTTTATAGATCTTCTGAAGAGCTTTTGTCCTGGTTCCTCAGAAACTGGTAATTACATTTACAGTCATTAATTATGGCTTCCACCATTGGCTCCCTTTTGGGGACACCATATGCTAAGAATCATGCTAAGCATTTTATATTTAAGGTATATCTCTTGGTATACTTATAGTTTAAAAAAAATCCATTCTGACACTTTTAATTGGCATATTTAGTCCATTTGTATTTTATGTAATTACCAATATCTTAAGTTCGTAGCTGCCTAAACCATTTGTTTTCTATTTGTTCCACCTGTTTTATGTGTCATTTTCTCTCATTTATTGCTTATTTTGGATTAATTAAATATTTTTTGTTATAGCATATTTTCCCTATATTGTATATCTTGTCATTTTTTGTGTGTGTGTGTGTGTGTGGCTACTATGGAGATTACAGCATGCATTCTTAAATTGTTCAGTCTAATATAAATGATTAATTTTATCGCTTCCACGATAATACTAGAATCTTAAAACACTTCTACTCCATTTACCTCTTACTAACTGTATTATTGTTGCCATGCATTTTAATTCTGAACACATTTTTAACTCCCCACAACCTTTTTATTATTTTGGGTAGTCAATATTCACTTAGACTTATCACTGTCTTAGTTTGCTCCAGCTGCTGTAACAAAATGCCACAGACTAGGTGACCATAAACAACAGAAATAAATTTTCTCACAGATCTGGAGGCTGAGAAGTCTGAGATGAAGGTGCCTGCAGTGCTGGCGTCTGGCGGGTACTTGCCCGTTGGATTGTAGACAGCGTTATGTGTGCTCACGTGGCCTTTCCTTGTGTGTGTGTGTGTGTGTGTGTAGAAAAGAGAAAGAGAGCTCTCTGTCTCTTCTTATAAGGACACCAATCCAGTTAATGGCCTCATTTAACCATAATTACTTCCTTAGAGGCCCCATCTTCAAGTATAGCCACACTGCGTGTTAGGGCATTAATATAGAAATTTTGGGAGATACAATCAGTTCATACCATCCACATTTTCATTATTTGTGGAGTTCTCCATTCTTACATTTCTATGTTACATCTGGGATAACTTTTTTTTTGCTTAAAGTACTCCCCTGTTAGTACTTCTAATGTGGATCTTCTCGTGATGATTTCTGAACTCAGTCTTTGTCTGAAACAACCTTTGTTTTGCCCTTTTTAATGGATATTTTCACTGGATATAGGATTATAGGTTGGCAGTTTTTTTTCTTTAAGCACTTTGTATCGTTCCACCATCTTCTGACTTCCATTGTTTCTATTAAGAAATCAATTGTTAGATTTATTGTAGCTCCTTTGAAGGTAAGGTAACATTTTCTCTTGGCTCTTGGTTTTTAATAGTTTTACTCAGATATACCTAGGAGTGATTTTCTTTTGTATTTATCCTGCTTGGGGTTTGCTGAGCTTCTTGATCTCTATCAGCTAATACATTTTATTTATTTCAGAAATTTTTAGCCATTATCTTTTCAAATATGATCTTGGCCCCCTTCTCTTTCTGTTCTTCAGGAACTCCAAATATATACAAATAATAGTTTTTACTTTGTCAAGGAGCTCCTTTCTGCATTTTCTATCTCTCTCTTTTTTTATGCTTCAGTTTGGATATTTTCTATTGACCCATATTTCTGTTAAGCTATATGCATTTTAGTGCTAGATTCATTTAGTGAGTTCTTATTTTTAGTTATTGTATTATTTTCCTAGGGTTGCCATAACAAAATATCACAGACATGGTGGCTTAAACAACAGAAATTTATCTTCTCATGGTATTGGAGCTAGAAGTTCAAGATCAAGGTTCCATTAGGGTTGGTTTCTTCCTTGGCTTGTGGATGGTTTCTGTCTTCCTACCTCTTCACATGGCTGTGCCTCTGTGCACAAGCATCCCTGGTGTCTCTTAGTGTGTTCTAGTCTCTTATAAAAACACCAATCAGATTGAATTAGGGTCTGCCCTAACAAGTTTGTTTTAACCTAATTACCTCTTTAAAGACACTATATACAAATACAGTCAAATTCTGGGGTACTGGGGTTAGGACCTCAATGTGAGTTTTGCAGGGATATAATTCAATCCATAATGGTTATGTATTTTTCTCCTAGAATTTCCATTTGATCCTTTGTATGGATTTAAATGCTTTGGTAAAATACTCATTTTTAATCTATTTTGTTTATCTTTTAAAAAATAAAATTTTGAACATATTAGGTATAATAATTTTAAATGCCTGCTAACTCAATATCTGAGTTAACCATCAGTCTGTTTCTGCCATCTATTTTCTCTCTTAAGAACATTTTTGGTCATATGGTTTTCTTGTGGCATTTAGCAAATTTTTAAATTGAATGCTAGACACTGATATGAAAATAATATAGATTCTAGGTAACATCATTATCCGGCAGAGAGAGTTCACCCTCTTCTTCTAGGCAGATAGATTAGAGGCTAATTACCTTGAAGACTTGGTTGTGGTTTTGCTAGTTTGTACCACTTCTATCACATAGCGTTCTGGGACTTTCAACTGAGAACCTGGTAAAGACACCAGAGTCCTTAACTCTGGTCATTTCTGATTTCTAATATCTGCTTTGTAATATAGCAAAGCTGTCCCAAACTCTGTTCTTCTTCTCCAAAGCTTTCTGTTTAACTTTTTGCTTCATACAGTTTCAGAAGTCAACCAGTGTCTCAAGGGAAAATTGACTGTATGTCAGGCTCTGTTGTCATCCTTTCCTTCTCACCAGGAACTTGGCCCTCATGTTTCCAATTTTTTTTCTTTGAACCCCAAGATTGCCAAAATATTTACTGGTTTACCTGTCCCCCAGTCTGTACTCAAGCAAATCTTATATTCCCAGTCTACTACCCAGCCATCATAATCAGCAAATGAGTCCAGGAAAATAAAAAAGTAGCTGTGTAACATCATCTTACTTTCTATGGTTTCTCACTCTCCAGATTTTTTTTTCCTGTTAAGCCTTTTCAGTTGCTCTCAGTGAGAACACTGGCTGCCACAAACTATTCTATCCTACCTGGAAGTAAAAGTCAGAGCCAGCATTTAGATACTTAAAAAAAAGTTCAATCCTCACAGTCCCCTATGGGATACATATTATCAATTATATGGGAGAAAACCAAGCCCCAGACTGCTTAAAGAAATTGCACAAAGTTATTTGGCTGGTTGGTTGCAGAGTCAAGATTCAAATCCAGTCCATTATGACTCCAGAGCCCCAGCTGTTAACAATGCACCCCACAATATTATACAGCCTTTCTAGTTTACCTCATAGTCTCCTGTTATTTTTTGGTTGTCAAATGCTCTCATTTAATACCACATCCGGGCTTTTTATTTCTAGGGAGATTCCTCACCTAGAAAGACAACACATCTCAAGTGATTGTGAAAGGGAAAATATTGGGGTCAGCTAATTTATAGTAAACCATGAATGATTATATAGACAAGTGTTTTACTATTTCTATAAATATTTTGCTTATAGGACAGTATATTACCTCAAGGAAATGTGTCTTAAAAGTAAAATTTTGATATAATCTTCTGAATCAATAGTTTCTTCTATTGATTCTAGGACTTTTTCAACTCTAGTAATAATGCTTGATTTTATTCTCTCCCTCTCTGTTTTTCTCTCTCTCTCTCGTTTGCTCTCCATGTTTATGTTCGTATCGCTTATAAAGCTTCATATGTAGTAATATGGAGGTTGACATAAAACCTTATATACTGCTTGGTGCTGAATAGGCGCAAAATTAACATTTGTTGAATCAAGTTTAATACAGTCTCAATAAGGTGAGACTCAATAATTCTTAGAATTTTGAAGAATAGTATCACAAAGGTGACTTTTGATCTGAATGTGTTTGATACTGAACACCAGAAAAGAAAAGGGAAGTACGAGATGCATTAATAGCTTACAGGCTGACCAAAGAGGGAAGGCAGTGAAGCGTCTGTTAACATACGTATGTTTCATTTTACATACTTCTAGGAAAGTTGTATTCTTATTCATAATAAGCAAAATGCACATGTAGACTACATGGAAAAACCATTTCTCACCAATCAAACTGGCAAAAATCCAGAAGTTTAACATACTTTGTTGGTGAGTCCATGGAGAAATTGGCAATCTCACACATGACTGTTGTGAATGTAAAATGGGAAAACCTTTAGGAGGAGATTCAGTAATATTTAGCAATATTATATATATACATATACCTTTACCCTCTGACCCAGCAATCCCATTCCTAGAAACTTACCACAAAAAGATAATGTAAAATTATCAAAAATATAAAAAAGATCATTCTGAAACCTATTAGTAGTACTCTTGGTAATAGCAAAATGTTAGAAAAATCTCACACTTTGATCAATAGAGAACCAGTTGAATAAACTAAGGTGTATGAACACTGTGTGGCTGTCAAAAGACATGAGGAATGTCTTCATATACTATTATGAAGTAATCTTCAGAATATATAGTTTAGGTAAAATAGTAAGGTGGAGGAAAATGTGTGTAATATGGTACCACTCATCTAGGGGTGAGAATGCATATTAGTACGTTACGTTAGGTCTGCCTTATGAAGTATCACAAACTAGATGGCTTAAATCAACAGAACTGTGTATCCTTTCACAGTTCTGGTGGCTGGAAGTCCAAACTCACAGTGTTAGCAGGAGAGTACTCTCTCTGGAGGCTCTAAGGAAGGATACTTACTTGCCTCTTCTTAGCTTCAGGTGCTTGCTGGCCATCCTTGCAGTACCTTGGCTTGTAGCTGCTTCACTCTACTTTCTGCTTCCATATTCACGTGGCCATCTTCTCTTGTGTGTCTATAGTTCTGCATCCAAATACCCTTCTCCTTTCTCTTATAAAGATATTGGCCACTGGATAAGAATCTATCCAAGTCCAATATGACCTCGTCTTAAGTTGATTACATCTGTGAAGATCCTGTCTCCAATAAGGTCTCATTCACAGGTACCTGAAATTAGGACTTAACATATCTTTTGGGGGACACAATTCAACCCACAATGGAGAATATCAAAATATGTATTTGTGCGTGTGTGTGTGTGTGTGTGTGTGTGTGTATGTATGTATGTGTGTTTATGTGTATATGTGGCAGAGGAGACAAAGGTAGAAACTTATGTTTCTTTGAATAGACATTATTTTGTAGACTTGATTTTGTAAATATGTAATTATATAAATAGTCACATAATTACAAGGTGTGATCAAACAATATGGTGAATGTTTAAATTAAAAATATTTATTACAGTAAAAGACATATTGCCATTAATCCCCCCTCAAAATACTCCTCCTCTCTTTAAACACACTTATCCCATTGTCCTTGCCACTTTCTGAAGCAGTTCTGGAAGTCCTTTTTCATGAGTGTCTGTAGTTGCACTGTTGTGGCTGCCTGGATGTCCTGAATCCATTCAAAATGTTTACCTTTCATGATCATTTTGACTTTGGGGAAGAGCCAGAAGTTGCACAGTGACAAATCCGGTGAATAAGATATATGACGACCACCGTACTGTTTTTATTTGACAGAAATTGCCAAATCAGAAGCGATGCGTGACATGGAGCCTTTTCGTTGTGATCACAAAATAGGGTGAATGCTGCTGCTGAGTGCCATCCAACGGAAAGACAGGGATCTTCAATACAGGAAGTGGTGCATTGGACCTTAGTAACAGTGAGTGACAAGTTTCAACTTGTTAGGGTGTGAGCTATGGTTGAGAGGTGTCTTTTAAGTGTGCTGTAAATTATCCTCTATCATGACAATGCTCCATGTCACACATTGCTTCCGGCATATGGCAATTTCTGTCAACTGAAAACATTACGGTGTGTCCTCATCCACCTTATTCACTGGATCTAGCACCGTGTGACTTCTGACTCTTCCCCAAAGTCAAAATAATTGAGGACATTGAGGTAGCCACGACAACACAACTTAAGACATTCACGAAAGAGGACTTCTAGAACTGCTTCACAAAATGGCAAGAATAATGGGATAAGTGTGTTCAAAGCCAGGGGGAGTATTTTGAGAGGGATTAATGGAAATGTTTCTTTTATGGTAATAAATTTCTTTAATTTAAACATTCACCATATTGTTTGATCACACCTTGTATAAAACAAAATTAAATGAAAAATTCTAGAAATTAGAAGCAAAATGAAAGAAATGAATCACTAGACTATTAAGTTTGTGGCACAACACATAGAAAGAAATTATTTCAAGTGACTTTAAAGCACACTACTTTGACCATATTTCCCTAGTGGAATATGCCCTAGAGAAAATAGAATTGAAAAAAATATTGAACTGTTTTCAGTGATCATATTGTAGGTGGTAATGTTGACATTTTTATTTTAAGACTGTTGAATGTGTATTGTGTGCATGAAATGAGTAGTTAGGCTTGTATTGTAGGAAACAGGATTTTGGGACAGGAGAAAGGACAAAAGATGCAACATGAGGCTGAGTTAAAAGCCTTGTAGTCCTAAATTTAAATCAGAAATATAAATTTGAATTCATGATATAGCTTACCTTAAAACAACAACAAAATAACATGTCTCTAGCTCTGTTCACAAAAACGGTCTGGAAACAAGGGCCAACCTAGTAGTAGCCAGGAAACTTAATGCCAAGGACTTGGTCTGTTAGCACCATTTTCTTCCCAAAGGAACCATGATTTCTCAGAAAAATGGCAGATCTGGGGTCGCAAATGTTCACCACGAACGTGTAGCATCTTGTCATAGTACAGACCACAGGAACTATCAAAGACAACCAAGGATGTGTCCAAAACACTCAAGGGACAATTTGAAGAAGCTGCATTGGCAGACAATGTGACAATTTAATCATTAATAAGGATAGTAACTACAATGGACTCAAACATTTCAAATATGCTTAAATCCACCATTTTATACTGGTTCAAAAGCACAAAACCCTCAATGAATATCTATGGGGAGTACTAAGGAACCAACTCATTATTTTCAAAATCAAGCGTTTATACTGTCTTTCTTATATAAATCAGACCTCAGAGTAATCAAATAAAGAGGGAAAGTTTCCTTTACTGAAATATTCACGTTAATAAAAGAAAAAGAAATGAATGGGGAAAAAGATATTAGAAAATTACCATTTCGGGACCAATGAAATAATAGATATGGGCCATAGTCACAAATGACTGTTAACATAGAAAAGAAAAGCAGCAGGACATTAGTATCCCCTCATGGAAGAATTCACTCCACCTACTCATGCCAAAAATGGAACCAGAATCTGATAAAATCCCAAGCCCTAAATACCAATTTACAGGAAATATAGGGAACAGAAGGATACGTTAAATGACATCACAGGGTTATAAATGACAAAACCCAAAACAATTGGAATCTCTTCAGGACAAGCTGCTTGGCTTCTTCAACACATAAGTTTCAAGACACACCCCTCCCCCACTACATCCCCTCAAAACAGAAGAGATGGAACCTATACACTAAAAAGAATTAAGAGATATAGCAAGTAATTGCAATGTGTGGATTTTATTTGGAATCTCTCAAGCTACAAAAAAAAAAAAAAAATATTTGTAAATGAATCACCTGGGGAAACTTGAGCACTGTTTGGATATTTAATCATATTTTTAGGTGTGATAATGACAGTGTGGTTATGTTTTCTTTAAAAAGACAATACATACTGAAAAATTAAGAATGGAATCACATGAAGTTTGAGATTTGCTTTAAATTTGTCTGGGTAGAGTATAGATGAAACTGTAAGATTGGCCACGAATGGATAATTGTTGAATCTGGGTGGTGGGTACATATGAGTTTAGTAAGCTATCCTTTCTGTAAATATTTGACAATTTTTATCATGCAAAGTTTTCTTAAAAGAGTGGTGTTTAGAGAAGGCTGAATAGGTTACTACAACAGGAGAGGCCAAATCAATTCTATATTAAATAAATTTTATCAGCAAATGCTCCAGAAATCATTGGCACTTTAGCTGGTAAGTAATAAATGTAGTGATGATAATAAAAAGAACAATTAACATTTATTGGGTGCTTAAATTATGTTCTTGTTGCTTTACATATATTATCTTACTTAATCCTCATAAAAACCTTGAGGCGGTAACTGTGAAATACTCATTTTATGGTTGGGGCCACCGAGACTTGGAGGTTGCATTCCTTGCTCCTCAGATTTGAACTCTGGCACTCTGGTGTCTATTTCTTACTTTGCCTTCCAAGGTTTCCCTTGTAAAACACCTGCACTGTGGGCTATGATTTTTCCTCTGGCTTCTTCCTGAACCTTCGTACTATTCCCTCTTCTCTCTTTATCCAAATTCTGTCCATTTTTGAAGACCAGGTCATACCTCTTCAGTAAAACGTCTTGCACCCCGACCAATCCAGATTTCTTCCTCTTCTTTCAATTAAGGTAGAAGTGAATTATGTGCTGACCTCTGTGGGATTTTTTGTAATGCCACCTTGAATTGCTATTAAAATATTTAGTTGTTTCATTTTACTTGTGCAAGTTTGTGTTTCCAACTAGATTTTTAGACATACTAAGGGCATAAATAGTGTCTTATATTTTGTATCCCTCATAAATGTTGGCACAGTGCCTGGTGGAATAAATCTGTGCTGGTTAATGCAAATTGTTTGGAGACTTGATCTCTAGTGGCAAGCAGGAGAACTTCCTTTTTGCCAATTCCAGACAGTACTGTGTTTCCCTGAAAATGAGATCTGGCCAGACAATCAGCTCTAATGCATCTTTTGGAGCAAAAATTAATATAAGACTGGATATTATATTATATTTTATATTATATTATACCCGGTCTTATATTATAATAAAATAAGATTGGGTCTTATATTAATTTTTGCTCCAAAAGACGCATTAGAGCTGATTGTCTGGCTAGGTCGTATTTTCGGGGAAATACGGTATGTAAGGAGCGAATTATACATGCACATATACAAGTCCATGTTCAGGGGAAATGCTTATCCCCACTCCTCTTGTTGCCTGGGGACATGACATCCTAACACTCCTTGCCTCTCTGCCCATTCCGTACTCGATTTTTTGGAGGGAGGAGGTGTGAGCAGAGTAAGAGCAAACTGATAGGTGAGTTTGAGAGGAAGGAATAGAACATGCTCATTTCTCAATATCCCTCTCAATTTTCCCGACCTGCAGCGAACACGTGTACTTGCCTGCTCTCCAATACAGAGAAAACGTAGCCGTTTTCTGCTAAGGTCCTGGCTCGTGTCTGGGGGCAGGGGAGGGAGGACTGGGGCTGGAGCGGTCTAGTACTTCCCTTGACACGGGGCTTCATTTTAATTCTACCGCGCATCGCGCATCGTTCACAAGCCCATTTAGCCCTCCCATGTGAGGCAAATTCTCCAGCTTTATCAGGAATAAGGGTGATCTTTTACATTCATCTTCCTGGCACTGGGTGTCAATTCTGAACGTGGTTGCGGAAAAGAAGTGTGTTCTTTATAACCCTTTCAAACCTCAAATATGTCAAGAAAGTGTATTTTTTGAATTAGTTCCATTAATAGCAGCAATTAACTTGAAAACATGCAGGGTTCCTTAAGAGCTGGGTCTGGTCCATTTTGCTTAAAACAGAAACTCAGATGGGATGATGGACTGGGAAACCTCCAGGGCGCCTCTACCCTCTGAGGTGAACTGATTCTGTGATGGATGAGGATGGACGGGAGAAAAGATAGTTAGGGCTCCATCCATGTGCTTCCCCTTGAGCCATCCACCGCTAGTGGGAGGAGCAAAGAGAAGGTGGAGAGGTCAAATAAGGGATAAAAACCATGTAAAAGGAGTTATGGGAATAAAGAAGTTATGGGAATACAGAACAATATTGACAGTGACCAAAGCAGGAGGGATAGCAAATATTCACTCTCAAAGGGCAATTAAGAAAAATGAAGGTCCTGTGAGAAAATGGGAAGTGAAGCTTGAAGTAAGACTTGAGTGTAGACATGTTGCGTGTGTTCCTAAGTCAAGTGGGCAAAGTAGATTCTAGGCTGGGATCACTGTTTTGAATAGCTTGGGATCAAGACTTTTATAATTCAAATAGGAAAAGTCACTGCTGTTTTCAGACTCATTTTGCCAAAGTTGAAGACATCTGCCCTCTGGACCTTGGGTGGGGGTTGCGAGAGTGAGAGTTAAGGTGGGAGAGGCCAGGTGAGTGAAACTATACACACACATACCCCCCATACAACACATACGTGTACACACACACTTAAGCAATTCCACTTTTATGTTCTTTACATATTAGATTTCTGAGTAAAATGCCTTGGAATGAACTGTTTTTTGCACTAAAATAAGTTTAAAACTACTGCATCACACAATTGTAACCGTTATTTTGATATCTGGTTGACTGCTAGATTTCAAACTTACGAACACCATGCTAAAATCAAATAAGTGATTTTTGCATGCTTTGTGAAATCTGATGCCTTTTCCGAATTTTCCCTCCCAAGATGTGGCGTCTCCAGAAGGGCTGATGAGGGCACACCTATTACCAATTAGGGCTTTGTGATTTAAAGGGTAGACTGCAGACCACCTCTGTCAACATCATCTAGGAGCTTGTTGGAAATGGAGAATCTCAGAAACCCATTCCAGAACCCAAGTTAAGTACTTGGGTTATGTGACTTCTACGATCTTTTCATTTTCTGAAGTTTTATGAATTTTGAATATTTAACTATCACATATTCCCATTGAAATTCTATAATCGCATGAGTAATTCTAGTTTCGGGAATTAACTGTGATAGCTTCACTCTTATGAATCTATGTGTTACACACTGCCTGCACGTGTGTGCACGGCGGTCATGGCATTATCATGGGTGCTAATATCCTTCCTCCCGAGGAAACTAATTAAACTCAAAATAAAAGAGAAAAAATATCTGAGCCTGGTATGGGAGAAACGTTTTAAGATGGGTCGTTATAACTCCACAATGTTTCATGCTGAAAATATTTGAATTTTATAGACTAGTGTCATGTGGAGGGGAAGACACCTTTCATTAGCTCATTAGCTCTGATTTTACTTTTACAGTGTAAACAATCTTTTGCAGAGGACATAATCACTGATAGATGCTAATGCTGACTGTACTTTCAAATCTAAAAATTGCTGTCGTTGGAGCTGTGTCTTGAAAATATGTGTATCTATCTTAGGGCAAATGCTTTCTGGAATCCTGGAAAGCATTTAAAAAAAAATTTTTTTTGAGGCCCTTAAGCTCAACAGCTAATGGAAGATCATGTATTTAAATAATTTACACTTCCATCTGGTTTGAAGAGCACCAGGTGGAAGTTGCTGATCGGGACGAATCTGTTACGTGGAAGGAAATGTTTGCTCAAAATAAATGAAAGGCAAACATTTACAGGAGCTCCATCTTTTTGTCTGTGTGGGTAGATTCCTTTTTTCTGCTGTAAGAGTCTCTGACCCTGGGTTCAATCTTTTACATCCACTGTGCAGTGCTCAAGTTCCAGAAGGAGCACGAGGAACTGAGTGCCTTCCGCTGTTTTATTTTCTACTTCACAATCTTTTGATCATAAGCAATTATTGTCGCCCTTTCTCATTTCAGCACACCAACCTGAAATCAAAAGGGGCCGTCCCCTTGCCGTAGGAGAGAGGAAGCCAAATTTCCTGGTTGTGTTTCTCCTTGTTGCTGGGCCAACTGGCAAATTTTATGTTTCCCACTGAGCATCACAGTGTGTTGTCAAAAGCGTGGTTTTGTGAGTTGACTTTTGATAGGCACTTACTGTATCTTACCTGTCAACTCCACAGTGGACTTCCTCATTTACAGCATGTGGCTTGCAAGCACAGACCAAACCCTTCAAGCCAAGAAGAGTCCTACGGAGCACATGACTCCACTTTCCAGCTCTTGTGTGCTTGTCAGACACATTCTCTCAGGCTTTTTTTTTTTTTTTTTTGGTGTGTATGAGTGTTTGTGTCTCTGTGTATCATTTTAGGGTAGATAAAAGAATTAGAACTATTCCTGCTGTTAACCCGACAAAGGCAAAAAAAATGCAACTTTTGGTTCCAGCATCGTTAGGAAGAATTACTGGCTATGGATGGTAATTGTGACCAGGGCTATAAACCAACTCACCTACTAGTTTCTCAGCTTCAATGGGAGAGCATGAAATGGTTATCACAAACTGAGTCAGTGCTGAGAAATGCAGCCCGTATACTCCTTGTATTGCAAAACACCATGACCTCCAGCTTCGGCCAGTATGACACTCAAGTTTACTTACCAAGCCCCTAGGACTCCCCAGGGAAAAAGATCCATCACAAAATCTGCAGCAGCTTCAAACTCATCTTTTCCAGAACCAAATGAAATATAAATTACAAATGTTTTGCGTTTTATTCTAGGTTTAGAAATAACACTTTTTGAGTTAGTTCTAAATTTGACAACATCCCCTCTCTCGCTGTTAGAATCCAGCCTGGGAGAGATTGGGCTAGGTGTGGAGAGACCTTGCGTGTTACCCGAAATGACCACTTCTCCGGCCATTATAACTGTTCTGAGAATCTCTGAGAGCGGGCCCTTTCATTAATTGTAAAAGATATTGGCAATGGGAAGGAAAATTGTTCAGGGGAATCACTTCGGGGGCATTTTTGGATATTGGTAGGCCACTCTGTTTGGAACGGGCACTAGTGATTCCTGTCATCACTGTCTTTGCCCGGTTTTGGCTGCACCCTTGAGCATGGATTGGAAAGGAGACTTGGTAGGAGATGCTGGCGTGGAGGCATCCCGGTGGCCTCCTCTCCCTCCCCCCAGGGTGGTTCTAGAAGTCTTAAGGGGTGAAGCAAATACAGGCAAGAATGGGAGAGCTCGCCACAGCCCTCATGTTCCCCTCAGATGGTGCCACTCCTGGTGTCATTGTGGGCAGGTGCTCCTGCCTCGCCAAGTGTGGAAAGCATATGGCAGAACCGGCTTAGTAAGCTTGGCAAGGATGCTGTTTAATAACTTAGTCATCGTGCTGGCAAATGGGGCTCATGAGGTGTGTTCTGAAAATACCTTCGTTCATCTCCCCCACTGCTTGTTCTCCTGCGCTAAGGGCCGCCTCTTGATTTTCTGGTTACCTCCTGATAACTGAAGATTTTCTGATTTTCTTTAGTAATAAATCACTTTAAGGTTAGTCATTAATCTGTGAAACTACGGTAATAAATAGGACAGCAGTTATTATTTAATGGCAAACGTTTCCCATCAGCTTGGGCCTGCTGTATTCCCCTCACAGGCTTGTGGGGAGCTACGTGGTGGGTGGGCTACCAGGGTTGTGGGGATGGGCTTTGTCCCTTACAGTGCTCTGCTTCCCCAGGGCCAGACTGGGAGATAGTGTGGAAGAAGAGAGAGGGGCAGGAAGTTCTCACTGCTGGCAAGGTTGCTCCCTAGATTTGGGAGATCTATAAAATGACTTTTCTCTTCTAGGACACACGCGTATATGTTTGTGCGCGCGCACACACACACACACGCACAAGAATAGCTGGGATTTTCTTACCTGCTAATGTATTTTCACTGGCTGGTCACATATATGATCTTCAGTCCTGGGAATTGAGCACTTCCCACCCTGGTGAGGGTCACCTCACCTGTCTAGAAAGGCCTTAATTACATTTATGCTGGGCTTCTCCTATGAGGGGCTACCTCTGGGGACATGCAGGAATCCTTTGCCCCAATAAACTCGGGGAGCATACGCCAGCTCTGACAGCCATCCTTACTTCACTGTCAGAGCAGCTGGCCATCATCTTCCTCCCTTTGGAAATCCCAGAAACATACACCAGTCCAGCCCCTGGTGTCCCAAAACTCTACAGGATGATGCCACACTCTCAGAGGCATCTCACTGAAGTTCTGCCCTTGTATTTGAAGGGAGAGCCACACAGTGACTTGTACCCCCAACTCCCTTAATCTTGGGGAGGGTTGGCACCCACAGTACACAGCAGCTCTCCAAAAAGCCTTCTTAAAATCTCAGCTCTGTCAGTCCCCCCAATCCTTTCTAGGCTCAGGGTAGGCTGTCAGCAAAGTGTTAAATACCAGTTCTTAAGCGAGTCCTATGCATGTTCTGACTGGCGGCCTTGCATCTCGGTTTGGAATGTGATATTTATTGTCTTGGTGCCTCTGCTGAAATTAAAGTCAAAATGGTTTATTTAACATCTGGTTACATTAAATTAAAGTTTGAGTTAAAAAATCTAGACTTTATGTTCATATGGATATGTGAATATCTATGTGTCCTCAGCTGAACAACTTAAAACTTAAAGTTGGTCTTCTGTTTCCTCTTTAATTACATGTGCATTTAAATGAAGAGCTCACAGGGGAAACAAATTCTTCTCAAAGTAGAGAAGCTCTGTTGCTTGTTTCTACCTAGAAAATATTGTGAGGAAACCCTTAACACAGCTTCAAGATGTAGGCAGAATTATTGAATGATTTTGACCCCTTTCTCCAATTTCATCAACTTCTTTAGCAGCAAAGTGGAATTGTGTTCAAAATGGAAGAAGGAAGCTTAACAGCAAAAACAATAATTCAACAGCTAACACTTATGGAGCACTTGCCCTGTTCCAGATGCTATCCTAAGCATTTTATGGAGAGTGGCCTTCGGACCCTCACAGCAGCCATACCTGAGGTGATGTTATTCTCATTTGATGGAGTCTAAGTAACTTGCCCCAGGTCTTATAGATTTTAGGTGATGGAGTTTAGATTTGAATCCAGGAAATATAACTTCGTAGCTGATTTTCTTAGAAAAATTGAAAAGAGAATTAGGAGTCATTGAAATTACGAAAACAAACTTTCTGTAAAACAAGGGATTCTAGAATTTTCATACTGCCTCATTCCTTTGAACTCAATTCAGCCATTTCACTGAATTTACTTAAGTAATCTTGCCCACTGAACATGGGTCTGTTTCTGTAGGCATACGCATATCAGGGCAAACGGGTAAGTATTTTTTTTTTTAAACACTTTATTGAAGTGTGATTGATATGTGAAAAGGGGTACATAAATGTATACAACTTGATGAGTTTGGGGATAAGTATATATCCATGGAACCATCACTACAGTAGATACACAGAGGATGCCCCAAAAATGCATATACATTTTCAGAAAGGAAAACTATTAAAATGGTGATAACATATACCAATAACAAATGATGAATACAAGTCATATGTATACATTTTTTGACCCTCCTGTATTTATTACCTCCCAAAGTTTCCTCCAGCCTCCTTTATTATTATGATTGTGTGTGTGAGTGTGCGCGCACAGGAGTGCATGTACACATTAAGAACACTTAACATAAGCGCTACTCTCGGCAAGTTTTAAGTATCCAATATAGTGTTGTTCGCCATAGGCGCTGTGCTGTCTAGTTATCTCCAGGACTTAGTTATCTTGCATCACTGAAACTTTGGACACTTGACCATGACCACTTCTCTCTCCCCACAGCCAAAGGAGGAAGTTATACAAGAACAATGCTAAACTGTCTTCTATAAACTTTATTTGCTCTTTCGTCAGTCTTTAAGAAACTTCCATTGAATGCATTTACTTCCATGAAAGTGTTGCGGGCCAGACTCTTTGATCTGATTGTTATTTTCTTAGAAGTCAAGGACGTCTTTACCAAATGGGTGTTTATAGACCTGGGATGAGCCATGTAGTATCTACTTTTTTTGCCTCCCTAAATAAAGGGAAAGGCAGGCCTGAAACGGACCACGAGGGAAACTCGAGCAGACTAGTGTCCAGGGCACAGTAATGACTTCCGTATCGGCTTCCCAGTTCCATGAGTATATGACAATTGACTTAGGCTGCCTCTCCTCCTGGATAAAGAAGACATGCATTTAGGTCAGGCTATAGCTTTTGCAGTGATTCCTAACCAGAGGGGTTACTGCTGGCTGATTAAGTGAGTGAGTTTCAGGAGCTGCAGTAAAACAGTGGACCGAGCAAGAGGTTTTTATATATTTCCAAAGGACACATAAGTGGGAAAGGTTTGCAATGTGAAGCTTATGAATATGGAGCAGCCGTGGTGGTGCTGAGTCTGGTGGCTTTCGCCTTTAGACAGAGCTTAAGCAAACTACTCTGCCTTTTCCCCCTTCCCTCCCAGGATTTAAGACATTCTCTAGCTTGTACTGATACCCGTCTCCCTCCACACATCCTTTTTGTCACCTTGAGCACCTTTGCTATAAGCTACTCTGACTTAGAAATTTCCTGAAAGGAGAATGAGCTTAAATTAGACTAAGATGGGTTTGCAGGCCATGGTGAGGTTTACTCTCTTTCTGCCTTTAGCCACCTAAAATTTAAACTTTTATTTTCTCAATATCTTATGAATCTTATGACCAGTGTGAATAATAATAAAAATCTCTAGAAAAATAGCATTGTATTGTTGTGTTAAATGTAATCCAAGTGAAAACAGTGTGTCAGGTTCAGGATAAGCCCCTCCATTCTACTATGGACATACTGCCTCCCTTAAGAATTTCCTATAGAGAAGGCCTTATTCTTTCATTTGTGCAAGAACTATTTGTTGAGCACCGACTATGTGCCAGTCACTGTTCTAGGCATTAGGGTATAGGGGACAAAACAAAACAAAATTCTGCCTTAATGGAGCTTACATTCTCGTGGATAGAGACAGAAAGTAAACAAAATAAATTAGTAACATGTAGTGTGTTAGGGGTACATGCCTATGAAGAAAAATAAAAGAGGACATGGGCATAGAGATGCCGGCATAGGGGGCAGTGGTTTAATTTCAAATAAGAGCATGAAGGAGGCCTCACTGGGAGGGTGATGCTCGAGCAGACTTGATGGCAGGCAGGAAGTGAGCTGTGAGGAACTGGGGAAGCTGCTGGAAACACCGTGACTTTGAGGAGAGCTGCTGCTTTGGCTTGGTCCTTTCTGGGATGGTATCTCTGGGATCTGTTCAGGGTTCAGTCAACCTCTCAAAGTCAGGGCAGAGGGAGTGAGACAGGAAGAGAAATGATAGCAAGGAAAAGCCTGTCACACAGGCTGGCGAGGGGCTTGGAGATCCACCCTTTCTCCCCCAAGAAGGTGCTATTTTGAGTTGTCTGTTTATGCAAAATGTAGCCAACTGCCAGGTTAGATGGGGCACAGTCCACATGGCACTGTCCTCAGTTCTGTCCCTAAATTCTTGTTCTGGGGGTTCCCTCAACCACCCTCAGTTTCAGTCATTTACGGGAAGGAAGGACTCACAGAACTCCCTGAAACCTGCTACACTCATGGTTACGGTCTATAACAGCGAGAGGATGCTGATTAAAATCAGCCAAGGGAAGAGACGCACAGAGCAGAGCCCATAGGGATGCAAACGTGGAGCTTCCAGTTTCTCTTTGTGGAGACAGACATGAACAGGGCTAACTCCTCTCAACATCGATGTGTGAAAATATGCACAGAGCATCGCCCACCAGGGAAGCTCACCTGAGCCTGGGTGTCCACAATTTTTAGAGGGGCTTGATTACATATTGCCCATATCTTTAGCCTCCAGTTCCTCCAGAGATCAGCGGATACAGGGTGGCCTACCATAAATCCCACTGTTCCACTCTCTGGTGGCCAAAGCCCCAGGGGAAACAGACACTCCTGTTAGGCGTGACATTCCAGGAGCCCAGAGATAACCTCAGTAGCTGAGAGCAAAGGCCAGACTTCTCTTTTAGATGAGGTTAATTCTTCACTGCACAGTTTATAAGATACAATTATTTTTCTCCAACATATTTGTTTTCATAATATCACTCATTAAAAATCCACATGACAGGTGAGGAGGCAGAAGCAGAGCTGGGGGGCTCTTCATCTGTAAACATGAGGGAACTACACATTTCACATTTGCAACTTAAGTTTCTTTACTATTGAATATATAGTAGATGGCTTTAAATAACAGGCTTCCCGTTGTCTTTTGTCCCTTTTTAGGGCAGGAGGGAAAACACGGATTCATGGAAAAAATATGTACATATTCTGCACAAAATCATTGAAGGTAAGTAAACTAATAGCACATAGATTTAAATGTTTACTGGTTTGTGTCAGTGTCTGGTTATACAATGAATAATTCATATCAAACTAGTAGAATGTAACATTTACATAAAATAATACTTTGCAAATTTATGGTAAGTACTAATTACTTGCCTTATTTGCCATGACTATGATATTAAATATTCATAAAAATGTGATTATTTCTTTGATTTGGCAGGCATTTAGATTTCTCTACAGCTTTTCACACTGCTAATTTTAATCCAGTAAATTATCTGGAAGAAAACAGTATGCAGCCTAAAAACTGTTCAAAATTCACTCCAACATTGAGCACATTATGGACGTAATGATCCATTACAACCAAACTTCAAGAAGGTCTTAGAAGAAAACTGAGAATTAAACAAAGAAATATGGAGGCTATCACCATGATTTGTCAGATATGTTTATTAGGACTTTTTTTTTTACACATACAGTGGACAACCTTGACGAGTGCTATTCCAATGGATAACAAAAGCATTTTGAGAGGTTTTCCTCCCGCCAGGGGCCAGTTTAAGAGAATTTACCAGGACTCTGCCCGTGTTAATTTCCCAGCTTGATGTTCAGTGAGATTATTTGTGAGGCACATTCATGCAGGAACCTGAACTGTGGGTAAGTGTGCTGGAAAAGTGCTCCTTCTGGGACCAGGGGAAGACACCTCCTTCCTTCCTTACTGCTCCTGTTTACGTAGGGGGTTCTCATCTTCTTTAAAATAAAATCAGGCTTCCATGGCACAAGACTCATATCAAAAGAGACTGTACTGTGTGACCTGAATATTTTATATTCTATTAAATTATAATGATTCTGGTAATAATTCATCTGCTGTTTTTTGGTCCAATGAGCACAAAAGGAAACTCTCTTATGGATATCTGGCATTCTCGGGCCCAAAAATTCAGAGAGGAGGAAGAAGAGGGATCTAAAGCCTTAAGGACATAAGAGAAAAGTGCTCCTTCTGGGGCCAGGGGAAGACACCTCCTTCCTGGTGGTGGCAGGAGAAGAGGGGGACAGATTGTCAAGTGTGCGCTTGCTCTTCAGAAAGTAGTTAGAGGGAGATGGCAGAGAGGGAAAAGACACGAATCTCTTGTTTACATCATGGCTTCTGTCCTTTGAATCCCTATGGGACAAAGAGATTATATAACCTAGGGTCCCTTTGGAAGCTGGAATTCAGCAGTGTGAGTTTTACTAATTTCATACATGGATCTAGAGCTTGGAATCACTCCCAGATTTGTTCATACCTGTCTGTGCTGTTTGTTCATACCTGTTTGTTCATACCATGAAAGGTGCTCAAATCATGTCAGGTCCATGATACTGGAGAACAAAAAATATGATAACTCTGAAGAGCAATATGTTCAAAAATAAGCCCAAACATTGAAGGTTCATAACTCAAGACTAAAAGAAAAGGACAGGTGATGTGGCCTAGAGATACAAGAGGACAGAAGGTGAGGGCCCTTCTTTAACAAACCTTAAGGAAAATGTGAAATGCAAATTAAGACTAAAAATTTAAAGGGGTAGAAACTCACCGAAGCCTGTGAAGCTGTAAGTACAAGAGCGCTCTGCTTTGTCCTTGGAGGTGAAAATGAGCCGGTCACCAAAGCTGCTGTAAAGATGCTCCACAGTATGTCTGAAGGAAGAAGCGTGGCTCGCTTACCACGCCAGCAGGCAATGCAGGGCAGCGAGGTTAGGAGCAGACAGATGTGGGCCTTCCTTCATAGGGGTGCGACTTCAGGGAAGTCACGCAACTTCTCTCTGCCTCAGTGTCCTCTTCAGAACTGGGGGAAACGCTAGTATTCACCTCATGGGATGGTTGTGAGGCTCCACTGAGAATGTTCATATAAGGCTTGATAAATCTTAGCTAGTATTATTACGACTTTATGTATAGGAAGCTAAAACAGAAAAAAATTAGTTGAATGTCTATTCATATAAAGAAGAATTTCAGCTATTTGGCTGATATGTGCTGAAGTGAAATGATTAAATTGACCGCACCCCATGGTTTTGTGATAGACAACCAGCATAGTCTTCCATTCCGCCAATTCCGTCTTGGGTTTAAGCAGGAACGAGCAAAGCAGACATTTCAGTATGAGATGTAAGCTGAACCTCAGTTCCAGAACCCTTCTGATTCTGGTTACTCTGGACATTTTCTAGAGCAGGAGTGTCTAGTCTGGGATCCATGGCTCACTGGAGCCTAGGCCTGTTGCTCACAGACCCTTTAAGGGATCTGTGACCCCCTGGAAATAGGGTTTATGACTTCAGATTTGCGGAACAGCTAGTCTGGATTGTGTGGACTTCCGTTAATGAGCATTACCTAACAGCAAAGAAAGTTCCAGACTCCCGATGGGACCTGGGCTATGATTAGGAGAGCAGGAACCTCGTCTTTGTTTTGGCATTAGAAGGCCATCTAGGATGTGTTAGCTTTTGTGGCAAAGCACTTCACAGAGTTTGTGCTCAACAAAATTTATTTGCACTCTCCCAAATGTTGCTATTTAGCAATAGCCACTTAATCCTTCCTTATGTAATTATTATTTTGAGCCCTAAGTGTCAAGAACTACCTTTATAACAAATGTTCCAGTCATGCTACGTAATCCTGTCAGATTTTTTTTCATCATTTTACTACATTGAAATAATCTTGAGTCCTGAGCCTGTCATTCAGTGTATTGTATGACATTCTCAACTTCCTTTCAATCATAAATTTGATAATCATGCCATCTCAATCACTGTGGAAAATCCTGTGTCCATTTAAAAATAGTCTTTTTCTTTTTTGAAGAAAAATACATTCAGTCTCAACGGACTTTTTCAACACAAAGCACTGTAATCATCTTCCTAGCGAAATAGGAATGATGTTTACAGATCAATTTTTGAGACCCTGGTTATAGTATTGAACTGATAAATTAGGGAAAAGCAAGAATAGAGTAAAATGTGTTATTTCTTTTTAGCCAAAGACTTTTTGTGTCATTGTTTTGAAAATTAGCAATGATACATGAATATGATTTGCCTAAATTGAAGCTACAAAAAAAAAAAAACCAATGCAAAGAGCTTTGTAGTAGAGTGTGAAACTATTCTGACCCAATTTTTACTTCCCTGACAAATCCACAGAAAGTCCTCAGAAAATCTGCTGCAAGATGGCACAGTGTAAAATAACTATGTATAAGTTAACCCCACCACACCCCTCTCCCCACCTATGTCACTAGCCACATTGCTTACAGTGAAAAAATGTAAATGGCATGTTGCTTGCTTGCTTTCTCTGAAGTCTATGCATCACCTGCTGAATTGCTTTTCTAAGCTATGACTAAACCGTCTTCAAGTGCCTGCTTACTGGGTTTGAGAAACAAGAGACAAAGCCGCTTTGAAATCAAAGATTCAGTCTAATGGAGTCTCTCCAGTTCCTGGTGCTAATCATAGACCTGGAGCTCACACTTTCAGGAAAGCAGAAAGCTCCCATTTTAAAGAGGGTTGGGGGAGACATATCCCAACTCCCAAGAAAAACCGTGTGCGGTTTCCATTAGTTTTGCTCCCTGAAAGCAAGCTTATTTTTATGATTTTTATCCTGATAAGGACTTATGGGTTCTTCATATACATCTTGTTACTGTGGGTGGTGGCCATGGAGAGACTGGAAAGGGGGAAGTTTAAGGGAAAATCAAAGGAAAACGCTACACAGGAGGCCAGAGCAGTAGTGCACGGTGGCTGTTAGCAGCTGCGGGCACCATCTGACTCATCCGAGCACATCCTCCGAGCTGCCTCAACAATATGTGGAGCTTACGGGAGAGCCAGCCCGGCTGCCGAATGTCATTTTCCATAAAGGACCTGGCTGAATTGGCACTGGTTCTGTCTTCGGCAAATGTGCCTAGCAGACCAAGTGGCCTTCATGTACCCAAAGTCTGGGAAAGGAACACAAAGGAGGGAGAAGATGGTTTCCTTTGTTAACACGGAGATAACATTGTTTGCCTATGTTAATTTTGAAGGCGGACCCATAACATCAGACATCTGGTTCTTAAAAGTCAAATCTGTGCCCTATGTGCAGCATTTTTCATTTAATTGGGATATAGTGAAAAGTATAAACAACGAAAAATGGGAGGAATCAGCCAGACAGTGTTTCCATTCCTGGGACGCTCACCCCACCTGAGTTGAAAGGGGTTCTCACCACGGTTTGAAATGGTCAACTTGTTTTGCAGATGGTGCCGTTGACAAAGCTGCCATTTCTTCCTGAATTTAATTAACACTGCTGGACAAAGAGAGGTCAGCTCTCTGGAGTCTGAGTTAGTTTTTCTGACAGTGTTGAGAGTATTACCCGGAGTTGCTCAAAATATGTGATGTCTAGAAACAGTGGGAATAGTATTTATTGTAGCTTATGTGCACATGTGTGGGCTCTAAACTGTTGAATTGGAGGGTCTTGCTCTTTAAATGTCATTGCACTGCCCTGTCTTTTCTTTGCTGCCGGGGGGAAAAAAGTGCGAAGACTTTGAAGTCCATTGGGACCCATGAACACTTCTGAGTTTCAGGAAGAAGGAAATCAAGATAATGCAAAATGGCGCAGGGAAGATTGATACACCCTTTGCTTAGTGCTGTTGAGGGGAGAGAAGTTCATTCTTGAAGTGTTCTTGAAGTGAGTCTGGGAAATAAACACAGACTTACAGTTTATTAATTTCTCAGGGCAGGCATAAGCAAGTATCAAACTGGGTGGCCTAAAACAACAGAAATTTATTGTCTTACTATTCTGGAGGCTACAAGTCCAAAATCAAGGTGTTACTGGGGTCATGCTCCTTCTGAAGTCTCCATGGAGGATATTTTCTTGCCTCATGCAGCTTCCGGGAGCCTCAGATTTTATTCATTTGTGGCAGCATCACTCCAATCTCTGCCTCTGTCTTCACATGATCTTCTCCCGGGTCTCTGTGTTGTGACATGGCTGTCCTCCTTTTGTGTCTTTCTCCTCTTCTTTAAAGAACACAGCCATATCGGACTAAGGGCTCCCCCTGCTCTAGTATGACTTCATCTTAATTTAACTAATTACATCTGCAATGACTCTATTTCCAAGTAAGTTCTTATTCTGAGGTGCTGGGGGTTAGGACTTCAATATATCTTTTTTTGTGGTGATAATTCAAGGCACAGTGTACAATATTAATGCATCAGAGTAGACTGAACGAGAATTAAGGAATGAACTTACAGGAAATTGAATCGTTACTGTCCTCATTTCATGTTAGGTTTAAAGTTGGTTAGGAATTTGGGATAGGGTAGGGTGGGTAGGTGATGGGGTGCTGGTGTAGGATCTGGCAGTACCAACTACAGGCAGGAATCTAATATTATGAGATATTAGGCGCTATAGAAAAGTGCAGTATTAGAATTAGCAAGATTTGTAAATGAAGACCATACCAAGGCAAAATTTGTTGACACATAGATTGTCTTCGGTCTGATGAATTGGAAAAATTCTTTGCAAGGATGCTCTGTTATCAAAGGAAAGTGCCTTTGCGATTTGTGTCATGGATTTTTAGAGGTGACAAAGCCTATACTCAGTCAAAAGTAAACACAAGGCATCTGGCCAGCGTCAACCTTTATATTTTGGATATTTTAAAAGTAATATGAGATACTTATATATGGTTAAAGGAATCTAACTGGAATTGCTTGGGAATGAGGTATTATGATTAATTGATCTTATTTAATTAGGAGTATTCTTATTTCTTAGTCTGGGACCCTTTAAGGAGGTGATACAGTTACTGCGAAGCTTGTTCTCAGCTTCCTAGTAGCTAGGAAATTAAATCTTACCCTTAAAGTTCAATTATTAATTGTTCTACCTCAACAGTTACCTCTCCTGGGTGCCATGGATTAAGGAAAAACTCAACCACATTATCTCAAGCAAAACCAAATTAAACAAGACCTTTATCAATTTTTAATATGAAGGACACAGTTGTAGATTGTGTTTCTAACACTGTGTCAGTCATGTCTTGGACATCCTTCCCTGTGCTCCTGGGTCCTACTTCAGTAGAGCCAGGGAAGGACCACACAGGAGGACAATGATGTCAGCTGCCCAAAGTTATACAGTAGCAAGTGGAGTGTGCCAGGATTCAAACCTCACTTTGTCTAACTTTTAAGGCCTATGTACCCATTGCCTGTTCTTTATGAACTAATGGCTGGGGAGGGAGCAGAGCTTTCCAGGGTGGTGCACATTGTATGATCAAAAGCAAAAAATAGTATATAAGGTATGACAATTAAGTTTGTGAACTCATCCTAGAAAAAGTGCTGTATACCTCATTGATGAATATCACTATGGTCACCTTCAAAGTATTAGCCTTGGGAAGCTATGGACCGACGCTAGTGCCTGGTCCACCCTTCAAAGCAATTTTGGAACTCTTTTTCTGGAATGACCATCAGAGCTGTCCTCGTATGACCCTTGATGTCCTGAATGTCATCAAAATGTCTTCCTTTCAATATTTCCTTTATCTTCAGGTAAAGAAAGAAGTCATTGGGGGCCAGATGAGGTGAGTAGGGAGGGTGTTCCAATACAGTTATTTGTTTACTGGCTAAAAACTCCCTCACAGACAGTGCCGTGTGAGCTGGTGCATTGTTGTGATGCAAGAGCTCCTTCGGGACCATATTTGCACACACCTTTCTCATGCCAAGATTTTCAGTTAAGATTTTCCTAACTGTTTCTCTATCAATGTTTACTTGGTCTGCTATACTTCTCACAGTCTGATGATTTTGACGCAGAATTTGACAAATTTTTGCAATGTTTGCTTCAGTTCTGCTCGTTACTGGCTGCCCTGACCTCTCTTCATCAGTGACACGTTCTCTCCCCTCAGAAAAATGTTTAATCCATTTGTACACTGCTCTTTTCTTCATGGCATTATCCCCATAAACTTGGACTAACAGGTCCCTGATTTCACTTCCACTCTTGCCAAGTTTAACAAGAAATTTAATGTTTGTTCGTTGCTCTAATTCAAGCTTAGACATTCTCACAATGGCATACAAAAACACGCAACAACAATAATAAACTCCACTCAGCAAGACACTGCCACACGTTGACATGAACACAGCTGTGAGACACTGATATACCCAGGTTATGAAATCTTACTGATCTGTTTGTACAGTGCTGCCAATGTGAGCGCATGGAGGCAAGTTTGCGAACTTAATTGTCAGACCTCGTAGTCAGAAACACTTTTTATTGGGTGCCAGCTATGTTATGTGCCAGGCACTTTAGAAGACAGATTTATTTGTCTATCTATCTATCTATCTATCTATCTATCCACTTTCATAATGTTATCTCTTATCACAAAACAATACAAAGTATTATTCCCATTCCCCAATTGAATAAACTGTAGTTCAGACAGCTTCAGTTCAAATGGTTTTACAAAGGCAATACAGGTAGTAGTTGCTGGAGTCGGGCGTTGCACGACTGCAAGTGGTAAATTGAGAATGGCAATCATTTTGAATTATCTGGAGCAGAAGCACCTTGTTAGTGAGCATGAGAGATAAAATTGGAAGTGTGTGGGCAATTGATGGAGGGTTCTGAATGTAAGCCTGAAGACTATATATCTACAACAGAGATATTACCAAGCAACTGCAGATTTTGAGCAGCTGGGTGAAGTGATGAAAACAATATTGAAGAAGAGGAATCCAACATTTGTGAGGAGAGAAAATAGAGGCAGGGAAACCAGCCAGAAGGTTTTTACAGTAATTGAAGCATACGGTGCATCAGGCCTTCTGTGTGTGGGGGCTATGGAAAGGGACAGAAAGGGAGCTTATTTATTTGTTTATACCTTGTCTCATTCCAAAGAAGACTTTAAGGTAGTTTGCAAGAATCTATGAAATACAGCAAAGGAATAGAAAAGAGTGGCAGGAGGCAAAAACAATCAAGGGGTAATGGAATAGCACCGAAGCCTGAGTGGAAAGTATCCCATTTATCTGCAACATAATTCAATAAGGGAATCAACTGTACATTCAAGGATGCAACTCTGCTCCTCTGGCTTCACGCAGGGGTGAGTTTCAAAGTAGGTAGAGGACTTTTGGGGCGACATAGTCCTTAGGCAATCCAAACTTGCGCGGCTTTTGACAGATACCGTGTGGTACGTTCAAGTAACAGGACTGTGCTACTTGTATGCTATAGATGGAAAGCAGAAACACATTGCGTAATCCGGGTAAAGCTGGGTAGGGTTTTTGTCTTTGACATCTCCTTTATGTGCCTGGTTAGATCGTCCTAACTCCACTGCCAGGGAGCTAAGAGTACACTTGGGAGGGAGAGAGTCTCATTAGAAAAAACAACAACAAACAAACCCATTTCTCTTGTTTTAAATTTGTGTTTATTTACTTATTTTATTGTTTTTTTCAATTATAGTTGACATTCAATATTGTTTTATATTACTTTCAGGTGTACAGCATAGCAAACCATCTTTTCAATGGCAATCTTCTGATCTGTTGGTCTTATTATGACTCAAAATTGCCATTAATGCACTATATTTTAAAAACTCTTAGTTGAGAAAACAACAAGACCTTCTTTTGATGTTACCTCCACCCTGGATATCACTCTATATATCTGCTTTCTTTTTAAACGAAATTCATTGGATGTTGATCATAGTTCCCTCTCCATTTCCTATGTTCCCATTATCTCTTGAATTTCCTCTAGTCCGACTTGTGTCTTTACCTTTCTGACAAAATACTCTTCTCAAGGTCATTGTTGACTTCTCGTCTCAAATCTAAGGGTCATTTCTCATTTACTATCTCTGCAGCATGTGAAAACAGTTGATTGTTCCTTTCTTGAAAAGCTTTTCACACTTGCTCTTTTGTATAGTCTATAGGTTTTCCTCCTAATTCACTGCTAGCTTCTTCTCACTCTCCCTCTTGGTCCCTCAGACCTCATTTCTTAGGCCTCATTTCTTTCCCCTCTACGAGGTGTGATTAAAAAAATACAGTGAATGTTTAAAATAAAAAAAACCTTAATACAGTATAAGACACATTGCCATTAACCTCCTTCAAAATACTCCCTCTCGCTTTGCACACACTTATCCCATCATTCTTGCCACTTTCTGAAGCAGTTTTGGAAGTCCTCTTTCGTGAGTGTCTTTACTTCCTCCTCCATCATGACAACGCTCTATTTTGCACATCGCTTCTGGTACGGCAATTTCTGTCAGATAAAAACATTACAGTGTGTCCTTATCCACCCTATTCACCAGACCTGGTACCATGTGACTTCTGGCTCTTTCCCAAAGTCAAATGACCATGAAAGGGAAACATTTTTGAATCGATTCAGGACATCGAGGCAGCGCAACTAAAGGCACTGTAGGGGTCTTTGAACTGAGTTCTCTTTGCCAAGGGGACTTTTTCTCTGCATATACACATAGCTTAATTCCTTGTTTCTTTTAGGCTCAGATGTCACTTTTACTGCCCACCTTGTATACCCCCATGATCATTTTATCTCCTTCTACTATTTTATTATTTCCCATATCACTTCTTACCACTTGATACATTATCTACTCATTTGTTAGCTTTCTCTCTTCCCAGAATAATGTGAGCTTGAGGGTAGGGACTTTCTCTTTTGTTTACTTTTGTGTCTCCAGTGCCTGATTTATTGTTGGTTCTGGTGCATCAAAGGCAAATGGCCAAGCAGCACATGCACCAGGCCTACTGGAACAGTGTTTGTGGGGAAACTCATGGAGGCAGAAGCAATAACAGGTCCTCTGTTGCTCATTGCATTACAGAGCATTGCAGAGAGATGTAGCAAGTACAAATGTTAGACTCTGGGAGAGGGTTCCCTGACCCTCAGGCTATGGGCCTTTTGTTTGTTTGTGTTTTTGTTTGTTTGTTTGTTTTATTAGTTTTAGGTGCACAAAACAAAGTGATACTTAGACGTTTATCATTTATATCCCTCACATTGTGTGAACCCCACACCCCCCATCCACCATCCCCCTGACATCGCACACACCCATTACATTTCCACTGTCTCTATTCCTAATGCTGCACTCCGCTTCTTGTAAGTATATACATAAATATATATCTATATCTATCTATCTATCTATCTATCTATCTATCTATCTATCTATCTATCTATCTATATGTAAATTTGTAGTTGACATTCATTATTGTTCAGCTTCAGCTTCAGGTGTACAGTGCAGTGATCAGGCATCTACATCAACCCTGAGGTGGCCTCCCTAATGAGACAAGTGTGGCTATGGGCCTTTTAAAACACATGATTAGACAAATATCATCCACTTCCCTGAATATAAAACCATTTCAAAGTGGCTGAACCTTGGCTCCATTCCTGTCTTTATAGCTCTTTTTGTGTTTGGGGGTAATTCCAGCTTTCTCCTTCTCAGATAAGGGGGCTCTGACTCAGGTCGCTTAGTTGTAGCTCTGTGCTGTGACAAAGTAGTGGCACGCTTTGCAACACAGCCTTCAGGATCTGGAAGGTAAGACTCCTTCTCAAGGCATCACTGGGGGCTGTGGTCCAAGCCTTGTGTTTCACCACGAACCATTGTTCTAAGCACGGGGCCATGGCCAATAACCATTAAACTTTGTAGAAGATCAGCTCCCTTTTTGGCCTTCTGTACAAGGTCACCTTTACCTGTCAGCACTTAATAAATATTTATTGAATGAATAGTAAATAAATTTTAGGAGGGAGACTGTGTGTATTATAAGTCTTCATCAACTTACAACCATGGTTTATGACTGACTACATAAAACAGGGAGGAGCAGTGTTAGATGTGAACAAAAAAGGTGTGCTGTAATAAATTGAACCAAAAGTACCCTCACAGGGTGATCTGATCATAAATTCCTAAATGGGAAGGTCATGGTGAGTAGTCACATCCCAGGCATGTGATTCTTTAGTAAAAGGTTTATCTTTGCCTGAAGCCAGCCCTGTCCGTTTTTTCTGTGCATCTAGGTTAAATTAACACATCTTTGAAATGCCAATGTAGTCCTCTTTTTCAGACTCCTCTGAAGTGTAACCACCCTCGAGAGAACACATAATCTTGTTATCTGTCCTGTAATCCAATCCACACCTTGATCTCTCTTACCTCCATGTAATCTTCTTTATGTTCCCTCTTTAATTCCAAACACATAAAAGAAACTGCACAGCTATCATTCTCTGGAGCATTTGCAATCTTGTTTCCCAGCAGTGTCATCAGCTTTGGCTCAAATAAACTCTCTTACAAAAGTTCTCTGTAGGTTTGGACGTTCTTACATCAACATGGAAAGGGGAGATATTTGGGTTCATAACAAGTGGCTTTTGTAGCCCAATTTATAATAATATGCTGGCAAGGCACTGTGCTATAAAGTTACCCTCTTGGGCAAACAGAGTAAAATATTTTCTCCTGTACCAAAGTAGAAAGCTGGTTTCTCTCAGGTAAAAGATATGATGTCCCTGAAGTACCTATTCTCAACATTCAAAACTGATATTGCAGTAATAAGTACCCCAGAGAGGGAATAAAACTCATTATATCTCTCTTTTATTTTTTTTTAAAGAACAATGTTCTAAATAATGTTCTAGATATATTTGAAATAAACTTCTGTTTTTAGGACATTTGGAGTAAATACGTTTGGAGAACTATCTAGGTCTAGAAATGTATTCACTTTTTAAAGCTTTTGTTTTTCCTCAGGGAAAGCATTTTTTTTTTTATTAGTTTTAGGTGCACAAGACAAAGTAATACTTAGACGTTTATCATTTCTATCCCTCACACTGTGGACCCCTCTCCCCCCATCCACTATCCCTCTGACATCACACCGAGCCATCCCATTTCCACTGTCTCCACTCCCAATGCTGTACTCCGCCTCTTGTATATATAATATGATAGTTAGCATTCATTATTGTTCAGCTTCAGGTGTACAGTGCAGTGATCAGGCATCTACATCTTCCCCTCAGGGAAAGCATTTTTAAATGCCATATAACTTAAATTACTAATTGGAAGGTAACCTGTCTATAATGTAGACATTGGTTGTTTAGGTAACCTATATTTATTTTCCTTAGTGAAATCTTTTTCGATTATTTGTTGTTTTGTTTTGGGGAGGCGTCAAAAGTTATATTCAGATACTGAGTTGTCTTTGTCAGCAATTTATTAAGCATTGATTTCACTGTGGGAATTATAATTTCACAAGCCAATTGCATACAGGATTAGTATCTTTTAGTAAGCAAAATAAAGAAATGACATACTCCAAACAAATGGCAGATGAATCCCACTATTGTTCCAGGAAAGGAATGGTGAAGGAACAAAGTCCAAATTTAACATGAGGTGTACCTTTTTATACGAGGAGGCACTCAGGAAAGTTGGTGACCAACCAAAGAGCTGATTTCCAACTATCAGCGCATAAGTAAAAGTCCCCTGTTGCTAGAGCATTTTGCTAGAGAATGAAAATGCCGATGTTGGTAGGTGGGCTGATCTCCTTCATGCGCTGCTGTGTGGTTCCTCACCACTGTTTACCAGGAGTGCATTGTCAAGACAAGAGCTAATGCCCCAAGGGTCTTCAGAGAGGTTTTAGGTCAGCAAAGAGTCACCTTGCCCAAACCAAACTCTTAAATAATCCTCACAAACACTCAGTATGTATAGTCTAAATGTCCCCTTGCCATAGCTGCTTCTAACTTGTTCCTATCCAAGCCCCCAGCAGGGCCTCTTAGCAGCTGGGCTGCTGACTGCTTAGCAAGAACAGATAAGGTAAGGATACCTTCCTGGCATGACTTCCTTCATTCTTTTATCAAAGCAATGTGGAATGATGACATACTGACACAACTTACTTCATACTTATTGCAAAACAACATTTTTTGGTCTTTGTCAGTGGGTTATAACAACTTCACTTGAGTCACAAACAAGTGGATCTGAAATCATATTAAACCTATGTATAAGATTGACCACATTCAAAAGTTGCCATGCAGATGCAATGGGTAACAACTCCAAATAGAAGAAAGGTCAAGAATCTGTGCATTACAAAGTTATCTAAATATTTCTATCATATCAACCGAGAGTGTATTATGCTAAGTGAAACAAGTCAGGTAGAGAAAGACAAATACCACATGATTTCATAGGTGAAATCTAGGAAACAAATGAACAAAGAAAACAAACAGAAACAGACTCATAGAGACAGAGGAAAAAGTTAGTGGTTGCCAGAAAGGAGGGGGTTAGGGAAGCAGGCAAATAGGTGAAGGGGATTATGAGACACAAACTTCCAGGTATAAAATAAATAAGTCATGGGGACCTAATGTATGGTACTGGGAATATATAGTCAATAATATTGTGGTAACTTTGTATGATGACAGATGATAACTAGACTTCCCGTGGTGATCATTTTGTAATGTATAAAAATATTGAATTACTATGTTGTACACCTAGAATTAAAATAATATTGTCTGTAAACTATAATTCAATTAAAAGTATTTCCATCATAAAAAGCAGTACCAAAGGAGTTTTCATCAACTCCTTTGCTTCTGTAATTTGTCTTGTGTTCTGACCATAGTGCCCACTCAGCCATCAACTTTCTCTTAATTGTCAAGGTCAATGACTTTCTTCACATTTCATCTTTCCCAGTTTCTCTGAAACAATTTTCAGGCCCCACCGACCACCTTCTTTTTTCTTTGCACCTTTACCTCTTGTCCTGTCTAACATAGCACTGTTATTCTCTTTCCAGTTCCCGCCATTTTGTTTACCTTCTTCCTCTTGTCAACTAAATGGAGGAGTTACCCCAAATTCTGAATTTGGGCCTCTCACTTGTCTCTTTCTGTGTTTTATGTTCACAGATACCATTATTAACTTCTAGTTTCTTGCAAATCTCCCCCTATTAGCCTTCATTTTAATTCTGTGATCCAGAATTCTAAGCTCCAAATGTGCAACAACTGTTTAACATCTCTTATTTGCACCTTGTTTTGCCCCAAATGATTAATCTTTTCATCCCCAAATCTTTCACACTGAGTTTCTTCTTTCAATGTAAAATTGAAACTAGGTAATCATTTTTGGCTTATGTATCATATATTGATTCCATCTAGTTGCTTGGCAAGAAATTTGAGTTTTATATTCCAAATATTTTGTAAACCCAACTCCTAGTGCTTCCTGATTTGCACGATTGTAAAAGACTTACAGCTAATCTACCTGCCTTTTATTCCTTCCCACTTCAGTTCCTTTTGACTCTGCTTTCTGATTAATCATAGTTTAGTTGGAGCCAGCTCCTCATTATATATCAAATTTAGTATAAATTCCTTACCCAGGTCTTCATGGTGTGTAGCAGCTATAAGTCTTACTCTATTTTTCCAAGTTTATTGCTCATCACTTTATACCCTATGTACCACCCCAACTGGATTGCTCCTCAACCAGACCTCAGTGTTTTCCTCAGGTTGTTCCCCTACCTTCACGTGATTTTCTCACCCACCTCCTTCTGCTGAAACCCTAAATGTCCTTCCTCACATGCTGCCTTCTGCATGGTCTTTCTTTTCTACTCAATTGGATATGACTTCCTGAACTTTGAAGCCCCAAAGCACTTTATTTTTACATTTCTCCTGGGACCTTTCTTTTTCCATGTTCTCTTTAAGTCATGTGTATACTTATTTTATTTCACTACTGTATGCATAATGTAAGAGATATTTGTTGAATTTCTATTATGTGCCAGGTACTGGACTTGGCCTGGGGATTCCACTATGAATAAGATAGACAGAGCTCCTGTCCTCACAGAACTGAACATTCTGGATGTAAAGTTAATCTCTGAAGTCATTCTCTAGAGGAGGGTGTGTCAACCTTGATCAATATTGGCATTCTGGGCCAGAGAATTTCTTGTTGTGTGGGGGCCACCTTATACATTGTAGGATGCTTAGTAGTATCAGTGCCTCTACCCACTAGATGCCAATGGTTGTGACAACCAAAAATGTCTCTAGACATTGCCAAAAGTCCCATGGGGAAAAGTCACCCCTTATTGAGTCCCACTGCTCTAAGTGTCTATCACAATTCTTTTTATTCGGATTCTCAATAAGTGTTGGGTGAATTAAGTTGAAATAATACTTTGTGTCTTCCCACTAGACACAGCCCATTATAATGGTGGCAGAGAGAACAAAATAAGTGACGGGTTTGAGAGACATTTTTCGATGTCTCTTCTACTTACAAAGGTCTGGAATTGTGGCTAGTACAGTGCCCCACTTAGTGTTGTGAGGAAAAATGGATGAACTCACACAGCATTAGCATGTTACATGGCACAAAGTGCAAAGTAAGTGTTCAATAAACGTCCACAGTAAGAAACCTAGAGGATGAAGTCTATTCCTTTTGTTAGCTTACGACAAGAACATAAGTAGGCTGGGAGACACCTACATGCTTAGATCGGCATTACACATGAGTAGAGCACAAACTAAACATATGAAGTCGACATGAGCAGAGACAGTTATGGCTCTTCAAGGAAAATTTTTTTGTAGACAGTGAGTTTTTAGTTAGATTTTGAAGACATTAAAGGATGTGCATTAATGAAGAAGACGGCATGCAATGCCAAGTTCTTAGGTATTTTTCTAAAAAAGTTCAGAATAGTAGTGATGTTTAGCAAGAGGATCGCCATCTACCCTAAGTTTTGTGTGGCCTCATTATTAATTCTTCTCACCATCAAATGTCACAAATATGGGCATATAATTTATGAGTACTTTGTTCAGCATGCCCATACATCTTTAGATCAGCAAAACTGAATTCCAAAACCACGGTGCAATTCTCCTGAGAACCATTGCATGGATGTGCTTTGTTCAACCACAGAATGAAAAGGATTTGGTTAGGTCCTTTAGACCAGCAAAACTGTACTCATGGAAATGTAAGTCTACACTTATCCTTTGGAGACAATTAAGCACAGAGACTTCTTAGCCTTTGGGAACTCAGTTTTGTTTGCAATGTGCAGTTACTTCATATGGGCTTTTGTGGTTGAGCCTTTTTGTTTTAATGGAGAGTTTATTTCCTTCTCTGTGGTTTAGTGTTGCTTTTTATTGAGGATAATTTGATGTGAATGGAGCTAGTTGAAAATTTGCAGGAGACTTAGGAAAGAAACTATAAAATTTAGGGAACTTTACATCACTGGAATTTTCAATAGCATTTACTACTCAACATAATGCAGAGGGAAACAGTATATTGGAGACTTCTGTAATGAGGTTTAACTATGCTGTAATTTAGGGGAAAGTAAAAAACTCTGGATCTGCCTAACACCTTTCTGTATTTTTCTCCTAAAAAATTATGTATAGTAAGGTAATTGCCTAAATATAAGTTCTTGTCTCATGGCTTTCATTCAATACACCTCTGTATTATATATCACTCTATTCATGTATTCTACTTTGCTCCCATTTGGGGAAGAAATAATATTTTCCATATATTTTCCTCCTTCTATAGCTCATCTTGCTTGTAATGAGAGATTCCTTGAGGATATGGAGAAGGCAATCAGTGGAAAACATTGTTTTTGCCACGATGGGCAGAAGCTTAATTGGAGGAGGCACAAACTTCTCCTACACCCTTCTTCCTTGCCTCTTTTCCCAACTACTTCCCCTGGGTTTGGTAAGCTGGTGCTTCAAAAATTACTAGTCCCTAAAAAGACAAAGAGCTCCTCAGTATTCCCACTTCTTTCTCACCGGGAGGAAGGTCATCTGCCCTCCGCATGCTCTCTGTCAGGCACTGTTCCTGGCAGCACAGTGCAAGGTTAAGAGCAAGGGCATCCATTCCAGATGGCCTGCTTTCCACCCTAGGCTTTTCTACTCACCCACTTTCTTATCTTGGCTGGTATTTTATACTCCCCTTCATTGAATTGTTGTGAGGGTCAAATGTGTTATACATGTAAAGCACTTAGCATATGCCTGGCACAGAGTAAATGCTGAAATTATTGTTACTTAATATTATTATTTTATTATTATTACTATTCATGTTATCTACAAACTACTCTAATCTTGTCCTCTGGGGTCTTCTTCATAGTGAAAGCACTTTTGTTTGTGGGTAAGACTGGCTTCTAATCTTTAAATCCAATACTGATCTGAAAGTAGGCTCAGCCAAAGAATTAATCTTTGTTTCATGTTCCATTGTAAGGGTTTCAAACCCTTACAAATAAAAGCCAACTATTAACATTTGTAGGACCATTGTAATATTGAGTTGTAACATGGAAAGAGGTGGGAGGATATGTGGGGCAATTGCAAAGAGATCTTTGGAGGATCAGTAGAGAAGGGAAACAAACTTTTAGGCAAAAAAGAAAAGAAAAAGGAATTGTAATTCCTTTCTCTCTGTCATTGACGGCATTAGAAGAGTTGCTGGATGTATTGAATTTGTGCCTCAGGTAGTAGGGTGGGCTAGGCTAAATTTGACACCACCAGTGTAGTTCCCCAGAAAGGGAAAGTTTAGTGATCATAGCTCAAGTAACCAAGAATTGGCTAGCACTGAGAATAGAGCAGATGGGCTCTGGGAGCCAAGATGAGGAGGCTTCCCTCCTGTTTCCAAGGCTTAGCAGCTGCATGGGAATGCAAGGAAGGCTGAAGAGCCCGGCACGATATGCTGGGGCATGCCAAAGCTGCAACTTCTAACTCAGGAAATGATACAAAATGTCAACGCAGGTGACTCAAATGGGTTTTACAATTGAGGTTTATAATGGAAGAATTGGTGTTTACTTATAATTTGCTCACTGATTTGTAGTTGTATAATTTCTGTTTCTCAAGTTCTTAATATAACATAGCTTTATGATAAGTTACTTATCCTGGATTTGAGATATTCTCATGAATAGTGGGGAAGGCAAGGCAATGTCAGGAGGAGACCAGCAGGGAGATGGTGTATATCATTGGAAATATTTCATTAAGCTAATATCTGGAGAAATTTGTGTGAAAATTGAACAAATGCCACATTTTATATAGCATGTCAAGATTTAGAAAGTATTTTTACATATATCATCTTGTTTCCCACAACAACTCTGAAAGAAAGATTTTCATTTAGGACAAAATTTAATTTAAAATTTCATTGTACAGTTATTTATTTGCTATACAGTCACCTATGCATGTTGCTACTTTCATAAATGGATTCTTCATTGCAGTTGTTTGCCTAATGGAAATTATTTTTACTTTAGCACCAAATTTTAGAATGGGATTGGGGCAAAAAAACGAAGATCCAAAGTTTAATTAACTTTAATACCAATTACTTTTTAACTTTTATTAAGCCATAGTTCTTTAACTTATGCAATTCTCTCTTCCTTTAAATGCTTAGACTAGATCATGCATATATAAGGATTTTGTAAATTGAAAAGCACATTTTTCCCCTCTGGTTTCACTGGGTTGCAAATCTAAGAAAACCTGTTCTATTAGGGAGGGACCAGATGTCTGCTGTGTGGCTCTCAGTCTTTCAAACATGTATTTTAGAATGAATGACTTAGGAAAGACTGACTCTAGAAGTGAAAAATTATGCCTCTAAATATAAATGTAAAATACTCCTTATATGGATACATTTTATAATTGTACTAATTTTGATATCAACTTTAAGTTTAACACTTTAACTACACCTGAATAGGTTTATTTAAAAGACATGCTAGGAATATCATAGAACTTTATAGAAGTTATTTATAGATTAGCTTTGTCGAAGGACATTTTATTTGGCCAGCTTTCTAAGAAGGTACACACTCATTTATTTGCATCTTTATCTCTCTCTCTCTCTCTCTCTCTCACACACACACATTATATTATTTCATGATATACTCTAAAAAAGAACTGACAGTATAGGAAAATATTTAAAAACCTTCTAGGGATTTTTTTTAGGTGAGTCATATCTCTTACTTACAGTTTTGACTCTGTAACATTTATTTATGATCAATAAATTTGAATGTTTAGGGGAATTTATGTCAAAATTTTGGATAAAATAAAGAGACAATAGTTCTGTTTGTGTATGAAGGGGAAAGGGAGCTATTGAATAAGCTGGCATATTTCTACTTGGTTTCTCTGACCTGAAACAGAGCCTTGAAATCCTGGATAATACAAATAATCATACAATTTGCTTTGGATGTTTGATTATGAGAATATTGTTCCTACACCGAGAGCGTGACGCTTTCAATCATGTCTTGGATTTGTAAATATAGAAAAAACATTCTTAATGTGTGCCTGTCATTTAGAAGCAGAGCCAATTACATAGGTTTTGTTCTTAGTCTGGAGATGACAGTATGCTAATCAGGGCTAGACAAAAAAAACTTGAATCAAAGGAGAAATATGAAAAATAAAAGGGTTATTATGTCCCAGGAACAAGGTCTCTTCCAGTTCTTTAGTCTATTGTTATTGGGTGGGTGGATCCCTGAGAGTTGGGGACAAAACAGTAGAAGGGAGGTAGTAAAAGTGGGGGAGGAGAAGATTTGAGTCTGGATTAAGTTTCTGTTCATACATCCACAACTGAATTCCAAAAAAAGGTGGAATTCTCCTGAGAACCATTGCCCTTATATACTTTGTTCAATTTCAGAATGAAAGAAATTTTGTTAAAATATCATAAACCAATGGTTCTCAACTGGACACAAGTTTGGCAAGGTTAAAGACACTTTTGATTGTCTTGAGAGGGGGTGCAATTGGCATCTAGTGGTCAAAGGTCAGGATGCTGCTAAACATCCAATGATTCAGGACAATCTCCCACTACAAAGAATTATCCAGCTCAAAATATCAGTAGTGTGGAGGTTATGAAACCCTTCCTTAAACTAGCCATATTTTCAGTAGGTGCTTATTGGTCGGACTATTGCTCTGTTCAAAGCAATTTATCCACGTATTGTATCAACACAGCTAATATAGAAAGTAATCTTGGTTGACTTTTTTTTTTTTTCTGGTCATGTATTACTCCCTTTTCCCCTTTCCTTTAATGAAAGACAGCATGGCGGTGAGGGCGGGGGGCAGGAAGGTATGCATGGCCTTTGGAGCAACTGGCTCTATAACGTAATGATCATAGGGAACCTATTTCATGAGTGGGTATGAGGATTAAATGAAATTACAGATGTTAGGAGCACATAGTAAATACAAATATTAGCTATTCTTTTGCTAGCAGTGGACCTTAGGAAAGTTAACCTCACCAACCCACGATTTTCAATTGAATAAAATGGAAATAGTAATCATTTGTAGAGTTATAGCGAGAATTAATTTTAAGTTCTTAGCACAAATAGGCACTCAGTGCATAATAGCTACTATTATTATTTATCATGGCAATTCACTTCCAAAAATACATCTAAGACCATCAAAGGTAGGTATCTTTGGAAGCAGCATGGAGAATAAGAAATACCAATATAAACTATAATTAGAAAACCTGTATTCATAGCCCTGGCTGTGAAACTTTGCGTAACTTCGGCCCCAGCTTCCCAGTTGAGCCAGTTCGTGGTTCTGGTGAGTTATCAAGCTCAGTAACAAATATGGAGCACTTGGCACAGAGCCTCCCGTGTATTGAGTCCAGGAAGTGTTTACTTACTGTTGCTTCCTAGCCTCGCGTGTATTGAGTCCAGGAAGTGTTTACTTACTGTTGCTTCCTAGTCAATTGGACTTCATCTGTAATTTCTTTTCTTTTCTTTTCTTTTCTTTTCTTTTTTTTTTTTAAGATTTTTATTGGGGAAGGGGAGCAGGACTTTATTGGGGAACAGTGTGTACTTCCAGGTCCAAGTCAAGTTGTTGTGGTTTCAATCTTAGCTCTGGATGGTGCCGTTCAGCTTCAAGTTGTTCTTTTAGTCCTGGTTGTGGAGGGCGCAGCTCAGCTCCAGGTCCAGTTGCCCGTTGCTAGTTGCATCCCTTGCAGGCGTCAAACCGGCAACCTTGTGGTTGAGAGGATGCGCTCCAACCAACTGAGCCATCCGGGAGGCAGCTCAGCTCAAGGTGCTGTGTTCAATCTTAGTTGCAGGGGGCAGAGCCCACCATCCCTTGCGGGACTCGAGGAATTGAACTGGCAACCTTGTGGTTGAGAGCCCACTGATCCACGTGGGAATCGAACCGGCAGCCTTCGGAGTTAGGAGCATGGAGCTCTAACCACCTGAGCCACCGGGCTGGCCCCTTCACCTGTAATTTCTGAACTAGAACATTGCTTTAGCGTGGGGTTCACTGGCAGCAGAGCCTGAGGTGAAAGGCTGTGTGTGGCAGTTTGGAATGTGGTCCCGGGAGCAGGCCTGAGGAACAGGGAAAAAGGGAAAGTCAATGCAGGAGGTGCTAGTGAGTAGTCACTGCTTGGACGACGATGCTCAATTCTTTGGGACGGTCTAAGAGACTTAGGAGACGTTTTTTCTGTATCATGTCTTTTGATGAACAGAGGTTTTAATTTTGATGAAATCCAGTTAGCCATTTTTTCCCTTTATGGTTCTGTTTTTGGTGTCCTAAGAAATCTTTGCTTATCTTCCTATCAAAAAGGCATTCTTTTCTGTTTTCTTCTAGAAGTGTGAGAGTTTTAATTTTTTATGCTTATGTTCATAATTCATTTTAAATTAATTTTTGTATAACTGTGAGGTAAGATTTGGGATGAATTGTTTTCCTCACATGAATATATAGTTCCAACACCATTTTTTGAAAGGAAAAAAACAAAAAGCAAAAAACCTGATCATTTCCCCATTGATAGTACTTCATGTCTTTGTCAGAATCAATTGGCTGTACTTGTACATTTGTAGGTCTATTGATGGACTCTATCCTGTTCTGTTATCTGTTTTTCTATATTTATACCAATACCACATTGTCTTGATTACTATAGTACTTTATTTACTTTATAGTCATTATTGAAATCAGGTAATGTAAATTATTCAACATTGTTATTATTTTTCAAAATTGTTTTGGCTCCTCTTGGTAATTTGCACTTCCATATAAATTTTAAAATCAGCTTTCCAATTAAAAAAAACTGCTCAGGTTTTATCTGGATTGCAATGACTGTATAGATCAATTAGGGAAAGAATGATATTTTAATAAATTTTGGTTTAAAAGGTTAAAAACAAGTACAAAACCTGCAATTACTTTTGTACCAACCTAATAATTTTTAAATCAAATTTATCCCAATTAACCAAGAACTTAGTGGCTTAAAACAGTTAATAATACTATTTATTAACTCACAGTTTCTGGAGGTTGGAAGTCTGGGTGTGGCTTAGTTCTGGTCCTCTGGCTCTGAGTCTCTCAAAAGGCTGCAGTCCGTCCACTCAAGTCTTGACTGGAAGGGATCTGCTTCCCAGCTCACTTACGTGGTTGTTGATAAGCTTCAGTTCCTTGTGGGTTATTGGACCTAGGCTTCAGTTTCTCATGAGCTGTAAAAATCCAATTTGATCATTGCAAATTATCTTGTTTTACTCGTACATATCTGGATTCAATTTACTTGTATTTTCATCAGGACTTTTCATCTATGTTCATGAGAGATATCAATCTGTAATTTTTCTTTCTTGTAACGTCCTTGTCAAATTTGGTGTCATGGTTGTTCTGTTCCTGTAAGACAAATTGGGAAGTATTTTCTTTTATTTGGTTCCCAGAAAGGAAATGGTAAATCTTTAATAAATGCCAAAGCTTATATTGAAACCATGCAGGCTGGCTCCAAAGTTTATGCTTTTAATTACAATGCGATTTTGACTTTCCTCGTAATTTTTCTCTCTCTTTCTCAGTATACATATCCCAAGCCCCAGTTTTCCTAGGGAACCATGAAGAGGGCCATCTAACCCCTGCATATGCAGTGCTTTACATGAAAGGAGAGGAACCCTGAGACTGGGAGCCTGAATCTTTTCTAATGGTCAGTAAGCATGCATGCCCTTTGCTCTGGATAGGCCTTCTTTCGGTTTTCAAGTGTTGCAGGGACTGCACACGTGCTGTTTCCTCTTCCTGTCCATCCCTAGGATCTCAGTCTCAGCACCACTTCCTCACAGAAGTCTTCTCTGACCCCCACGGCTTGGGATTTGAAAGGTCAGTTTCTCCTTTAGTGCTCTTTGGTGCATACCTTTCTTCTTCTCTGTAACAGTCAGTTAATCACAATTGTAAGAAAATAATTCTTTGTGTAAAGTTTGTTTTCCAGCTAGAATATAAGCTCCATGAGAGTAGAGACTATGTCAGTCTTATTCCTGGTGAGCACATCGTAGGAACTTAACACATGTTTCTTGGAAGACTTAATTCTCGAATTACTAGGTTGGTGCAAAAGTAATCGCAGTTTTTGCAATTATTTCTAACCTTTTACACTGCAATTACTTTTGCACCAACCTAATATATTTATCACAAGCCTTTTGAGGGTGTATGTATATTACTGCAGTTTTGTGGATGGATAAAAAGGTTGCCAACATAATACATATCTTTACTTTCTCACAAGATTCCACTGAGGTCATCTCTTGATGTACTCTTTACTTTCTGTCACTACAACAACCTCATCTGACCTTCATCCACACGGATCTTCTATTGGCTTGAGTGTCTCACAAAGTGGGGGAGTAGGGTTGGGGAGGAGGTGGGTCATGAAAGGTAGCTTGGATCATGGACAATGGATGACACTGTAAATAATAAAGAGTAGTATATAGTATACACTCTAATAAATAATAATAATATAATAAATAGCTAATAGTACTGAACACTTACTATATGCCAGGCACTGTAGTAAGTACTCTACACATCTTCATTTAATCTTTACAATATTATTATAGTATAGTTCAGTTATTATCACTATTTAATTTTTTAAGTAGTCTTTATTCAATTTATTGGGGTGACACTGATTTGAAAAATTACATAGGTTTCAAGTGTACATTTCTATAATACATCATTTATGTATTGCATTGTGTTCACCACCCAGAGTCAGTTCTCCTTCCATCACCATATATTTGCATTATATTATGACCATTTCACAGGTCATAAGAAACTGAGCCTTGGAGAGATTAAGTATCTCTCTTAAGGTAGCACAAGTGAGTAGCAAAGCTAGAGCTTATCCCCACGTCAGTGTGACTTAAAAATCTGTGCTCTTAACTGCTGGACTACAGACTGCCTTATATCTCCACTATTGTGAAAATATGGTGAGGGTCCTCAGGAAAGAGACAGTAAGTGCTTTCTCTTAGTATCGAATTTCAGCTCTGAAGTGACAAGCAAGTCTAGTGATAAAGAAAATATTCAGATTTGGATCTCTCTGTATCGTTCTAGCTGGTTCAAAATTATTTGCCTTTGTGATGGAGGTGGTTCTGTGATTATAATTTAGCTTTTGCGGTTTTCTTCAAGATTGGTTAATCTCAGGAGTTAGAAATGACTATCATTTAGTAGGCCGTAAGATCAGTTTGCCACTAAATGTACAAACATAAGTGAGTATAACTTTTTCATGAAAAGACTCAGTGAAGTTCTTGGGTAAAAGACATTCCTTTAACATGGATGTGATGACTGCTTTCCAGAAATTCCTGTGTCACTAAAAATTCACATTGTCGAAAGATTAAATCTTTTATTGCTCTCGCTATTGAAGAGATGGTGCCAAGAGAGTCCAATCTTATAAAATACATTTATTTTTTTCAAATATATTAATATTTATTTAATAAAACCCATAACCTGTTGTTTAGAATGTATTTATAGAAAAGAGAGAAAAACAGAGTCTGCAATTAGTTTTCTTTTATCTCGGACAAGCTTGTTATAATAGTCACGGGACACATTTGACAGGTGCTGTTTCAGCATTGACTATTTTGAAAACTGGGAGAATATGCTTTAAAGTCAATACTTTCCAATTTAAAAATACTAACTTGGACCACAAACCATAACATATATTTAACCATTTCAAATCTCCAGTGAATCAGGTATGTGCACCAACTTTCCATTTTAGAGGTGGCTCAATTATCTTGGTATTCTTATTTTTTATATAAATCCTGTCTAAAATGATCACAACACTGTATGTTTCCTTCTCTTTTTATTTGTTTGCTTATTTATTTATTTTTCAATTAAAGTTCATTGGGTTGACAATTGTTAGTAAAGTTACATAGATTTCAGGTGTACAATTCTGTCATGCATCATCTATATCTTACATTGTGTGTTCACCAGCCAGAGTCAGTTCTCCTTCCATCACCATATATTTGATGCCATTTACCCTCTTTTATAACCCCTCTCCCCCTTACCCTCTGGTAACCACTAAACTATTGTCTGTGCCTATGAGATTTTGTTTCTCATTTGCTTGCCTTGTTCTTTGGTTTTTGGTTTATACACCACATATCAGTGAAATCATATGGTTCTCTACTTTTTCTGTCTGACTTATTTCGCTTAGCATTATAATCTCAAGATCTATTCATGTTCTTGCAAATAGTACTATTTCATTTTTTCTTAAGGCTGAATAGCATTCCATTGTGTATATATACTACAACTTCTTTATCCATTCATCTATCAAAGGACACTTTGGTTGTTTCCATGTCTTGGCCACCATAAACAAAGCTGCAGTGAACATTGGAGCACATATGTCTTTATGGATAAATGTTTTCAGAGTTTTGGGGAAGCTCCCTCTCATTCTTGAGAGGTCTACTGGAGACAGTGACTACATCTAAATGACCCTTGGGCTTCCCAACCTGCTTATAATAATATTGACTACACAGGGGATACTACTCAGCATTAGTGGTGTGACTGGCCATCCTCCAAACCATCAAATCTCTCAGTAACTCTCTTGCCTTCCCAGTTTCTCCTCCTCCTTTCTTTCTACTTAAGGTGCTTTAGGAGAAATGCCAAGACAACAGAAGAAGATCCATTTGATTTCCCTGAATATAAATAGCCCCTGTCTTGACAAAGCTTCAAGTTTAGGAAATGTCCATCAAAGAGGTGATAACAGGTAATTTCAGTTATAAAGGAAAGAATGACTTCATTCATTCATTTCCACTAAGTTAGACGCTCTTACAAGAGCTGGATATTATGTATGACGATCTTACCCTACCCTGAGATTATAGTCTGGAGAGAGAGATAGACATTAAACAAGTAAATACATGAATTATTATCAATTATAATCCAGGCAAAGAATGGGGTACTATGAGAAAGAGCAACATGGTACATGACAGTCTGGCTAGGCTTGGCTCATTCCTATGGGCGAGAAGCTGGAAACTTTATCACACTCTTCCCTGCCAGAACTTTGAGAGGGAAGTCCTTTCTTAAAAGTAAGGTTGCAAGCCCTGTTAATGATAACTAGAACCTAGAATCTAGGAAGAGTTACTTAGTTCATGAATTCACTCAATGGTAGTTATCAGTGCCAAGTACTTGCTAGATACCCTATATGTGCTAGAAATATCAACATGTATGGCATGAAGTTCCTGTTCTCAAGATGTTTAGAGTCTAGTGGGAGATGGAGCTAAATACCACATGAACGTGGGCCACTAGGATGAGGAAGCACAGAAATGCTGCGCACCTGTCACCTTTCTTGGCCGTGGGAGAGCAGTGTGGAGACATCCTAGGAGATGGAACACCTGGGAGGGAAGAGGAAGATTATTCTAGGTTATTCTAGATTATTCGAAGACGTAGAACTGAGCACTTCAATCAACGAGACTTGATACCCTGGAGCGCCTGTAATAGGTTATCTCTGTGCAAAGACACTGATGCCTCGGGGTCCATGAATGACTTCTGCTGTGTATCCCAGTGTATTACGATGTGCAAAAGGTGAGAAGCACTGGTCTGGAAGCTAGAAAGAGCTTGATACGTTTAGGGAATTAGACAAACGTTGAGCCATATGAGGCAGGGAGTGGGATGCCGCTCAAGTATTGGTTTTACCCACCACAATTAGATGCATACACAACAATAGTCTCGTCAGCACAATCACCAAGTTAGCAAGAGCAGAAACTACAGGAACAAGGATAAGATTTATTAGTGAATGTTACAAGCTTTCACTATCCCAACACCATTTATAAAAAATAATTTTATTTTGATTTCCTTTGTTCACCTCCCTGAACATCCAGGAGAATTTGGTTGTGTGTGCTTAATTCCTGGGCTCTTAGGATATAGATTCAGGGGATGACTGAGAGAGGGGCAGGATTGGAGAGACCAGAGCGCAGGGGAGAGGAACAAATGGCAGAAGCCATAGTGACTCATAGCAGGGAGAGTTTTGAAAATAGGAATTGGTTTGGCTGTAGGGTATGCACTGAAACCATGTTCATTTTTAAAAAACATTTACAGGTGCAGATTTGGGAATTCTTTTAAAGTTTACTTTAGAATACTTGACACTTCTTCAAATGTGACAGTGAAGAGAGACTGAGCTGCATGAAACACCAGGGTTTATCTCAGTTGCACTATACATGAATGCATATATGGAGAAGGAGGTTTAGTCCAACGTGGGAAATAATCTCTGGATTTGAAAATTGAATTCCTGCTTTTGACATTTCGTAGTGGCATGATTTTGGATAAGACTATCATTTCTAAAAGCCTTTCTATACCTCAATTTCCTCATAAATAAATGGGGATATAGTACCTGTCCTGTCCGCACCCCCCCGCCATGTATCTGTTCTCTCTCTCTCTCTTTCTCTCTTTCTCTCTCTCTCTCTCTCTCTCTCTCTCTCTCTCTCACTCACACACACACACACAATATATAGTACCTCATTGGGTCAATGTGAACAATAAGACATGAAAGTGCCGTGCAAATTAGAAGAGTTATCCAGAGATTCATGATAGCAGTAATAACAGTGATGATAGTGTTAAGAATATTCTTTGATTTTTAAACTGTATAGAATTACACCTTTAGTGGCTTTTGGAAGTGACATTTGATGGTGTTAATAAGGAGACAATAAAAAGATAAGTTCTCTCAAGCTTGGATGGAGATGACTCTAATTGAGAAAACTAACTACTCGTCAGGAATGACCCTAGACTTGGGAAGAGTGCAGTTTAAAATCATAACTGTTTTCTTCTTAATATTCTTCTATGTCTGAATTCTTATTGTTCTGTCTGGAAAAGCCACTGCACAGTCCCTGTGCTTTCTGGTTCTGGCATGCTGTAAAAGCCTGTGATAGAGGGATAGCTAACAAATTATTTGACAGGAAATATAGAAAAAAAATCTTTGTAATTCACAGTTCTGACATAATGAAAAGCTTATAATTCACTAGTGTGACCTCACAGCTGTGAATTACAAGTTTCACTTGACTCATTCACAATTTGTCTTTGAATTTATACTATCCAAAGTGAGAACCATATTGTCAAACTGTCACTCCATATTGATATATTACTGCCGAAGATGAAGAAACATTTTGTCAAAGAGCAGGAAATAAAAATACTCTGAAAGAAGATGGAATCTGATGCAAATCTGAAAGGGTGTATGAAGCAAAGAAAATAATGCCTCGAAAAAAAGCAGCATGCAGTGTTTGTATCTGCCAAGGAACTTGTTTTTAATTCATTTAAAAACAGCAAACTCCTGTATAAAACTCTCTCTATGCCAGGCACTCTTCTAATCACTTTAGAGATGAATACTTTAGAAGTCACAAAAACCCTTAGAAGTAGGTATTATTTTTATTTCTGTTTTTTTCAGTGCAGAAACTGAAGCACAGAGAGGTTAACCAACTAGCCTAAGGTCACACAACTACTAAGGGGCAGAGCTAGGATTCAAACCCTAGCCTCATGGCTCTGGAGACAAGACACCCCCTCCCCCCACCCAAACCCCTGTGTCGCACGGCCTTTATGAGACTGTTGTTATCAAAGATAGAGTTGGCTGAAATTTTTCTTGTGCTTTCCCCTTATCACTAAGCTTGAAAGACCATAAAGTATGATTCTTAAGGAAACTTATTTTTGGATTTAAAGATGCAGTTTGTGGGGCCATGAAAGACGGATAAATATTAGTTGGAAGATTATCTCTCTCTCTCTCTTTCACACACACACACACGCACACACACACACACACACACACACACAGACACACACACAGATAGAATTGGCTGAGCCTATGCTAAGTTTTATCCATAACATCAGTTCAAAAACCTCTTTGATCAGATCTTTTTCTTGATAGTAGTAACTCAAAAGAGTGGAGCACAAGAAAGAAAAATCAAGGAGTATATTTTATTTGTTTAGATTCAGGAGAGTCTCTATACTGCACACATTTAATATTCTTTTCAACTTTTCAAGAATCTTTAAACAAAACAGGCAAAGCAGATTTTCATTCTGACAGCACTTTTCTTTGTAACATTTTATTTTAATATAATTTTAAATTTACAGGAAAATTAAATGATAGTACTAAGCACTGTTGTATATCTTCCCCCAGGTTTATGAATTGTTTACATTTTTTGCCTCATCCTCTCAAGAATCATTTGAAACTAAGAGGTAAAGAATCTCTTCACCCCTAAATATTTAAGTGTGTATTTCCTGAATGCAAGAACATTGTCTTTCATAATCACTTAGCAAAGTTGTCAAAATTAGCAGAGTTTACATTGATACAATATTGACATCTAATCCACAGTCCATATTCAAAATTTTCAGTTTTCCCAATAATGTTGTTTATAACTAATTTTTCTTCACTAGAGAGTCCTTTTTATCTCCTCTATACATGAATGTTTATAGAAGCTTTATTTGTAATACTTAAAATTGGAAGCAATAAAAAGGTCCTACAATAGGTAAGCAGTTAACAAATTGGTACATTCATACCCTGAGATACTACTCAGCAATAAAAAGGGATGAATTACTGATACATGTAACGACTTAGATAGATCTCAAGGGCATTTATGCAAAGTGAGAAAAAGCCAATCATATACCATATAATTTGATGTATGTAACATTCTCAAAAATGACAAAATTATAAAGAAGGATAACAGATTAGTGGTTGCCAGAGCGTAGGAAAGATTTATTTTTGGTGGGGGGGAGGGTGACTATACAAAGGTAACCTGAGGAGATTCTTGTGGTGATGGAATGGTTGTGTATATTGATTGTGATGATGGTTGCACAAACTTACATGAGACAAAGTGGCATAAACACATTTTACCAATGTCAGTTAGAAGGTGTTGATATTGTACTAGTTATTTAAGATGTAACCATTGGAGGGAATGAGGTAAAACATACACGAGATCATTCGGTATTATTTTTGCAACTTCCTGTGAATCTATAATTATTTCAAAATTGAAAGTTAAAAAAAAGTTAGGAGCATTTTGTGACAGATATAACACATGAATTATGTAAGAGGTCTTTAACACAAATTAATTCAGAGGACTAAAATTTAGGCATAGCAGGGAGGGTGATCGTGTGTGTCTAGTAGTTATTTTCTACTATGTGGTATCTTAGAATTATTAATAGCAAGTATTATAAGTCACTGGGTTTAAAAGTAACATCAGAACAAATAAACGGACAGAATGTCAATGTCATTATGACTCAGATGTAATGAAATCAAGTTCCTCTCAGCTCAAAGCGTTCCCAGAGTGTGTCTCAGATGGATTAATCAGCTTCTCCTTTTGTCTTCAGCAGGGTATCTTCCTTTCTCTCTGGCCTGCTCTGGCTTACTGTGGTGTTCCCTTTCCAGGCGTGAGCTGTTATTGTCGCCATTGGTCAGCCATCTGTAAAGCAGACTTCAAGATCTGAGGTGGTGTTCTCTTTGAGTCCTTCGTCAGCCTCGATACAGGCCAGTTGGCTCCCTTGCTCCAGCTGCTGAGTCTGTTTTGTGCTCCTACCCAGTCCAACAGTATCTGCTGTATCTGGGAGGTATCCTTCACCTCCATGAAATAACCACCATTATATAGTTTAAAAATCATCTGGTTTGGGGTTCTGAATAGTTCATAGAAATTTCAGCAAGAGCCCACGTGGTTTGTTACTGTTCTTTATTGCAACTCTCTCCAAAAATTCGGATTTGAAAGTATAGATCAGTGAGGAATATAAGTAACAGAGACCATGCTACATCCTTCTCAAATTTTTCTCTCTCTCCTTTCTATCTGTCCTCAAAATTGTTGGCAATTATTCACTTATTGAGCACTATTGAATGCTTTATCTTCTTAAAATTTATCTTTGATGGGAGGTCCTGAACAAAATTACACACATCCGAGAAGGAAATTTATAGTATAATCTAATTTCTACCTTTCTACCTCTATCGGCTCCAGGGTTACTCTGTGCATTCTATTCTTCCACGAACTTAGATTTCTTGTTCTTCCCCCAAAGAAGCCTCACACATTCCTTCTGTTTTGCTTTGCTCAAGCTTTTTCTTTCATTTGGATTTCTCTCTCTTGAGCATCTGTGAAATACCACTCATCCCTGGTTGCCCACCTGTAAAGTCATGTTTTTTCTAATGGTGCTGCTTTCCAGACGTCTTAAACTAGTCTCCCACTCTGGAACTTCTGTTGTTGTTCTTTCCCCCCCTTCTTATGGCAAATACATGTTGGTTTTATAATTGCTGTTGGTACGCTCCTGAGAGGCAGGGACCATGTGTTATTGCTCTTTGTAGCCTGAACTGAATAAAGCCCTGCAGTCCTCATCCTTCTTCAGGCCCTCATTGCTTCTCATGTAGACTCTTAACTCCATTAACCTTACTCAGTATGGGAAAGTAACAAATAAATTAAAACTTTAACTAATGTTTTCAAATTTTCACCAAGTACAACTGGCCCATAAGTTAAGTTCTCTTTACGAGTTGACATTAATTAATATGGGCTGTTTGGGGATAGTTATTCAACTAGCTATGATTATACTTAACTATAGTGTTCATGATAAGAATTAAGAGGATAATATTTGGAGAGGGACCGTCCTGAGTTTGAATCTCTACTCTTCCAGTCAGCAACTATGTGATTTGGGGCATGTTGCTTAACTTTGTGAAGCTATCTTTTCTTCATTTGAAAAATGGCTATAGGGAATAATAATATTTATCTTCTGGGTTGTTATGAGGATTACGCACTTGACATCACGTTTGTCACATGATAAGAACACAATAAATGGAAGCTTCATTATGTTGGCTATCTTTCTAACCATGATGTTTTAAAGAGTTTACAAAATATATCCTGCTAAAAAAGGGTACATTACCAACTTCAGAAGCTCCTCTTGTATTTGCCTGGTTCACTAAGAAAATAGGATTTGAGATTAATTTGGCATACTTGTTCACAATGGACCCATGCTAAATCTTAGTGAATACCTTTGTTTTTTTCTAAAGAATCATTCATTTAATTCATTTAAGAATGGGACCATTGGTGACTAATACATTTAATGGAGAGGGTCTGAAATAGTGTTTTTTTCCCTCTTTTGTGATAATAGGCTATTTGCCTTTGTGCAATCTTTGGCTTTTTCTCATTTTCTATAATTCTTTGATAATTACCAATTGTGGTTCTATGATGCATATAGAAAGTTCATATGTGCTACAGAACAACCCAACAAAGCTTGAGGTCTTTAAATTCTTAAAATGGTTATGTCCTATCTCAGTATGTTTTCTTATTTCTTAGGGTTCAATTCTATTTTTATTCTACACATTTTAGTTAACAGATCATTCTTTTTTGTTTGGAAAAACATCAGACTAGGCTCTATGTATTTTTTACTTGAAAGTGCATTTGAAACAATCACAAACTATGAAAAACTGTAAATACAGTACCTTTTTTCCCCCAAAACTATTTGACAGTAAATTGCTGGCATAATGGTATATCACTCTGAATACTTTTTTAAAAAATCATAAATCCACCCCTTTTATTTTATTTTGCAGTTTTATTGAGATGTAATTGACATACATGACTGTATAGGTAAGGTATACAGTACAATAATTTGACTTAAATATATTGTGAAATGATTACCACAATAAATTTAGTTAACATCAATCATCTCATATTGCTATGAAAAAATTGTTTTTTACTTTGTGATAAGAAATCTTAGGATCTACTCTCCATCACTTTTAAAAGTGGCCAGTGCCGTAGCAGGACTCATATCTACCAATGACTTGGATATGCATCCAAAGTGCGCACATATTGCTCTCAGTTCTTTTTTTAAAATTGCATTTTCTATATTGGGGTAAAGACAGTCTATTTAATAAATGGTACTGGGAAACCTGGATAGATACGTGCCAAAAAAAAAAAAAAAAAATGAAACCAGACCACCTTTTTATGCCATACACAAGAATAAATTCAAAATGGATTAAAGACTTACATGTAAGACCTGAAACCATAAAACTCCTAGGAGAAACTATTGGAAGTAAATTTCCCTGAATACTTTAGAGTGTATTTCCTATGAATCGGGATATTTTTCTATGTAGCCAAATCAGGAAAGCCAGAATCCAGAGAATAAGATGAATATATTACTCCCATCTAATTCTTAGACTCCCTTTGATTTAGGGAGTTGTTCCAATAATGTCCTTTATAAGCATAAGAATCCAGTCTAGAATCACACATCGCATTTAATTATCATGTTGCTTGAGACTCTTTCAATTTGGACTAGTTCCTCAGTCTTTCTTTGAGTTCCAAGGGTACATTACTTTTGAGGATTACAGTCCAGTTATTTTGTTAAATTTTCTTCAATTTGGGATTGTCTGATGTTTCTTAATGATTAGATTCAGACCATACCTCTGGCAGAAATATCACAGAAGTAATACTGGGCTGTTCTTACTATATTCTATCAGGTAGTACATGGTTTTGATTTATTCCATTGTGGATGTTCATTCTGATCACTTGATAAAGGTGATGTGTATCAGGCATGTTTATTCCCCTTCCCCAGTAAACTTCTGATGTCCTTACTCTTACATTTATTTGTTGTTTACTTATTTATATAGGTACGAACTCATGGATTGCTGTTACTATTGAATGAGTTAAAAATTTATTACTATTGCTGTTTGTTTTGATGCTCAGATTATCTCAGATTTGGCTAGCAGGGACCCCTTCAAGCTGCCATTGTGTGCTTTTGACAGGTCTCTATCATTTGTTGAGTACTTCCTTTCTCTCTCTCTCTGTCTCTCTGTCTCTCTGTCTCTCTGTCTCTCTGTCTCTCTCTCTCTCACATGCACACATGCACACACAAAATGTTTCAGCTCATTCTATAATATCTCTATCCCAGCTCTGGAATCAGCCTTTTCTGCCGGGAGTCCTGGTTATTTTAATTGTATAATTCTCTTTACATATCAAGATCGGAACACTAGGTATACTCATTTCTGTTGCAGTGTCAGTCCTTCCAGGCCTTCTCACTGGACGGGGCTAGGTAATATATGTATGTATACACATGTTCACACAAACATTTGTATCCATGTGCATTTCTATGTCTATCTAAATGTATTTAAAACCATGGATTCATACCAGTACTTTGAACTCCAAGCTAATATCATTTTCTCCCTTTTTTGTGTTTGAAATTCTCTTCTGTGACCGTGAGAAACCTGACCCCCGTCATCCTTAACATTTTCACTTATTTGACCAATCTCTGTCTATAGCAAACTCCCATCACTGCTGCTGCAACACCCCCTTCCTTGCAAGAGGTGGACACACTGCTCCCCGTCTGACTCCCTGTTCTGGGTTGCCCCCCACCCCCTCATGGGCACCACATTTAGCTGCCTCAGTCTCCGATTCCGGCATGATACCACCTTTTCCTAGTATACCCACCTCACCCCACTTGGGCTCCAAAATTCCACGCCGTTCCACTACCACCCCTAACTGCACGAACTGTCTTCGTCACCCTTTCCCCTGCTCAGGTGCTGCTCAGTACCTTCCCTGGGTCCAGGCTCCTCCCTCTGCGTGAGCTCAGACACGTGACTCTGAGCCAACTTCCGTACTGGACACCGTCTTCACCCCACTGGGGTTCTGACCTTCCATGATGGCCACCGTCTCCTACCCCCTTCCCTGTAAGTGCCCTGCTCCCCCTCTTAGGGCTATGATATGCTGCATGCACTAGGTCACCCTTTGTGTGGACACGAACCCCCTGCTCAGTCCTGACACCCACACTGGGCTGCTCACCTCCCGATCTGAGCACTCTTCTCATCCCGCTCTGGCTCTGACACCCCATTCTGGGACCCTCCACCTAAACGTCCTCCTCCCCCAGCGTGGGCTCAGGCACCTGGGCATGGGTGCCAACGGCCTACATGTGACCTCTTGGGCTCTGGCTTGCCACGCTGCCTTCCCCTCCGTGAAGGGAGGCTTCCTCAAGCCGCTCAGGCCCCACACCCCGTGCCGCCCTCACTCACAGGTGCCCTCCTGCGTCTCCTGGGCCCGCCCCTCCTCTGGGAGGGCACTCTCTGTGCCTTGCCGGTATTTTCCTTTTGTTTTCAGAGGTATTCATTCTTTGACCCATTTGAACATTTAGCCAACATTTCAGTATTCTGTGCCTTCCTCGGGGTACTGGAGAGGCTTATTCTCTGCAAACACCTGTTCAGTATGATAGCGCCAGGGTCCTCCAGTGTATTTATAGCTTTGCAATTCACAACTACCTATAATTTATACATGCATAGTTCTTCAAAAAAATGTAAAAATTAAATCCTTCTAACTCATAGGGAGTATGGAATCCAATCAGTTTTAGCAAGCTTTCCTGTGTCATTTATTTGAATGGTGTCTTAAAAAACCATAAATCTGTAAAAAACTTACACTTTGTAACCTTGATCAAACACCATTTTTAAACTCCTATCGCAATTTGGGAATTTCGCAAGTCCCGAAACAAAGAACAAAACGTCATCATGAAACTAGTCTTTATGATGAAATGGTGGTTACAATATAATTATTATAATTAATGCTAAAACCTAGCTATAATTCAACATGTTTGACCATAACACTTCTACAGCAACTCACATTGTGACAGATTTACTCCCAGGTAATGCGATGAGCTGTGGCTGCATCTCATTCATGTATGTGGCATAATGGTTTCTTATAACAAGAACAGGGCTGTGGTGGTGAAGCTTTTACACCATTGTGTTTCTTCTTAGGAAACAATCTTAAAAAAATAAAATAAAATAATATATATATATATATATATATATATATATACTACTTTGTGTATCAACTTTTTAGGTTTTCTCATAACCAAGGCTCCCTGAAAAGTGAGGACCTGCTGCAAATAAGACCTATTCTTTTATGTAAGAAGCTGCCAAAAGCTAGAAGGTGATGACTGGCATTCTGCTTATCACAATAAGCTGAAGAATGATTTTGCGTGTTCACCAGGCAAGAAATACAGCTGTGGTTCCCGTTATCGACGAAAGACAATACAGGCAGGATCCCACAGCTTCATTGCTTCAGTCTGTGACATTAAGTTTCAACCTCTGCATGAGACGCATAAATATCCTTTGGATTTTCTTCAGTAAGCACACACCAGAGGTTAATAATGTGGGGATGTTTGATTCCCTGCTGTTTTAAATAATTTCATGGAAAATCTAATGCAGTAGGACACTAGTTTAGAAAGGTTATTACCCTCATCAAACGATAGCACTTCTTTCCTATTATTTTCTATGAATTTCTTGCCCTTCTAGCTCCTCTCTCTTCATTTACCACAAATGATTCTTCAAAATGACAATCTGTGGTTGGGTGGAGACGGGATTGGAGAAAGCTTAATCCCTAATCAGAGCCCTGTCAGTGCTGGTAGTGGTATGAATCTTTCTTCCTCCTTCTGCTTGTTGGAGCTTAGATACAAGACAGAGATGCACACCCATTGCAGGGGTGTCATTGGGAACCTGCTCCTAGCCCCTTGCTGGGGCGATTTTACATGGGACCCTACGGTCCAAAGCCCACAGGGAGTCCCCAGGCAGTTACAATTCTAAGATCCCATCCCAGCTCTCCTCGACTAAATGATGCTCTGATTTACTAAATTCTTGAGTCATGTCTTCTCTTGTATCAGTACTTACGAGAGAATTCTAGGAATGCTCTTGGGCTCAGAGTAGAGTTTTCGGGTTAAGAAACAATATGGGGTTCCATGAACTTTGCTGTTCCAGGCTCACTAAGTGTGAAAGAAACTACCTGTTCAATATCTGTCTCCTCTTCTCAGGACACAGTTTAGTTCGGTGGCCATGTGTATTTCCCAGCCTTCGTTGCTAATGGGCACCATGTTACTACGTTCTGGCCAGTGAGATTTGAGCAGAAGTTGTTTGGGTAGGATTTCTGGGAAAGATCCTTAAAACAGTGGGGCAGACCCAGTGGGCAGTTTCTTTTCCGGCTTTTTTCTTGTCTTTGGGGTGACTGTCCTAGTTTGCTTGGGATTGTGGGGCTTCTAAAGACGTGGGACTTTCAGTCTTGGAGCCCAGACAGTCCCAGGCAATGTGGATAAATTGATCACTCTGCCTTTCTTTCTTCCCGCAGAATACAGATGTGATGTTTGGAGTTCTATTAGCTCTCTCATGACCATGAACTGACAAACTCATTCTAAGGGTTACTGGGTAAAAGGCTAAGTGGAGCTTGGTTTCACTGCAACTGCGGTAGACTTATCAGTATATGCGAAAACAAATACAACTCCCAATTTAGTAAATTATTATTATTATTTTTTGTTTGTTTGTTTGTTTTTTAGTGTAGTGGTTCTCTTTTCTAGGAACCACAATTCCATTAGTGTTAACTTGGTTAAGGAGCCCTATTCTGCCCACGTGTAGTAAAGACATTCCCTTTGGCTGACGTATGTCCAGTTCCTTGGAGAGAGATTTCAGCATTGTGTTAATGGTTCAAATCCAGGTCTGTTGGACTCCAAACTCTCCCTGCAATTTCCCACTGCATCTCATTGTCTCAGTCGTCACCCTTCTAAAATGTGCTCTCAAAAGACCCCTGAGACAGATTTGACTGGAACTCAGAGAAGCTCAGTGTTTGGAGAGACGAGCACCTGCAGGTGATGTGGCCCCCCAGTACCCTCGTTTACTGTGGTGAGGACCAGAGGCTCAGAGAAGAGCAGGGGCTTGGGGGCCTGAACTGCCAGTGGGATCACTCTCTTTGATGCAAGGTGCTAGCTCTCTTTGCCTGCAGCCGGCCAGTGTAATCCCCACTGCACCCAGCCTCACTGAACCTCGTTAGCATTACCCGCCCCTCCTTGGATAGGCCACTTCAATGTATAGCCCCTCTCTGTCTGGATTTCCCTATTTGGTGATGCTGTGACATCTTAAAGATACTTCACAGCTAAAATAACGCTGCTGTTAAGAGCTTGAGGTTTTGGCTTGGTTTTGATTGTTCCATCTATCTACGGGTGTGGGGCACTGACCTTAGGAATGATTGCAAAGCATTGAAAACTGGTTTTACTGCCTTTGTGTAAAAACCCTTGCCTTTTCTTACATTAGTATCCTTTCCCATCAAGGAAAGCATAGCACTGAATTTATATAAAATGTTCAAAAATAATTTTTTTATTACATGAGAGAAAGAAGGGAATTAAGGCATATTTATCAAGCACATATTATGTGCCAAGAGCCAAGGACCATCCCAATTAGGTGGGATCTATGCAACAACTTGTTAAAATTTGGAATACCCCCTCTGGGGCAAGGCGTGCTTGCGCGCGCGCGCGCACACACACACACATACACACACACATACACACACTTATGTGCACACGCGTGCATCTGATTTAATCCTCACCAAACCTGCCATGAGATATGGGAATGAGGCTCAAAAAAGTCATATACTTACACCAAAGTCACATAGTCATCATGTAGCCAAACAGATTGGAAGCCACATCTAACCTCAAGACTATGCTTATTTCTATTGACAAACTATTATGGATGGTCCCCAGGCTTTTTTCTTGCTAGGGAGGTCTAAAATTGATTTACTTTAGAGGCATAGGGAGAAGAGAATTCATAAATCAATAAAAAGGCTACTTTGTGGCTTTCAATACACTATTTGCATCTTTTTAAATTAATATTTATTCAAACCCTATGATACAAATTATCCCCATATTTTTCATAACCTTTTTATAGATGAGAAAACTGAGCCTTGGAGAGATTAAGAACCTTATCTAAGGTCATACTGCTAAAAACATAGGCTACACAGCCACCCTGCATAGCTCCAGAATCCATGCTCTGAAACACTGCATTGTATTATCTCTTATTTATAACACTTTGCAACTTGTTTTTCTCACTTAACTATGTATTCCATGGATGTTTTTCTAGGTTAATAAGTAATAGATAATTCATTAAAAAAAATTACATAACTTTCCACAGTATAAGATATAACTACGTGTATGCAGCTATTTCTTCCTTCCACCAATGCAAAGGAGTTGCAATTTTTTTTTCCAATTATAGTTGACATACATGCTATTTTGTTTCATACGAGGTCTGACAATTAAGTTCCTGAAATTGTTGCAATGATGTTGCTAACCTTTTTAGATATCAGAGGGATTATTTATTATGAATTTGTACCAACTGGACAAGCAGTTAACCAAGTTTACTATTTGGAAGTGCAGAAAATGCTGCATGAAAAAGTTAGATGAAAACGACCTGAACTTTTCACCAACAATTCATGGTTCTTGCATCATGACAATGCACCAGCTCACACAGCACTGTCTGTGAGGGAATTTTTAGCTAGTAAACAAATAACTAACTATATTGAAACACCCTCCCTACTCACCTGATCTGGTCCCCAGTGGTTTCTTTCTTTACCCGAAGATAAAGGGAATATTGAAAGGAAGACATTTTGATGACATTCAGGACATCAAGGGTAATATGACGACAGCTCTGATGGCCATTCTAGAAAAAGAGTTCCAAAATTGCTTTGAAGGGTGGGCTAGGTGCTAGGTGGGGCAGAGCTTCCCAAGGGGAGTACTTTGAAGGTGACTGTAGTGATATTCAGCAATGAGGTATGTAGCACTTTTTCTAGGATGCGTTCACAAACATAATTGTCAGACCTTGTATTCTTTAATGTGTATTTCCCAGACTCCTACCATGTTTCCCCGAAAATAAAACCAGGTCTTATATTAATTTTTGCTCCAAAAGACTCATTAGGGCTTATGTTCAGGGGATGTCATCCTGAAAAATCATGCTAGGGCTTATTTTCCGGTTAGGTCTTGTTTTCGGGAAAACATGGTAGTAAGACTGAGCACTATTTATTGGTCATTCATATTCTTTGCAAAGAAATCTAAAGGGTTCAGAACTTTAAGCAACAAAGAATTAATTCTTCTTTTAGATTTTGGGCATTCAAAGTAGGTAAATGGGTTATGAATATACAAAGAGTGAATTGGCTTCCTTTCTGTGCCCCTGAAATAATTTATTTGGCTTATAAACTAGCCTATAACAGTGGGTGCCTTAACAGTGAAATAAATTATCTTCCATGTGGATTTGGAAGCTCTAGAAAAAGTAGAAAACAAAAGTGATTTCTTAAGAGAAAAAAATTGTTCTTTTAGCTTACAATAGGCCATCTTTCAGTTTTGCTACTGTTTCTATTGTTTTAACTACCTGCCCCAGGTGTCCTGTGTAGCAGTCAGCTTGACTGTCCTTCCAGACTTTCTCCGAGCCTTACAAATCATCACACTAAATAGGATGTTTTATACACAGAAGGGATGGTGGAGGGATGGGATGAAGGGAAAGTGATTTGAGGTACCGACGAGTCACTGTGCACGTTGTGGAGACTGAACAAAGTGGAGCATTGCCCTGCCATCATCGGAGATCCTAATCTACATGGGTCCGGAATACATTTCAGCTTACTGTTGTAAACAGCCTTTCAAAGATAAACTGAATGGAAGATCACTTTACGTTGTGTATATGTGAAAAGAGAAAAGGTGAAGGTCTCGGGGCCCTTCTGCTGGAGGGATATGGCCGTCTGCTGGGATGGCATCGAAGATGCTCTCCTTTTCTTTTTTTTTGGATTAAATTCATTGGGGTGACAATGGTTAGGAAAATTACATAGGTTTCATGTGTACAATTCTGTAATACATCCTCTATATATCACATTGTGTGTTCACCACCCAGAGTCAGTTCTCTTTCCATCACCATACATTTCACCCCATTTACCCCCTTCTACAATCCCCTCTCTCCTCTTATCCGCTGGTAACCACTATTGTCTGTGTGTATGAGTTTTTGTTTCTTTGCTTGTCTTGTTCCTTTGTTGTTTTCAGTTTTATATCCCACATGCCAGTGAAGTTATATGGTGCTTGACCTTTTCTGTCTGACTTATTTCGCTCAGCATAATAATCTCAACTTCCACTAACCGAATGGGAGAAGGTATTTGCTCTCCTTTTCTAGTCCTGCATGAGGACGGCTAGAAAAGAATCCCTCCCTAAAGAGAAGTGAACTGAACTTTGTATGAAGTTCTGGTTGATAAGGTAGAAGAGAGTTGGGCCAAACTACACAGTCGTTCCCAGGAGACATTGGTGACTGAGAAGGGAGGGAGTCTCCCTTTCTGCCACCTTCGCTGCCGCACAGTGTCTATTGGCTCCCAGTTGAGGTGTCCTGAGTAGGTGGACTGGGAACCCTCTACACAAAAGTGAAATTCCATCAGCCCACCAGTGAAGAGGTGTGTTTTTGTGGAGAGACAGTGCCCTACCTGTGAATCACATTTTAAAATGCATTTTGAGGTTTGAGCTAATAATGTGAATGACATTCAGTGAGATTGCCAAATGCTGGTAATTTACTCTCATTTTCACATTAATGTGGGCCCACCTGTGATGAATTGGAAACTAAATAAGCACATCAGTTTTAATTAGATATTTCAGAGACTGGATCTAGTTAAACAGCAGTATTCATTCTTATCTATTAAATAGTGAAAGAGTTAGCACATTCTTCAGAAAAAGTTTACCAGCCTCCCACCATTTGTCCTCCTTTTTTTGGTAAATATTCTTTTGAGATGGAGGCTTTTGAGTTAAAAAGTGCCTACGTTGGTGCAAAGGGGGAGGGAAATAATTGCATTTAAGTCTTAAAAGATGAGCAGATCATCTAGTTTATCAGTGGTATGTTTTACATTAAGAAGCATGAATTTGGGAACCTTTCAAAAGACAAATACAAGATTGTGGTTGCCTGGAAGATGCCGACTAGGGGCCTAAACGTTCCGTGTTCCTCAAACACTGATCCTGCAGTTTGGGATCTAAAAATACCACGAGGGTACAGCCAATCAATGCTGAATGGACTTCTATCAGAGAAAGGAGCCATTTTTCAAAATTCAAAACAAGATATTACAGTTCTAATGAAGGTGCAATGTTCTCTGACGCATAAGGGCCTAAGACCTAATGAAAGAAACTAGTAGAGATTTTGGGGTAACTTTCATCAGTATATGTGAAGGATGAGGATTAATTGTAGACAATGAGGCTTAAAACTCAGTAGCCCTGAAAAAATGTATAGGTGTAATTTTTGCTTTGGTTCTAACATCGTTCTCCAGCATTGTTTCTCTAAGTGCTTCTACCTGGGTAGATGGGAATTCAGGGTGAGGTTGTATCTATCTTGCTAAGGCTCTGTCCCAGTGCTCAGCATAGAGGTTCTTCCGCGGGAGGTGCTTGGTGAACATTCCTGTCTCTCTCTATGTTGCTAATCCCTGCTTCTACAATGTTCTGTCCCTGCAGATCTTAGTCACGGCTGTGTCCTGGCTATCCTTTCACCAAAAAGAATTGTTACAGTATTTCCACGTCATTTTCTCTTTGTTTTTCTTGAGAGGGGAAGCATCCAGCAATTGGCTACAGATATACTTGAATGAACTTTCTTTTTTAAAAAAAATTAAATTCTGGATTCATGTAATGGAAAAAATTCAAAAGGAGTCCATTTATCCTCAGAAAATGAAAGGTGCTTAAAATAGTTTTATTAAAGCTTTCATTATAGTATTTAAAGAAGCAAAAGCAAAAAAATAAAAGAACCAATATAAGGCGATTAATAAATTATGGTTAAGTAAATTATTGTACTTTCATACAGTAGATTTCTACACCTCATTAAAACAATGGTTTAGTACAGCATAGGGAATAGAGTCAATGGTAGCGCAATAGCTATGTACGATGTCTGAGGGGTAGTAGACTTGTTGGGGTGATCATTCTGTGAGGGGTATAAATGTCTAATTATTATGTTGTGTTGTACACCTGAAACTAATAAAAAAAGCAGCAATGTTTTGGACTAATATTTAAGAGTGAAATAATTTATTAAGAAAAAATATGTGAGGTGAAAAAAGCGGTAACTAAAAAACATTGAAGTATAAACACATTTTTAGAAGGATTCCTTCTTTTGCATAGAAAAAAATTAAAGAATTTACATCAAAACTTTATATTTTTCCAAATTTTTGGCTATGAAATGTTATTACTTTTAGATTCAGAAAATGTTCAGAAAATGTAGGATTTCTTTAAATAGAAAGGTCTTTTGCTGGATTTAAAGTGTAACATAGTTTCCCAGGAGTCTATCTACAGAGGCAGTCGAGTGGGCCTATGCGAGGGGAAAGTAGTGATTTGAAGAAAGCAAAGAAGATTGTGCCGGGGGAGATCTTTTGCTCATGGGTAGTGGAGTAGTTTGAGATCTGCTGTGCCTATTTCCAGATCTCCTGGGAACATGGCCATAACAGCTCATTTGAGGAAAAAATATCCCTTCAGTTTGTCTCTATATAGTTACCACAAAGAATTCACAAGTGGAGACCGAAAGAGGAAGTAGCATTTAACAGTTCTTCGTACCAGCTCCTATGGATTGATTTTATACAAGGCTGTATAGATTTCTTTCACCCCTGAGTGAATGGGTGGAAATAACTTTCAACTTTACTGTTTTATTTAGTTTTTCCCATCCACTCCATGAATGATCTTTAAAAAAAAAAAAAAAATTCCGATTATATCTCCGCTTAAAATCCTTTAATGGATTCTCATCGCCTTTGAGGTACCATCCAGACTCCTTACTCTGATGCCCACACATGATGTTGGTGAACTGTCTCCTTCCTTTCTATTCTGCTCATCTCCCATCACTCCAACAAATGTGTCCCAGACTTCATCACACCAGACAACTCACAGCTTTTGTGTGTGTCATCCCCATTGTTCAGGCTGAACTTCCTTTTAGAAGCTTCTTCTGAATCCTCCTTTCCACGTGGCTTCTTCCTTCTCTTGTCTACCTTCAGCCCCATGGCATTGTATGTACTGGGTTGTCTTACCTGTCTGTCACCTCACTGTCAGCTTCTGTGGTGCAGGGACCAGGAATGGCCATCTTTTATCTTAGGACTCACCATTGGATTTTTGGTCCACGGTAAATGTTCAATAACCTTTGTTAAATGACCACGTGAGTAATGCCTCAGACATTTTGATGGCATGTACACACACTTATTATTAAATTCACCCCTAATCTTTTTCCCAGCTGATATCTTTCCAGCAGGCAGAGTTGAGTACCCTCTTGGATGTACATCATTGACTGTCTAGTGAAGGAAGGTGTGATGAGCAGAACAATGGCCCCCAATGCATGCTCTAGTTCCTGGAACTTTCGAATATGTTATCTTACATTTCAAAAGGAACTTTGAGATGGACTTAAGGTTATGGACCTTAAAATAAGGAGATTATCTGGAGTATCTGGGTGGACCTACTGTAATCACAAGGGTCCTTAACAGTGGGTGTGGGAAACAGAAGAAAGACAGATGCGATGCCCTTCCTTTCACTCTCCCATTGTCTCCTCTCATGTCTCTAATCAGTTATAGCCTTAGTTTACTCTTCACATTTCTAATCCTCCTAACATTTTATTATCTCAAGGTGCTACTTTATAGATATTTTCATCAGATTGCTCTCTTATGTGCAGCAGTTCATAATTTGCTGTTTGTTCTGTTTATTAACTTTTTTTAAAATTTGAAAGTTATGTGTATATATATATATATATATAAAGAATCATTGTTTTTCTATTTGCCTGTTTATTTGCATAGTTTCTCATTATTTGCTCATACTCATTATTGTGCATTTTAATTCTTCAAAACATTTAAAATCTTTCATACATGTTCTCATGTTCTATTTTCTACAGCTACAGTTTCTTCAGTAGCCAATTCTGTTGTTTGTTAATTCTGCTGACTTTTACTTATGGTGGTTTTACATTCTTAGATGCTTGGTGATTTTTTTTTCTTTTTAATTGTAAGCTCATTGCTTAATTTTATCCCATGGGAATCATATGGATGTAAATTAAAATAGTTTTCCTCCACAGAGGACTTGCTTTTTCCTTCAGCTTTTCTCCTTGGCCCGTCTTTTCTCCTTGGCTAGCACAGGGTCCCAGGCTCTTAACATTGAACCACATCTCAGTATACAAATAATAATGGTGATTTATTATGCACACAAAGGGCAACCCTAACCCACTAGCTGAAAATGATTATTTTGGGAGGAAGTAGGGTGGTCCTTGGAAGCTTCACATACTTCTTGCAAGTAAAGCAATGCAACAAAGAATGTGTCCTATCCAGAATATATATATTTTTCTGCTGCAGGAGTATCTAACATGCCATAATGCTAGAAGCAACTATTGGTAGTTTTTAAAAGAATAAAAATGTATTTTCTTAAACAACAGGAATATTTATTACCTAACTTAAGAAGTCCATAATAGGCAATCCCACAGTGAATTCAGTAGTTCAATGATGTCTTAAGTAAGGACTTTTTCTATCTTTTGGCATGACTATCCTCTGTGTATCAGGAATATATTTTTCGTGGTTGCCAGATGGCTGAAGAAGTTCTAAACATCTTAAATTCATGCAACAAAATCTTTCTTGGTGCTCTCTATTTCTACCTGTCATTCTCTATTTCTGTCTGGAAGTTTCTTCTGTTACCTTAAAGGAATCTTCTTACTATATCCTTGTAACACATGTCTGTGAGTAATTAATTGTATATTTTCATAGTTTATGAAAATGTGTTTTGCTTTATGAAAAAGGTATTTTTTGCTTTGTGTAAAATTCTAGCTTTACGGATTTTTTTCCTGCACTTTAAAAATGTTCTATTGTACTTTAGATTCCACAGTTCCTGACAAAAAGTTAGTCAACGGTCTTAGCATTGCTCTTTTGCAGGCTCCTTTGAAAAATTTTTTTCTGACTGCTTTTAAAATTTTTCTCTGTCTTTTATTTTCAGCATTTGAATAGGATATGACTATATGTGGTTTCTTTTGAGATTCATTGAGCTTCTTGACATCCTTGGAATACTCTCAGCAATTATTTTTTCAAATACTGCTTTTGCTCCTTTCTTTTCTCTTATTTTGGGACTCCAATTTCACACGTTAGAACTTTTGAGCATGTGTCTTACATATTTATTATGCTTTCCCCCTTTACTCTTCTTTAAAATCTGTGCTTCAATTGTAATATTTTCCATTGTTCTAGCTTTAAGCGTATGGATCCTGTCTTCTGATATATCCAGTCTGATGATAAACTCACCCAGTGAATTTTTTATTACAGATATTGTATTTTTGTCCCTTATTTTTAAATAATTCCAAACTCATTCAATGTCAGATTGCATTCCTACGTCATAGTCATCTGTTGAGAAAATGCATCTCATCAACCTCAGGAAAATCTGATTTAGTGTTTATCTATCATTATGGCAATTAGAAAAAACAACTAAATAAACGTTCAACTTTAACCTTTATATAGGACATTAAGTTTTACTGTCCGTTGTGTTCCTGGGCCATTTGAAACTCACCACGTGAGGTTCATAGGGAAAGTGTTGTTCCCATTATAATTATGAAGAAACTGAATTTGTCAATGGTAAAGTAAAAGCTCTGAATTCCTTGCTTTCCTGTGTTACATCATACTGCTTCAAAGTACACATCCTGTCAGTGGGGGAACAGCAGAATAACCATGTCAAGTTAAAACGATAATACACTTTCTTCTAATGATGACTATCGAAATATAGAGTCACAGAGCTAGAAGACGCCTCCTCAGGAGATCACCTCGTCCATGTCCTCATAATATTATATTGTTTTAGTCAAATATGACCTCTTAAGCAGGTAACCCCATATCTGGAGCTTGCAAGATAGGGAAACGTCTTTGTCATCTTTCATTTATCTGTTTCTCTAAAACCATAGGGTAAGGTACTACATACAATTTTAATAAATATTTACTCTCGATTAATATTAGGAATGGTAAGTTACTATCTGACAGTGACACCATATTTAGAATTTGGAGACATTATTTGCACTGAGTTCTTAAGAAAAACCCCTAAGCTACAGTTATTTGAAACCTAGAGTTCAAAAGAGATGGTGATACAGTTGCATAGTTAATGGTTTTTCAAGATGAATGCTGAGTAGTTCACTCTAACTTTTGTGAGTAGTTCACAAAAACTAAACTTATTTAGTTTTTGTACCTTAATTATGCATCACTTCGTACCTAAGTTTTGTTTTCTAAGTTTTGTACCAATATTTGGTCTAAAGCAATAAAATTAGTACTCGTATCTTAAACCTTTTAAGAAAGGCTCTATTGGTTCTCATTACAACTCAATTTAATTATCATCCACATATAAGGAATTCTTCTTAGAATCATTCTTCTTTTAATCATGATTTATTTACTGAAGATGATATTTTAGCTTAACCAATTCAACGTACATATGTGATAAAATGTACATAATGTGCTTTAATTGCTTTATAGAGTAGCAGGCAGTGTTATTTTATAGGCTGTGCAAATTTTGTTAGTAGTAAAAAAAATTAATATAGATAGTACTAATAATCCATAAGTTTTAACCTATTTTGCAATGATGGCCCCGATTCTGACCAACTCTAACAAGTGGGGTTTTGGGTCACCAACAACAAGAAAACAAAGTGTGTGAGTAGCTATGTGTGAACACATTACCATTGCTGGAGAGATGATCCAAAGAGAAAATCCTATCACAGAATATAGCAGTAACGTCATCTTTGGATAGAAGGTACACGTTTGCTGCACCATTATGGCTTCCGCTGGGCATATTTGTAATTGGTAAATGGATTATCTTTATAATTCATTTGGGGCTGAGAAAATTAAGGCTTTTATGTCAGCAGGATTATTTACTGTGAGATGCTTAACTCACTGTGGTTAGTGGGTATGGCTAGTCATATGCAAACAGAAGAGAATACTGCTGTTTGCTCTGTTGGGGGACCTTCAGCCTATGTTGTGATCTTGAAGACAATGGCATAAGAACTTTTAAAAATTCAATGGTCAGGTTCTCAGATCTAGATCTCTTCTCAAGGTAGAACATTAGGAACATGCAAAAGTTGGTGATGGGGAAGAAAAGGCCATGTTGTCAGGCTCGTACTTTTACCATATGGATAGAGCATCCAGTGCTCATTTTTCTACTTTACTGAGCCGGATCATTTTCCATCTAGCACACGAAAGGAACTATCTGTGGAGTATCTCAGCTCTGAATACTCAGTGCCAGGTTCTAGTTTTGGCAAATCCGAAGTAAAAGAGGAAATGTTATTCATTCATTCCTCCCTCCCTTTCCTTCACCTTCCTTGGGGCCCTGCCAGAACCAAGGTTAGACTGCCAGCCCAGGAGGTGCAGTTCACACTTGGAGAGGTGCTATTCGAAGCATATTATCCTCTTCTATGACTCCAGACTAAATCCACAGCTCAACAGTAGGATGCTGCTTGCTAATGTTGATCATTCTGGCAAAACAGACTGTCAGTTCTGCAAACCAGTGTAAGTAATGAGTTTTGTTTGCAGCTGAAATGCCTAAATTATATGATAGTCTTACAAGACACAGTGATCTGTATTGCTGTCCTTTTCTACTTTTCCCTTCAATCTCTTTGCTCCTTCTTTCTCCCTACCCAAAGACTTATTTCGTAGTACTGAAATGAGACCGTAACTGCAGGTATTATTATCAGGAAAACTAGCTGCAGTGGATGACTTAGACACAGTTTAGATGTGTCTAGATGATTAGTCTGTTATTTGTTTTTAAATTTCCAGAAAAAGAAAATTAACTGACTATCCATTGTTTAACATTGGCTAAATCTAAATGAAATCATGATCATTTCTACAGCAGATTTACCTTCCTAATTATGCTTGGCTAATGTTTACACTGACTGATGGAAAAGGATGGAGCCTGGGAGAATGCCAAATGGCAGAAGGAAGTCTGACCTGAGACTAAAAATGTCCAAGGGTAAATTACTGAGTGGACAATCTGCAATGAGATAAAAAAAGGAGCTGATGATCTGAATATCATTATTCTTTCAACTTTGTGTCTGCTTCCTCCTTGATTTTTGAAAAAAGTTTCTTGGCTGGGTTACAAACAGTGCACTTTAACCTTGATAATACCTGAGAGGAATAAAAATATTTTCTATGCCTCCTGAGTTTCAGCATGATTATGAAAAGGAGAACTGCTTGCAAATGCTAATATCCAAACATGTTGGGGAATTGCCTGGTGTCCACATCTGATACCTCCCATCTCTTTACATTTCAGTCACTTGACCCTGCAGGTTCCATGGTCTTGGGAGCCCTGGGTACAGTCCTGACTATAGACAGGAAAAATTACAGGGACTTGGAGTCCAGTTCTCTGGGCCTCAGCATGATGGCCTTTGTCATTACTGGGCCACAGCAGGGTGGAGAAAATGGGGAGGAGTCTGGTAGTTTGGAACTAGACTCTTCTGAGAATGAGCTGGGCAATGGGACACAGATTCAATTGTAGGTAATTGGATGCAGACTTTTACTAGGAGAACAGAAGGGAGGTCAGCCACTCTTTCTGAAAACGGTTGGGAAAAGTGACTCATCGCCAATGTTTTTAAAGACTATGATTAAAATAATGCCAGAGGAGGCAGTATAAATTAAGTGATTGAAAAATCAGTGATTAGGCTATGAGGTGGAGAATAAAATAGTTCAGTGTTGGCGACCTTTTGTTCATTCACTCCCCTGCCAATCAGTGGCGCAGGCCCTGCTCTCAGACTTACTTCCCTTGGTAGTAGAACCTGGCTCCATCTTTGGGTGAAGTCTAGTCTGAAAGATAGACACGGGCTCTGGAGACCATGGCTGTGGACAAGAGGTTGTTGAGGTACAGTTGTTGGATGGGATAGGTGGAAAGAAGTGGATACAACATGACGTAACCAGAATGTTCTCAGCACCTTGATTTTAACATGTCCCAAACTGAGCTCAGTCTCCTCCCTCAAACTTGAACCTCCTCTATAGTCATGGTACACTTAATTATTAATTATATATACACCCACAGTTACTTGTTAACCAAATCCAGGCAGTCCTATTCTAGTAATGCCCCCTGTCATTGCCTTAGTCCAGCTTCTCATTGTCTGTCACCTGGAATATAGGAACAGCCTCCTTCCTGATTTCTCTCTTTATTCCCATCCATCTTCCAACAGGTGCACTAGTGTGGTCTTCTTAAAATAAGCTTGATTGTGTCATGCCCTCCGTAGTGACCTGTAGTACTTCCTCTTTGTTCATAGGACTGTTTAATTAGTGTAATAAACAAGAAACTTTACAATTCAGCCTCCATCTACCCTGCCAGCCTTATTTTTTGCCACTCCTACCCGCACACTACACCACAGCTACACTGACCTTCTGTCCTTTTCCAAACCAGTCATGCTTTATTGTCACTCTACTGTTCCTTCTGTCCCTCTCCCCACCTCTCTTTATCTACTGAACAGAAGAAGTAAGAAAGCAGGGCTTTTTCCTTATAGTAAAAGGATTATTTAGGTTAAAAATAGCCACCTTACTATAGTAAGGTAACCCTTACTAATGCAGAATGAATTACTAGTAAATTACAAGATAAATCCCAGGTTACGTTGAGACACTGATTTGCCTCAATCAGAACTAATAGAGGAATAGACTGAAGAGTGAAAAGAAGCTTTTCTCAATGGCCTTGTGGGTTCGTCATGTGATATTTTTAGTTTGTCTGATTTTAAAAGGCTTAGAATCCAATGCCTAAAATACTATATATAATTTACATGGGAAACTAATTCTCCATCAATATGCTTATTAAAGTAAAAAAGTTTTACATTGTCTGAATAGACTGAATAGCTTTTTGTATCCAAAGTCTTTATCTGGAGACAGAAAGCTTAGATTTAAAAGCTAACAAGAATAAAATTTAGATGAATAATATGGTATTAAAAGCTATAGCTATAAAAATAATATACACATTTCTTCAATGTATTTGTATTTCCCATTTCTGATAAAGAATCCTAAATATGGAACTAAAATCAGTGTCCTAGCAGTTTATCACAAGGAATGTATGAGAGAAAAAGGACTGAAATGCTCCACAATGCAGTTTGCAAGGCAAAAGTTCTGCCCCTGATCTCAGCAGGGTTGTGATAATGTTCTCTGTAGAACTTATTGCTCCTAGTTTTTCAATTATAACTTTGAATCATATTCCTTGATTAGTAACAAGCAATCAATCATAATTAATTAGTTAAAATGTTCAACCGTTAAAATCATTACCATTAATTAAAATAATTATCTCTATTTTGGCTGCACTTCATTACCATTTCTGGGAAACGCTTGCTTTATGGTACTGCCATTCTTAGTACAGATTCTTGCTGAATGCAATGCATATAATAGTTAATGTATGAACTATGTTAAAAATGACTGCTTGAATCAGGTTTTAGGTTTTGTTACTGCTGCTGTTATATCTGGGGAAAACATTTTACTACCGTATTATGAACTTTATGAACGAAGATCTTTGAAATGATCGTTAGCCTGTTACAGGATGCTGGGAAGTGAGGGCTTTTGAAAGAACTTGTGCCTTGGAAGGAAATGTTTGCTTTATGGGTAAAATAATAGTTTAGGTACAGGAGGAGAGAGAGCTAGTGAAGTAAAATCATTAACAAAAATGAGGAAACCACCTGGAACTCACTACCTAGGCATAAGGAGTTGGAGAAAATTGAGCTAAGTTAAGAGACATGGAAGATATAGAAGATACAACGAAGATCTCTTCTAGTAGAGATCTAGAATGATAAAAATAATAGAGGAGAGAATATTGGAAGAAGTAACAACTGAGAGTTGTCTAAAATGGAAGAAAAAGACTTGTTGCCTAAGCAGGGTAGATAAAAACAAATCCACATCTAGACACATCATAATAAAACTGCAGAACTTTAAGGGTAAAGAACAGAAACATTTAAAGACACATTTAACGTAAAGAACAGAAACATTTAAAGACCAGAGAGAAAAGACAGGTTACTGTTAAATAAGGAAACAATGACAGTTAGAATTATAGGAGTTAATTACCAGGAACAATAGACTCTAGAAAATAATGGAATCACATCTCAAAGCACTGAAGAAAAATAACTTCAGCCTAAATTGTATCAAGTAAGAATGATAAAGACATTCTGATGTACACAGATGAAGCACATTCCTACTTTCAGACCCTCATTGAAAGAAATGCTCGTGCAGACACTTCCGCAACAAGGAAAATGAGCCCAAATGCAAGAAAAAACCATGACCAAAGACATCAGTCGAACATGTTGGTAAGCCTAAATGCATATTGGCTAATAAATAGTGGCACTATTAACTAACTTGGGTAGGAGGTTGTCAAAATGACGGTTAAGATACTAGACACCAATAATGTGAAAGGTGTGAGCTTGTGATGCTATTTGGAGAGAAGTTAAAACCTTAAGTTTCTTATCTGGGAGAAAGGTGTAGATATTTTTTAATATATTAATAATGTTAGAAAAACATGAGACTGGGGATGCGTGTTATGTAGGATAACTTCTAAAAGACACACAAATTTTGTGACAATGTTCCCTTTGGGAAGAGGGCATGGGCTGGGGAGACTGGGTTTGAGAAGGTGTGCGATGGAGACTTCTGTGGTATCACCGGAACCTGCTCGTATGCTGTGAACAGCAAGGATACAGCTTTGGGTCACAGTTTCCTGGAAAAGAATGCCATCTCTGCCTCTGTTGTGGGCTGAATTGTGTCCCCCTGAAATTCAGAGGTTGAAGTTCTAACTCCCAATACCTCAGAACACGACTGTATTTGGAGACAGGAACTTTAAAAAGGTAGTTAAGTTAAAATGAGGTTATTAGGGTCCTAATTTAATCCTAATCCAGTATGTCTGGTATGTCCACGATTTCTTTATAAGAAGAGAAAATTAGGACACAGACACGCACAGAGAGAAACCCATGTGAGGACACAGGGAGAAGATAGCTATCTACAAGCCAAAAAGAGTTGGCCTCAGAAGAAACCTGTTCTGCAGACACCTTGATTTCAGACTTCTAGCCTCCAGACTTATCAGAAAATAAATTTCTGTGGTTGAAGCCACTCAGCCTTTGGTATTTTATTGTGGCAGCCCTAGAAAACTAATACAGCCTCTTGAATCGGTGTGATGGCCCAGTGTTAAAATTCTATACCTCGGTTTTTTTCTCTGCAAAATTGAGATAATAACAACTTTATAGGGTTTTGTAAGATTTAATCAAATTAACATATGTGAAGCATTTGGAATACTGTGTATTCGTGGTTAACCCTCAGTAAAAGTTAGTTATTTCTTTTACTAAAAATCTTAAATATGACAAATTATGAACACTTGTTAATTGTGAGTGGTGGAAATGTGATTATTATACTCTGCACTTGCAGGCAAATTTCAAAATTATTCTAAATAAATGAAAATCAATTCTCTATAATCCCTATCATGTGAGAACTTGACACAAAGTTGAAGAATACTACAACTGATGTCATGGTAGAGGGTTTATTAACAGTATTATTTATTTGAGAAATACTTTTAGAGCATCTATTACCTGCCGGTGCCTAGCTGACCCTTTGAACATTATGTATTGACCCATTGTCTTTCTTTTCTGAGAGTTTACTACCAATAAAATAGCTTTCAGAATGTGTGATCCATTCTATAATTCCATGTCTGTCCATGGCTTGGCACATGGGTATTTGCCTTTAGAACTTATTATAGACAGCCCAAATGTTTTGTAGTCCTGCTTAGAGAATTGGATGCATCTGCAGTAATAATTTTTTTAAAAAGCTACTTGAGAGAATTAAAGATTTTGCTAATCAGACTATTAATTGGAGTGAACAGGTCTCCAGAATTCAAAGGCAAACAGAGTAGTGAGACCAGAAATGTTTCTGGAAGTTAGAATTAACAATATACAAATCTGGGTCCCTTTGTCTTATTCAGATGACCCCAGCTATAAAAGAATGATATCAGAACTCATCAATTGGTAATTCTGTACAACTTCAAAAACAGATCTCTGCCACAAGTGTGGGTTTTCTGACAACCTCCTAATGCCTCCAAGTTGTGGGGGAAGGCATCTTCAAACCTGTGACTTACCATGATAGCTCAAAGAAACACCCAGTAGGGCCTGGGAAAAGCTCATCTCATTGAAAAATGTCTCTATCATTAAAATATTTCATTTGGTTTTGTTAAAGCCACCCTCCAGTCCTCGTTCCATTCCACTGCTTCCTCACTGTTGACCCCAACAACATTTATTCTTTTGCTCAGAGTCACATGAAGACCCAATAACTACTGTAAGGTATTGGTTGCCCGTGGTAAGGTGGCTGATATCGACACCATGCCTTCTAGTCTCATCCTTACCCCATGAGCTATCCACTAGAACAGAAGATTTAAGTGACTAATGTGAATTGACGCTATTAAATTATAATCATATGAAGAGATGTTAAAGATAAAATGTAAACTATGGTTTACACATAGTATTATGTCTGGCATGTAGGAGGCATTAATTAAATACTAGTATGCATAGCGTTAAGCAGTCACAGTTCATTCAAAGAAAATATATTGCAATTCTCAATACGTAGTATGATCCTACTGGTTCCTCTGTCAGTGGTCCGAGAAGCTGGGTGTTGTCAGTGATGTCCCTTCTTATTTCCTGGTTTTCGTCAAGCCAAGTGCAATGTTTATGATGAAGGGGTGAGCATTAAAATAGTCTTCTTCAGGCACCTATTAGGAGGGAGGGAAGAAAAGTTCCGAAGAGATCATCATCATTTACAAAACCATGGTGATGAATGGCGTGAGGTCCAGAGACAGCATTTCCATGGGATGGTAGAAAAGTACATTGTATGCTGTTGCTAGGCAACAGCCCATGCCAGTCTCTCTTGAATAAAGGCCAAGAGAATCGACAGAAACCAATGAGCTTATGAGGAGAAGGGTTTTTCATGGAGAATGCTAACTTCTGTATTCTTTTTGCCATTCCAGATAGTATAAATCTTGACCAATATTTGGTGGGGAGGGCCTCTGTATGTGGCAACAATGCAGCAAATTATCCCCAAAGCCATGTCATGAAGTACTGCTTATGGCCAAGTATTAATTATACGATTTGGGTAGAAAATGTAAATTCAAAAAAGAAAGAACACATTTCTCTACATGATGTTCCATTGACACCAATTTGTAGCCACCCACCTATTTTTTCCTATTTGAATATTCCGTCCCATTCCTTTCTCACTTTGGCTATGTGTTTCATGCAGAGCAGATCTGCTCTAGACAGCATGTTCAAACTACATTTGCAACTAGAACGTTCTTTCTTTCAGCAGGTGCTCAGGGTGCTGTGGTTTGCCATGGGTCACAACAAGGTCATTACTTTTGTCTCCCAGAAGCAGTGCAGTGGAAGAAATCATAACTATTACTAAGTTGTGAATTGCACCCAAAATTTAGACTCACAGAATAACGAGTCTCTTGCTTTAATTCCTGTTTTACCTAAGGTTCTGAATGAATCAGGTACCTATTCACTTAAACTGTATGGCACACCTGCTATGGGCTAGACATTGTACTTTCACTTATGCAAGTTGTGTGCTCATAATCAAGCCACAGTAGCTCACACATTTTACAAATTTTAGGTAAATTGTACCCAATGTTTCATACCCAGCTTGCCTCTGACTTATAGTTAAGCCTACATAATTACTTCTTTTTATTTTTAAATTTATTGAGTGGGATTGACACTGGGGGTGGGGGTGGGTATTTGCCATTGGTCACGAAGTTATGGGCTTCTAGAGCTACTTCTAACTCTGCAGTTGTAGCGGGGAAAGGAAGGCCCAATAAACAAGTCTTGGGGCCTCTTCCCCAACTCTAACCAGAACTCCTGTTTTGATCCTTCTTACAAATTGGGTTTTTTTAAAATAAGATTTTATTTGAAAAAGAATGTCTATAAATTTTTGGTATAAAACTTTATGATTTAGGAAGAATAATCTGGTATTTCTTGGTCCATGGCACTGCATGGATGGTCTGCAGATACACCTGGAATGTTTATTTTAAAAAGCTAAACCTGAGGTGTCCTCTTACTCCCCAAATCTACTAAAACAGGTTCCCTGAGAGTTGGACCTATGAATATGTTTTAAACAGGAATTCTTATGCCCTCTAAATTTAATAATTATTATGTGAAACTTATTTTATGTACAAAGGAGTATATATAACATATGTACTTTAAGGACTAATAACCCATTTGCCCGCCATCCAACTTAAGAAATAGAAAAGTATCAGTTTCTTTGTAGCCTACCATATGTCCCTCCAAAATTGTGTCCCTCACTTTCCTCGTTCCCTAAGTAGTCATTATAATAATGAATTTGGTGTGAATCACTCTTTTCCTTTTTTCTATAGTTTTACTCTATGTGAGTATATATAATTTTAAGAAATATATTGCTTAATTTTGCTTGGGTTTGGCAAAATGGAATTATGCTCTATGTATTATTTTTATTGAAGTATAATTGACATACAATATTATATTAATTTCAGGTATACAACACATTGATTCAACACTTTTATACACCATGAAATAGATCACCTTAATAAGTCTAGTTACCATCTGTCACCATATGAAGTTGATAAAATATTATTATCTATATATGCTGTACATTTCATCCCTATGACTTGTTCATTTTATAACTGGAAGTTTGTAATTCTTGATCCTCTTCACCTGTTTCACCCCGTCCTCCAACATCCCTCTCCTCTGGCAACCATCATTTGTTCTTTATGAGTCTGGTTTTGTTTATTTTTTTGTTTTTATAGATTCCACACATAAATGAAATCATGGTATTTATCTTTGTCGGTCTTATTCACTTAGCATAAGATCCTCAAGTTTGATCCATGTTATCACAAATGGCAAGATTTCATTCTTTTTATGGCTGATACACAAACACACACACAGACACAGACACACACACACACACACACACACACACACAAGTGCGGTCTGACAATTAAGTTTGCAAACTCATGCTAGAAAAAGGGCTACATAACTCATTGCTGAATATCACTACTGTCACCTCTTCGAAGTCCTCCCCTTGGGAAGCTATGCACAGATGCCAGCACCTAGTCCACCCTTCAAAGCAATTTTGGAACTCTTTTTCTGGAATGGTCAGAGTTGTGGTTGTATTACCCTCGATGTCCTGAATGTCATCAAAATGTCTTCCTTTCAATATTTCCTTTATCTTCAGGTAAAGAAAGAAGTCATTGGGGGCCAGATCAGGTGAGTAGGGAGGGTGTTCCAATACAGTGATTTGTTTACTGGCTAAAAACTCCCTCACAGACAGTACCGTGTGAGCTGGTGCAGTGTTTTGATGCAAGAGCCATGAATTGTTGGTGAAAAGTTTAGGTCATTTTTGTTTAACTTTTTCATGCAGCCTTTTGAGCACTTCCAAACAGTAAACTTGATTAACTGTTTGTCCAGTTGGTACAAATTCATAATGAATAATCCCTCTGATGTCAATAAAGGTTAGCAACATCATTGAAACAAATTCGTGAGCGTAATTGTCAGAACTCGTGTGTGTGTATTATAATATATAATATATATATATTATATATTATATATATATAATATATATATATTATATATTATATATATATAATATATATATTATATATTATAATATAATATATATTATATATCATATCTTATTTATCCATTCATCTATTGATGGACACTTAGGTTACTTCCATATCTTTGCTATTCTAAACAATGTTACGATAAACATAGGGGTGCACATATCTTTTCGCATTAGTGTTTTGTTTTCTTCAGATAAGTTCCCAGAAGTGGAATTGCAGGATTGTATAGTAGTCCTATTTTTAATATTTTGAGGACCCTCCATACTGTTTTCTAGAAAGGCTGCAGCAATTTATATTCCCACCAACCGTACTCTTTTTATAATATCCTCACCAACACTTTTTATTTCTTGCTTTTTAGAAACAAATTGATTTATTTATTATAATAGCCATTCTGGCAGGTGTGAGCTGATATCTCACTGCAAGTTTTCATTTGCATTTCCCTGATGATTATTGAGCATCTTTTCATGTGCCTCTTTGGAGAAATATCTATTCAGGTCCTCTGCCTATTTTTTAATTGAATTGTTTGGGTTTTTATTTTATTTTTTGATATTGAGTTGTATGAGCTATAATAATTAAAACAGTATGGTACTAGCACAAAAACAGACACATAGATCAATGGAGCAGTATAGAGAACGCAGAAGTAGACCCACGTGTATGGTCAATTGACCTACAACAAAAGAGGCAAGAATATACAATAGGGAAAGAGAGTCTCTTCAATAAATGGTGTTGGAAAAATTGGACAGCTACATGCAAAAGAATGAGAGCACTATTTGACACCATACACAAAAGGTTACTCACAATAGACTAGGGACTTGAATGTGAAACCTGAAACCATAAAACTCCTAGAGGAAAACATAGGAGGTAAGCTCCCTGACATCAGTCTTAGCAATATTTTTTTTGTGTCTGACTCCACAGGCAAGGGCAACAAAAGAAAAAAAAAAAAACAACAAATAGGACTACATAAAACTAAGAAAGCTTTTGCATGTCAAAGGAAACCATCAACAAAACAAAAAGGCCACCTACTGAATGGGAGAAGATATTTGCAGATTATATATCTAAGGGGATAATATCCAAGATATATAAAAAGCTCATACAACTCAATATAACAAAAATGTTCTATGTATTATTTATTATCTGCCCCTTTTTGGTAAGTTAGTGAGATTCATTCATGTTGACCTGCAGAGCTATGGTTTATTCATTTCTGTGTGTATTATAATTCAGGTATAAATATTCTAAAATTATCCAGTTTCCTGTTTGTGGACTCTAGTGGTTTCAGTTTCTGCTCTCACAAACAATGCTCTCATGGACATTTTTGTACATCTCTCTTAGCTGTGAAAAAGTCATGGGTATGTATACCAGGGTATACACCTAGGTGTAAAATTACTGAGTTGTTAAGCAAGTTTAAATTGTCTAGGTGATGCCATTTCCCCCCAATATTATTGTATGAATGATCAAAATATAAGAAATTCTGTTGATATCATTGATTTTTAACTAAGTTATCATACACATTTCCAAGAAAAACAAATGGAAGATCAGGGATGGCACGATTCCATTTGCGTCAATCTGGCCAATGCCTTCTCAGAGAATCCTGTTCTTGCCTTGGCAAAAGTGAAGGGCTTGATCTTCAACTTGAGGGCCTGAATCTGCCATTTATTATTCTTGTCTTCAGCTTCTCTGTTCCTTGGTGAAAATTCATTTCTGCAGCAAACTAATAAGTAGGCAAGGTTGCTCATGATTTTGTGGTAGTGAGTTGGGTTTCTCAAATCTAATCCCTGAAAACACTGCAAATCCTTGTGGTGCCCATCTACATGCTCGAAACTGAATAATGCATCTCCTGATAATTGAGAATTACTAGTGCTTTTATTGAAGATAGTGTGGTAGACCCACCACAAATGTGTTTCTTTTCTTCTAGTCCAATTTCAGACTAATTAAGACTCAGAAATGTTACCAATCTCTGCTCTTTTCTATGTTGTAAAGGAAAGGACAGTGGACAAATACTGCCTTTCCTCTTCACAGGGTGCTTGACTGGGTGCTAGAGGTATCATGGGTCTGGGCATAGGACAAGGGCTCTGTCCCGTAAGACCTCTTGGCAAGTCTGAAGCAGGGCTGCTCACTTGAGTAGTACAATGAAATGTTTAGAGTGCTGGAGAACAAGGCCAGGAGGTGTCCTGAATGATCCCCAAGAATATAGGGTAGGCAGATAAAGCCACTATAAAGAAGCGATTATCTCAGGCACAGGAAAGGATGAGAAGGATGCAATTTCAGAGGAATACACAAAAGTTTTCTGTTGTTTTGGTAATGTTTTATTTCTTAATAATAGCTTTCTTGTGATTTTTCTATAGTTTTATATATGTGTATATATACATATATGTATATATATATGTATACACACACTCACACACACACACACACACACACACAAACAGAGAGAGAGAGAGAGAGAGGGAGAGAGAGAGAGGAGTATGCTGTCCTGGAATTGGACCTATGAAGAAATAAATAAGAAGAATTAGATTGTCACTAATATGTATATATTTTTTTAAGCCTTATTTTATTGAATTTGTTTGCATGAGGCACATGGCACTTGGGTGGACAGGCAGTTTCCAAATAGAGGAGACAGAATGGGCAGAAAGCATCTTACGCGTATGTTATTAATGATATGCATATGAAGTCTAGCAATATATACCAAATAACAGACTGGATGGAAAAATTCTATTTATACCAAGCAGAGAAAAGGCTACAATTTATGAAGCTCTAAATGAGTCATCAAGGTTTCTCTTTATGGAGGAAGATAATATTAACAGCTGTTCTATTGGATTTCATTTGCTCAATTCAATAGGACTATTCTAATGGTTTATTTATTTAATGTTTTACATCATGTAAATATTTTGGTCTGATTGTAATATGCATTTGTTTTTCACATTTCAGATTTATACTTTGTCAATGAAGTATTTTTGTATGTGCTTTCTAAAAATATATATATTTTAAAGACTTTTATGAAAAGTATAGCTAACTTACAATATTGTATTAGTTTCAGGGGTGCACCATAGTTTTTCAACATTTATATACCTAAAGAAGTTATCACCATGAGTTTAGCAACCATCAGACACCATTCCATGCTATCACAATATTATTGACTATATTTCCTATGCTGTACATTACATCCCCAGGACTCGTTTTATACCTGGTAATTTGGAACTCTTATTTCCCTTTACCTTCCCCCACCCTTTTTAAATTTTTCAATTACAGTTGACATTCAAGATTATTTTATATTGATTTCAGGTGTACAACATAGTGCTTAGACATTTACATAATTTAAGAAATGATCCCCCTGACTAGTCTAGTACCTACCTGGCGCTATACATAGTTATTACTATGATACATATATCATTGACTAATATTCCCTATACTTTACTTTATATACCTGTGACTGTTTTGTAACTACCAACTTGTCTTAATCCCTTCACCTTTTTCACACTTGCCCGGAATCTCCTCCCATCTGTCACCCCACCAGATCTAGTACCCATTTGACACCATACATAGTATTATTGACTATAATCCTTATGCTATACCCTACTCCCCATGACTACTTTGCAACAACCAATGTGTACTTCTTAATCCCTTCACCTGTTTCACCCTGTCCCTCAACCCTCCTCCCATCTGGCACCTATCAAACTGTTCTCTGTATCTATGAGTCTGTTTCTGTTTGTTTATTTTGTTCTTTAGATTCCACATATAAGTGAAATCACATTGCATCTGTCTTTCACTGTCTGACATACTCCCCTCAGCACAATACCCTCCAGGTCCATCCATGCCACCACAGATGGCAAGAACCCATTCCCTTCCATGGCTGAGCAGTATTTCATTGTATACATGTACCACCTCCTCTTTATCCATTCTTCCATTGATAGACACCCAGGCTGCCTCCACATCTTGGCCATTGTAAACAATGCTGCAATGAACATATGGATGCACATGTACCCTCAAAGTAGCATTTTGAGTTTCTTCAGTTAAATACTCAGAAGTGAGATTATTGGGTCCTTCTTTATCTCTTGTTATAGCCTTTATTTTAAAGTCTATTTTTTTCTGGTATAAGTACTGGTGCCCAGCTTTTTTTGTTTGTTTGTTTCTATTTTCATGAAATATCTTTTCCATCACTTTATTTTCCATCTGTGTGTGTCTTTCAGTATGAAGTGATTCTCTTCTAGGTAGCATATGTAAGAGGTTGTTTTCTTACACATTCAGCCATCCTAGGTTTTTTTAGGTCTTTTAATTGGAGCATTTAATCCATTTGCAATGAAAGTGATTCTTGATAGATATGTAGCTATTGCCATTTTATTACTCATAACTGATATATACATATATGTGTGTGTGTGTGTGTGTGTGTGTGTATATATATATATATATATATATATATATATATATATATATATATATATATTTCATCTTAAAGAAGTCCCTTTATCATTCTTTGTAATACCGGTTTGGTGGTGATGAACTCCTTTAGTTTTTTCTTTTCTGTGAAGCTCCTTATGTGTCCTTCAATTCTAATAAATAGCCTTGCTGGGTAGAGTAGTCTTGGTTGTAGGTCCTTACTTTTTATCACATTGAATATTTTTTGCCAATTCCTTCTTGTCTGCAAAGTTTCTGTTGAGAAATCAGCTGACAGTCTTATGGGAGCTCCCTTATAAGTTACTGGTTGCCTTTCTCTTGCTGCTTTTATGATTCTCTCTTTGTTTTTAACCTTTACCCTTTTAATTATAATGTGTCTTGGTGTGGGCCTGTTTGGGTTCATCCTGTTTGAGACTCTCTGTGCTTTGTGGACTTGTATGTCTATTTCCTCCACTGGGTTAGAAAAGTTTTCAGTCATTATTCTTCAAATAGGTTCTCAATCCCTTGCTTTCTCTCTTCTTCTGGTACCCCTGTGATGCAAATGTTGTTACGCTTGATGTTGTCCCTAAGTCTCTTAAACTATCCTCATTTTGTTGGATTTTTTTTTCTTTTTGCTGTTCTGATTGGGTGTATTCTGCTACATTGTCTTCCAAATCACTGATTGAATCCTCTGCTTCATCTAGTCTGCTGGTGATTCCTTCTAGTAGTGCATTCTTCATTTCAGTTATTCTTCACCTCTGACTTATTCTTTTTTAGGTTTCTATGTCCTTTTTTATTCTTGCTATCTCTTTGTTCTCACAAAGTTCCTTGAGCATCCTTATAACCATTGTTTAGAACTCTGTGTCTAGTAGGTTGCTTGTCTCCATTTCATTTAGTTCTTTTTCTGGAGTTTTTTTTTTCTCCTGCTCTTACATTTGGGATGTATTTCTTTGTAGCCTCATTTTGGCTGCCTCTCTGTGTTTGTTTCTACGTATTAGGTAGATCTGCTACATCTTGCAATCTTGGCCAGGTGGCCTTATGTAGTCGGTGCCCTGTGGGGCCCTGGCACTGTCTCCTTGGTCAACTGTGCTGGGTGCTCCAGTAGTGTCCCTTGTGTTGGCTATGTGTGCCCTCCTGTTGTAGTTGAGTCTTGATTGCTATTGGCACATCAGTGTATGGGATTGAACCTCAAGTTGATTGGCTGTGGGGTTTGGTCATGTTCACATTGTACAGGTTTCTGTAGGGGGGGTGGTTACCTCCTGAGTGTGATTCACCCCAGCAAGCTCTAGTGCCTGTTGAGACTGCCATTTATGTGTGCCACTTGTGTGGCTAAGTGGGTAGTGCTCTGCTGTGGTCTGAAGCCAAACTCAAGTATGTTGGTTCTGGGGCCTCTTGGGAGGAGCTTTGTTGCAGACCCAGGTCACCCACCACTTGTGACTGGCCAAGAACTACCTGGTAGAAGCTACAAAACGATCCATGGTTGTTCACTGCCTGTGCTGAACCTGGACGTGCATGGGAGAAGGCCATGCTGCAAACTGAGAATGTCGGCCACCAGTACAAGGCCTGAGGTAGCTCTGCAAAAAGCCAGGACACCCCAAGGCCTGCTGCTACCTGCCAGCTCCCTTAAGGTTCAGCCACTGATGCAATCTCATGCAGTATGCAAGTTGAGTGAGGCTCAGGAAGTCACTAGAGTGGGAAGAGTTGTGATCACCAGGTAAATATAGATTCTAATTTAGTGTCAGAGCCTGGAACTACTCAGCAAAAGTCTCAGAGCACACCAAGGCCAGTTATTGCCCACGTTGGGCCCATGGACTCTGATAGTTCTCCAATAAAGTGTGTAATGCAGGTGGGGCTCATTGCTCACAGAGAAAGTGCCTCTGGTGTTGGGGGAGTTGGGTAGGGTGGGTTCCCAGTGAGTCAGCAGGATGGAGCAGCAGAGCTCATCAGTCCAATCAGATTCGGATTTGGCTTCTGGTGAGAGGGCTCAACACAGGAAAGATGGTGCCTGCCTGTGGACTGCATGGTAGGAGGCCCCCTCACAGGGAAAATGGCAACTCTCCTCCAGCCCTTGTCCTGAGCCACACACTTCAGTCTGCTCCTGTATGCCTGTGATGCCACCTGAGTCACCCTCCTTCTACTGGAGCCTAGTGTGAGTGCCTGAGAGTGAGTGTGTGTGCAGGCCTCTTAAGAGGATGTACACCCAGATGATCAGAATCCCATGTTTTTCACAGCCAGATGTTGTGGGGGCTCCTCTTACCAGCACCATTCAGGCTAGGGAGGCTGGTGTGGCCCTCGCTCCTCTGGGAGAAAACTCCATGGCCAAGATATCCCTCCTGATTCTCAGCTACCATATGGAGGTTTAGGGACAGGCTTCTTCGCCTCTCTGCTCCTCCTATTAGTCTCTGCATGGCTTCTTTATATCCTTAGTTATAAAACTTCTGTTCTGCTAGACTTCAGTTGATTTTCCAGGTTAATTCTTTTATAATTTAGTTGTAATTTTAATATATTCACAGAAGAAAGGAGGAGCAGTGTTTACTGCCATCTTGGATCTGACTAAATTTTTTTAAAAATTATAGTTGACATACAATATTGTATAAATTTCAGCCATACAGCATAGTGATTAGACATTTATATACCTTACTAAGTGGTCACCATGCTAAGTGTAGTAATCATCTGACTCTGACACCATACATAGTTGTTGTAATATTACTGACTATATTTCATATTCTGTACATTACATCTCCGTGACTTTTTCTATAAATGGCAGTTTGTACTTCTTAGCTCCATTTGACATTTTTGCCCATGGCCTCACCCTCCTCCCATCTGGCAACCATCAGTTTGTTCTCTGTATATATCAATTTGTTTCTGATTTTTTTTTGTTGTTGTTGTTCATTTGTTTTTTGCATGTGCTTTTTTATCCAAGTAAACTATTGATGCAGAGTGAGGCTGTATTTAAGAACAAAGCATTGATGGGATGATTATCAATGAGGATAAAAATCCTTGTGGGTTTTTTTGTTGTTGTTGTTACATTAGCTATAAATTCTCCACTGCTTCTTTAATTTTTATGATCATATGATACTCTTTTTCTTGCTACTTTTTCATTTCTCTAACTACTCCTTCTCAGTTTCTTTGATTGACTCCTCTAGTTAGTTAGTCAGGATTGATTAGATTATGCTTTGGTAACAAAAATTACAATGGCTTAATAGGAAAAAAGCATTTGTTTCTGGCTCCTGTTACATGTCCCACATGGATTGACAGGAGATTCTGCTTCACATAATCACTGGGGGCCCCAGGCGTAGAAAGGCTCTCTGAACTTGTAGATGCACTATTAGGACACATGGTCAATTTAGTTGCCACATCAGAAAAAGAATCTAAAGAATCATTTGTGGCCTGATACCAAAACCTGGTAAGGATAACACAAAAAAAGAAAACTACAGACCAATATCTCTGATGAATACAGATGCGAAAATCCTAAACAAAATTTTAGCAAATCAAATGCAACAATGTATTAAAAAGATTATACATCACAACCAAATGGGGTTCATCTCAAGGGCACAAGGATGGTTCAACATATGCAAATCCATCAATGTGATACACCACATAAACAAAATAAAGGACAAAAATCATATGATTATATCAATAGATGCAGAAAAAGCATTTGACAAGATACAACACCCATTTATGACTGAAACACTTAATAAAATGGGTATAGAAGGAAAATACCTTAACATAATAAAGGCCATATATGACAAGCCCTCAGCTAATCTCATAATTAATGGTGAAAAACTGAAGCCCTTTTCTCTATGTTCAAGAACACAGCAGGGCTGTCCCCTATCACCTCTGCTTTTCAACATAGTGTTGGAAGTCCTTGCCAGAGCAATCAGGCAAGAGAAAGAAATAAAAGGCATCCAAATTGGGATGAAGAAGTTAAATTGTCACTCTTTGCAGATGACATGATGCTGTATATAGAAAACTCCAAAGACTCTACCAAAAAACTATTAGAACTAACCAATGCATACAATGAAGTTGCCAGCTACAAAATCAAGGGACAAAAGTCTATTGCATTCCTATATACTAACAACGAAATCTCAGAAAAAGAAAAAAAAAAAAAACATTCCTTTTGCAATTGCAACAAAAAGAATAAAATACCTAGGAATAAACTTAACCAAGAATGTGAAAGACCTATATGCTGAAAATTATAAGACATTTTTAGAATAAATTGAAGAAGACACAAGAAATTGAAAGACATTCCATGTTCATGGATTGGAAGAATCAACATAGTTAAAAATGGCCATATTACCCAAAGCAATATACAGATTTAATGCAATCCCCATCAAAATCCCAAATGACATTTTTCAAAGAAATAGAAAAAAAAATCATCAGATTTGTATGGAACAATAAAAGAACCCAAATAGCCAAACCAATCCTAAGAAAAAAGATCAATGCTGGAGGTATCTCACTCCCTGACTTCAGCTTGTACTACAGGGCAACAATAATCAAAACAGTATGGTATTGGTAGAAAAACAGACACACAGACAAATGGAATAGAGTGGAGAATCCAGAAATAAACCCACATAAATATGGAGAGATAATTTTTGACAAAGAAGCTAAAAACATACAATGGAGAAAAGACAGCCTGTTCTATGAATGGTTCTGGGAGAATTGGAAAGCCACGTGCAAAGGAATGAAACTAGACTGCTATCTGTCACTGTATATGAAAATTAATTCAAAATGGATCAAAGATCTAAACATAAGACCTGAAACCATAAACTGTATAGAAGAAAACATAGGTACTAAACTTAAGGCCCTTGGGTTCAAAGAGAATTTTTATGAAATTGACTACAAAGGCAAGGGGAGTCAAAGCTAAAATAAATGAATGGGACTATAGCAAACTAAGAAGTTTCTGCACAGCAAAAGAAACCATTGAGAAAATAAAGAGGTAAGCAACCAAATGGGAGAAGATTTTGCAAACAACGCCTCTGATAAGGGGCTAATATCCAAAATATATAAGGAACCCATACAACTCCAAAACAAAAATCAATCCAATTAAAAATATGAGCAGAGGACCTGAAGAGACATTTCTCCAAAGAGGACATACAAATGGCCAATAGACATATGAAAAAAAGCTCAACATCACTAATCATCAGAGAAATGCAAATAAAAAACACAATGAGATATCACCTCTCACAAGTTAGAATGGCTATCATCAACAAGACAAATAGTAACTAGTACTATTACTAGTAATAGTAATTGGAAAGGCTGTGGCAAAAAAGGAACCTTTATACACTGTTGGTGGGAATGCAAATTTGTGTAGCCGCTATGGAAGGGAGTGTGGAAGTTCCTCAAAAAATTAAGAATAGAATTACCAAGTGACCCAGCAATCCCTCTCTTGGGTATCTAACAAAAAAAACCTGAAAGCATTTATCCATAAAGACATATGTGCTCCAATGTTCATTGCAGCTTTATTTATGGTGGCCAAGACATGGAAACAACCAAAGTGTCCTTTGGTTGCGGTATATATACACAATGGAATACCATTCAGCCATAAGAAAAGATGAAATAATACCATTTGCGATAACATGGATGGATCTTGAGATTATAATGCTAAGCGAAATGAGTCAGACAGAAAAAGTTGAGAACCATATAATTTCACTGATATGTGGTATATGAAACTGAAAACAACAAAAGAACAGGACAAACAAATGAAGAAACAAAAACTGATAGACACAGACCATAGTTTAGTGGTTACCAGAGGGTAACGGGGTGGGAGGTGGTAGATGAGGGTAAAGGGGATCAAATATATGGTGATGGAAAGATAACTAACTCTGGGTGGTGAGCACAGAATGTGATATATAGATGATGTATTACAGAATTATACACCTGAAATCTATGTAACTTTACTAACAATTTCCACCCCAATAAACTGTAATAAAAAGAAAAAAAAAGAATCATTTGTGGGCTTGTCTTCTTCTTTTCCTTGAAGTGACATGTGCTATTTGTATTCTCCCTTGGCCAGAACAAGTCACCTGAACCCATCTGACTGCAAGGGAGCTGAGAAGTACCTGGAGTGGGTAAAGATCCGGGTCCAAAGGACACTTGCTCTCTTTCTCCACCAGTCCTCTAAATGAATTGAGTAACTGGCTATGATGGGCCATTTTTCTTTATCCTTTTTTTTACTCTCTTAATAATTTCTACTAGTATTTTCTGCAACATTTAGTGCAGTGCTTTCTATTTCTTAGATGTTTAATATTCGTAGAATTCACCTGAATTGTAGTCAGTGGTTAATACTGGTCCTTCTGATTACAAAAATGTAAGATTGATACCTTAGACATCACAAGCACAGTGAATTCTACCGGTGAGTGTTATACAGAGAGGTAGTTATGTGGCAAAAGGGGTGGATGGAAGGAAAGGAATTTACTGGTGAGGGTAACTATTCTCTTTTATTGGGCAGGAAGAAGCATGAATTAAAAACGAGGGAAACAAAGAGAAAAAAAAGAATCAAAACAACCAGGAGTATAGAAAGCTATAATCCAAATATAAAAAGAACAGGGTTCAAGTCCTGAGTGTATTACTCATTACTGCATAGCCTTGGGGAAAAGCTTCTCCCTTAAGAGTTTCATGTGGCCTGTGGGCCAATAGAAGATGGTGATACAGATTATTACTTTACTTCCCTTGTGATTGTTTATTCATCTTTGTGAGCTTGGTCAGGATTGCAGACTCTAGGTCTTTCTCCTCTTTTCCCCTCATTTTCTTATCTATACAGGGGGATGTTATGTGAGATATTAACCTGTAATGGAAGTAGATGGATAGCTGAGTGAGCAGAACTGACCTGCCTGACGATAGCTTGCAGGTGGTCTTCCGCACCTGTCCTCAGAGGTGGCAGGTCACTAGTACATGATTTCATGTATGTGGATGCATTTGTTATTTTTACATTCAACTGTGGAAGCTTTGAGGGTTCCAACAGAGGATTTTAAAATACGGGAACATGGTTTAAGATAGACAGCTCTTTGATAGATAATGTTTCTCCTGTTTTCCTAAGTCCAGTTGAAGTGACTGAAAAGACATTTAAAAATAATGAATGAAAATAAAACCATAACAATACTGGAAATCAAAGAAAGGGAACTGATAGCAGAGCAGAACATTTGAGGAAATACTGGAAAATGAAAAATGGAAGGAGTCCGATTGAGTGACAATAACAGAGGGAGTTTGTTTATTGGAGGTAAGAGCCATGGTTGACAAGAACATTCCAGGGAAGAGAGAAGCTCAGAAGTAAGATGAGGAACAGAGCATAAAGCACGGGGGTCACGAGGGTACTTAATGAAAGCATCGCATCTCAAACAGCTGAGCCTGCAGGGCCACTCTTCTAAGTTTGTGACACTTAAGGGGCATATGGGGCAGTGGCTTCAACACCAGACTAACATACCATAAATATGCTGGGTAATCTTCCTGAGAAGGATCTCGGAGTGGGTAATGGGGCTTGAAAAGGAATTAGAGCAGATCAGAGGCAAATCCAGGACAGTCATGTCAGATATGAAAAATTTAAGAGGTCAGCTCCATCTCCAAGTGAAATACACTAAGGTCCTCCAGCCTTATTTGGGTGCCAATGGGGTGCCCCTCAGGGAAGGCTTCCTGGGACATAGTCACCCACTTACAGTGCTTCGGCTCACCTTCCCATTCAGAGAACAGGCCAGCTGAGAAAACTGACCTACACATTTGCTAAGTGCTCCCTGAACTAATCTATCTAGACCTTGTTACCACAAATATGAATTGACAGCTGTGGATCACTGTACTTTCATCAAAACCACTGTTGTCAGAGAGAGTCATGATGAATAAATAGAAAAAACATGACCTAGATGTAAAAGAAAACACTCCTGTGTTTCTTCTCTATTCACAACTACTACACTCACACTCAGAACTCTCCAGAACACTTCTGACACCAGAGGTGTGAGTTTGTCACACATCAAGCGATTCTGCAATACCAGCTGAGCGTCCTACAATTTAACTCAATTCCGACAGGGTAAGGACTCAGTCCCACAAGAATGACACGCTCCCCGCTCCCTACTTCAAATGGCAGTTGCCAAGTCTGGGTTGATACCCAAGCTTCTGACATCTGGGCTGTCACCAGAGGTTCCCATGGCCCTCTGCTTGGGTTTTATCCATTTGCTAGAGCGGCTCCCAGAACTCAGGAAAACAGTTTACCTACTAGATGACTGGTTTATTACAAAGGACATTAAAAGATACTAATGAGCAACCAGATGAAGAGATACATAGGGCAAGGTCTGGCAGGGTCCCATGCACAGGGTCGTCTGTCTTGGGGAGTTCGAGGTGTACCACTCTCCTGCTCACTAACTCAGAAGCTTCCTGACTCATGTCCTTTTGGGTTTTTATGGAGGCTTCACTATGTGGGCATGATTGATGGACTCATTGGTCATTGGTGATTGATTTAATCTCCAGCTATTCTCCCCCCGCCAGAGTTGGCGGGTAGAGCAGGGCTATGAGCCAGAAAGTTCCAACCCTCTGATCACCATTGGTTCCCCTGGAAACCAGCCCCCATGTTAGGGGCTTCCCCAAAGTCACCTTATTAACATAAACTCATGTGTGGTTGAAAGCAGCTTGTTACAAGAATGACAAAAGACAGCTTGATAACTCTTATTACTTAGAAAATTCCAAGGAGCTCTGTGACAGGAACAGGGAAAAAGAGTAAATAATATTTTTATTATTAATCACAATGTCATACCCGGGAAAATATATTATTCAAGGTAGAGAAAACAATTTTTTAAATTGAGGATCCATAGAGATTTGAGACGATGCTCATGCATAAAGAGAACAATCTATTATAATAAAGGGATAGAGAAAAAAAAGAGGAAATAACAATTTTAATAAATGATTCAGTGTTAGAAAAGTCAGGATAAAGATTGAGCTGATAATTTGGAGGAGGAAATCTAGACAATCTCCCAGGATATAGAGCAAAAAGGACGACATTACTAATGATGGTGTCATCTTGCCACACCGATGCTAGAGCAAAGGAAAGAAAAGGAGAAAGCGTTTCGTGTTTAGTTCAAGTATGAAGTTTTGTACCGACATCTTGGGTGGGAAGCATTCAGCTACTTCTCTCGCTCATCAGTTTGATTTGGAGGTCTCCAGTGCCTGCATAGACCAGCTGTCAGGTGAAGCTTTCTTTAGCTATGAGAGACGAGATCTGACAATGAAGTTTGCGAACTCATCCTAGAAAAAGTGGTACACACCTCATTGCTGAATATCACTACAGTCACCTTCCAAGTACTCCCATGAGGAAGCTATGCACTGACGCCAGCACCTGGTCCACCCTTCAAAGCAATTTTGGAACTCTTTTTCTGGAATGGCCATCAGAGCCGTCATCATATTACCCTTGATGTCCTGAATGTCATCAAAATGTCTTCCTTTCAATATTTCCTTTATCTTTGGATAAAGAAAAAAGTCATTGGGGGCCAGATCAGGTGAGTAGGGCGGTTCCAATGTAGTTATTTGTTTACTGGCTAAAAGCTCCCTCACAGACAGTGCCGTGTGAGCTGGTGCATTGTCGTGATGCAAGAGCCATGAATTGTTGGCGAAAAGTTCAGGTCGTCTAACTTTTTCATGCTGCCTTTTCAACATTTCTAAACAGTAAACTTGATTAACTGTTCATCCAGTTGTGCAAATTTATAATGAATAATCCCTCTGATATCAAAAAAGCTGAGCAACATGGTTACAACAAGGTTCACATATGTATCCAAGACCCAATGTCTTCCAGGGTTGCAGCAGCGTCAGCCGTCAGGAGCACTTGGTAAGGGCCCATCCAGTGGGGCTCCAGGGCTGTCTTCCTCTGATGATGTTCCAGTAACCAGTCTCTTGACTGTGATCAACAGGAATACTTGAATTGGGATTTAGGAAAGCGTCTTTAACCTGTTGATGAGGGGCTTGTGTATAAGACATTAGAGGCAGTAGCTGGTCACACTGGCATGAGACAAGGGATCAGCAGAATGTTGTATCCCAATAGACAGTGGTCTGCTGGTGACTGTCTTGTGTGGAGTGCGTTTATGGATCCAAAGGGGGTACTGCGAATAGTCAGCAAGACCAGAGGCAACGCCTTAGGCCAAGGGAGTCCAGAAGTTTCAGCAAATTTAGAGATTTTTAGTTTGAGGATCCCATTAGTTCTTTCAACATTGGAAGGGACAGCAATAATTCCGAAATGTTTGCAAGGTCTTCATTGTGGCTTGTGTGAGTTGCCCAGTGAAGTGGGTTCCTTAATCACTGGAGACTGTGGAAGGTGTACTCTAAATGGGAAACACATTTTTCTAACAGATTCCCCCCCACCCCCCGTACGGGCATCAGCCTTGGGGCAGGGGAAAGCTTCAATCCATCTGAAAACATACTCGTCCATACAATAACAAAAACATATTGATGACCCATACTGGGTGACAGTTGAATGAAGTCCAGCTGAAAGTGTTCAACGGTTACAGAGGGAGGAGGTTTGAGGCCTCTGGGAACAAAAATATGTTTTCTAGGATTATGGATCTGACAGGTCAGACATTGATGGTAAACTGGTTTCACAATTTTATAGAAGTCCCCCCACTGATGTTTATTTATAATATGAAGCATCTTAAATGCACCCTGATGGGTGAAGGAATGTAAAAACCAAAAAATGGGGTTTGCTGAGGAGGCTGGAAGAACTAAGTGGCCATCTTGGGTTTTCCGCAGCCCTACTGTTCATTTAATTTACGAACACTGTTTGCTCTTCTTAATTTCTCTGATTCAGGAGCAGATTGTTGCCATGTTGAAAGGACATAGAATGGCAAAAGTCTGGTTCCAAAAGGGGTCAGTTTTTTCAGAAGCAGAATGGACTTCATGCACGTGTGCCACAATCTCTATAGAATCTGCTGCTGCTGCCGCGTTTGCAGGAAAGTCAGCTGCCAGGGCATTTTCTATACTCAGGTTCAGACCTTTGCGTGTGAGCCTTAATTTTGATGACAGCAATTTCAGAATGTAAGAGTATCAGAAAGAAGGTCATTAACTTGTTGTCTGTTTTTTATTGGGATCCCAAAGGATATAAGAAAACCCCTTTGTTTCCGTAACATCCCCAAATCAGGGATGACCCCAAAGACACACCAGCCATCAGTATAAATAGTAACAGTTTGTCCATCTGATAGCTGGTATGTTTTGGTAAGAGCATAGAGCTCTGTTTGTTGGGCTGATTTAGCTTTTGGGAGGTTTCCCCTTTTAAGTAGTTTTTATTGGGTAGTAATAGCATAACCAACTTGGAAATATTCTCCTTTCTTTTCAGCTGTGTGACCCATCAACATTAAATCAGGATTAGTTAAATCGGTGTGTCAGTAAAGGTGTTACTACCTCACAGTCATGGGGCTCACCTTTGTCAGGCAGAAGTAGTAACTTCCAGGAGTTAAGGACGTTGTAACATTTAAGATGTAAATTAGGTGGCGAAAGCAGAAGGATCTCCTAAGGGGTTAGACTGCTGGCAGGGAAATGTTAAGTCAATTCAGAGTTAAGAAGACTTTGGGCAGCGTGAGAAGTTTGTAAATAAATGTCATTTCCTAGGGTCAAATCTGCTGAGGCTTCTACTCACTTTGCAGCTGCCGCTATAGCCTTAAGGCAGTTTGGATGTGCAGGAGCTACTGAATCCAGTTCTGTGCTATAACAGGCAATAGGCCTATGTTTATTGCCGTATTCTTGTAGGAGCATTCCCTGGGTTTAGTTATCTTTTTCATGTGCAAATGAGGTGAAAGGTTCTGAATAGCTAGGTAGCCCTAGGGCAGGTGGCTCTTCTCGGGTTTGTTTTAGTCTTACAAAGGCCTGTTCATGTTTATTTTCCCCCTTGAAGAAGATTGGGGACTGAAATTTCAGTGAGTTCCTAAAGTGGGGAAGCCAAGAGAAACAAATTAGGAACTCGTTGTATGCAACCGCCAGCTAGGTCTAGAAATCCACAAAGCTGTCAGTTAGTTGTGGGCCTAGGAAATTCTTGGATTAACTTTTTTGGAGACAGCTGGATTCCTTCGAACTTAGATTATGACCTAGGTAATGAACAGTATCTAGAGATAATTGTAATTTTTCCTTGGTGACTTTATGTCCTTTTTCAGCTGACTGTTGTAGGAAATAAATGGAATCTTTTATGGATACCTCTTGGAAACTGAGCAAAGTTCCTAAGATATCATCTACGTATTATAAAAGGGTCAATTTCCCAGGGAACTGGAGGAAACTGAAATCCTGGGGAAGGACTTGAGAGAAATGAAAAGGGGCCTCAGGGAGCCCATGAGGCATGACTTTATTGCTGATTGTTCCAAGTGAAGGCAAATCGGTATTGGCTTTTGGGATCTACAGGGATGCTGCAAAGGCTGAACAAAGGTCCACAACAGTGAACCATTTTGAGTCTGGTGGTACTTGTGGCAAAAGGATATTTGGGTTTGGAACAAATGGGGAACAGGGAACAACTATCTTGTCAATAGCTCTTAAACTCTGGACAAGTCGCTATGCCCTCTCAGTAGTTTTCGGCCTGGCAAAATCAGTGTGTTACAGGGGCTGGTACAGGAAATGATAAACCTCTGGGTGTTCTATCATTGGTGTGAGGCCTTGTATGGCCACAGGCTTTAGTGGCTATTGAGGTAATTAATTTAGGGAAAAGTATAGTTATATCTATCTGAATTTTTATGGATTCTACACTTTTTAATTCTCCCAGTGTCCACAGATTTTTGGGCATCTCCATTACATTAGGGGACTTTCGTTGGAATTCTTCCTCTTCTATATCCAGGACAGATTGTATAGAATGTAAAAGATCAGCTTCTGGTTAATCAGTAAATTCTAAGGTGAGGTCTCCATTAGAAGCAAAACGCAGTAGACCTTTCAATTTAGAAAGGAGATCTCGCTACCTAGTAGATTGACTGGGACAATATCACATAGGAAGAAAGAATGTCTTTTAGTAAAAGGGCCCAAGGTTATTTGTGTTTGTTGAGATAAAAATTCTCTCTGAAATTTATTAGATACTCCCACTACGGAAATCTCTTTTTCACTCTCAGGGATTTGTTGTCCTATGAGAGTGAGGTTTAAAGTAGAAAGTGTAGCTCTAGTATCAACTAATATTTGACAAAGTTTCCCATTAATTTTAATTTTAGTTTCCCCCCTTGGCTGTTTAAGGGAATTACTGGTAAGAGTTTACCAGAGAACCCCTCAAAACCCCATTAAATTGGGAGAGGACTATGTGGCACTGTCCCTTGGGGGTTGATTGAATGTTGAGGAATTAGTATTGGACCTTTGAGGACAATTTTTTCTCTAGTGCACCAACTGATTATAATTGAGACACTAGTCCCCAGGGGTGATGTTGGCCCCCTAGGGGTGCAGTGTGGGAGGCCCATGTATTATTGTAGGTCTCTGGCCTTGGAGTTGTTGTAACTGTAAAGCTAATAGCTAAGTGGATTTTTGTTTGTGGTCTTACTCCATGGTCCTTTCAAAATGCTCAGCCATGGTCACGAGTTCAGTCAGGCTGATGGCCTCCCATACTATTTTCTGCCTCCTTATCAATCCACCCATCCCAGGAAAGAATCCATTTACAAATAGTGCAGCAAGAGCAGACTGAGTGGTCTTATTTATGGAACTCCAAATGCCATAGAAAGAAGGCTTCCAAATGGGCTTTAAAGTCAGCCCATATTTTCTGAAAAGATCAGATTCATCTTTTCTTTGTTTGCATGTTTGTATAATAGACCAATCTATGCAGGCAGGAAAGACTCTAGGAATAGCTTGCAAAAGTTCAATTGCTATTTTGCAAGCTTTTCCTGGTCCCTGAGATGTTGAAGATTGAGGATCTTGAATACCATCCTCGGAGTTTTGCCATCTTGCTTCCTGCATCCATTTTTGGGCTTTAGTAGATCCTACCAGTATGTGAGCCCTCTGATAAAGAGCTGGCAATTTGGGGTCATACGCCCCAATAATGACTCTAAATTCTTCACACACACAAGAAAAGTTAGGGTTTTCCCCTAGGCATAGGAAATTCTTAATTATTGCCCTTAGTTTGGTCTTTGACCATGGGGTGAAAGATGACTGTGGAAGTTTGTCTGAAAATTTGAGTAGTTTTATTTTAAAAGGTAACTGTTTAATGGTCTCTTCAGAGTGGAAAGGCAGTTCAGACAGAATTAGTAAAACATGAGTACTCAGGTAAAGAAGGATAGAGGAGAGCAGTAGGAGTCCTGCCAGTCCTATTGGCTTTTGTTTTTGATCTCTTGCGTCTTTAATTTTTTATTAGCCTTTTGCAATGAGGTTTTTTAATTGAAGTTTATTGGGGTAACAATTATTAGTAAAGTTACATAGGTTTCAGGTGTGCTGCAGCACTTACAATTGTGGGGTGTTTTACAGTGTGCCTCGTAGCACAGACATTTTCTTGAGGATGGCAGTAACTTAGTGTCAATGTAACCCATTCTGTGACCAGCTTATCCTATCACAAGAGTCTTCTTGAGTTGGTGCGTGCTCTAACAGCCTTTAAATGCTTGACCTGTGCCCAATGTCTGTGGCTTTTCAGCCTCTGAATCTCTGTTAGCAATAGCCTTTTTTTACACAAAAGAAGACAAACAAACACGTGCACCTTAACACACCAGCGATAACCAAAAAATGTTACTGCGGACTGGCCAAGAAAAGGCCACGTGCACCACCAGCGATTCCTAGCGTGGACTAAAGCAGCAAACCTCAGTCAGTGGGAATGGAAACGGGATCTGAGGAAAGGATTTCCAAACAACGGGGCAATTTCAGACCAAACCGAGGGCTGGGGACTTGGTTCCAGGTGAAACCATCTGCCAACTCAAGCTGACTGGCTAAGCCCTGAACTGGAAAGCCAACTAGACTGGGAGCTCAACTCAAGGAGGGTGGAGCTCAAAGCTGAGAGGCAGTTTACCCACAGCCTTATGAAACAGTGAGAACGACAGTGAACTAAATCAGGGGTCTCTGGGTACCCTGCCTGTGTTCCTTGTGTTCCTGAAGCTGTTGGAAGTCAACGTCGGTTCTATCGCTGCCACCAAATCTGTTAAAAAGTAGAATATACTTGAGTAAGATTTATAGATTTAATTGGCTTTCTTAAACGATTCATGAATCGAGCGGCATCTCATCTAGCAAACAGAAAGGAGCTCCAGAGCACTGCAGAAAGGGAAAGGTTTTTAAAGGCAGAGATGGGATGGGATAAGAAAGTCCAGACAAAAAAAAAATATATATATACATTTCAGACAAGGGGACCTTCCTTTGAGGGACAATAGGGTCTATTAGGAGGATTACCTCATCGGTGCTGACCAGAACGTTCCGGACTGACCTGTAGGATTACATTCCTGGGGAAGGTCGAAGCTGCATGTAGGTCAGGTATTAAGTTTTGGTTTGGTGTCATGGGCTTAGCCCAAGTAACTCCCTTTCGAGCCTGTTGCTTCTTTTTAACAAAACCATTTGCAGATATTAGTGATTAAATAAGAGTCACCAGCAGACAGTCTCATTACATAGGGGCTCAGCCGTTCTGCTCACAGCCATGTTTTGTGGCCATTTCCCTCTAGTTAGACCCTCTCCAGACCTGGATGGTCAGTTTGGTTGTTCCTGTCCATCCCTGTGGACAGGGAACTCTGGGTGCTGTACAGGGCAGTCAGAAGAGCAGTGAGTCAGGAGGGGAGGAGGGGGGTTAAGGCAGATTTGTTTTTTTATCAGTGCAGGTTCACTAGTCTCTTGGCCCTGTCTGCCTAGTGTTTGCATCTGTAACATGGGGACGCTGGATTAAATGAGCGAATTTCAGACTGTGCTTGCAGAACTCTGGGACTGAAGGGGAAGTGCTTGGAGATGAAGCTCCTGAAAATGAGGGGGATTTGGGGGAAGGCTCAGATCCCCCTCCCCCGAGTTCACCCAAACAGTTTGCTTTGATCTGTTTGAAGCAGTCATTTCCACATAAGATGTCATTTGAGTGTTAAAAAGGTGTGAATTCCATAGCATTAGATTTTGCCCAGGACTAGATTTTCCCCAGAGTTCTTCTGAGGTCTAAGATCCTATGACTCTGGAAAAGACAGTCACGCACCAAAAGATGTTACTGAATATTTAATGAACAGTCTCTCTTTTTTTCTCCTTTGCTTGAAAATAAATTCTAGCAACAAGAGATAAAAGATTCTTTTGGCATAAATACACATGAGTAGACTTAGGAAGGAAATGTAGGGTTAAATACAGTTTCAGATTTTCAGCTCAAGTCATTTTGTAAACACCGCTTTCATATCTGCAGAGTTTTTGTTTATCAGGCTTTCTAACATGCATACCACTCTCCTCACTGGTAAATTTATGGGTTTTTTTTTCTTTTTTCTCATCTGGGGAAAAGATATGTAATAGTTTAATTAAATCTCCCCCTACTTACTCTGTCATAGAGCTTCTTAAGCATACATTTTGCCCTTTTCTGCTGCCTGTGAGATGATAGAAATGACAGAAAGGAGAGATACTGCTTGGGCTGTGCAAATGCTTAGATATAAATTAATCTTAAATTAATCTGAAAAACATTAAATTAAACTAATATTTAATGAAGTTTAACTTTTGGGAAATAAATTGTGATTTGCGCCAGTATTTCAATGCAGGTGGCTGTGGCGGTGTAGGTCCTGGGCAATTAGCAACCACACTGGCAGCTGAACTGTATTAGAGTGCTATTGGGTATTTCTCATTTTCTAAGCTACAGAAGAAACTTCTTTTTATTTTTATGTGACACTTATTCATCTTTGCCCGGCTGTTAGACAAATCACTTCTCTACCTAAGTTTCATTCTTTCAGTTACTCATTGATCAAACATTGGCTAAGTGCTAGGTACTGGGAATGTTGGGGTAGATACCTGCCCTCCAAGAGCTTACAGGCTGGCGGAGGGTCAGACTGGTTCCCCTGACGAGGGAGGACAGGGCGCTAGGAGTGCATGAAGAAGGGGCCTCCCGCTGGCTCTGGGAGTTCGAGTACATAACCACCAGGTGTCCACAATATACGGACCACCCTGGCCTGCCATAATGACTTGGTGTTGACATTGGTCACGATGAAAAGGGAGGTATATGTACATAACTGAGTTCTCCTTTCAGAAAGAAGGTAGTTGCTATGGTCACCCTGCCAAGCAGAGGGACTCTCCCCGCACCCCCACAACCAGAAATTTGTTTGAAATGTCGAGACTGATGATACCACACATATAGCAAGAGGGAACAAAATGATTAGTTACTTATATAATTGAGGTTTTTGGGGAGAGCGGGGCTGAAATGGCTTGAGAGAGAGCAAGGGATAGAACCCAGCCTGGGTTGTCGATCATGGTTAGAGGTGGGGCCTGGGTGAAGGTTCTGGGCACTTGTGTGGTTTGAATCTCCCACAGGCGCCAAAGAAGGGGCTTTGTTATCAGCCGGTCCAGGTGTGGACCCAAGGGGGAGAGGCTTAAAGCTGTCAGCCATCAAAGATAAGAACTGAGGTCAGACTTCTCATGACCAACCCACTTCCCCAGCATGAATTCCCAGAATTCATTCCCCAGATAAAGCAAAGCTTTTCTTTCCCTGGAATTCCAAAGCACCACTCACAGGAGACTACTTATTATACAGGCAGAGGGCCCACATATGACAGTGGACAGTGTCGTTTCCTGCAACATGATTTTGATAACAGATGCAAGGTTAAATTTTCCTAATTGTGAAACCACAGCTCAGGGAAAGCAAGCTTGTGAAGAACTTAAATAATATATTTCTTAGAGGCTGAAGGATAGAACAAGAAGAGGACATTTGCTGTGTAAATCTCAGATCATTTTTTTTTGTTTGCTTATTTATATAATTTTTAACAGCAGGATTTTTGATAGGAGCTGAGTAGCAGATAACTTAAAAGTGACTCACTGGCAATGCTTGGAGTATTTTGTGTTGTTGACTGAGGGAAACTTCTTACATTATTAATCACAAAGCAGTTAGTGATGTTTATAACATGCTGTGAATATTGGATATTCAACTAGAACTACTTGGTCTTATTTAAAACAAATTATTGCAAATTAACTCATTTAAAAATGTTTTTCTTCCTCCCTCGGTCCCTCCCTCCCTCCCTCCCTCCCTCCCTCTCTTCCTCCATTCCTTTCTTCCTTATAGGAGATAGTAAGCACATGGAAGTATTGGAATGCTAGGTTGAAAAAATTTTTTTTGTAGACGTGGAGTATCTTCATTTAACACATTAAAGTTTTTTTTTTTCTCCTACTGTATAATGATGGCAATCCAGATTTGGATTGTTTTACTTCATATTCCTAGAAAATCATCTTCTGGTCAATTTTTGTTGGTCTTTTATTTATCAATGCTCCAGACATGAACCTGCTTTGGAAACAAACCTACTATCGCCCAGGTCCAGCTGGCACACAGCATGCTGTCTGTTCAGGAGGAAATGATGTGCAAATCAGGGAAGAATAAAGAATGAAAATATTTGGGGAAACATTGGACATCTTTGAAATGGTGGGCATACTCTCTTCCAAATTGTTCAATTAACCCTGAAAAATCAGTGGGGGTATTTGCATTGTGAAAAAATGGAAACGAAATCACAAATTTGGAAGCAACCAATCCCTTTGTCAAGGATTCCATTATTCCTAACTTTTGGTTAGTGACACGGAGTTTAGAAGGGCTTGTATGGATGCTTACTTCTCTCCTTGTGTTTTAGTCCATTTGGGTTGCCCTAACAAAACACCCCAGGCTGGGTGGCTTATAAACAGTAGAAATGTATTGTTCAAAGTTCTGGAGGCTGGGGTGTTCAAGATTAGGGTGTTGGCAGATTTGGTGTCATAAATAGTACCTTCTGGCTGTGTCCTTACATGGTGGAAGGGGCAAGGGGTCCTCTGTAGCCTCTTTTATAAGGTTCTAATCCCATCCATGTGGGCTCCATCCTGGAGTCCTAAGCAGCTCTCAAAGTCTCCTCCTCAAAATACCAGCACTTTGGGGTTAGGATTCAACCCATGAATTTGGGGGGAATCACAAATATTCAGCCTATAGCATCTTGATTCAAGTTTGCTCTTTCAGACAGACCAACTGTTACAGTGCAAAAGGAAGCTAGCCAGAGATCCCAGCAAGGTGCGGTAAAAACAGTAGTCCTCTTTTAAATATGAAAAAGGGGGTCAGCCTGATGGTAGGATTTTTCCAACTTCATTGCAATAGCAATAGCTTTTTGTCTCACTTTGCACAAAGCCAGGTCTCTGATGCAGCATTTTCAGATAGGCATTAAAATGGATTTCATTTCTTAAGCTGGATTTCTTCGTGGCAGAGACAATGCCCTGTTGTTTCTCTCTGACTACCAGGTCTTTAGCACAGTTTTGGTCCATTCCTGGAAGAATTATACTGCCCCCACGAATATCCTCTCTGCTTTAGAGATGGCTTAGGATGTTTTCTTTATTTCAGTTATTCTTTTCTTTTTGTTTGTTGTTTTCTGTCTCCATTTTTTGTTTCCTACCACTTTGTTGAAGTTCTGACTGAAATCATTGAGCATACTTATACCAGTGTTTTGAAATCTGCATCTGGTGGATAGCTTGTCTCCATTTTGTTTAGTTATTTTTCTGGAGCTTTCATCTGTTATTTCATTTGATACATGTTTCTTTGTCTCCTCATTTTGGCTGCCTCCCTGTGTTTGTTTCTATGTATTAGGTAGGACTGCAATGTCTCCTGGTATTAGTAGAGTGCCCTTATATAGTAGGTGTCCTGTAGGGACCAGTGGTGCTGTCTCCCTGGTCACCTGAGCTGGACACTCCAGGTGTGTCCCCCTTGTGTGGATTGTGTGTACCTGCCTGTTATAATTGAGCCTTGATTACTCTTGGCATATCAGTGGGAGGGATTGATCCTCAGGCTGATTGGTTGTGAGGACTGGCTGTAATTACTGTGGGGGAGCTGCTATGCAGGGGTTAAGCCTACAGGGCAGGATTCACTTTAGCAGGGCTCTGGTGCCTGCCCAGTCTGCCCCTTGTGATTGTCTTCTGTGGAGGTGGCTTGGTGGTGCTCTGGCCTGGTTCAAGTCAGCCACCAGGTGTGCTAGTCCTGGAGCCTCCTGGGAGGGGCCCTGCCATGGGCCAAGTTTAGCCTCCAGGACCCTGCCTGGGGCCACCTGGCATAAGTTATAAAGCAATCTACAGATGTCTTCTATCAGTGCTGGCCTTGGAGGTGCCTGGGAGAGGCTAAGCTTCAAACTGAGCCTGGCTGCTGCTAATGCTGGGCTTGGGGATGCTTAGCAAGAGGTATGGGGCACGCCGAGGCCAGATGCTGCTTGCTGGAGGTTTGTGAACCTTTGAGGAATTTTAATAAAGTCCACAGCATGAGCCAAGACAGGCTGTTTATATAGAAAAGCCAATGGAAGTGGCTTGGGTGGGCCCACAAGTTGGGTGAGGCCAGGTCTCAGAGCATTACCAGGGCAGGGTGAACAGTGTTAGCCAAGTTGACGGAGGCTCCATATGGCAGCCACCTGTGTCTGCGTGATGGGAGATGGGAGGGCTCAACAAAGAAATAATGAGTCTGTCCAGGTTTCCCAGCACCGTTTATTGAATAGACTGTCATTACTCCATCGTACATTCTTGCTTCCATTGTCGTAGATTAAATGGCCATATAGGCGTGGATTTATTTCTGGACTCTCTATTCTGTTCCATTGATCTATGTGTCTGTTTTTATGCCAGTACCATGCTGTTTTGATTACTGTAGCCTTGTAGTATAATTTGAAGTCAGGTATTGTTATACCTCCCACTTTGTTCTTATTTCTCAAGATTGCCTTTGCTATTCGGGGTCTTTTATGGTCTCATATAAATTTTAGGATTATATGTTCTATTTCTGTGAAAAACGACGTTGGCAGTTTGATAGGAATTGCATTGAATATGTATATTGCCTTAGGCAGTATGGACATTTTAACTATATTAATTCTTCCTATCCATGAACATGATATGTGTTTCCATCTATTTATATCTTCCTTCATTCCTTTCTTCAGTGTCTTATAATTTTCTGAGTATAGATCTTTTACTTCTTTGGTTAAATTTATTCCCAGGTATTTTATAGTCTTTGGAGCGATTGTAAATGGGATTGTTTTTTTAATTTCTCCTTCTGATGTTTTATTATTGATATATACAAATGCAACTGATTTCTGAATATTAATTTTTGTATCCTGCCACTTTACTAAATTCATCTATCAGCTCTAATAGCTTCTTGGTGGAGTCTTTAGGGTTCTCTATATATAGTATCATATCATCTGCATACAATGATAACTTTACTTCCTCCTTACCAATCTGGATGCCTTTTATTTCTTTTTCTTGTCTGATTGCTGTGGCAAGAACTTCCAGAACTATGTTGAATAGAAGCAGAGATAGTGGGCATCCTTGCCTTGTTCCTGATCTTAGGGGGAATGGTTTTAGCTTTTCCCCATTTCTCACTTATTTGCGGATTCTAAAGAAAAGAATAAGTGAATGAACTAATCAGAAACAGTTTGGGAGACAATGAGGAAAAACTGAGGGTTGCTAGATGGGCGGGAGGGGTGGGGGGTGGGGGGAAGGGTGAGGGGATTGGAGGGCAGTCGGTGACCACAGGATGGCCACGGGGTTTGAAAATTAATCTGGGGAACGTAATTTGGTGGTTACCAGAGCGTAAGGGGGTTGGGGGGTGGGGGATGAGGGTGAGGGGGATCAAATGTATGGTGATGGAAGGGGAGCTGACTCTGGGTGGTGAACACACAGTGTGATTTATGGATGATGTGATACAGAATTGCACACCTGAAATCTATGTAATTTCACTAACAATTGTCACCCCAATAAATTAAAAATAAATTAATAAAAAAAAAAAAAAAGAAATAATGACTTCTGCCAGCACTCTGTCTGGGTGAAAGGGGCCCCTGGAGCCCTTGCTCTGAAGCCAGACAATTCAGTTCCTCCCAATATGTCCCTCGAGACTTTCAAGCTGCTGCCCCAGTGCTGGAGTTCAGAATGAGTGAGTCTGTCAGTAAGTTCATGCATGGGACCTTTAAGAGGAGCACCTGGGATTGCAGTTGCCCTTGTCTCACTCAGCCACAATCTCTGCTGGTTTTCACAGCCAGAAGTTATGGGGACTTCTCTTCCTGGCACTGGAACACTGGGCTGAGAACCCTGGTGTGGGGCTGGGACCCCTTGCTCCTCAGGGGAACCTCTGCAGCCAAGATATCCCTACCAATTTTTAACTGCCTCACATGGGTGTGGGACTAGCTCATTCCGCATCTCCGCCCTACCAGTCTTGACATGGCTTCTTTTGTATGTCCTTAGTTCTAGGACTTCTGTTCAGCTAGACTTAGGGTGATTTTCAAGGATGGTTGTTGTATAGTTTAGTCATAATTTTTATTAGTATTTACAATTTAAAACAGTAAAACTGAGTGCAAATGGCAAATGTAGGATTTTTTTTGATAAAGACAAATTTTATCAACTTGCATGAACTATTTTACAGAATTTGAATATGCATTTAAAATTAAAACATATTTTTTAAAAAGTTAATTGCTTTACAACTAACTATTAAAAAATCTAGGAAATAAAAAGTTACATAAGAGGCACTGTTTAATATTTCCTAAATTTTTGCAGATATTTTGGTTTTGTTAAAATGTATAAATTAGCTTCTGGACATAAAATATTATGCATAAAATATTATTATATTGAACTGTAACCAATGGATCAGAGTTCAAATCATTAGGTATATTTAAAAAACATTGAATAAATCATTGTGCTTTTTTCCCTTTTTGTACTACAATAGTTATTTTAATTTAAATTTTCAATGTTTTTTTCCTGGTATAATTATATTTATGCAGTACATGGAAATATTTTCACTGTAATTATTTTCTGGCTGTTATCTTTATGTGTTTCATATCATGGTTACTATGAACATATTTTTGTCATGTAGAGGAGTGGGGTTATTACAAAATGACCTGTTCTATATGTCATCTCACTCTCACCGATGCACCATGCTCTCATCAGATGGTGAAGCTGGTCCTGTGTTTCAGATTCTCCAGCAAGTGAAGCATGATCTGGGCTCAGGAGCTCATTCTGCCACCACCTAGCAATGGGATCTGAAGTGCTTGATTTTCTCATCGGTGATACTAGAGGGTTTGGAGGAGATGACTTCCAAGTTGCTTTCCAGTTTCTGAAATTTTGTGATTCAGATTGATTGTTGTACCCATACATGTGCACATACACATCTCCAGTGTTGGGGTTGGGGGGCTTCCCAACTCAATATTAATTTTCAGAAATTTCTGTTATTGCTTTTCAGATTCACCTACTCTTTGGACTGTTGTGAAAGTTACCCACATCCATTCTTGTTTTTCAGTCTTAGCTATATATTCCCTTCTAAATTTGATGTCGTTTTCAGCATGAAATTTTTCTATGAATGTTGTTCTTTACTGAGACATTTTTTCAAATCTTTGAATGTATCAATTTGTCGACATTTTATCTGCCATGACCTCTGTCCATGCTATACTTCTCTTTCTGATACCTCATATCAATACGATTGCTTCAAAATCTTATCAGCTCACCACTTAGGCCGAGAGTCTGGTCTAGGCAGCTCTTTGGCACGGCTTGTGGAGCAGCCCCCACTGGTGCCCTGTGTTGGTTGCACTGTCCTGAGTGTTCTCATATGTGGTGGGGCACAGGCAAGGGCAGAGCTCATCACTCACATGCGTGTAAACCGCACAGTGCAAGGAGTTCAGCCTTGCGGGGCGGGTCTGATGCCAGGAGCAGGAGCAAATTAATAATAAGTGCCTCTTCCTTTCTTCCCCTCATGGACAGTTCAGAGACGCCTCGCAGAGACCCGTCAGAAGCTCCAGCAGGATGAGGCCACGTTGCTCAAAGCAGAGATCCATGTATCTTGTCCTGGCTTTGTCTCCTTCCCCATCTCGTTCCTCTTGGTCCTCACAAGCCATTGTCCCAGTTCCTGATAGCCGGGGAATTGAGGCCATGCCCCCTCAGGCACAGTTTGAGAGGAGGACCTAAGAAGGACTCTACCTGTGAGGAAGCCAGTTAGGGAGGTGGCCTGTTTCCCTACGGCTTTAGTGCTGTGTGGAGCCACACACATGTCCGCATTTCAATGGACAGGCCCCTGCACTTGAGCTCTCTTAAATGCCTCACTGCCTTTGACAAACCCACTGCAAAGAGGAACTCACCCCTTCCATTCCTTTTGCAAAAACTAAATTGAAGATGACAGGAATGTCCTCTATACTCGAAGACTCCCATTAGGGATGCCTGTAGGTCACGTGTTAAAGTATTTATTATTACTCCATTAGAGCCCACTTTCCCGAGTGGCCACAAACTGGTGCTTACAACATACAACTGCTTTTGCATTTTAACTGCAGGTATGTGTGCTGGAGGGGCTTGAACACATCCAGCCTGGGCAAACTTGCTTAGAATCACCTAGCTTGCTCCTGTAGCTAACTCATGCCCTGTCTTTCTGTGAAATGCTCTACGCGGCATGTTGGAGCAAATGACTCTCTGCGGCTGAGCCTGAAAGTTTTGCAAGCTGCTCTGTTGTTTTCCTGACAGAGTAAAGAACTTATTGGGGCTATAATGAAAGGCAGACTGCGATCGCTGTCATGTCAAGAACGCTGCAGTCGGGAAAGTCGACATGATTTCATGGCTAATGATTCACTCGCTAATATCAGCGTGGGCTGCAGTGAGGATAACCAAGTTGAGCTGTCTTAGATCAAATGATTCAATTAGGCCAGCTGTCCCTATTTGTCATGGCTCAACTCGCTTTCAAATTACCTTTCCAAAGTGCATACGTGCCTTAGCGTAGAAGTTAACAGCTCAACTGTTTTACAAAAAAAAGGGTACTTAGGAATGATTAGAAATAAGTCACTTTTTTTTTCTTTTACTGCACACACAGGCTACACTCCCTTCCCCCAGCCCTTTCCTGGAGGAGATACAGTACGTATTTGCTCAGCTAACCCTGCAGCATCCTCATCAGCTATTGTCAGTGTGGTTTTGCCTCTGAAGTCTTTTGGGGCATCTCTTGGCAAGAAATTATTAATTCTAAAAAGGACAGCTTGGTCCAAGATCTCTAAGTTGCTGAGGGAAGTAGTGCTGTGTTAAGTTGTTTTTTTTTTTTTTTTTTGGTCGACTTTCCATCCCTACATTGGTAATTGAGCAAGTTTAGGGTCAGAGACGAGTTTATGTTGCATATCTGAATTCTTCCAGAGCTGATGGAAAGACGTAGGGATGAGAAGTAAATCGATAGCCTCAACGTGGCTTCAGGTCAACAAGAGAAGCTATTGTACGAGATAGTGATACAGCTAAACATCATTTAGCAGTTAAGAGAAGGCTAGAATCTTAGTGTTTCTATGTGAGATATATGAACAGTCCCACTGCCCTGAGGGAGAAGGCCCTCCTGCTACAAATAGCCTGAATTAAAGGAATGAGACAGGAAACATTTGTTTTCTGCTTCCTGTGTGAGGAGCGGTGCACAGACACAGTGGGAAAATAGAACAAAATCCAGGGACCTGATTTCTATCCCAGAGGGAGCTTGCAACTAATGCCTCTGAAACCTCGTAGTGTATTTGGGGATCGTGGCTATCAGAAAGATAAAGACAAATTGAGGAAGTCTAGAGTGAATAATGGAAATGGGAAAGGAATAGAGGGCTTAATCTAAAGCAGAAAAACATAAAGAAATTAAAAAAAAATCATTGCTTTGCATGTAATGACAAAGGATGGAATCTAACTGCTAAAACCCTAAAGGTAATACCATGAAGACAGCAGATAGGTGATAAACTGCCATGTAAAGGGGTGAGCTACGAGCAATGAGATAAATGACTTTAGATTCTTGAAACGTCCCTGTTTCAAAATGTTCTCAAGAGGGAAGTGAGGAGTACAGTGTGGGTGGAGGACATTCCTGGTGGCTTTGTTGAATGAATCCCATTCCTTCTGCTCTTTCTTCTCTCCACTACATTCGAAATCAGATTGATCCATACAAAACTTAGGGATACAACCAGAATGAAAGCAGTCCATTGCTGTGTGGCCATGGTAGACTTTGCTTTTCCAGGCTCTTGCTTTCCATTTACTCTCGTTTCAGGGAGCAGCAGGACCATTTCAGCTCTGCTTCAATCCCTCATGGCTTTCCCAGTCTCAGAGAAAAAAGAAAGCATATGCTCGAGTGTTTTCTTTGCCAGAGGGAGCATGCATTTCGTAGGCAGGGAAGGAAAAAAGAGCGATCTAGAGTCGGGTTCTTTTGGTTTACCATGGTTATTTCAGGTATTAGTTGTGTTGATTTGTTGATTGGTTCTTAACTTCAGGATACTCCTGGAAATCAGAAAGATCACACATTGGCAGTTTCAAAACGCAAGCACAGCTTGAGGACCTTTTTCGCTGAGCAGCGTGGTTGTTGGAAGTTCATTTAGAGTCCAGCCTGGCTCTAGTGTCCAGGTGTTTTTCTCTCTTCAGCAGCAGCAGACACTGTGCTTCCTTTCTAGAGCTCACCATGGTGTAGCCTCACAGCTACTTTCTCCTTGCCTGCTCCTTTTGCTTTTGCCTCACTAAGATTCTGCTGAGTGTTCGGCCTATGTCTTGAGTTCAAACTGCTTCCAAAGAGCCTGAATTGGTCTATCCCATTGTCTTTACTGGGCAGAGCTGTCACAACAAACAACTTAATGGCCGCTGAGCCACCAGAAGACGGAGCCCCATGAATTCACTGGCCCCTGTCCAATAGGTTTTTGTCAAAAGGGCAGGGTCATGTGGCACCAGCAAAGCAAATTATGGAGCAGGAACTCCTGGGCAAAAGCTGTGGTTGAATTGTGTCCCCCCAAATTCATATGTTGAGACCCTAACTCCCAGTACCCCAGAATGTGACTGTATTTGTAGACAGAGCCTTTAAAAAGGTGATGAAGTTAAATTAAACTGAAGTCATTCGGTGGGCTCTTATCCAATGTGATGAGTGTCCTTACAAGAAGAGGAGATTTGGATATAGACACGCACAAAGGAAAGACCCTGTGAGGACACGGGGAGAAGATGGCTGTCTACAAGCCAAGGAGGGGGGCCTCAGAAGAAACCAAGCCTGCTGACACCTTATTCTCAAACTTCTAGCCTCCAGAAATTTGACAAAATTCATTTCTGGGTGTTTAACTCACCAATCTGTGGCAATTTGTTATGGCAGCCTGTGTGAACTAATACAGGTGGCAAGCAATTTGAGGCAAAATGGTGTTGTAAAAAGAGCTTTGAGTGGAAAGTTTAGAAATACAGTGTTGTGTTTTTGTTTTTGTTTTGTTATTGTCCCACTGGGGGACCTTAGGCGAGTCTCTTCATGTCTCGAATCCTCAGCATCCCCCTCTGTAATAAAGGAGGTTGGAGTTAGATGAACTGACATCTGTGACATGCAAGCCTCCTAACTGACCTCATTTGAGGTCTCCTGTGTCCTGTTTTTTCTAGTAGTTCGTTCTGAACTGTGAACTCAAGTGCTCTGGGGAGAACAGGCCTTTGAGGCATTCTTGCATTGCTCACTTGCCATCCTGTCATGGCTCACAGTTTCCTTTCCACAGCAACTTTCCCACTTATGTCTATGTTCCCCGAAAACTAGGGAAATACCTGCCCGGAGACATAATTAGCCTAATTCCTCCGCTGGTAGGAGAGTGACTGCAGGCAGGTGATGGTGTGCTGGTGTGCCATACCCAATTCTAAAATAACATGCAGCCGTGGGCTCCAGCCTCTGAACCAGGACACGGCCAGGTGACCTTCGGTTTTCTTCCTCTTCCCCTGTCCTCCTTTCCCATCTTCACATAGCCTGGAGGATCTGCTTCCAGCATCCAGCTTTGTGGTTCCTGACCTGAGAACAGGAAAGAGCCTGTTTTGTGTGGTTAAGGAGGGTTACCTGACCTCACTGTTGGGTGCGGGGGCACATGGGAACCTTCTCACCTTCAGGGGGCCTCCTTTTGTGATCTAGTGACTAGGACCTCAGGCATAATGCCAAGGTGGAAGAAACAATGACTTCGGGACTTGGAGCTGAAATGGGGTGATTTTTATCCTTATGCTGGGCTTTTCCCCATAGTTTCCTGTCCCTACCACTCTGGCACCCTGAGTTCTTGGCTCCAAGGGCTGGACCCCAGTCCCTTCTATTTGTAGATGTTATTAGGTTGTCATTGCTGCTACTCCTTTGTGGAGAAAAGCAGGAAGGAAGTTCCCTTACTCTGTCTTATATAAGCGTATTATGGATTGAATTGTGCGGACCCCCCAATTCATATTTTGAAATTGTCACCCCCTGTATCTCAGACTGTGACCTTATTTGAAAGTAGGGTCATTGAAGATGTGATTAGTTAAGATGAGGGCATACTGGAGTAGGATGGGCCCCTAATCCAATATGACTGGTGCTCATAAAAAGAACATCATGTGAAGAGAAAGACACATGTATAGATGGAAAACATGTGGAGACATGAGAAGAATACCATCTACAAGAAATCTCCAAGATTGCTAGCGAACCACCAGAAGCTATGGGAGAGGCATGGAACAGATTATTCGTCACAGCCCTCAGAAGCAATTGACCCTGTCACCATCTTGATTTTGGATTTCTAGCCTCCAGAAATGTGAGACAATACATTTCTGTTGTTTAAGATACCAAGTGTGTGGTTCTTTGTTATGGCAGCTCTAGCAAACTAATATAGAGGGAGTCCTTGGAACTTACACTCTACCCAGAATTTGTCATAGTCTTGTTTTATGTCTTTATGGTATGCAATTATCTTTATGTCGCAACCTTAAAAATAGGTCTCTTGAAGAGAGCATACACAAGTGTCCAATTAAGTTGATCGGCCCTAAATAACTGGGTGTGGCCCAGTCCCTGCTGCTCCAAGAGCTGTGTCCAGTCCTATCCTGAGCTATCTCGTGTGTATCACGCACCCCTCAAAGTCCCTGCTACCCGCCGGAGATCCAGAGTGTGTTACCTATTTTACGCCCCAAGCATGTGGGTGCCTGTGGAAGTCAAGTCATATTGTCCAGTTTCTCGTCTTTCAGAGCTCACTAGAGGCTTCAACGCCTCTGGAAAGCCTTTCCTGACTTCTGTCCCCACAGGACAGGGGTTAAAGCACCCTCCTACATGCTCTCACGGAATCTTAAACTTTTCCTTAAACTTTTTCCTACCACACTGCCCCTTAATTATTTGCTTAACCATTTACTGCTCCTTCTGGATTTTAAGTCCAGGGACTGTGTTTTGATCCCTTTTGTGTCTCCAGAGCTGAGTAGAATATCTGGCAGCTAGTCCTCCCTCGATTAGTATTTGTTGAGTGAATGGACAAGTGAATGAATATGTTGTGTTCCGTTCTGAACCCCAAAGCTGCATCAGCACTGGGAGAGGATGTGGCTCATTAATGCTGCTTTCTGGTGCCTGAAGAACTCAAAACAGCTTTGATTCAAAGTGTTGGCAAAATAGACTGCCTCCACTATTTTGACTCTTTCAGAAATGAATTGATGAGGTAATACGTTTTGCAGCAATGCCACAGAAATATACCACGCTGTGCTTTTGAAACTGAAGCACGACAGCAAGGTGGTGCTTCAGTCTGTGCCCTTGTCAGAGGTGGAAGGAATTCACTTCCTGGTCTCAACCTGTAACGGCAGACCCAAGAAATGACCTTTCTCTTTGGACACTGGTTTCTTTTCCTTCGTAAGCGGAGGAAGAGAATTGGCACATGAAAACGTGTAATCTGCTATAAGGAAACAGCCAGCCAGGCCATCCCTGGCTATTGTAACACTCCTCCAATATTTCTGAATATTTGCTAAAATGATCTACATGCTTGATTGTGAAGCTCGAGTGCAGAGATTCTGGGGTTCCGGAGCATCTAAGCTGCAACCCACACTTGGGAGATGCCCCGTTGAAAAAATGATCTGACTCTCTGGGTGCAAGCATTTCATTTATGCAGCTCTGCAGAGCTAGCTCAGTCACCCAGTGACCATGCGGCGTCATCCAGTCCAGGCCAAGGCTGGCTTTTGTCTCAGGTAGTCTTATTAAGAAGTGTGTTTCATACCCTTGCATATTTAATTACATATGTAAACATAACTACACTTTAAAAATCTCTCCCTAAGAGGTAAGGCAAGTAGAGCAATGTGTGGAGCTCATACCCCCATTTCACCCTTCTACATCTATGGAGGTTTCACTAATTGATAATGACGTCCTTTCCACCACACTTCAGTGTGGCCTCAGGGTTCTGTACATAGCACTTGAGGCACCCACAGTTGATTGCAAGAGACCACAGCCTCCATCCCTGAGCTCAGGTATGTGATATTGATATACCTCATTAAAACAAACAAACAAAGAGACTGAATAAAGGAAATAAACTAAATGTATTTATTTGCAGCTCATCATTTAAAATAAGTCGCCAAACTTTTTCTACAGAGGGCCAGAGAGTAAATATTTTAGGCTTTGCAGGCCACACATGGTTTCTGTTGCGTAGTCTTATTTATTTTGTTTGTATTTTAGAATTTTTAAAACAGTTATTTAAAACTATAAAAACCATTCTTAGCTAATGGCCCATACAAAAATAAACTGCCGGCTGGACCACTGGACCACTGGCCATCGTCACTGACCTCTGCTGTAAAACATTGTGTTTTTCAAGTATGTAGAGATTATGGTAGTGTTTCCCATGGAAACCTTTGGTAGATAGAAAAAAAAAATCTGAGAAGGGCATAGGGTACCTATTTCATGTGCATGATTATATAAAATTATGAAATTCTAATGTGTGTAATTCATGTTACATTGGATACTCAAAATATAAACTTGTGTAAATGCGACATGAATCGTACTGTGTTTCCCCGAAAATAAGACCAGGTCTTATATTAATTTTTGTTCCAAAAGATGCATTAGGGCTATGTTCAGGGGATGTCATCCTGAAAAATCATGCTAGGGCTTATTTTCCGGTTAGGTCTTATTTTCAGTGAAACATGGTATGTTCTTATTGAGTTATATAGTTTGCAGCTTAGGAAGTGTCTAATCATCCCCAAATCTGGCTGCTTGGATGTCACTTACAATCTTGTGTTTTTTTTTCTGAAACTTTTGAATAGGAGGAATTTAAAAGTCCGGGCAGGGGTCGGGGTATAGACATCTGTGAATATCTCTTGACATCAACAATAATCCTACTCTTGGTGGAAGTACAAGTTGTTGTTATGGAGAGGTGACTAATGTTCTAGAAAGATCAGTCCACCCTGAATATAAGATTTGGCTGTGAGATATGAGGCTTCAGCATGTAACATTTATCCCAGGAGACACATAAATGGCTGTACCCTTCACACAGTCACTCATTTTTATCTCCTAGTTGCCATGAAACTTCAGAAGCTTGCTGCACATGGCTGTGGTTGTCTCTTGCCTGGTGGCACTTTTTTTTTTTTTTTCTTTCCTGAAGGAAACTTTGGTTCTCCTCTTTTCAATTTGTGGAAACTGGTGATTTCAAACTCAGTGCTGTTTTCTATGCATATCTTTTTTTTTGCCCCTAAAATCAAGCCACTCTTGTGGATAACTATTTATGACCTAGAGGGAGTAAACATATATTGGTGAATAAAAGTGCAAACAGAATTGTATTGATCCGAATGGTTCTAGAAACAAGAATAAACCCAGAGCTCTCTTTCTGGAGCACAATACCGTTAAACTAGGGCCATTACTTAGAACAATTTTCAGGAATGCAAAATTGGCAACTTGCATGACTTTGTCAATGTGTGAACCTTAGAAACATATGGGATTATTATTGTCTGTCTTCACTGAAGTATATGCCTTGTTAGGTGTGGATAATCCAAGAAGGTATGCGATACCTGTCTGGGCCCACGTTTGTAGTTATAGGGCCTCATGGAACAAAATCCACTGAATTTCAAATAAATCTAACTTATCTCCACTTCTATTACTTTTCTTCTTTGCTTCCTAGTGCTTTGTAGGAACATAGAAAAGTAAAGACATAAATATAGATATAGATATCTACATATATGCAAATCCAGGTGTGTAATGTAATATGACCCAATTATATTTGCCTTCCCTTTCTATGATAACACGTCTATATAGAGGATATAGATTACAGTACAAGGATATGGTTTCATTGGTGTCAGAAGTTCTTGGCAGGTGGCAAGCCCTCAGTCATTTTTATATGACAAGCATGTGAGTCCTAGCTCCACTTTCACAAGCTATTGGGTCTAAACTTTCTTGAGGCTTAAATTTTGTATCAGTAAAAGGCGTCAAATGATAATATCAGTTTATAGGGTGGTTGTTCTGGTTAAATGAGACACTATATTTGATCAAATTCCCTTATACCATGTAGAGAGCTATAGAAATGTTAATTAATTTAATTTCAACATATATTGGCAATATTTCTCCCCTCTGGCTTCTTGCCCGGCAACTCTTCCAGGCCCCAGAGATCCATGCTGGCTGCTTCCATAAGACACCAGTGCCGATGAAGCATGTGGTGGCGGCTAAGTTCTCCACATCCATCTGGATGTTCTTGGCATTGTGCAGACATTGTTTCAGCATGCTGCAGTCACCATGTCCGCTAATATTCGTTAAAAGTCCCCACCCTGTGTTAGTTGTGTGTAGTCATGCTTATTGAACAGGTGCCTGTCCTCTAGGAACTTACCTTTTAAGGCTTTCTGCGCACCCACTCATCACTGAGGAGAGACTGGTTTGATCTTCAGGAATGCACCTCCATTTCTCTCAGTAGAGTCAGTGTCCTTAAACCATCTGACAGAAAGTCATTTGGGAAAAAAAAAACCAACTCATGTATCAAATAATTATGCTTCAGAAGCTACAAAAGGACTATAGAATATTCTAGTTAAGAAATTACTACTTAGATGGGATCAGTACATAATGGTGATAATGGGGCAAGTTATAATATTGGAGGAAAGGGTTTGGGTCCTTAAAACTAGGCCACTTACGAATGCCAAAATTATATGATCAAAACAGGGTAGCAAGCAGAGCTGAGGGTCAAGGTATTTAATTCAATTCAAAACACAGAGCTCTTGCTCTTCAGAGAAATAAACTCATCTGCTGAGAACTAGAAAAGTTCAGGGACACGGGACTAGTACACGGTCTTGCAAGTCAGTACTGTTTGTTGATCTCAAATAAAAGGTTAGAGGTTGACTGTCAGGTCAGGCTCAATTCAGGATCATAAGAACCTAGAATAAGGTGGTCCTGGCTCTCCATCCAACTTTCCTGTCTCCCAGGGTTCAGTTCATCTACTTTCTTTCATTGCACCAAAAGAAAGAATCTGCTCTCTTCCTGTGACCATACCTAGCAAGCCTTGTGTAGACCTGGTCTGGGAGCTGGGAGACCTGGGCTTTTTGCTCTGCGCTATTACCAGGTAATAGTGTGACCCTTGGTTCCTGGGCTTTGGTTTCCTCATCTGTGTTAAAGGGATTGAGCTGGGTGCCTCCTGGTGCTCCTTCCTTATTGACATTTCTGTACCATGAGTATGTTGGAGAGGGTAGGATGGCTGTGCTTGATTTATATTCTTAGTTTTATTGCCCCCAAAGGTCTATAATACAGGTAAATACACTTTTTATTTACTGTTTATTAGTGCTCTTTACCATACCCCCAGATATATAGGTAAAGCTCGTGGGTTTTCTTTATTCCTTTTTTTTTTCATGTACCTGGCAAGTATCACTTAGAATGGGACCACATGATGACACCAACATAAGGGACAAGGCTGTGAAATGCAGTCCGTTCTCATTTTTCACAATATTTATGGTCCATAAATTGAGTGAGTTAGTGAAGGAGTTAGTGAATACTGAACCATTCGTTACTCCTGGCACCAATGGAAGGTTAGGTTCCTGCAATCCCCTGGTTACAACATTTTCATCAACCAATCATATATAACTTTGTTTATGTATGTTTCTCTTTTAAGACACGTTACTTAATATATGCGTATGTTGTGGATTCATGAACATGAACTCAGGGCCAGCAGCACTATAACGCATGCCTGAAGGAAGCTTATCTAACATGTGTATTTTCTCCAGAAGGTGCATCACAGACTCTTGTACTTAGGAACACAAGGCAGCATTTCCGTACTACACTTGGGGACCATTTTAAAGAGTAGAATTCTCTCAGAAAAGTACAAAAATGTGAACTGCGTGACACTAAATATACCATGAAAAGGACACTTGTTCACAGTATGACGGCTGAAATAAGAAGGCCGAAGAATGCCTTGCTCATCCTCAGTGGGGGACATATGCAAGTTGGGCAATTTAAATTTTCTCTGCTCTGTATATGTCCATGAATGACTGTGAAAGAGCCTGAAGTATTGACCTTGGGTTTACAAATAGATTTCAGTGCAATAGGTGCACTTACAATTATGGAATATGCAAGTAAGGAGGATCAACTGTATGTTATATAATTTTACACTGAGTTTTAGTTTAAGGGAACACAATTCTTTGTTTGAAGTCTATGTGTATTATTATTATTATTTAGGGAGATGCCTAATTTCTAAATAAATCTCTAAACAAGGAGGATCTAAATTAAAGTGGCTTGAAGAAAATAGAGGTTCATTTTTCTCCCTCACAAGACCGTACAAATGCCCCAAAGTGAGTTGTGTTGGTTGGCAAATAGCTTGTCTTCATCTCTGAGTTGCAAGCATATCTGTGTTCCAGCTCAGGAAGGGTACAGAAAATAAATCCATGACAAAGCATCCCCTCTAAGGAAGTGACTGGGTGTTGCTCATATCACTTTCGCTTACATTCTAATTTAGTAAAAAACAGGCTGGAAAATGTATTTCTACTGGGGAAGTCACCTGCCCAGGCAGAAGTGTCAAGTAGATTTTGGTGGTCAAATAACAACACTGTGAGGGAATAACACTGTGCTGCATTTACTGTACTCGTTGGTCTCATTCGAAACTCTACTCAATGATATCATTCTCTTTAACACCCAGAAGCAGCAATGGCAGTACAGTCGTAAAACTGACAGCCTAATATAGAGCTGCTTCATTCTCCACACTTGTTTTAGATTCTTAAATCGAAGGAAGACCCTACGAGGCATAATTATCTGGCATAATTATGTTGAAAGTAAGTCCTTAGTTAAATATCAAAATAGAAATTTACCCGGCTGTGTTTAGCTCAGATATGCTGCCTGCTAAACAGTTTGTAACAGCTGCTATTCCATGTATTTTACATACAAAAAATTTCATGTGTCAGGCACATGTGAGGTTATCTGAAGGAAGGATTATCAGATGCCAGGACAATGAAATGAAACGAGAGGAGACCCAGCTGGAGTGGAGACAGATGTCTTGGAGAAGCAAAGCAGGCTGAAAAGTCAAGAAAGAAGAAATTCCTTAGTGACAGGGAGGCTGAGGTAGCAGGTGACTAAGCATCCTAGCCGTGCAGCCTGAGGGCCTTTCGCCAGTGTCTTCAGGCAAAAGAACTGAGAAAACTAACTGACTCTTCTTAAAAATGGATTCAAGATAGAATATAAGTTCTGCAAGACCCTTCAGGGAAGACGGGAATTCTTTTGATTGGGAGTTATGGATCTGGATTCAAGTGCTAGCCTTGCCACTCGTCACCAGACATTGGAGCAAGGGTGGAACCCCTCCAAGCCTCAGGTACCTCATATATAGGTTGGGGCTAATGATAGCTCCTATTGCCCGAGCTTTTTGAGGATTAACTGGGTTATTGGATGTGAAGAGATAGTGTCATGTCTGGCACCTGGCAACTGCTTTTTAAGTGTTAACCATGCTGGTGAGGCGAAAGGGGAGGAAGAAGAAGAGGAAGAGGAAAAATATTTGCAAAGATGATATGAGGCTTATAGGACATGTGAAAAGAGGTTTATAGAAATCGGAAACTAGAGAGGCTGGATAGTGGGAATGACATGAAGAAAGGCATGGAGGCAGGAAAGCTTAGGATATGTTCCAAGAATAGGAGCTTGTCTCTTATTACTTCTGTAGGACATGCAGAGGGATGGTGAAAGATAGGGCTGGAAAGATAAGTGTGACCTAAATATGAAGGGCCAAGGAAGGACAGGATGAGATTGCTCTTCCCAGTTCAGTAAACAACGGAAGCTACTGTACAATAATTCCCCTTATCTGCAGTTTTCCTTTCCATGCTGTTAGTTACCTGCGGTTGACTGTGGTCTGAAAATATTAAATGGAAAATTCCAGAAATAAACAATTCATAAGTTTTAAATAGTGTGCCATTCTGAGTAGCGTGATGAAATCTTGTGTCATCCTGCTCTGGTCACTCAGGACATAAATCATCCTTTAGTCCTGTGTCTCCATGCTGTACATGCTCCTCTCTGGTTAGTCACTTAGTAGCCGTCTTGGTTTTCAGATCGACTGTTGCAGTATCACAATGCTTGTGTTCAGTTAATCCTTAGCTTACTTAGTAATGGTCCTAAAGTCATTCGCATAACTTTTATGACAGTATATTGTTATCATTATTCTATTTTATTGTTAATTATTGTTGCTAATCATTACAGTACCTAATTTATAAATTAAACTTTACCAAAGGTATGGGTGTATAGTAAAACAAATAGTATATATAGGATTTAGTATAATCTATGGTTTCAGGCATCCGCTGGGGGTCTTGGAAAGTATAACCCGTGGATAAGGGGGTACTACTGTAGGTTTTTCATCCATGCTATTGGCGTGTTTTCTGTTCTTTTTTGAGAAGTTGTGTTCAAAGATTGATTCCTATGGTGTATAGAATAGATTAGGATGATGCTATGGAAGTGAAGTGGAGTGAATATTTGTTTTCCACCTCGTCTTCATTCATTTTCCTTTCTATTTACAACTGAAGATTTGGTTTGTGGATATGCCAACCTCCATTCTAAACTCATATGACCTGAAGTATCAGTAAGAGTTCATGTAGAAGTCAGAAATCATTCTAGAAACTTCAAGCAGGAAGGGTTTAATGCAGGAATTAGAAGCTTGTGATGCTATTGGCAAAATGGGGGAAGAGAGTGTCAGGGAAACGGTCACTTGTGGACAGGAAATCAAAAAGCACCACAGTCACAGAAATTCTGGCAATGATCTCAGATACTTGCAGCATCAAGTTTAATGATTTGCAGGAAGACACTTAGAAGAACTTTATATCCACCCTCTGCCAAAGCCCATATACCGTTCTCCCACCACCCCAGGGGCAACATGGCTTCTGTGTTTCCTCTGACTTCCAAATCTCTCACCGTCAGAACTTAACCAGGAACCCTGCAAGCAATGTAGCTTTCAGGCTTCCAAATCTGCAGTGAGGAAGAGAGCATAAAAGAGGGAAAATGGTGCTAAATTACTGGCAGATAATCCGACATCTCTGAGTAGGGTGTTGCCTTGATTCCAGTGATGGACATACTCATTTCTGGCCGTATTGAATAATTCAGGGATGAACATGAGTCCTAAACTTATGTAATTAGAAAAAGTCTCATGGATTTTCAGGGGATATTAGAGAACAGGCTTCCTTTACTTTGCTGTACTTTAATCTGGGAGGGCAGGAAACTAAAGGTGCGGAAGCCATCTTGTATTCAAAATGTTAGAAATTGCCTGAGAATAATACCCAACACACAGAAAAGAGAACTAAACCAAGAGATCAAGTTCTGATGATATTCTTTGAGCTCCTGAATTCAGCCATGCTTGAAACTAATCCGACTACCAGACTATCAATTTTATGAACCAATAAATTGCCTCTTTGCATAAGCCATTTGGGTTAGGTTTTATGTCGCTTACAACTGAAGACTAGGTAGAAGATCATGGTAATAGTCCAATTTCAGTTTCACAGCTGTTTATTTTGGGGTACAATAATTAATAAAACATAGATCCTGATCCTGAATTCTCATTAACTGGACACATTCACAACTAACCATAATTCCAGCAAAAGAAAATCATCCTCGATGCTACATTTTAGCCCCAATGAACAAAGCCTGATCAGCCTTGAGTATGTCAGAAAATCAGACCCATATGGTGAATAGCAAATACAGTTCTCTCTATTGACCCGAGGATCCTGGTTCTTCTGAAAAGTGGTCCACCATGAACAATAGTGGAAGTGAAATAGAACAGAGCTGTAGATTTAAATGTCTGGGCATTAATATTATTTTTCAAAAACAAGTGATTCCAGAAAAAGGAAATCCTGTTCATTCAAAGCTTGTTACTACTTCTTTTCTTCCTTGCTCTTTACCCACACTCAACAAAATATCTTTAGTGGAAGCAAGGGCAGATAGTCCATCATGGTGTCAGAAGATGTCATGGCAGCTTTATGTTGAAGCTACAATAAAGACTTATTCTTTCTCATTCTCTTACAGCTGTCTAAATGGAGGGCTATCTTTTGTTGGTATATACTCATGTGCATGTATACGTATGAATGTATGTGTATATGTGTGTTCTTACTGCTGAAGTGTGTGGCAATAGTACTGGACACCTGACCTTACTTGGTTGCTTTTGACAAGTGTATACTCAGGGTACCCTGTGGTAACCAGTACTCATAGGCGACCTGAGCTCCAAAATAAAAAAGATTTGCTAAAGCTCTATTCATAGATGATTTAACCTGGGAAGGTTGTTTTTCTGTGGGCAATGTTTATTTTAATCAAAGATGAAAACATTTGGGCAAACTCATTCATAACTATAACTCAATATTATTAAATGTCATTCCATGGAATACATTGAATCTAAAGGGAGATTTTAATTAAGGAGCCAGTGTTACACTTACTAATTAGTCCTTGCTTGCTTATCTTCTTCCAAGAGCAGATTTCTTGTCAGAGTTGAAAATGTCTCTATAACTGCCTTTCTTTCTCCATATGGCTGCTTTTAAGTCAGACTGTCCGTGGAGTCAGATACCGAGAGCTGGGCGTTAAGGAAGCTGGTTAGAGCAGTGGCCTTTCTACTCCAGATATCATGTATGAGAGGATTTCTCCATTTCTCACAACTAACTGATTATTCATCAAACATCTGAAAATGCCCTGACTGTCTCATATATGAATTATGGTGGTTTGGAATGGTAACTTTTTTTTTCCTGAGCAATAGTACAGTCATATATCTTTTTTATTCTCCCAATTAATTATCAAATCCCTTTAGTTGCTCATGTTAGCAGGAAGTCCATTTTCTGCCTCTTGTGGTTTTCCTTGACTCCGAATTATCCAAGAACTCTAGGCATTTACTCTGTCTCAAGTGGTGACTTGTGCTTACAAGGAGAGAACTGGGAATTCTTATCAGCTCACTAGTCGAATTCAGTTCTGGATGGCTCCTAATTGTAGATGCTGAAAGCTGATGCTGCCCAGGTTAGTCTGTCCTCTCCCACTGCCCTTTAGGTTTTCATGGTTAAAGCTCTGAATTTACACACTCTACCAACATTCCCAAAATACATCATGCAAATGTCTGGCAACTACCTTCTCACTCATAAACTTCCAGGACTTTGATTCTAAGTCCCCAATCTAGACTCTTGATCCCATACGGTATATTTCTTCTGGGGACCTCTTTGTTTGTTTGTGTTTTCTCTGCCAGCAAACCTCAGGTAGAAATATTTTAACCCATCAAAGAAGTAAAATGAGATTGAAACTACACAAGGAAGAGATCAGAATTTTCATTTCTTTGGTCTCTAGAAGACCCCTGAATCTTCATATAAATTTTCCTGCTGCCTTGGTAGCCAGCTATGTCTACTGAGGGTCCTGCACCAGAGGCAGTCTTTCACAAACTATAATGCGTCCCATTTTACCTCTCCTCCAGTGGTATGAGTGACTTCACACTTTACATGTGTTAAACCAAAAGAGGCCATTCATCTGTACAGATCAATTAAAAAGGATGATCTCCAAGGTGACTTTCTGCTTTTGTAAAGGCATAGCATTGGATGGTGGCTTCTTTCTGAAAAAATGTTAATGTTTTCACACCAGGCACCGAGTTAGAACATAGTTTCTAAGTTGGCATGCGTGGGTTTCCATACACATTGGTGTCCAAACTGCTATAATTTTGAGTGTGAAAGGAGACACTATTTAATAATTACAATGAGACAATAGGTCTAAAATGACACTGTAGGAGGCAGACAGAGGTGCGTGGTGAGCCTATATGTAAGTCTACAACTTTCGGGACTGGTGAGAGGTGTGGTTGAAGGTGATGCAGGACTGGCTCCTTCACTGCCTTTCCTGTGAGTGACAGACCCAACCTACCACAAAACTCAACACACTTGCAAAAAGTTTAATGGGCAAAACCCCCAACAAATGTGATTTTGTTAATCCAGATTCCTGAGGATTAATATATGGATGGGAGATACTGATTTGGCTGTCAAGCTGCTTGAGCAGATTTGTGATCGTTATAATCATTGGTTTTCAAGTAACTTTTCCTTTTCTTCTTTTTCTTTCATACAAGAAATTGGAAGAAAACAGTAAAGGTTAAATGTGTTCAAATTAATAAAATGTTTAATTTGCTGAAAATAGGATGTAGTTTTTGACTCACTGTGTGTTCTTTGTGTTAGTTTTCTATCATGGAATATGGCTAGACTTGAACAAGCCATGATATGTCTTCTTATTTTATCATTGTAGGCTCTACCTTCAAAGCTTTGATCCACACAACATTAAAATTCTGTGAACTTTTTCATCAAAAATCTTGGTAATTTTAACAATGTAGCCATCTATAAAATGAACACTATCAAGAACTTAAAATATATTCAAATTAAAAATGAATGAAAGGTTTAGCTAAGAAATATTGAGCTGTCAGCATTGTTTTTCTTTCACAAGTTTGTTTCAGTGCTGCAGGCTATGTCTAGGCACAGGCTAATGTATTACACTGATCAACTTCAATAGAAACTGTAGGTGGCCCACGGAGATGACAATCAGAAGCCTGTGCCTTATGCATCCAACTTGTAGATGTCACGAAGCTTCTACCTTTTCAAGTTAAACCAAATTTTTCATAAGGAGTAAGACAATGTACTTGGAATGAGGAGACCCAAGAAATTAGTTTGAAGGCTGGCTCTATTCCTTTTTATCTTTGTGCATCTTGTTTAAATTACTGACTTATGAATTAGATGAAATACTAACCACCATAAATAACTGTGAGGATTAAATGAGATAACATATGTGAAAGAACATGACACATTATGGACACTCAAAAATGCTGTTTTCCTTCATTAATCAAGTACATTTGCAAACAAACACTGAGAGATAATGATCTCAGGGAGTTTTTCTGTTCTCTGACTTTGAACACTACCACTACATATGCTTCTCTCTTCCTTCCTTCCTTCCTTCCTTCCTCCCTCCCTCCCTCCCTCCCTCCCTCCCTCCCTCCCTCCCTCCCTCTCTCTCTCTCTCTCTCTCTCTCTCTCTCTCTCTCAATACATATTGAGGATAATTAAATGTCAATCACTGTGATAGTCGTTGGTTGAACAAAATAGTATGTATATTTGGCCTGTTAACCTATTAAAGTCAAAACTCAATTGTTGGCTTATTGTTCGTTTTTAACAATGTTATATTGGTTTGAATCTGCAGGTGGGTAGCTCTGTGATGTGTAATGGAGATATAATTGTAAGACCCTACCCTGACTGTCACAGAGCCTGTAGTCTTGTGGGGGAAGATTAGCACAATTCAAATCACCAGAAAAAAAAAAATCAGCTAAATCCACTGATAAGTTATTAGAATAACTAAACAAAATGGAAGAACGAATTGAAAGAATTAGCAAACTAAAGATGTATTTGAACCAGAAAATGAAACAGTTCAGTTACCCAGAATATGGCTTGACTATATAATAGGTACAAATATGAAAGGAAGTCTCGAAACTATGGAGGATAGAATTAGAAAGCTCAACAGAAATTTCACAGGAGTCCCAGAAAAGGAGACTAAAAGAGAAAAGGCAATATTCAAAAAGACAAAGGCTAAGAATTTTCCAGAATTAATATACAGATGTGAAGCTACTAATTCAAGAAATACAACATATTCCAAGCAAGATTAATAAAAATGCATCCACGTAAATATATTACAGTGAATCTGCAGAACCAACCCCAAAGGCAAAGAGAAGATTATAAAAGTAGCTAGAGAGAAAAGACAGATCTTCTATAAAGGAAAAGAGGTTAAACTGAAAGAAGATTTCTGATTATCAGCAGTGTAATGCAGAAGACAGTGGAATATCATCTTCAAAACACTGTCCCAAAACTGTCTACTTAGAATTTAACACATATCAAAAATATAAATCAAGATTGGAGGGAAAAATAAAGATATTTTTAGTAAGACTCTTTACTTTTATATAGAACACTTCACTTCTGTCACCTTTGGTTACCAAATGTATGGGCTTTTTCTTTCCTCACAACAAGCAATTCTCTGTGACACCAGCTGGGTGTCCTACAATTTAAATCAATTCTGACACTGTCTACCTGGAGATAGTGTCAGATCCCACAGGTTAAGGGCTCAGTCCTAGAAGACTGTCCCTCTCCCCCCCGACACCAATTACAAGTCCAGGTTGTCACCTGGGCTTCTGACCAATTGGCTATAAATCAGAGGTTTCCATGACCCTGTCCTTAAGTTCAATTAATTTGCTAGAGCAACTCCCGTATCTCAGGAAAATGGTTCATTTACATTTACTGGTTTATTGTAAATGGGTGTGGTAAAGGATATAAATGTACATCCATATGGAAGAGCTGCATAGGGCGAGTATGCAGGACACGGCGGAGCTTTCCAGGCCCTCTCCTGGCACACCACTCTCCCAGCACCTCCATGTGCTCACCAACCTGGAACCTCTCTGAACCCTGCACTTGGGGCATTTTGTGGAGGCTTCATCACGTAGGCATGGTGGGTCATTATCCATTTTCAGCCCTTCTCCCTTCTCAAGAGAATGGGAGTTGCATATAAATGAAAATTCCCCCAAGAGCCCAGAGAAAAAGCAGGCAAAAATAGAGGTCTATCCTGGAAAGGCAAGCCTGCTTGTGATGAGAGTGTTTGTTGAGATTTTGACAGATTGAGTTCCCTACACAGCACAAAGCTGAGGTAGAGAATATCTCTTCCCAAATCCATGGCTGATCACTAAATTACTCAGGAATAGGGGAGATGGCTAGGGAGCCAGTTTAAAAATCAGAAGCTGAAAGAAAAAAGTGAACACAGACAGCAGTAACTGTCTACCATACCAGGGGCAGACTCTTTAGTTAGAATCCAGGAAGTTAACTGCCAAACATCAGAACAAAATAGAATCCATAGTCTCTCTAATATATTATGTACAATTTTGAGTTTTGACCAAACTTACAAGAGATCCAAAGAAATAGGAAATTGTGACCCTTACTCAAGGGGAAAAAATACAGTTAATAGAAACCTACTCTGAGTGGGCCTAGATATTAGATTAGCAAATGAAAACTTCAAAGAAAATCTTAGAAATATATTTAAAGAAGTTGATTAAAACATTAAAGCATTGTTCAAAGAATTAAAGCAAAACATGATAAAAATTAGAGCACCAATAGGGAATCTCAATGAAAACTGTGAAAACCAAATGGAAATTTTAGAACTGAGAACTATAATGACTGAAATAAAAAAATTCACTGGATGGACTAAAAAAACATATTTGAAATATCGCAGAAAAAAATCAATGAACCTGAAGATGCTTTAATAGAAATGACCCAATCCAAAAAACAAAGAGAAAAAAATCGAAAGAAAAATGAACAGACTCAAGCTCTAATATTAGTAATTCCAATATACATGTTATTACAGTCCCAGAAGACAGAAATACGTAGAAAACTTTTCTGATGAAATAAAGGCTGAAATTTTCCAAAATTTGGTCAAGAACATTAACTTACAGTTACCAGAAGCTCAATGAGCTTCATGTAAGATAAAGTTCAAGAAAACCACAGTAAGACACCTCATGGTAAAATTGGAGGAAGACAAAAATTTGGTGGGTTATGGAATGTTTTGATTATGATACATGACTGTATTTGCGTACATCTTCCCCAACTCCTCAGACTGTACAGTTGAAATGATTAAATTCTATTTTTGTAAACTGTACTGAAATAAAAATATCAGAAAAATATACATGTGCTATATAATTCATAACACACTTACAAACACACATAAATATCAACCACATATATCTATTTCATAGAAAATTTGGATTTATCTCTAAAAGACAAAGTTTAACATTAAACAAAGCCATTATTATAAAGCACCACATTAAGAGATTAAAAAAGAAAATAGGAAGAGTATCTGATAAAATTCAAGTGATTCATGGTAATCTTGTTTAGCAAACTATGAATAAAAGGGAATTTCCTTTTCCTAAGAAAATATATCTTCCAAAAATCTGCAAATGTTTTAAATCATGAAACTTGAGAAGCATTAAAATTTACTGGTATCATTGGTCTCAGTCTCGATCAAACTTTTCTCTGGATGTCCTACCTAGTGAAATTGAGACAAGAAAAGTAAAAAAACCCACAAAAAATGTGTCTTAATAAAATGGAGGCTAGGTAGTGTTTCTTATTTTAGAAAATGATCTCAATAGTACAATATTCATAAAAGTAAATTGCAGATGAATTAAATATCTAGATGGAAAGTATAAGATTATAAACCTCGTAAGTCAGCTTTGTTATACCACAACTATGTGTTCCTAAAAATCACCCCATCATACCAAAATCTCATGGTAAAAAGCACAGGGCTTAGGGGAGAAATGAAATTAGGGGAACAATGCTCAAAAACTTCATAAATTTTTTTTTAAAGAAAACGTCATCATTGATACACAAAAAAGAGAGATAGGAGAGAAAACGGGAAACACAGCTTTTCTTATGTTAAATGGTTACAAAATACATAAATACTGCCATAAGTATGGCACTTTACCTTGAAGAAACCTGAAAGGTTGCTTGTGGAGAGGATATCAGAAGAGTTTCAGCTGGTGAGTTATTGTGAAGTTGTGGAAAGAGGTTATCTGAAATGTCATGGAAAGTTGTGACACCAGATGTGGATGTGAGTGGCCTGTAACATACCTGTGAACTGAGATAGCTGGTAGACGTTTGAGGTGCGTTTTGCGTTTTCCTGCACAGCTTGGTTAAGCTGCTCGCTGTTCTCTGCATTCACCTAGTGTTTCTTGCTGACAGAAATTTGGAAATTTGTGTTATGTTCATATTTTTTATTATATCAATTTTCTTGGAAAAAATTTGTATTTTCAAAACAAACACTATAGCCAAACTGACTGTACAAGAAAATATAGGAGTGAATTTTTTTTTTTTTTTTAGCATTGTGGTATGGGAAAAAACTTCCTATATAAGACACAAGAAGTACAATTCATAAACAAGATAAATTTGACTATATTCAGTAACAATAACAATAAAACCTTTTTACATATGGCAAAAATGATGCAAAAAACAAAGTATAAAGATAAGCTATTGACTGGCTTGGAGAAGATGATAATATTTATATTATAGAAAACTTCTTCAAGTCAATAAAAGGCAAACAATCTAAAAGAAAAATAGGCAAAGGAAATTTGCAAAGAAGATAAAACACATGTCTAATAAGCTTCTCTACCTCACTAATAATAAGGGAAAGGAAAACGTTATTAAAAAAAAAAGGTATCACCTACATACCAGTTTGGCCAAAATTATTAAGTTTGATTGTGCCAAATGTTGGCAAGAAAGTGGGGAAACAGGAACTTTTACAATCGAGGGTGACAAGAACGGATATAATCACTTTGGAAGACAATTTGTCAGTCTAGTAAAACAGATGATGCAGTTCAGGACTCAGCTGTTCTACGCCCTGGTGTCCACCTGGAGCACATATGGCTCCCGTGTATAAGGAGACACGATCGACAATGTTTAAAGCAAGCTTGTTTATAATAGCAAAGACGTGGAATAATCTAATTGTTCCTTATTAGGGGAATGTGTAAAGTTTTGTTTATTGAAATTACGGGAAATGACATCACATATAAAATTGTGACCTAGATCTGCAGAAATCAACATGAATAAATTGTACAAAGAAGCAGAATGTTAAGTGCAAAACGTATGTAAATGTATGTACAGCATGATATTATTCATGGAAAATATTAAAGGGACAGACCAGAAGTATACTTGTATGTATTTTATGGACGCATGCATGTGTATTAGGACATTTATAAGGGAGAAATGCACACCCATTTCAGAGAAGTAGGTAACCTGGTGGAGAAGGAATGCGGAGTGAGGTCAGGTACTTTTGAAACTTTTTTTTTTTTTTTTAAGAGAGAGTCATTTGATGAAAATATGGCAAAATGGCATCATCTGCTTAATCTCAGTGATAAATCAATGTGCATATGTCTTGCATTATTTTCTGCTTTTTTGTATGCTTGAAATTTATTCAACAAATACATATTGAGTGCCTTATTTTACACTAGGCAATTTTCCTAAACAAAATATGAAGGAGCAAATGGAAAGAGAAATCATACAGTGACACATCTCACTGGAAGTGTGTGTGAGCTGCCTGGGGTCTGGGGGACGGGGAGGGGTTCTGCAGTGTCATGTGGGTGAGTGTGAGCTGGCCTCCTACACTGCCTCTGTCAGCAGAGATGTGTAAACCTGAACCGATGCTTCTCTCTGGGGAGGGTGGTGGACAAGTGAGCAAAGTTGTCTTTTCTATTTAAATCACATGTGCAGGCTGTTTTCCTTCAGGACCAGGGCCAGCAATGTGATGTGGAATGGGGAGTGGGTCTGCCTTTGGCCCCGTGGACAGCAGGATGTAAGTGCAGCTGCTTCTGAAAAACCTCTGGTTTGGGAACTGAAAGGCTCCGGGATGCTGGGTAACAGGGCAGTTTATATAGAAGCCAGGAAGCTATAAATTTTTTAACATAAAGACAACTCTGCCTGAAAACACTGCGAGTCATCCCTTCCTAATGGAAGCATGGAAGATAGTCAGAGGCCTCTGACCACCTTCCCTCTCTATTGCCCTTAACCCTTTCACAGCTGGATGGGAGGATTCTGGGAAATAGCACAACCCAGACAAGGGATGCTGTGGTGCCAAGGGGTTAACAGGCACTTTGTGTGAAGTTTTAATATTCCACAAATGAAATGTGCATGTGAAATGGGAAAAAAAGAGGAAAAGATTATATTTGTCAGCTGGGCTGCCATATGTTGTTCTGGCCGGAGCACAGCAAAAATGGTGACAATTCTTTCCTGAATGAGAATCTCTGTCAACTCCTGATTTCATGCCTTTCTTTGAGCAAGCAGGAGTTTTCCTTATGACCAGGCATAGTCTGAAGTATTTTCATTTTGTGGGGGCAATCTGTACTACCCCTAAAAGGTAAAGCATTAGCACTGCTCGCCTTCATTTTCAGGAGGTGGAAGAAGGCAAGAAGATGATAAAATTCATCTGCATATTTTCTTTCTTCTTCTTCTTTTTTTTTTTTTTAAATAAAATTGGCCCTTAGGGTAAAAACAGTCCTTTGAAAGAACAAATAGCTAGCTGAATGACAAATGGAGAGGAGGTTATATTAGCAGATCTGTTAGTTCTCACCAAAGTCATCATCACACAATTTTGGAGAATTGACTTTGTCGCACAAAAGGTTTTTTTGTTGATATTTGCTGGGTTATGATGCCTATGTTAGTAAAAATAAATGTGGGAGCTTATGCATTGTAAGAACCATGCCATGTTTCCCAGAAAATAAGACCCTGAAAATAATCAGTTTTAATGTGTCTTTTGGATCAAAAATTAATATAAGACCTGGTATCATATCATATCATATTGACCCGGTCTTTTATTATAGTAAAATAAGACCACATCTTATATTAATTTTTGCTCCAAAAGATGCATTAGAGCTGATTGTCTGGCAAGGTCTTATTTTTGGGAAAACAGGGTATTAAGATTTAGCCTTGGTGTGAGAGGGTTGTTTTTTTCTAAGTATATGTTTCTGTCTTACTTTGCATTTGAAAATGCTACAAAATTATTTTTTTCTTTAATGCTTTCTGAATTCTGTTTACTGTTAGCCTAAGTAATGTAATCTGAAAAGTTTAAAAATTGTAGAAAATTTAGAAAGAAAACAAAATCTTCCATAATCCTGCAATCTAACAATAATACTGAGGTATTTTAATATATTTCTTCATACTGTATATAAATAAGTAAATGTATAAATAGTTACATAATTTGCATAGTTGACATCATATTATTAAAGGTTTCGTTGTCAATATAACTCCTAATAGTTCCATATAACCAATTTAGAGGATGTTCCATTCATTGTTAACTATTCACTGTTATTTGGTTTCTTTCTAAGTTGCTTACTCTCCTAGACAAGTAAGACAAATCATTCTTTTTCTTGCATGACTTTTCCTTGCAGAAGATGGCACTGTTTGTTAGAAAAGCAAGTGAAGGTGCTTGGAAGTATAATTTAGAACCTTACAGGGTTAGTGTGAACTGAACTGAGATTCTCTGGGGAGGAATTGGAGAAATGACTACGGGAAAAATGAAGGAGTGGAAAATGGGGGCAGAGTCAGATGGTGGTGAAGTCCCCCAGGCTGTGTTGCATGGGGAAATAATCTGAAGTAGAAGAGCATTTCTGCAGAAATGAGATTCTTCCCTTTCCTTCACTAAGTAGCATGAATTCAAGTACTGCAGATAATTTTCTCAAATCTAGGAAGTGGACGCAGAGAGCCAGTGGCCCAGCTAAGACTGCGCAGAGCCTCGGTTCAGCTGTCCTTCTCCCAATGCCCTACTCGGACGCACAGAACACTAAATATTCAGCATTGGTGTGAAGAAAAGGAACAGAAGATAGGTCAAAAAGAAGTGGTGTATGTCATATGAGAGTAAATAGAAAACAGAGACGAGCAGCTAAGTATGGGCAACATGGGAAGGGATAGCATGGCAGCTAGGCAAGGAAGAGGAAGAGGAAGAAGAAGAAGGAGAGGAGAAGAAATGATCACTGAATGCATTGTCAAGGAACTAAAAATAATTCCCCATGAGCACTTCCCACTTAAGAATAACCTAATAAGAAAATAAATAGCTCAAAGGTGATGATGAAACAACAGATTGAAAAGGAAAGGGAGAAAGCGGAATTAAAAAAATAATTTTAGGATTAAACCAATATTATTAATGGATTAATGAAACAGTTAATAACTAACATTTACTGAGCCTTTAGTATGTTCCATACACTGTTCTATGCGCTGTATATGGATTACTTCCTTTAATATCTACAAAAATACTATGAGTAAGGAGCATCTTCTTTATCAAATGGGGAATTTGAGACGGTGTGGTAAGTCACTCAGTAGAAAGTGGCAGAGGCAAGATTTTAACCACGGATATGTTCTGTAACACTATGGATATGTAGTTTGACCCCAGTTATTAAAAGCCAGTCTTTTCATCCATCCATCCATCCATCCATCCATCCATCCATCCATCTATCCATCTTTCTATTTTACATATACAGAGATGAAATTTATCTCATACTAACAATAGCTATTTCTGGATGAGTTTTTTCTTTATACTTTACTACTTAAATTTTGTTAAAAAACACAATATTTTATCAACTTTATAAAACAGTTAAATAATATAACAATGGTAATATAATGATTGTAGTAAACCGTTTCACTCTTATTTCTATATCATACACTTAATAATTCACTTCCTCATTTTATCTTCCAGTGATCTAAACATTTTATGTCAAATTCCTAAACAAGGTTGATAAATGATTTCTTTTTAACATTTGATATTTTAAGATGTCTCAAAACACGAATCTGATCATATTTTAGTTTTAGGCATTCTTCACATTTGAACTGAAAGTTCTGAACCTGAATCCCACTACTGTCAAGTTTCCTATATTCCTACCCTATGTGTATGGTAGAATTGCTTTTTAAGTTTAATTATTGTCCTCTTTCCCACTAGAATGTAAGTTCCATGAAGACAGGGGGTTTTGTCTGTCTTGTATCCCTGACACCTAGAATGGAGCCTAGTACATAGGGTGCTCCATAAATGTTTGTTGAATGAATGAATACAAATGGAATTGGTTAACTGAAAGTAGAGCGGAGGGGAAAAAATGAGAATTGTCAAATTCTTGAAGTCAACTTGACTTTTAAGTACGATTCAACCTCATTTTAATTGTTAATATGGCAATTTTCCACATTTGCATCATAGAGTACATTTTTTAGAATGCATTTTTAAAAACACATGATAAACATTTATTTCATATGCTTAAAACAGCTCAAAGTCTGCATGTTACACTCACACATACATGCAAATACTCCTCTTAATAGGTTTTCTTTTTGAAAGGATCAGATGTGAGGCAAAAGCAAATATGCCTGGAAACAGGAGGAAAAGCCCTATGCTTTTCTGCAGCCATGTGCCAGTGAAAGATTTTCTTGCAGAAGTCCCAGACTGGCATCCCCGAGGCCCAGCTTTCGTGCACATAGCTTTCCATTGAACTTCATTGCCAACACTAAACAATGAGATTTTTAAAAGCTTTTTTTTGTTTTTAGTTTTTCTTGAAAATTGGCGGAACTGGCTCCAAGGTTTCACATAGCAATCAGTTGGCTCTTGCTGAGTAGCTGCTGCCACTTTTAGCTAGAGCACAGCTCTGCAATTTACCACAGTCCACACCATTCCATAATGTGCTCGTGACCATCTTGTTCCTGGATCATGTCCTTCATTCACATCACCTGGCTGTTCTCGTAGACATTTGAGTTTGTCATATATGCTCCCTCTTGCTCCCATGACTGTTGCTTCTGTAGAGCGTTACCTTTCTGCCTTTTCTGGCTTTGCTAGACTATTTTTCTTCCTTAAATTTGACCCCATTATGCATATAATTTAACAAATCTCCATAAGAGTTCCTGAAGGACCTGATTTTGGTGTTTCTTTTCAATTTGATGTAGCTCATTGCACCTTCTGTTTTTTTCTTTTCTTTTCTTTCTTTTTTTTTTTTTTTTTTTGCCATTTTAACCTGGATTTGAGATGGGACATGCAGACACTGGATGACTTTCTCTCCCACCAACCTTTTCCATGCCCTTATAACCTTGATTTGCATGGCTTACTCCCTTTCTCTCCTCCATAATCTTCTACGTGGACCTGGAGAAGAAAGTAAAAGGAGAAATGGAAAGGAGGCAGGAAGTAGTAAGGGACATTCCGGAGAAATTCATCATGACTCATGGATGGGAAAATTGAATTAAAGTCATTTGCAGAAGAATGATTTCACTGCTCCCTCCACTTAATATCTTACCATATGCACTTCAGTGGTTTTAAAGCCTGTATTTGTAAAAATATTCAACGTTAATTAAAATATACTTTAGAATAATAATAAATAAAAATATTTAAATAATTATTATTTAAAATTTTTATGAATATATATAACCTCTCCCAATTTTGTTGAAGTAAAATATGGACAAGAAATTTCTTGTTCATATCTCTGTATCTCCAGCACCTGGTACAGTACCTGGCCCTTAGGTGTTCATTAAACAGTCTTCCATTCAGTCTTTATTTGTGCAAAACTGATGGATCTGACACAGTCTTATTTTATTCCTGGTTTGTCCGTCATGAAATACTACATAAGAAAAAACAAAATGGCCTACTAAAGGCAGGTAGCAGGAAGAAGCAGAAAAAGGGCAATGATATTGTGTTAGTTATACTGAAACTAGGTAATCAATAGGGTGACCCTGTGTCCCTCTCTGTTTGCCTGGGACAATCCCATTTTATTCCTATTGGCTTGGCATGATTATTAATAGCATAACTTTTCACTCTCAAAGTGTCCTTGTTTGGGTGATAAATTATATAGGTACTCTATTAATCACGACTTAGGTAATCAAAAGCTATTTGTAATCTAATTGCAGGGACCACGGGTTTATGCATTGTTTTGGTGAAAAATGGGGATCTAGCTACCCAAATTGGAAACTAGAGAATGCCTGAACACTTTTTAGAGATTTTATACACATAGATATGCCTATGTCAGGTGTGTTTATAGTACGGCCTTGAATTGTAGTTATTTGTACAGTCATTTCCACTGGTTTCCTTAGGAACATTTCCACACTTGGAAATACACTCATCTTTCTTTTCTCTTAATGCCTTGCAAAGAGTTTTACAATTAGTAGATATTCAATAAACATTTGTTCAATGGAATTGAATAAAATGAAGTCATTATTAAGTTGTTTTATCATGGATAATTTGTGTTGGTTTATCTTCAATCCACGAATTGGGAGGAGCCGGTATACCATGATAATTTTACATGTTTGGCACAACAAATCAATTTTTTATGCCTTCTCCTCACTCTGCTATTTCCTTAAAAGCTCTAGTTATGTATTGTTGCAAAGCATTTTTTCCCTGAAACAGTTAAAAAATTTATGTTCATTGAGGCAAAATGTCCATCAGTGACCTTGAGTTTTTTGGATATATTGAACAGAAATGGTATCTTTTTTTTTTTTTTTTTGGCCAAGATTTCAATCAGAAGGACAATAGGGGACTATCAATAGGATGTTGGCCATAACTTGCAATTTTCATTAGTCAAAAATTCAATGAATAATTTTTTGGCCCTATTAAGATTTCAAGAGACTTGAATAAGAACCGCATAGAGGACCAACCTTTGAGAATCTGTGTATTTTGTATTTGAGTACTGAAACTCCTGGCCAACTGGCAAGGCACTGAGCTCTTCTAACAAGTTATAGGGTGGAAATTATTTCTCTTCTCACCCATCTGCTCTAGGAGCCGTAGCTCATATTTAGAAGTAGCACTACTTACAGTGAGGGGGAAAAAAAAGGCCATCAATGGAAGTTAAAAAAGAATGAAAAGTCATCATCGAAATAACAGCAAATATAGCAACAAAAGCAAAGACAAATCGCTTTGTAATATTCATGCAAAAATACTAATTTTATATTATCGCCACCTGCCACAATCAGCCTACAGAATTTCCTATACTGCCTTTTGAAAAAATGAACAGCACTTACTTTTAATGCTAGGTGAGAGTATTTCTCAATGATGGAAAAGCAATAGTGCTTCACTAAGTGCTTTAGCAGAAATAGAGGAGTGACAGGTGAGCTACAGAAGGGGATTTATCATAAATAGAGGTAATATATTCAAAGAAGGAAGAGAAGAGAGGGTTGAGGAAAAGGATAACAGTGGTGAAGACATTTCTCTCTTTAATTTCCTTTCAAGAACTGGCAGAAAGAAATGCCCCTTTTTTTTCACCCCTTCTGCCACTGCATTTACAGATGATAATGCTTTTCAGTGGCCCAGCCTATCTCAATTGGGCAAGTAAACCTAAGTCAAGAAACCTACAATATAGCAAATGCAAAGAGCCTATTTTTCAAAAGGAAGAACATATCCCACAGTAAGGCAGATTTCTTTTTTTTTTTTTAATATAATCAAGACTAATACAAAGTAATTTTCTGGAATAGTCTTCCATTACAAATCATATGGAAATACCTCTTACTCAAGCATTGCCTTAAAATATTAATGTTTTGTGAAACCAATTGTACTCAATGGTGTAATGAGTGATATGACTTTTAAAGTATATGTGTTTTCACTTAAAAATTATCTTTGACCAATTGTCTAACCCTTCTTCCTTTCATGCACAGGATCTATTGATTTTATCTGTGAGAGAAGAGGGCAGCTATTAAAACATTGGCCTGGAAGAAAATGGGGAAAAATTGGATGCAGGTAAAATAACTTGTTTTAAAGAGATGCTTCACAATGTATATATATAGTTTCTTTTTCTTGGAATTTTCTCATGGTTTGTCTTTACTCTTGTGGCATTTGATGTTCAAAGTGTTGCATGTTTATAGTAGATGAGGACATATTTCTTCATTGGGATGTTCTAAAATGTCTACTTTGCACAGGTGAGTTACCCTTTAAGACCCAAGCGAAATGTTACCTCCTCTGAAGTCTCCCGTGACTCTCTCACAGAATGAATTACTCTCGCTCCTCGGCTCCCGCAGCACTCTATCTGTAATACTGTAGTGGTTATAGGAATGTATGGGGAAGGCCCAAATATGGGCCAACTCTACCTGGGTCGGGGGGGGGGGGGCGGGCGGGGGGGGTGCGGGTCAGAAAAGGCTTCAGAGAGGTGATGTTGGACCCTGATCTCAAAGGAGGTGAGGTTTGCCTGGTGGCAAAAGCATACTTTTTAGAGTTCAGTTTTCATAAGTCTCTGCTTTCGCGCATAGAAGAGTCTCACAAAAGTATCTCCAGCAATTATCTGATACCTGTAAGTACTTGATATTTGTTGATGGATATTTGATTGAATGAATGAGCATGTCCCTTTATCATCCAATCCCTCAAATGGGCTCACTTTCTTTTGTTTAGGTCATTCATATGTATCAGAAAGTCCTATGGATCTGGAAATGCCTAGTGGTTTTAAAGATATTCAATATCTCTATTTATCTCTGCTCTGTTCTATCCAGAGGTTTCAGTGAGAGATTTTATCCTCATGGGGAGACAAAACTCCAAACCTGCTGAAAGGTGTTGCTAATGATTTCTTGGTGTTCAATATATGGTGACCATTCAAATAACTTGGCATTGTTAATGTAATTGTCAGCATGTTTTAAAATTTCATGTTAAAACGGAGTGTGCATTACCTTGTATTTACATGATTTTTATATTTGGTTTTCGACTTGATGAGTTTCAGATGAAAAAAAAAAGCAGGACAAATTTCTTTGAATTTCAGCATTTATAAATGACGGGGATGATTTTAGTACTTCTCGCTGTTACCAGATATCATGGAATAGCCACATGGTCATGCTCAAATGACACAACTATTTTATCGGGGACATTTAAATATGTCATCTTGTGGGTCTTGACCCTAATAATGCATGCTCCTTTCAATCAGAGGCATAACTAGAAATGGTAAGATACAAACTTCTGGGTGGGTTTTGTGTTGTTGTCTTTTGCAATGTATCATTTGTAGATTTTTTTGTGTGTGTTTGATTTACTCATTAAAATAGTTTGTTTCATATTCTCTTGATCTTATATCTACTGCTGAGAAAACACTCTTATTTTCTGAACCATAAAAACAAGTGAGGAAAGTGAGAAATCTTCCTTAGGTAACCTCAGAACAGAGGAACTTTGTGCATTATGCAGCCGAGGCCATGCCAAAATGCAATTTGGAGGGTGTCCAGCCCTTCATTGGAAAGTAATGGTTTTCACTGAACTGAGTTATGACCAGCTGTTTACAGACAGTCTGTGACATACTGATAGAGCAGAACACCGTATGTTGCTTTCCAAATCAAATGATACAAGAAGTGTGACAGAGTGGAGAAACATCTGTCATTAGCAATTTTCAGCACGCTTCACTAATTCTGGACAAAATACGAGTAATGAACTTACCGCAGGAAACTTCAAATACTACCACTGCTGAAACAAGGATATAAACAGCGAGTCCTCCTAATGGCTTCTAATTTGATTCATTTGCAGTAAGAAACAAACGAAGTGGGTTATTTGTTTTTGATCATAGTGTAGTAAACACTATTGCTGATTACAAACGCTTATTTTAATCAAAGAATAGGGATCGCCGAATACAACTTTCTTCAAGTTCAGATGGAAAGCTTTATGCCTTTTTTAATTGTTGAACAAAGTGGGTTTTGTTTTTGTAAGCAGAGTTGGAGAATGCACCCTAACAGGGTTGAGTCTTCCTCGTGTGGTGTCTGAGTGTGACACTCTGAGCTTGGGGTAGCTAGGGTTCTGACAGATTTGTTGGACCTGCTGTGACATTTACATAATATTAAATGTTCCTTGTCTTTCTACTAAGAAGCTTGTATAGGAGAATGTGTTAGGTCTTTCTCAAGCTGCTTTCCTCCTGCCACGTCTCATCTTGCTGTTTTTTTTCTTTTTTTTTCCTGGCTGATAATTTTTATTTTGCGGTCCCACAAATTTTCACAGTTCTGTAACGAGCGCATGGTCCTCATACAGCATCCACATGGTTCTCTACTGGTCGACGTCACACTGTTGATGAGATCTCAGAGCCAAACCATGTGAAGGCTGCAATCTGTGAGCATTTTTCTTTTGTATCTTTGCAATCAAGTGAGCTATTAAGCTGTTAACATTCAAGGCCTACTCAGCTCAGCTTATGCCGGGTGAGCGCCAACATGGCAAATTCCTAACTGGACAGAATTGAGTTTGACTCAAGAAGGAAAAAATGAAGAAAGGTGATTATTCTTTATCTGAAGTTTCAACTAATGTTCAGAAAAATGGCAATATAAAACGCAGACATGAGATTTTGCCCAACCCATTGGTGTTCTACCGATGGGAACTACTTTGGAACGTGTCCCAGAACAAAAAGACTGAATGCCATTCGGAACGGATGACTGTAAAATGAGTGTAGGAGGTCTTTGAGGAGCTTCTTAATTACAAAATTATTCATGATAAAATGGCACGAATCTCAAATTCCCAGTTTCTTGTACATTTTAGTGTGGTACCACATAAAAACGGTTTATTGCTTTTTAGCACCTTAGATAAACCAGATCGAGCCTTGGTATGTTATAGGGGAAATCATCTTCAAATACCTTTAAATCTTTCACTCTTCTTCTTCTTCTTCTTTTTCTTTCTTTCTTTTTTTTTTCTTTTTCTTTTCTTTCCTTTCCTTTTTCCTTTTTTATTTTTTTAGAGGGAATGACACATACTGATTCATCTATCTTTTTTTTTTTTAAAGTGCTCCCTAAATTAGCTTATGGTTGAGAAGAACTGTTCTAAGATATGTAAATGCAAATTTCTCCTGGTTTTTATAGACATCTGCATTGAAAAACAAAACAAAGTGCAAATATAGATGCCATTGAAACCCATCATTACGTTTGTGATCTAGATAATAAAGTAAGCAGACCCGAGCAATTCGCTAACACTAACGCTATTCTTTACATAAACAGTAAATGTTTAGATTTTCCTGTTCACTGACTAACAGCACACATATCATAAACACTAAGCTGTTATAGTACGTTTCGTGTGTTGATTCACTTTAACAGTTGTTAGTGTGAAGACAGGAAAAGAAAAGTGGGTGTAATGAGACCATGTGCAGTATGCTGTGAAAACAGAGGCCCTTATTTGGCATAATGGGTTGCACCATAAGGGCCATAAAATTGTGCATGTGTTAGTATCATTTTAATTATTACGGGTGCCACATGTTAAGCAGAATAGCGGAACTACTAAAACAGCTTCAAAATCCTTACTGCTGATCGCTGCATTTAATTACAAATAGGAACATTTGGAGATAGGTCACCATAAAACCCTTCTGTTGTCAAATGAGCTCAAATCTGATTTTTGTAATTATGTTTTTATACCACAGATCCTGTTGAATAACTATAGGGAATAAAATTTTAATAAGTGCTGATTAAATGTAGGTACATCTTGCTTCCTAAGAATATTTATGAATGTTCATCACACTTAAATCAAGGTACCATCACTATTTTCCTGTGGACAGTGCTTTGATCATTCAACCTTAATGCAAATAAGCTGAATAAATTTATGTGCCATGAAATATTGTGTTTTTTTTCATTGAAGCATAAAAGCTCTGGATTTCAATTATTCATTCTGTTTGTGAGCTCTGTGTACTGTGTTGTAATTCTCTAAAACGGAAGTGTTTTCATTACCCTACTACATGTCAGACTCAGTGGGATCTTGTAATTAACTTTTCTAAGGCAGGGTTGTATCGAGGAAGATGACAACTTATGTTGATCTTTTGTTCCCGGTTAGAATAAATATGATTAGAGATGGTACGTTCTCTCTTTTTTTCTTTCTTTTTTTTTTTTTGGGAATTATTTATCGGTTTGTTTATTGGTTACTTGGGCTCTAAAAATCATGAACACATTGTGTTTACCAAGAGAAATGGTGCTTTGGGGTGCTTCATATGTATCATATCCCTATCTTGTGAAAAATGGTTTTGAAACCTGTGTAATGGTTAGGCTTACAAGCTCTTCTGAACATGAAGTTATCATTTTGTTTCCAATAGAGATGAGAAATGTAAGATGAATTGAAGAAGGAATTGCTAACAGAAATTCATGAGTTATTATTGCAAGGAAATAGACCAGATACAGAGCTGGCATATTTTAAAAGTGGTATCTGTTAATGATGGTATTTGATCTCACAGACATTAAAGCAGGTACACGTATAAGCAATCCACATGGATACATAAATTTGTGGTCTTTATAAGTCCAGAAGGTATAAAATACTTCTTTTTCTATAAAACAGAGAAGTTTGATACTTTTGATCAATAAACTTTCTTTAGAATTTTCACATCCTTTTGTACATTCCAGAAGTCATATCACTGGAGAATGGAGAGTTCTGCTTGCAAAACTCTTCAGATTATCTGTTGCTGTTAAACACTTAATCCATACTTTATACAGCTCTTTTAATCTCCAAGTAGCTCTGCAATGTAACCATTCAAAGAATAGTGCTCCAATCCTTATCTCAATGGCCATTGTTTCAGAAAAATGATAAGGGGGCACTTCAATAAAGACCTGGAAGACACATACACCACTATGAGACAGATTCCATCTGTGTTGGCAGTTATATATCACTCCCTGAATATATATATATATATATCATTCTGATCCAATGCCCAGAAACAGGCTTTGAGGCTGCAAAAGGGACAGAGGAACAAATAGTTCTCTTTGAGGCAAAAATACAATACAAATGAATGGTCCTAACGATTTTGGGTGGTCCTACTTGAGATTTGCTACCTCCCCAATGCTGTTGTGTTTATCATTTGGATCTGTAGTCTTGTAGTAATTGTCATCTTTAAGAGATGGGGAAGGGGTACTCACTCAGTGCCAAAGGCAGAGGTTGCAAAGTTCTGTCTCTCATTTGAAAGCATCATTTGACTGTCAACTTATTTCTTCAGCTCAGTTCTCATAAACAAACTAGATGTCTCTAAAACTTGGGTTGTCATTCAGCACTGGTTTGAACTTTGGTAGTGACGTACCATGTTAGCTGGAATTATGTCCTTCATAAGCAAATTAATTAATTGTGAAGAATCTCAGAATCTTTGAACTCGTTCGTGGTAATGGATAAAGGGGGAAAAACCCTACGGATACAAGAATCATTTACCAGGAAGAATGTTTAGCACAGGAACTGCATTAATTTATGCCCCAATAACATGGGAGCAGGTTCGATAATCAGAATAAAAGGAAGGGCAAGCAGATTGGAGAAAGAGAAGAATTTCTGGTTTTCCAAATTCTCGGTGCCCTCTTTTCGAATATCCAGCTTTTACGAAGATTGATCACATATTTTGTTTTAAACAATTCTATAAAAGAACCCAGAAGTGTTTAGCTAATAGATGTTTACTAAGAAACTTCTCCTGCTGGGTACTGTGGGGTGGTTCAGCCTGGGACCTGGCTGCCTGCGAGCATCCTATGGGACTACCAGGTATTCACAGCCTCCATTAGGTCTTTACCATATTAGTATTTAGAAAGGATTTCCTTGCTTGTAAAAGAGGTGTTTAGATTTACGTCTTGACCCCTGTCCAGCTCTAAATTCCTTTCATTTCTTTGAAAACTAGAAAGTACATGGTACTGGAGATAGAGATGACTAACCTGCCTTCTGGGAGGTAAAGAGACAGAAAGACCAGAAAGCATATATCAATCCAAGAAAGTATCTGTTAAATCAAAATTATGTGGCCATGGTTATAAATTTAAAATGTGTCCATGCTTGCTTCTTGTTCCAATGGACAAGTTTTATCACAGTCATAAATGGTCGATCAACAATTCAGGAACCCAAACCAGCCGACACCACCCTCTATTCTGCCCAACCCACTCTTGAGTTCTCAAAATCTTTTCACTACAATTCTTTTTTTATGTCTCCTTTGAGAAAAAAAATGATGATTCATTCCTGCCACAGAAGGACTACTAGGGAGCATTGGTAATTTGAAGAGGATTTGTCACAGAATTATTTTCTTCATGTCTTTGGTGTCAATAGATCTAAGAACCAGAGGAGAGTCTGTTTAGTTGAATCACTTGCTTCCTGAAATACTCAATGTCTCCTGTTATGTCTAACGAGGAAGTGTGCATTTTCATTTTGTTGTTTTATTGGAGGATGTAACTACTGGTAAACTTGGTGAAAGCACTTACTATCCAGTTGATAGAGATGTCTTAGACCCCTACCACTTCTTGGCTGGCCAGCTGTGCTCGAGGCTAGCTAGCCATGCTAAGGAAGAAGCAATCGGCAAATGGCATCACGGTTTCTGACTCACTTTCCATCCCGGTGTTCAGAATTCATCTGAAAATCTTTCACAGATAAAACAGTTCACATGCTGAGTTTTGATAAGAATTTTAAACACTGCAAACTCAATTATGACTATTTTATGCAGTCCCTCAAAGTTTTACTATTATGAAATCGAATGGTTTGTCTGGGAAATTTGGTTCCCCTTACCTTACATGGCTTTCTTAAACACATAAATGATGCTAACTGCAGATTAATTTTCCTAAGACATATGTCTATTCATGTGTCATAAAGTACTTCAAAGCATTTTCTCAAGCTAAGTTGGAAAAACATCTTTCCTTCCTTTTGAGAAATTTGAAAAAAACAAAAAACAAAAAAACCTTTCTAGAAGCAAGTATTGTAGTGATTGTGCTACGAGGCTCATTGCGTTCATTGGTTGACCACAAATTTCCCAAGGCTCATATGTTTCCATATATCATTTCTTGAACTTTTGGTACAAATTTTATTATAAGTCAATAGCTAAACTATTCTCAGTAATATTTGACATTAATATTAGGTTGGTGCAAAAGTAATTGCAGTTTAAAGGGTTAAAAATAATTGCAAAAACTGCAATTACTTTTGCACCAACCTAATGATTATTTAAATGTTTGACAACAAATATATAGTCAAGGATATTCATATTATCTCTGTATGTGTATATAATGTATATTTGTATATCCTGAAATAAACGTATATACTTATGTTTTATAGGTGCATGTACATGTAAACATTCTTTTAGTTTTAGGTCCACACTATGATTTACATCAAAATCATCTTGTAAATTTAGCGAGTAAAGATGTATAATCATGACAACTCTTACTAAACAGGGTAAAACTATTCAGATTTGATTGATCAGATTTTGCCTATACTGACCTTTTGGCAGAGGGGCAAATCAAGAGGAAACAAGCCAATAATGGAAAATTTAAAAAACAACTAGTAGAAGGTGTCCTGGGTTAAGGCCCATTCAGGCCTTCTAAATTTGCATCCACACGTGGAAAGAAGGCTCCTCAATGCAATCTCTTTGCCTATCCCCTTTCTCTAACCTGCACGAACGGTCCCCATATCTTGTATACTCTCCTATTGTTCCCCTTAGTACTCAGAATTACAGGTAAAGAGTACTAGCCCACTTTTCTGTCCTGGCAGGAGGATTGTCATTAACCTGTCCTTCTCCCTCCCAGCCATGTTCTCTCATCTTTGCATCCTCAGTGCCTAACACGGTGCAGAGTCCACAGTAATCCCTCTGCCTGGTGGAACTGAGTTCCAGATGTTGCACTAGTTGGGCATTAACTGAAAGAATTAAGCACTAAAGTGAGCTGGTTTCTACTTAATTGAACTTTCCAATTCACTAAAAACTAATGAGAAGTTTGGTGTGTATATTTGAAGCCTTGTCGAGAAATGTTCCTGCTGAATTAGGGAAAGTGTAATTGTCAACACGTCAGCTCTTCTGACCATGAGTGAGTTTCCTTTAGGTCCAGGTCCACATTAGACTCGCCTTAGAATCTGTAGCACAACACCGTCTGAGGGGCTCATCTCAGGGGCTCAACAATTATTTGTAGAATAAAAGAGGTGGTTATTTTATCTGTTGCTATAACACGTATTAATTGAATGTCTATATTTTACTGGATTTTCAAACAAATAGGACTGGTAAAAATATTTCTGGATAATTCTCAAAGAGAAAAGTCAGTTTGTTGAAACCACACTCACGCCGAGCTTTCAATTGCTCCTGTATTGTTGAAACCACACTCACGCCGAACTTTCAATTGCCCCAGTATTGTAATAATTGTGCCCTTAAAATAAAGATTACGATTTTTGACCAGAAAAACTTACTTTAAGGAAGATGTAAGTAGAAAGCATCTTGAGGACAGGAATTTCAGAAGCTGAATTCATACGCGAATCTTCAACAAAACAATGTCGATCAAAATCGGAAATGTAAACACACTTCAAAGACAGCAGAAATTTTACATAGACACCAAATATGGATATACTTGCATGGATGTTGGATTTTTTTCAATTATTAAAAATTACACAGCAGTAGAAAGATGATCAGGCTCCAATTTAATTTTTCACTTCTTCCCCTTTTCCTCAAACCTTCATATTGTTTGACAGTATGTTGCACGACTATTGCCTGTAAGTGTGAAAAGTCAAGATGAGAGTTCACAGCAGGTTGATGGCCTGGAGATGAGAAGTCTGTCTGAGGACATTTCAAAGTTGTAAAGGTATTATTCTCACATGGAGTTATTTCTCAGTAGGTGTGAACAACAGCTACTCATCAAGCTGGCGTAGTGTGAAACAGAGTTTCCTGAAAAATGATGTGCGGACATATGCAGAAAGCCACATGCTTAGTACATGCACAGACTGCACGTCTAACTTCCAAGTGTGGGAATATTTGCCAGGAGGTAAGCTGGAAATGCAGAAGTCCCCATCATAAGTAGCTGGGGAGAGGCACAGCTTGGAGTCACCACCAATTTTTTTAGGTTCCAGGAATGCATGTGTTGAAGGACAAAAAAGTGAACATGAAGCTTCATTGGAGAAGGGAGGTTTGAAGAAATAAGAGGGATCTGGTTTTACACAAGACATCAGAAGTCTTTCTACATAATGCTTGAAGATCTACTGCTGCTATGGAAGCAATTTTGTTCATCTTGCAATGCGTTGGGTCACAGTGGGGCTTTATTAATCTCCACTGCAGAATGAAGAGGTCTGACAATTAAGTTTGCGAACTCATCCTAGAAAAAGTGCTACATACCTCATTGCTGAATATCACTACGGTCACCTTCAAAATACTCCCCTTGGGAAGCTGTGCACTGACACCAGCACCTAGTCCACCCTTCAAAGCAATTTTGGAACTCTTTTTCTGGAATGGCCATCAGAGCTGTCATCGTATTACCCTTGATGTCCTGAATGTCATCAAAATGTCTTCCTTTCAATATTTCCTTTGTCTTCAGTTAAAGAAAGAAGTCATTGGGGGCCAGATGAGGTGAGTAGGGAGGAACTGTAACCAACACAGTTATTTGTTTACTGGCTAAAAACTCCCTCACAGACAGTGCCATGTGAGCTGGTGCATTGTCGTGATGCAAGAGCCATGAATTGTTGGCGAAAAATTCAGGTCATTTTCGTCTTTTTCACACAGCGTTTTCAGCACTTCCAAATAATAAACTTGGTTGACTGCTTGTCCAGTTGGTACAAATTCATAATGAATAATTCCTCTGATATCAGAAAGGCTAGCAACATCATTGTAACAAGTTCGTGAACTTCGTTGTCATCCCTCGTAGTCACGCACAAAGGTACAGCCATGCCCACTGTCCTGTGTGTCTGCTGAGGAAGTATCTGCCCAAGTTCATGCATGGCTCCCAGGCCCAGTGTATATTTGTACGTTTGATTTGTTTGTACCTTTTCTTCAAACAGCATGGGCACTGAATATAGACCTTTATGTGAATATTTTTCTTGGCTGCGTTGTTCTCCTCATGAGTTCTGACAACTGCGCAGTAAGGAGGGAGGCAGTTAGGGGAGTAAATAGCATGCTTTTGAATAAGATGTAAATAAAACAGATATACCTGGAATGAGGGGGGAAGATGGAGAAAAACATTCAAGTATTTATGTATGTATTTATTTTACCCCACGTTTCAAAAAGGATTCGAGGTGGCTAACAAAAAAAAAAAAAAAAGCATATATACCATAAGGCTTAAGAAAATATAAACAGAAAATTTAAAATTTAATAAGGAGGTAGACTCAAATATGCTAACGCTGAGGGTTAATAAGAATAAGAGTGAATCATTTCACTACACAGATGGAGGTTTACTTATGTGGTTTGGTTGGCAGGTGTGCTGACTCCATGGTGTTAATCTTCAGGTTCATCGTGTAGGAGGCCCTAGTGAATTCTCTCCTTCAGTTAGAAAAGACCCAGATAAAGAGCTGCAACTTGCTATGAATCCTAAAACTGGGCAGGTTGGGGGTCAGATATTCCTTCATATTCCAGAGTGGTTGCCTGTTATTCTGTGAGGTTTGGTGGTTATGCAACAAGAGGTGGCTGACCAAAAAATATATATACCGGAGCAAATTGTTTCTCATTCTCATTGGCATCATTTTATTTTTAAATAGCTTTTAAATTATTGAAGCAACACATGTTCCTTGCATAATCCCAAACAAAAGTATAAAGATGAAAATAAAGATCTTCTGTAAACCAATTACTCAGCGACAACCCTGTTATTTTGAGGGGTACGTTCTCTTCTGCTTTGGTCTACTCATACACACACACACACACACACACACACACACACACACACACACCATAAACATCTATTTAATCAAAAAGACTGGGGGCCTTCTTGACTGTTCACTTTCTTTCACACCCGATATCCAGTATATTAGAGAATCCTGCTTTCTTGACCTTCACTCTTCATAGATTTGCGGCACTTCTTCCCACCTCCACGGGTGGCAGCACCTGCTCTGAGCCATCATCAACCCGCTCCTGGCACAACTTCATCTCTTCCTGCCACAATCCTTTCAGTCTCTTTTCCACACTGCGTCAGAGTGACCCTTTGCAGGTGTAAGTCAAACCCTGTCTCCTCATCATTGAAAAATCTCCAGTGGCTTTCTAATTCACACGGAGAAAAAGTCCCAGTTCTGTATTATCATAGCCTACAAGGTCCTACACTATTTTAGTCTACCCTACCCATCCCCAGATGGTATTCCATTGTATTTTAATTACTGGTTACACAATATTCCAGTTAACAATTGTACCATACTTTAGATAACCACCTATTGATTAATATTGTCACTTCTAATTTTTTTCCTGCTATAAACAAGGCTGAGAGAAACATATTGGTATGCACGTGATTGCACAATTATGCAATTCTGCCTTCATCAGAACTATGCTGCCAAACTTCCTCTGCAGAAACGTTACGCCAGTTACAGTGCCACCGACCTGCTTCTTTCAGAAGCCGACTCTGGTTGTGGTTCAGCCTCTGTGGTGGCCAGAGCAGATGAAGCAAGCCCTGGAATTTTGCATCTGAATTCCTATTTTGAGGGTGGTGAGATTTTGAACTACTGTTGGCATCGAATTCAGTGCCAGTCTTCTTGCTTTGCCTTGTCAAATTGGACAGGGAGACGGCTGTCTTGCAAAAGTGGAATTGTCACTAATTGGCCACAGAGGAAAGATTCAAAATCTTGCCAAAAGTCTCCTGCCTTCTAAGGGAATAAAACCCTCCCTATAACTTTCCCTCTCATTAAAAAGAAACAAGCCCAATATGAAAAGCACTTTGTAAACTAGAAAGCATGGTATAAATGCAAGGTATGGTTATACTTGTTGAGGTGCTGCTGTTATGGCCACTGTGTGAGGAAAGCTAGAGGGTTCCCTGACTGCCCCATTATAGGGAGGCCTGTCTGTCCAGCCTTCCTTTTTTACCAGCTTGTTCTGTCCCATTAAGAAATGTCAAGGCTGAAGCAACAGTAAATGACTTTTGACTTCACTTTGCCTTTTGCATTTAGATTAAAGCGGAGGACTTCAGGTGCCGTCTACACACAAAATGAATGCTCTGAAAAATTTTTTGTCACTCATAATGTTTGGAATCCAAGTTGATTTTCTTTATTATGACAAAATGAATTTAGCAAGAGTTAAACATCGCTTCACTCTGAGAATGACAATTACTTATTTTTGTCCACTGAGTGGACACTAAGGAAAAATTAATGTTTCACAAGAAGTAGCATTAAATCATTAATTCTTGCTCCAAATAGCATGTATTCCATAGTATTTTCTAAAACTCATTACATATCATTTATAAAAATCAAGCCAGATGATACTTTCCTTAACATTTCAGAGAACCGGATTTTAACAAATCTATTTCTATTTAAATTTAAAATAATTCAAATATGTTTACAAGTCTAGAAATGTGTATGTTAGAGTTTAACATGAGACTGAATAAATTTTCAGGAGTTAAACCACTTTTTTTTAGAATTTACAGTAGGTTTTAATTTTAGATTTTCCTAAAATAAAGCAAAAAAGACAAATGCTGCCTTCTATAAGATGTCAGAATTTGGGAAACAGTTAATCTTTGAGTTATTCACTGAGATAAATAATTTCTATTAATCCATAAATTGCTTCCTTTAGTCTTGTTTTAAAAGAATTTTTATGGCAACTCTAACTTTGACTTTGGATATCTCTTGGCCACCTCTGGCAGGGCATCAAGCTTATCATAGCCCATTCTTTTAAACTTCTCAAGGATCAAACTGGAAAAGAAAGGAAAGCAAAATATAAGCAAAACATATTGGAAGACTAAACCATGGCATTTGTTTTGGATTAATATGTATTTCTAGTCCAACGTTTGTGACTTAAATAACATGCATGTTTGATAACGATCCCTCTCCTCATTATTTCATTGTCAAGTTTTTGCATGTAACCATAAGTAATCTTAATTTGCAAAATTAAAAAAAAAAGTTAGTTTGAAAATTAGTTTGAAATTTTAGATTCAAATAAAATAAAACTCACGTCATGAAAATTTGGAGGTCAGAAGAAACTTAAAATAACCTGTTTTGACGTTTTGCCAAGCAGGCCCATATTCTAATTAAATTCATCAGTCCACACCTCCCTGCCTGGACCACAAAACTGAAAGTTGATGGAGAAAATTACACCATTAGGGTAGCTGAAATCATCTCAACTTTATGACCACGAATATTAACTAGGCACTCAGAACTGTTGGACATTATACTTCACAACAACAACAACAATGAAACAAATGACCTCCTTCTTGCCAAAGACAGTGTTCAGTACTCTCTTATTCATTCAACAGCAGATGTTCTCTCTCTCTTCTTGGAACACATTCTTATCCAGAGCTAGGACACTGTGCATGACTGCTGTTTGATTTCTACCTACTTCCTCTCCACTTCCTCCACGTCTTTTCCTGGTGCTCTCCTCAGATCTGTATATTGTCAAGTTCTAGTATTTCTCTTCAGCTGTTTTATTTTCTCTCCTGTCCCTCTTTTTCTCGGCAAGTTCATTTAATTCCATGGCTTTTTCCTGTGGACATTCTGATGGTTCTCAACAGGAGACCACAGACTCAAGAGGCGACTCCCAGATTTCCCTCTCCCCGGAGCTCTAGATTCATCTGTTCCATTGCCCACTTCATGTTCTCCATCCAGATGTCCAATGATCCCTCAGTCCTAGCATGGGTGAGACCTGTACATCCTCCTACCTCAGTGTTTGTCTACTTGCTCAGGCTCAACACTTAGCAGTCATTCCTGATGAATTTCCTTTCTTCTCTACATCTAATATATCAGTGGTTCATTTTGGCTCTACCTTCAAAAGGTATCCCGACTTTGATCATGTCACTGCTACTACACTGCCCAAGTCATTGAATCACTCATCTGTACTGTAGAAATATCTTCCTAAATGGCTTTTCAGCTTCTACCCCTTCCAACAAAACCACTCATCCACATAGCAACCAGACTGACCTTTCTAAAGTATAAAGCAATTTATGTGAACTGCTTAAAAGGCTCTGATGTTTTTCTGTTGCAACAGAATAAAATTCAAACCTCTACAAGGCCCCATATGATCTGCTACTTGTTCATGTCTCTGCCATCATCTTCCCCACCCCCTTTTTTTAGTGGGTCCTGGTCTCTGCTATCCTCTTCATCCTCTTTGAATACACCCAGATCCTTCCCACTTGAGCACCGCTGAGGTTTCTTCTACTTAGAATGTGGATGCAGAGGCTGCCTCTATTCCCAGTTCTGTTCTTGACTGAAGTTTCCCTTGCTCAGAGAGGCTTTCCCCTTCCACCTTGGCGCAAGGCTTCTCCCTCCACCTCCCCAGCCCCATCACCAGCTACAGCATCACCTTGTTTTCATCTTGGCATTTCTTAATGGTATCTGAAATTAGTTTTTGTTCATGTGCTTATTGTTTGTTCTTCTTCTCCCTTCTAATAGGATGCAAGGTGAGGAGGACAAAACTCTAGCCTTGTCCACACCGTATACTGAATGTCTAAAATAGGGCCAAGATCAGTGCATCGAAGGGTAGATGTGACTGGCAAGTCCATCTCCTAATTTTGCAGACCAGAAAAGTGAGACCAAGAGAAGGAAAATAACTTACCCAAGGTCATAGCAAGTTGTTAGTAAATGGAGCTGTTATTTAAACACATAAATTGTTGAATTTGAATAGGGTCCTAATAGAATAGCATCAGGTGTGAAGTGACGTAGTCACTCAGGATGACAGGCATTGTTGAGCCTGGGCAGGGTAGGAAATGTGTGTCGATGAAGACTTCAGGAGAGGCCATTTCAGCTGTCATGACAATGGAAAGGGTGTAGCAGGCAAAAGATACAACCTGTGCAAAAGCCTGGATGTATGAAGGCATGTGGAGCCTGGAAGAATGCCAAGTACTCTTGTGGTTTTGACCTAAGAGAAGGACTTGATCACAGTTCTACTGGTTAAGTTTTGTAGATGGTTGTTAAGTAGATGGTTAAGTTTTGTGCTCGGGTAAACAGCTTTTAGGGGTGCCAGGACGTTTTAGAGTCTTCACAGAAAGCACTGGTCACCTTGGCGATGGAGGGGAGAAACACACATCTGTTTCCTCGTTAGCTGGATTGGATAGGATGAGGGCGGCTCTGTCCTCGAGGCAGTGCCCTTCCAGCTGCTGTGGACATACATCTCTATCATTTTGGAATCGGTCTGGATAGGAACAAAGGTATACCTCAGCTTTGATTGAGCATCGCATTTCAAAGGCAGGGCTGCCGAAGAGTAGAGGCCAGGCGAGCCCTGGTGGATTTATACATGGGGCGATTTTGGTCAGCCCCCACCAGGCTCAGGTTGAATACTCTTTTCACATTCCTGACGTGTCTTCTGTAAGCACTCATGTTGCAGTTGTCTTCAGGCCAGCATATTGATGTTGATTTCTCACTTTCTGCATAACTCAGTGCTCATTGGCCTGTCCAGAGAAATTGGAAGGTCTAGGAGGGCTGAAGGATTTGTCTAAGTGCTCTTACTAAAGTCAAGAGACTTACCTTTTCTTCTTAATTCAGGGGGCAACTCATTGTTTTTTATAATCTGGAAGGGGGTTGGGCTGAGAACCTCTGCCAGTTCTTTCTTTCCAAGAAACTGTCATCACTTAACCTCCCTTAATGAGAGACTGTGTGTAAATTTCCCAAATTTTCACTTTTATAAGTTCCAACCACAATGCTAATTCTATATTGTATATCATATGTATTCAGTCTTGATATAGTATTATCATATTTATTTTTACTTAAGATAATTTGTCATATGTTTTTTGTAATCTTAATTGTCAAATGTTTTTTTAAAATCTTCTGTGAAAATTTTACACAAAATACTCTTTTGTCCTACAACATATTTGGTTTACTTAAGAACTTGGGGTCTAAGTATCCCATAAATTTATACTTCTATTTTGAATGTATTTTGGCACAAAAGGAGAATATGAGATTGAAAGTAATTTTTGCTTCCACACTTGATTTATATTTATTTGTGAACTATGGTTCCATTGGGTGAAATGCTTTGAAAACTGATTCTCATGAGATTTAAATCCCTATGAAATCTGATTCTCAGATGCCATCAAGTTCAAGAGTGTGATTTTCTTTCAATTTTTCAATTTTCATTTCTAAAATGATTATTATGTTAATCTATTTCCAACAATCCAAAATACGCTACTAGCGTTAATTCCATAATCCTTTATGAGACAGGCAAGAAGCAAGCATAATTACCCCTTAATAGCTATCTCAGAGAAATGGAGCAAAGATCAATAAAGGACTTTTCCAAGTAAAGTATAATATATGCATTCACAGCAAGCAGACGTTAGTAGGTGATCATTCTAACAGAAATGTTTCCTCCCACCTTTAATACAGAAAATGACTAGGTAGTTGTACTGTATTTGTGAGCTTGTACTATATTTGTAGTGTATTTGTGACTCACAAATTGATTTTCAATAGACAAACAAGAGAGTTGTCAATTCTATATCTTTTGAGGCTTCATTAAAATAATAACTTAGATGAACATTCTGTCTAATCAACAAGACAAAATTTGATATGCTGAGTTTTTATTTGTTTATTCAATAGATATTTACAAACATTTATTATATGCTTGCCCTGTTCTAGCAAATGGGAGTAGAGTAGTAAACTAAATAAAGTTTTAACCACATAGAACTTAGGTGTATACAAACCTAATTTCCTTCTTTCCTCCCTCCCTTCTTTCTTTCCACAATTATTTGTTCTTCTATGTTTCGTGCTGAGCATGTAAAATCAAGTAAACATGAAGTATATGTATAACAAACCGCAGTCTTTTGTGAATTCTCACTCTGATTCCTCCTTTCCATTTCACAGGTTACAACTTCTAAAGTTATTTGTGAATTGAAGTAGATTTTTTAAGGCATATTCTTTCATTTTTCATTTATTTTATTTTGTAATTAAAAATTTTTTTAGTTAAAGTTGGCATACAGTATTATACTGGTTTCAGGTGTACAACATAATGATTAGACATTTATATAACTTATGAAGTGATCACCCCAGTAAATCTACTATCCATGTGACACCATACATAATTATTATAATATTACTGACTATATTCCGTATGCTATATTTTAAATCCTCCTGACTATGGACCTAGAGGGTATTATGTTTAGTGAATTAAATCAGAGAAAGACAAATATACAATTTGACTTATATGTGGAATTTATAAAACAAAATAAATGAACACACAAAACAGAAACAAACTCATAGGTACAGACAACAAATTGATGATTGCCAGATGAGAGGGGGATTAGAGGGATGGGTGAAAAAGCGGGAGGGATTAAGAAGCACAAATTGGCAGTTACATAAAATAGAAGTAGACTTTTAAAATGCTATCTTCTGAGTCTCACTTAGGACCACAAAACTCTTTCTTATTCTTTTTCAAGGTGACGTCTTTGAAACAGACACAAAGCAATCCCTAGTCTACAACTTCTATGACTGCACCCACCTTTCATTTATAGTCTACTTAAAATGTACAGTTCTGAGCCATGTTTGAGTGACTCCAATTCCACATGCCCCTAACTTCAGATCCATGTGTTGGGGCTTTCATTTTGCTGCCCATTTATAGCCCTGTGTGGCTTGAAATGTTTCAGGCAATAGGGTATTTGATGGCAAGGGACTCAAATACTATCCTCATGGTCATTTATAAGAAAGCCAGAATTTGCATCTAGAACCATAGAAATAGAAACAAATGTGTACATGCAAGGAAACAATTAGCTCCCCATTACAACATTTTATCATCTAGTCCTGTGTAGGTCTGTGTCAACACAGATTGACAAAGTCATAGAATTTTATTAGACAATATGAAAACTCATTTGCGAATTTTATTGCTGTCCATCATTGCTAGCATTCACAGTCCAGAGGCTCTCCATTGTTGTGAATGACAATTGGGAGATATGGCTGGCTATGGCTCATGTGGAGGTGGCGATTTCTCACCGACAGGTGTTCTTTCCTAATTACCTCCATTAGTTCCTCTTTATTACAAGACTCCATGTCCTGATTCGTATTCTCTTTACCGAACACCAAACCAGAACTAACAGCTCCAATGTGCAGCGAGATGATCACCCTTCATCCCCACATTCTATTTCAGTACAGGGGCTATTGTCAATGGGACTGTGCTTATTGTATAGTCTGAGGGCTAGCATTTCTACCCTGTGCAGGACTTCCGGCTACAGGGAAAAACCTATCCAGTGGAAAGTCAAACTGAGAAGTCTGTAATCTGTGAAAGGTGCTGATGAAAAAGGACATATTCTTTAGAGGGGGTGGGTTTCAGCTGAATGTCCCAGAAAGGCAGACGTACACTGGCACTCAACAAGAGCCGGCTTCAGTTGTCCTAAGGTGGAGATTCTGCAATTTATCTCAACGTGATGCTTTTATTATGTATTCTGGCAAACACAGCTTGTTTCTTGGATTTGTTTTTCAATATGCAGAGAATTTTAATGGTATCTAAAGTGTCATTTTTTACAAATAATACGGCATTTGTATATATAACATTTTGCATTGCATATACTGCTTTCAAACATACAACTCTCACTACCATCCTTAGAGGTACGTATTTTATTTACTATTTACTTTCCTTCTATGTTCTTTCCTCGGCCTTCCTTCTGTTCTTCTCCTTTTTAAACAATGGATAAGAATCTTGAAATGATCATGCTAAGCGAAATAAATCAGAAAAATCAGGAACCGTATGATTTCACTCATGTGGAATATAAAACTGAAAACAACAAACGAACAAGAAAAACAAACAAAAACTCATGACATAGACAACAGTTTAGTGGTTACTAGAAGGTAAGAGGGTGGACGGGTAGTAGAAGAGGGAAAGGGGGTCAAATATATGGTGATGGAAGAACTGACTCTGGGTGGTGAACACACAATGCAATATATAGATGATGTATTATAGAATTGTACATTTGAAACCTATATCATTTTACTAACCAATGTCACTCCAATAAATTTAATTAACAAATAAATAAATGAGAGAAAAGGAAAGCCGAGGTCCCTGTAGGTCAATTCATTTACCCAAGGCTACACAACTTCTAAGTGGATGAGGGGGTACTAAAACCCAGCCCTCTAGATTCCAAAGATTATACATTTTCTACTGTCCCAGGGGTCCTATCCCATAGGATGTCTATCATTTAAATGATGACAGGAAACCTACATCCTGTAACCTTCATGAATCTACATACTTGAGTATCCATTATCATACAAGTGAAGCTAGAGGTGACTAACTACATTTTTCATTTTCCTGTGAACAAAGTCTGGATTTGATTACTCTTAAAAGCTCTAAGTGTTACATTTCTGATAAAGTTCTACAACTTTTCCTTTTCTTATCTGAGGGCATTATTTCTTCAGCCCTGGCTCTGCTCTTTCAGTAAATAGCATCAATGAGAATTACAAAAGATGAAACCTAAAGGACTGAAAAGTGAAAATCAGCTATTAACCAGAGGTCAGACATTACAATATATTGAAGTCAGAAGTTTAAAGTGCTAGTATTTGAAAGCATTTTGATTTCACCATTGCAAAGGGAAATGCCAGTTATTCAGAGCAATTGGAGGGGGCGGAGGTATAAAAGTTGCATGTGTGAATCTTTGGCAGTGGTTTCAAGGTCATGTCCAAGCCAATGCTCATTCTTGGACCACGAGTTTTATACTTTGAAATGCAAAACTCATATTAAATTACCATAGTGCTATATTTTGCTAACGGTTTCTATTCTCTTGGTATATTTTAAATGTCTGGTGCTGTATGCTTATCTCAGCTGCCATAGAACAATTCACTATCTCTAAATCGGTGACATAACTTAATATAGGATGTGGGATAAGGTTAGCATGAAAAGAATTATAACAAGGAGTGGCAGGGTATGAGTGTGTTAAAATCTATTTCTCTACCTTTGCTTACGTTTAGCAAGACCAGAAGTAGTCTTTGCTGTTCTAGCAATGCTGTCCTTTCAGCTCCATTATCATTCCTTACAACAGCTATGACTCCTTTCGGGTTTCATGGGGAAATTTAAATTGACATAAATAGTGCACCTAGCAGAGTATGTGACATGCAGAATGTCCTCTCTTAAGATGCGTTTCCTTCCCTTTCTCCTGCTTCTTTTCATGATGCTACCATTCACCCCAGAGCTTTTCTTCCCTAGCTTCTCCAGTGTTGCTTTGTTCCCCTCCATGATTATCCTACATCACAGAATAGCTCCCGCAGAGAAGTCCTCTTGTTAGTTTAACCACCTGTGGAAAAACTCTACAGTTTTATCTATTTGTAAGCTTGTTATGTTCTGGTTTGTAACTTCAAAAATATTTAGCATTGTTGAAAGGAGGCTTGGCCCCTTTAAAAAGCAGCTTCAGCAGGCAGGATGACACAGGCACTGATGAAAACCAAAGCTGTTGAGAACTACAGATGTCTGGTCCTTTCGTATGCAGATTTATGGAACAAGGAGGGGGGTTGAGAATGAGCTGAAGGAAGGCTCACAAGAAAGTTGGCAAACAGTGAAGAAGAGGGGCCTCATGCTTCAGTCTCCTAGGAAATGCAGGCTGACTCAAGGAATCAAGAGCATATAGAATTGGACAGGACTTTTATAATTCCACTAATGTGATCTAGTCCAATCTCCTTATTTTACAGAAAGGGCAAATGATATACTGAATCAGGTCACAGAGCTAGCAATTAGAGCTTCAGAAAACTGCTGAGTGTGGTATTCTTTTCACAATCTCTTGCCCTATGCTGGATACACAGTAGGTTGCCAATTTGTATGTGACTAATGAATGAACGATTGGATAAAAGCATTGATGATAACCAAGGGGTGTCTTAAACATCTAGCATCTTCTTGCACAACTTGAAGAAGTTAGGAATCAAACTGAGAGAAGGTAAACAATTAAGTCCTATATATTAGTTTCAGATGTACAAAAGAACATAATAATTAGACATTTACACCTCACTAAGTGATAACCCCAACAAGTCTACTACCCATCTGACATCGAACATACCATGCTTCCCTGAAAGTAAGACCGAGCTGGACAATCAGCTCTAATGCGTCTTTTGGAGCAAAAATTAATATAAAACCCGGTCTTATTTTACTATAATATAAGACTAGGTCTTATGTAATATGATGTATTGTAATGTAATTTAATTTAATGTAATATAATACCAGGTCTTATATTAATTTTTGCTCTAAAAAACTCATTAGAGCTGTTTGTCTGGCTAGGTCTTATATTTTCGGGGAAACATGGTAGTTATTAGAATATCATTGACTATATTCTCTATGCTGTATTTTACATCCTGTGGAGATATATACATATATAATATATATATATATATATACACACACACACATATATACATACATACATATACATATATACATATATATGTGTGTATATATATATATATATATATATATATATAATCTTTGTTATAGTTGACATTCAATATTATTTTATGTTAGTTTCAGGTATACAGAGTAGTAGTTAGGGATTTATATAATTTATGCAGTGATTCCCCAGATAAGTCTAATACCCATCCGACACCATACATATATAGTTTTTACAGTATTGACTACATTCGTCATACTGTATTTCACAGGCCTGTGATTATTTTGTGACTACCAATTTGTACTTCCTAATACCTTTATCTTTCTCATCCATTCCCCCAGCCACCTTCCCATCCAGCAACCATCAGTTCGTCCTCTGTATGAGACTATTTCTGTTTTGTTTGTTCATTTATTCTGTTATTTAGATTTTACATATAAGTGAAATTATATGGTATTTGTCTTTTTTTGACTGACTTATTTCGCTTAGCATAATAGCTAGGTGCATCCATGTTGTTTCAAATGGTAAGATTTCATTCTTTTTTACGGCAGAGTAATACTCCATTGTATACATGTCCCACAATTTCTTTATCCAGTCGTCTATTGATGAGCATTTCAGTTGTTACCGTATCTTGGCTATTGTGAATAGTACTGCAGTAAACACAGGGGTGTATATATTTTTCCAAATTAGTATTTTGGATTTCTTTAGATAAATACCCAGGAGTAGAATTGCTGGATCATAAGGTAGTTCTATTTTTAATTTTTTGAGGAACCTCCATAGTGTTTTCCATAGTGGCTGCACCAATTTGCAATCCCACCAATTGTGCGAAGGGTTCCCTTTTCTCTGCATCCTCTCCAACACTTGTTTGTTGATTTATTGATGATAGCCATTCTGACACTAGTCAAACAGTCTTATTGTGGCTTTTTATTTGCATTTTCCTGATGATTAGTGATGTTGAGCCTCTTTTCATATGTCTATTGGCCATCTTATGTCCTCTTTGGAAAAATGTCTATTCAGGTCTTCTGCCCATTTTTAATTGGATTGTTGGGCTTTTTTTTTGGTGTTGAGTTGTATGAGTTTTTTAAATAAATTTTGGATGTTTTTATGAGTTTTAATGTTTTGGGTCTTACATTTAAGTCTTTAATCCATTTTAAGTTTATTCTTGTATATGGCACATAAAAGTAACCCATTTTCAGTTTTTTAAATGTATTTGTCCAGTTTTCCCAACATCATTTATTGAATAGAACTGTCTTTACCGCACTGTATATTCTTGCCTCCTCTGTCAGAGATTGAATGACCACATAGGCATAGATTTATTTCTGGGCTCTCTATTCTGTTCCATTGATCTATGTGTCTGTTTTTCTGACAATACCACGCTGTTTTGATTACTATGGTCTTGTAGTATAATTTGATATCAGGTATCGTGATACCTCCAGCTTTGTTCTTTGTTCTCAGAATTGCTGTGGCTGTTTGGAGTCTTTTATGGTTCCATATAAATTTTGTTATTATTTGTTCTAGTTCTGTGGAAAATGCCGTTAGTATTTTGATAGGGATTGTACTGAATCTATAGATGGCCTTGGGTAGTACAGGCATTTTAACTATATTAATTCTTCCTTTCCATGAGCAGGGTATATGTTTCCATTTGTTTATATCTTCTTTAATTCCTCTCTTCAGTGTTCTATAATTTTATGAGTACATGTCTTTTACTTCCTTGGTTAAATTTATTCCTAAATGAAACAAGTAAGTCTTGTTGAATCAATATTTTTGTTTTTGTTTGGATGAAGTCACATTTATTTGATGGTTTAGTTCATTGAAAACCTGGAGCACCTGTAAGTGCCCGCAAGGCCTACAGTGGGTACTGACTACACCAAGAACCATGCAAATGAATGTGAATACAGGTAAGCAAACAAGCTTTTATAAAGAAATATAATGTTTCTCAAAAGGCCTCAGTGTTCTTTTGCTTTAAGATAGCTTTAAGACGGTATCTCATTTTCTACAAATTTCCTGATGGAGTATAATATCTTACTTATAGTAATCATTGCATACTTATTTGTCAACTTGATCACTACAGTGCAATTCTGATGCCAACTACCAACAGTTCGGGCAAACTTCACAGGTTAAGGACACAGAACCACAGTACTCCCCTCACTTCAGACGTTAGCTGCAAGTTCAGTGGTTCCCAGGCCTCTGGGACCAACTCACTCTTTGGACCACTTGATTACAGATTTGGGTGTTTCCATTACCCCCTCGGGTTTGATAATTCACTAGAGTGACTCGCAGAACTCAAGATTCAGGATTAAAGTTTTACTATAAAGAATACAAATCAAGATCAGCTAAAAGATGAGACCCATGAGGTGAAGTCTGGAGACATCCCAAATATGATGCTTCCATGTCCTCGGGATGTGTTACCCTTCCAGCAGTGTTTGTATCACCTACCAGGAAGCTCACCGGAGCTTCAGTGTACAGAGTTTGTATTGGAGTCTCATTATGAGAACATGGTTGAGGAAACATTGGCCATGTGGTTGAACTCAATCTTCGTATCTCCTCCCTGGAGGGGGGGCTGGTATCATGTGGCTCAAACCCATAACCTTCCTCTCACATGATTGGTCTTTCTGATGTGGCTAGCCCTTATCCTGAGACATTTCCTTAACATGAACTATCAGGGTTTGTCATGAATGACAAAGACACGCCTATATCTTGGGAACTTCAAGGATTTAGAGGGTACTTCCCAGGAACAAATTCTTTATTATACAATAACCATATTACTCAAGTCCTCGTTTGGTTGATGCCAGAACTCCATTAACCATATACTGTAGTGCCTTCAAGTAACTATATTGAGAGACCATATAAGAGTATAAACATATAAAAGAAATAAAGTTTACATAAGAATACTACTCACTTTTGTTAGTACCTATTTCAAATTTCTGTAGTTATTTCTGTTAGTCTTAATTTGCCTTTATTTCTAAAGACGACTGTAGTATACTAATTAAGAGCAAAGACTAATGTGAGATTACTTGGCTTTATTTAATAGCTATGTGATTTTGATCAATTTTCTTAACCTCTATATACCTTAATTTTTTTCATCTGCAATGATATAATAGTAATATTTATTACATAGGGTCGTTGTGAGAAAATTCAATGAGTCATTATACGTATAACACATAGAACAGTGTCTGGCAAAGATTAAACACTATATAATTGTTAGCTATTATTATCCCCCCCACCCCATCTTTCCAAGGTAGGAATATATAGCTTCAATATTTTTGTAACTTTATATCTCTAAGCATCTGACTTGTAAGGGGATATCATTTTTTTTTCCTGTTTAGAGCCAAAAACTTTGGGTTAAATCTTCTCTTCTCAAAACCATCCACACAATTCCATCTTTTTTTTGTTGATAAATTCATTTTCAGACTTTCAAAATCCAGCTCAACTGTCACCTTCTGTGAAGCCTCCCAGACCTCTCCTCTTCCCCTATGGCCCCAAATAGAATGCTTCTCATCCTCTCCCAATCACACAGCACTTCAAACACTTGACTCTTCTTGTACTTCTCATGGTATGCTTCTCATCAGTGTTGGTTTATAATCTGTCTCTGCTGATGGAATGTGGGCTCCAAGAGCCAGAGCCTGTGTGGTGCCCACCTCTGAGTCTTGAAGGCTGAACACGATAAAGGGCACAAATCAAGTGCACCCCAGAATTCACGAAGTTCTTCCTATAGATTTAACTTGAACTAGACTCTTCCTTGATCGGGCAAAGTGTTCTGTGTCTGCTCTGTGAGGCTCCCACAACTCTAATAGCTTGCCCCCAGATCATCTCTCTTTGATTAATCTCAGCTTCTACTTCGTATTCAACTCTGCCCACACATTTATGGAGTTCCTAATCTAGAGGTCTAACAGAGAAGCGTAACTGCTCACATTCCCACAATGAAAGGATGGTCTTCTCACTCAGGGACATAAAGACCTCTCCAATAAAGTATATGGCATCAATAGTGAAAGGCCTAAAAGTGATCAGGGAGGAAAGGGGATGTCCATCTTTCCCCCTAGGGGTATATAGTCAACCTCGGAAATGAAAAGAGTGACAAATACTTGGAATCCAGTAGTGGTGTGCCAGACTGTAGTGGCGTCAAAGGTGTAACATATGAAACCGTTGCAATAAGCAGCCTACTTACTACTCAGTGAGAAAGACTGATATGTATATTAAACACCCAATCTTCTTCATTATTAATATAATGTCAGATCCTAGGCATTTGTCTCTCTCCTGATTGCCACATACCCAGTGCAGAAAAGTGGAGGCATCATAAGGATATAGAATTAGAAGACCTTATGTCTTAGTGTAGCTTACTTCTGAAGCAGACCCTGAGACGAGTAGTTTATTTGCAAGGCGATCCCAGGAAAACCTGGTGGGGGAGTAGAGGCAGCAGTTCAGGTAGTAAGGGTGGCCAATGAAAGGTATGTTATCACTATGGGATAACAAGCTTGATCCCAGTAGGAAAATCTGGGAGCCAGTGTTTCTCCCACCGAGGAGTGAGACAACTGGGGTATTTGTGCACCAGTTCCTGCCAGTCATTGGTTAAGAGCTGCTCCAGAAGAGTTATTTCCCAGGCATTTCTGGCCTGCCTCAAGAGCTGGCAAAGCAGGGAACAAAGATAGGAGAAGCATTAGGAGAAGGCGTGCAGTTGCAGATAGTAAGCTGGAAGTCAGTGACAGGTTAAGAGAATGTCGAAAAGGCACCAACAACATCTCCTACACCTAGGCTGCAATCCTGGCTCTGCAACTTATGCCTTTGGACGAGTTAGTTAATATCTCTGCGTCTCAGTTCCTCACTTGTAAAATGGGGGATAAGAACTGCTTTCCAGTGCTGTTAGGATTCTGTGGGATCCTGGATGTAAATTCCCAGGCATACAGTGAAGCCTCAGAAGTCATATGCTCTCACTAAGGCAGTGTTTGATGTATGTGAGTATTTCATTAATTGCCTGGGTAGTTCACTCACTTGATCAATTACCTGCTGTTCCAGGAGGGCTGCCACAGAGTGGGTAGTATAAATATCCCACAGTTTTAGGCTTTGGGTCTCAGGTTCTGGAGCCCTGGGACAGTGTGTTGCTCAGTTAAGAGTGACGGATGGTGGCAGCATCCCCCTGTACTTTAGGGGCATGTAGCCAGCATCACCTGGGAGGTTTGGGATCTGGTTTCAATTTTAGGCTTGTATAGAAATATGTTTTCCCAACTTTTCAGACTAAAGTCCTTTATTGGTCATTATTTTTTTCCACTGATCACTATGCTCACATTAAGATTTTGTCACCTCAAGGGGCATCTCAATTTAAAAGAAGAATTACTTCAGTTTTCCTCATTTCATGGGCAAGGAGAATGCCAAGAAAGAACAATTTACCAGGAATCCCTATGGAGGAAAACTTTTCTATGGCCAAGTTATAATTACATACAGAATTTAGTAACATAATCTCAAATGGCTTATTGACGATTAATGGGTCAATGATGACCTTGAAATGCTACATTGTGGGAACTGCGTGCTGACGTTTTTGTGCATACTAATCTAATTTACTATAACTTGATAAACACACTGAACACTAAATATTGAAAATATTAAAAAAGATGAGCCACATGATAAATTGTCTTTGCTAGTCATCCCAATTAGCAAGGTCCTGAAAGTAATTAGTCTAGGCTGAACAGAAATCAGGCAACAGGGGAGAGTAAAATTTAATCAAACTTGAAATTCTGACCTATTAAACGAGAACAGGTTTAAAACCTCTGATGTTTGTGCTACTTTTCACTTTGGAGTCTATTTACCTGAACAGACCAGTTAAATTTTGCTGTGAATAGATAAACTTTAAAAGGCAGACTTTTGTGTTTCATTTAACTTTAAATGAAACTTTAAAAGGCCGACTTTTGTGTTGGCATTTGATTTCAGTGCTCATCCCTATATCATATCGTCTGGCACAAAGATGCAAATTGTGAAATCTTGACAAGTTTTGGAGCTCTAAGTCAAACACCTCCACTCCCAGCAATTCCTGTAGCCCAGGATTAGTCAGTTCCAGAAACTTTTGTTTCTTCTAGTTTTATTTTATTTTATTTAAAATTTGTTTTCCTCTCATTTACAAAGTACTTTTATTGTTTCTGAGCTATATAACCTCTTAATAATTCTATCTGTAGAAATAGAGACATTTCTGAAAAATGAAACTTCATTGAAATAGAGTTATAAATGTGGCCAATGGATGAGAAATCCCTGTTAATTTTAGTATTACTGTTTATTTAGATATGTTTTATTTTTTTATTTTTATAATTTTTGTGGGGGAATTTTCAAACCTATTCTAATTGAAATTAGAGAGCGTAGTATAATGAATTCTCTTTTACTCATCACCAAGTTTCAGTAAGATATATTTTAAAGGTGAAAAGAGCCTCTGTGAATTTTTATCTTTATTTCCCAAGAGTATAAAACCCTGAAATTACATTTTTTTTACCCTAAAAATAAATGTCTTAATTCTTAGAGATAGTACACTTTTAATTCGTTAGTTGTCCATAGATGTGTTAGAATCTTAGTTCATTTTTTTTTTCCTGGTTCAAATACTGTCTTTGTCTCTGTTTCTCTGTGTCTTCCTCTCTTTCTCTCTCTTGGCTGGTTCAATCTTATACACCAGGGGCTTTCCATGGATTAGAAATGGCCCAGAACACATTACCTTCTTCTGACCCATGGAATGCTCCAAATCCCCCTTGATATAAAGACAGCAGCTGGTCTAGAAGAGATGACCAGAATGGCCAACAGCCTGGGACAAATTTCCAAGGTCAATGAGGAGAGAATCAGATCTGTTCAAACTTTGCTTAACTGGAGGGGGAAAGGTTTCCAGATCAGCGGAGTGTTTCCATTAGAGGCTGGAGGTGAATCTTTATTTCTTTGGGGTAGTTTAGCCATTTGTCCATCAGAATATATGTTTATCGTGAGTCATGAATGAGAGAGAACGAGCTGGGGACGCCAGAATATTATTCTTGTATTTCACTGGAACTATTTATGCTGTGCTGCTTTCACTTACTACCTCCTGTGCGACCACCTGCCAGAAGCAGCCCGCCTCATCGGAGCGCCGTCTGGTATTGCTGGAGCATGAGGGCCTTGGCCTCCCTGCGAAGGTGCTGTATGCTGGCACGGCGGGCCAGCAACCCCTCATGCTTGAACGTAGTTGGCACCCACAGGACGACAGGAGTCATTTATTTTCTGGTCCAAGTATTCTAGCTAAGCCATATCCACTTACAATGAAGTCACGCAGTGGTAGAAAAAATATACCGTCTTTTCAGAAATACATGTTTTTCTCTGTTTAGAAAAGAATGTTTAATTTGTTGGCGAGCTAGTGTAGAGCTATAGTGTGTGTGTGTGTGTGTGTGTGTGTGTGTGAGTGTGTGTGTGTGTGTGTGTGTGTGTATGATAATCAGCTTTAACCTTTACTTCTATCAAATGTGTTTAATTGTATTTTGGATTCAGAGTGAAAGGGACTTTGAAAGGCATCTTCCCAATTTTTTAAGGGAAATTGGTAAAAGGTAAAGAGAGGAACTGTAGGTGAAGAGTAAAAGTAAAATAGGTTTGTTGGTAAATTTTGACAACTCTCCTGGTTAAGTCTAGATAAACTACAACTTCAACAATGAGACTATGGCAGTTTGGAAAGGTTAAATATATTCATTTCCCCCCAACTTTGAATTCCTGACTACAGAGGAAAAAATGCTTCATACAAATAATTTTTCACTTTGGCTATCACTTCCTTCACTATAAAAGATCTAAATGAGAGGCAAATCTGTGATTTTGTGATCTTTGGTGTTTTCTAGCAAAAGCAGTAATCTACTAACTGCAGGTAGTGGTGGTTTATGACACAAAAGGGAGGGGATTTCTCTTTTTTTCCTAATATTCAATTCTATCACTTGGAATTCTAAAGTTTTCTCTGTACAAGGTGCAAAGACGTTTATGAATTTGGATAAGTTTGCTGTCATAACAAGTATACTCAAAATAACTAATGGCATACAACATAGAAATGAGTTTATTTTTCTTTTTTTTTTCTTTTTTATCATCATTTTTTTTAAACATTTTTTATTAGTTTCTGTGGAGTGCAAGGCAGATCTACGTGAGTAGAGAGGCTCCGCTCCACACAGTAATTCAGAGACCTAGTCTGGCAGGGGCTGTGCTGGCTTCTGATAACTCTGTGGGGCTCAATATTCAACAGCACAGGGGACCTCTTATGAGAGGATTTGATGAGTAGGCGTGGAGGTGCCACATTTCTAGGGAGTCACTTCTCATGTACTATTGGCTAGAACTTAGTCTTGTGGTCACAACTATGAAGGGAGGCTGGGACATGTAGTCTAGATATGTGTCCCAGCAGAGATCTCTGCGGCGCTATCCTGTCACTCATTTAGGAAGAATACTAGGACACATTTAATTATAATGTGAGGTGGAGAATGAAAGTTAAAATCCTACTTAGTAAATGTTTAGTAAGCACTAACCTTCAAGGCCTTGTGCTAGCACCAAATAGAATGCAGAAGGTGGAAGGATGCTGGAGTTTCCAATTTGGGAGGAGGGATACTCTAGTGACACGTGTAGTGCCAGGATGAAAACTTTATAGGAGGGCAGCGCTCTTGTTTGAATTGTTTCCAACTGAGTCCACTTTGTCCAAAACACTGCCTGACATACATTGGAATTTAGTAACTATGTGATAAGTAATAAATGCATTTTAAGTCAAGATAGGTCATGCCTCAAAGTCAAAGAGTAGAATACAAGATGTGGATTGTATTAAATTCACTTTTGAAGCTGACATGACAACTACACTAAAGAAGGCATCTAAAATCAGCAAATAATGCTGAATTAAAAAAAAAATAGCAAGGACATGTTTTTCTTCTTCATAAGAAAAGCAGACTTTTCTGAACCTTGACTCTCCTTTCATGCAAACTGAGAAAACTCCAGTGGATGTGCTATAATGAAGGGAAGTTATTCAGTATTTTCAGGCAGTAACAGTCTTCTTTTATCACTCACCATATCAATAATATTTAAAAGGCCCTTCAAAGACACACTTATTAGTAGACAAATGAGGTAATAAGAATTTCTTTTACTTAAGCATGGCCACGTACTGGATTTATCTATCCAGTATGGGTCATTACCAATGTCGTAAGTGTTTCCAGAAGACTTCTGCCATCATTACCAAGTTTTTATTAGCAACTGAAGTGTGAAAAATGTGACAACAGATTTTCTGTCTAAGTCTGCATATCTCTCATGATCCCATATCCTCATTGACCCCAGCTCCAAAACCCTCTTTGTGCTTTTCTGATCCTGAGAGGTGTTTACACGCCATTTTGTAAACAAGAATTGTCAGATGTGTGGTTCCATAATCCGATGCTTTTAGGGAACACATTGTTTGGAATTGTGAGTGTCATTTGAATGAAGGAAAAGGGATCAAGATTTGTGAACTTTAAATACTTCTTCATTTGTTCCTGTAATATACCTCAGGTTGAATTGGTAAGATTCCATTTAAGATGGAGTTGAGAAATGTATTTAGTTTGCAGCTCAGGGTAAATTTCATCTCGAAGTGACCAAATTAATCCTTGTTCAAATGGTTGCTTTGGGATTTTGATATGAAATAATTTCAGTCATTAAATTGTATCAATAAAAAACATGACCACTGTAACTTTTCAAGCTGATTCAAGCCTTGCTGACTTTGAGTTTTTGTGTCTCTATTAGAAAGCTTGCCCTTCCACATCTTTGTCTGCCCGCATCCGGTCTGTTGGGCAAGGTCCACGGCAAATGCCATTGCCTTTCCCAAAGACTTTCCAGATGTGATCTCTTCCTCTTTTAAATATTATTTAATCATGCTTGATAGTTATTTGCCTAATTCTCCCTCACCCTGTTACGTTATCACGTCTCTGTGGATAGGCATTGCTTATTCATCATTTCATTTCTCTCAGAATCCACTCCAATGAGCCGATCATATACTAGTGATACAAATACATATTTAGTTGAACTGAACCCAAGGCATTGTGTTGGAAATGGTGGACAGTTTTAAAATTTCAAAAAGAAGACGTTTGGGGTCCTTCATTAGTAAATCTAATTACAGCTCCAAGTTTGGGTTACACTTATTAGGATAAAATGGTTGACAGTCCTATTTGTACTGCTGGAAGAAAGATATGGAACTGCACCTGGAGAAGACAGCCAAAAGTAGTGACACCATAGAAATTCCATCCATACACTAAAAAAGGAAGCAGTGACTCTAGATTGGTATTTCTAAAGCAACTATCAGTATAAACTTGGGCAAAGTTCTTACATTCTTTTTCTTTCACTTTCGTCATCTGTGACTGGAAAATAATGCTATTTAATTGAAAGGGTTGCTACGAGGATAAAATGAGTTAATAACTGTTAAGTGTTTAGAAGAGTAGATGATACAGCTAATGGTCAATAAATGTTAGCTGCAATTATTGCTACTATTCTTTATACCTTTGGTATTTAAATATTTTTTAAGGATACATGAAACTTTTTTCATTCAGGACTTAGCAATACTTGTATTTTTTGAAGAGTCATACTCCAGTTTTAGGAAATCTTTTTATAACCAGCAAAAATTTCCTCTTCTCTGTTTGCTTTGTTCTCTATTTCTCAAACTTCCGATATTGGATTTGTCAACATTAGAACTCCTGGATCGAGCTGTTAGAGGTAATTTTTCTTGTTTTATACTCAACATGATGGAAAAATTTTTTTTCTGATCCATATATTAAAAATTTTATTTTGAGAATCTTATTTTTCTTGTTCTGTATTCCTTTTTTACTGCAACTTGTTTGGTCTTACAGATGAAATATCTCTGCTTCTCTGATTTACTTCTATTTTTCCAAGGTCTAATTTTTTTCTGTTTATTTAAATTTTCATCTTTCTCTTTCATGTTGCTGGTTTTTGTCATGTGTTTGGTCAGCTTTAGTTGCCTTTTATATTTATGGTATAGAAACATACTACTGGTGCATGTTATGTCTATTATTGTGCAGGTGAAACTATTTTTCTCCAGTGTGTTTTTCCTCCAGATTCCTAAGTGGTATATTATCTTTCATGCATTTAAAAAACTTTCATCTTTTGCTGTGCCAATAACATTGTCTTTTGTAGTTGTAATAATTTAAATAGGCAACAACTCTTTTCTTAATTCTATTAGCGTTATTTTAACAGTTTTCAAAAATGTGTTTGATTCTGGTTCCACTATGGTGGAATAAACCTACACAACCAATTCCTGCAGAAGAAGTTACAAAACCAACCACCTGTGAACTCTGAAAACTAAACAAAAGAGGGAAGATTGTGAATAGGAATCACACTTAGAGAAGTGAGCTGTGAAGAGGCAACTTCTTTGTTAGCAACTTTTCCCCAGGGCGTGTCCTAAGCCTGGATTAGTGTGACAACACAGGCAGCTGGAACCGCAGGAGAAACCCATTCTTCTGGGTGGAGGGACCAAGCAGGGGAGTGGAGGAGTAGGCAGGAGGGAAGAAAGTGGAAGAGGGGGTCCCCCAGTTTCTGTTTATGAAACCACGCAACATGTAGTCTAATTCCTGAGTGATGCATGCAGGAGACATGAGTAAAACAATACAGCAAAGGCTTAATGAGCAAAAATGAGATGTAAAGCATTCATACATAATGCTTACCTGAGCTGAATCCAAACCAGTGTAGAAAGGGTTAGAGAACTCAACTGAAAATTTTCTGCCTGCAGAAGGTAAGGCAGAAATCATGCTTTGAATTTAACCAGGTTGGCTGCCTATTATAAGTGTGAGATAATTAACACAACAACGAGATCCCACTACATACCTATTAGAATGTCCAAAATCTGGAACACTGACAACACCAAATACTCACAAGCATGTTTGGCAATAGGCATTTTCATACATTGCTGGTGGGAATGCAAAATGGTACAGCCATTTTGGAAGATAGTTTGGTGATTTCTCACAAAACTAACCATACTCTTACCACACAATCCAGCAATTGTGCTCCTTGGTGTTTACCCCAAAGAATTGAAAACTGACATCTACACAAAACCCTGCATACAGATGTTTATAGCAGCTTTATTCATAATTGCCTAAACTTGGAAGCAACCAAGATGTCCTTCAGTAAGTGAATGGATAAATAAACTGTGGCACATCCAGACAATGGAATATTATTCAGTGCTAAAAAAGAAATGAGCTGTCAAGCCCTGGAAAGACATGGAGAAACCTCAAATGCTATTGGTAAGGGAAGGAAGCTAATCTGAAAAGCCCACATACTGTATGATTTCAACTATATGGCATTCTGGAAAAACTATGGAGACAGTAAAGAGATCAGTGGTTGCCATGGATTGGGGGTGGGGTGGCATTAGGAAGGATGAATAGGTGAAGCGCAGAGGATTTTTTGGACAGTGGAAATACTCTGAGTGATAATGTACCAATGGATATATATCATTATACATTTGTCCAAACCTACAGACCATACAACACCATGAGTGAACTATAAGGTAAACTATGAACTTTGGGTGAGGATGATGTACAGGTTCACTGATTGTTCTAAATGTCCCACTCCGGTGGGGGATGCTGATAATGAGGGAGGTGATTCCTATGTGGGGGCTGGGGTATACGGGAAATCTCTGTACTTTCCCCTCAGTTTTGCTGTGAACCTAGAATTGCCCTTAAAACTGAAGTCATTTTTAAAGAAAGTAGGAGGGAAAAGAGCCCTACATTGTCCCAAAGTTTCTTTATTTTATGTGAAGTGGTATTAACTCAAGATAGAGTATAAAAGATTAAATATGTAAAATATTATCCCTAGAGCAACCACTAAAAGATACAAAGATATGTAATAAAAAAGAGATATAAATAAATCAAGATAGAATACTAAAAAATATTCAAATAAGCCAAAAAAAGGAAAAAGGGAAAGGGAGAACAGAGGAGAAAAAAGCAGACAGGATACAGAGCACATGAATAGGAAAATGGTAAAGTCCAAACATATCAATAATTAAATATTAATTGTTTATATCTTCTCACTGAAAGACTCCAGTGTATTAGAGTATTGGCAGTGTATTAGAAGCAAGACTCTACTATACATAGCCTACAAGAGACACATTTTAAATATAAAGACAAAGATATATTGAAAGTAAATGAAAAAGTCAATGAAAAAGGTATACCATGCACACAGTAAGCATAATGAGACAGGAGAGGCTATTTTAATATCAAGTAAAATAGACTTCAAGACAAAAAGTATGATCAGAGCTAAGGATGACATAATGATAAAAAAAAAAAGATCATTCACTAGGAAGACATATAACTGTAAATGTATAGTATATGTTTAATAATCGAGTCTCAAAATGCATGAAGCAGAAATTTACAGAAATAGAGAAATAGTGGGGAATGTTAACACCTCTCAGCAATGAATGGAACAACTAGACAAAAATCAGTGAAGATCTAAACATTATCATCCATCTTTAATAGACATTATAGAATACAAATTCTTTTCAAGTGTACGTGGTACATTCACCAAAATAGACTATATGTTTGATTATAAAACAAGTATCCATACGTTTTAAAGGATTAACATTATATGGAGTATATTCTCGGAATAAAAGTAGAAATCAAAAACAATATGATATCATATATATACATATATATATATACTAATATATATTATATACTAATATATATATATAACTAATATAACTAATATATATATATATATTAGTTTTCTATGGTTACTTTAACAAATTACCACAAACATAGCAGCTTAAAACAACACAAATTTATTATGTTACAGCTCTGTAGTTCAGAAGTCTAAAATGGGTCTCACTAGGCAACAATCAAGGTATCATCAGGGCTATGTTCCTTTCTGGAAGCTGTAGAGGAGAATCTGTTTTCTTGCCTTTTCCAGCTTCTAGAGGCTGCCAGCATCCCTTGACTTATGGCCCCTTTCCTCCATCTTCAAAACCAGTAACAGTGAGTATAGTAATGGCATTACTCTGAGCTCCGCCTCTGTCTTCCTTTTCCACTTTTAAGGACCCTTATGATAACATTGGGCCAACTGCATATTCAGGGTAATCTCCCCATCTTAAAGATAGTTGATTAGCCACCTAAATTCCATCTTCACCTTTAATTCGTCTTTGCATATAAGGTAACATAATCACAGGTTCCAGAAATTAGGATGTGGATATCTTTGGGAGGTCATTATTCTGCCTACTATACCAAATATTTGGAAATGAACAAGTTCAAGACACAGATTGGGAGAAGTATTTCCGATAGGCAAAGGGTTTACAGTCAGAATACATAAAAAACTCTTATATGTCAATAAGAAAAACACAGACAACCCAATTTAAAAAATGGGTAAAAGAGTTGCGCAAAAGAGTGAGGGCACAAAAAAGATATAGGAATGGCCAATAAGTAACTCTAAAAATGTTTGATATCATCGCTCACCAGGAAAATGCAAATTAAAATCACAACGAGATACCAGTACACACCCATTAGACTGACTGACATTAAGAAAACTGACCGTACCAAGTGTTGCTAAGGATATGGAAGCACTGGAAAGCTCATGAACTGGTGGTGGGAATGTAAGTTGGTAAATGACTTTGGAAAGCAGCGTTGCAGTTTCACAAAAAGGTAAACATATATCTATCCTATGATCCAGCCATTCTATCCTTATTGTTTTCCAAAAAGCAACAAAAGCGTATATCTATACAAAGGCTTATACATGAACATTAATAACAGCTTAGTTTGTTATAGGCAAAAATTGTAGAAAACAAATGAAGGTGAATGGATATATTGTGGCATGGACACACAATAGAATACACAGAAAGGGACAAACTATTGATATGCACAAAACATGGATGAATCTCAAAGTCATTTTATTGAGTGAAAGGCGTAAGGTAAAAAAAGCGAACATACTGTATGATTCCATTTACGTAAAAATCTAGAAAATACGAAGTAATCTATAGTGACAGAAAGAAAGTAAATGATTGGGAAGGAGTGGAGATAGGGGTGCGTTATAAAAAGGCACAAGGAAAGTTTTGGGGATGGGAATATGTGTAGTCTTGACTGTCGTCTGGTTTTGTGTTTGTTTGTCAGATGTGATCAAATTACCCAATCTAAAGAGGTGCATTTTATTTTACTTTGATTCTACCTCAAAAAGTTGGGAAGTGTTCCTCAACTAATACTAATTCTCCTGATTGATCTTTTATTCCTTTTTGGGTGACAAGGCATTTGGTATTTTTCACTTTTCCTTTTCTTCCCCTGGAATGTCCTTCCCTTCCCAATTTTCATAGGTCTGTAACTAAAAAACTCCATAAATCTGATTAAGCATCTTATTTAGCAACTTCTGCTGCTCTGATGTCAACATTTTCCTGATATTATTTGTAATACCTCTCTTTCCATTAGGGGTGAGTGTTGGTTTGGTTCCTGCGTTAGTGTTTATGGCCTGTTCTCCTCAGTCACAGCTTCCTCAATCATGACTTCTTCAGTCATCTCTCAGTGATGTGAACTATATGAAGAATAATTTTTGCAGCAAGGTGGTATACTTTTCAAGCATTGATAAAGCTGAAAATGTTCTTTCTCATTCATATATTAATAGCAAGTTGGAAAGGGAGAGGAAAGGAAAAAACATTGAAATATCTAATATGTTTTAAGCTCCTTAAAAAGCCATTATGGCGTTTATTTCTTATATCAACACTGTGAGATAAGTATTATCTGTTTTACAAATGAAATATTGTTAATGGTTGGAAACATGGAGTATTTTGCTTATATATCTACTAAATGCAAGAACAAGGGACATGCTTTGATCCCTAGTTGTACTCTAAAGCCCCTCTTTTTTCCTCTCCATCACCCTTCACCACAATTTGTTTTCCCACGTAGAGGAATCAGTCAGTAGGTCCTTGCCTTCTGCAGCCCTCTCAGCATCAGAAGGGACATCTTCTTCTTGCTGACGTACAACCACTCACAGATCCTCACCAAAGCAAGCAATCTGTTAGGAGCCTCCCAGCTAGCCGCTGGAATGATAATAGCTATCATTCATTGAGCATCGCTAGTGCTAGGTGTGGTGCCAAGTGCTCTGCTGTATACATACTTTCTATTTTATAGATGAAAACACTGAAGCTGCCTGATATCATTTGGCTGGTAGGTGGTAGAGCCAGGATTGGTCTGCATGTCTCTCCAAGTCCATGCCTTAACTATTACCATGTACCTATGCCTTTAAAAAGTCAGTATCTGGTCCTTGGGCACACATATGCCTACCTAATCAAACTCTGCCATTATTCTCCATTGTGTTGGTTTATAAAGTTTGGGTGAATCTCGCCCTTGGCTCTCTGATTAGCTCTTAATTCCTCCTATTGAGATTGGAACTTCCCTGAATTTCAGCGCATTTTGTTGGATGTCGGGTCTGACCTACCTCAAACATCCCAACCATGGCATCACCACCCTCTGAACACGCCAATTTTCGACTGACATTGCATTATATGTTAAGATGTGAGAGTGAGGAGAAGGGAAGGAACAGGCTGGAGAGTTTCTTAGGTTGTCTTTCCCTTATTAATTTTGAGCCATGTTATACTTGCTAAGTCATTTCCATGAACACGAGGAGAAATAGGCTTTGTTGTATAAACAAAACCCATTAATTGAGAGTGTGAATTCTGATGGCATGTTTGTAACAACGAAACTTTATTAAAAGGAGACAATCGGGATGACCTGTGGAATAGGAACTTAGTTGTAGTTTCTTCTCTGGTTGATATATATATACTTCTAAATACGGGTCTTTCTTTGTTTTAATTTTTTTTTTTAACTTTTATGTATTTTAAGTGTGTTTTTCCAGGATCCATCAACTCCAAGTCAAGTAGTTGTTTCAATCAAGTTGTGAAGGGTGCAGCTCACAGTGGCCCATGTGGGGATTGAACCTCCAACTTTGTTGTTAAGAGCACTGTGCTGAGCTAGCTGGCTGCCCTGTTTCTATTTTATTTTATTTCATATTGTTCTTTCACTAATCTTCTATAACTTTATGTGCTTGTTAAATCTATTTTTGCCTCTAACTCTGGATTATCAGCTGCAGATGCTAAAAAATAAAAAGGTCTTTATTACATCATACATTATTGCTATGTGTGCACCAGGGTTAGTGAAATATGGTGGTCATTAAGTATCCATCTTCACTGAACAGTATTTGTTTAACTACCCAGGCTTGGTTCGTAAAATCCTTGTCTTTGTCATATGGACAATTTATAAAATCCCTCATTTAGAACTTTCCCCCGAGGTATTCTTAACCTTCCTCAATTAAATGGGTAGGGAAAATAACAACTATAGGCTATCAAGAATATTCACGTAAGTGAAAAGTCCTTTATTTATCCTTCAATCAACAAATACTTGTTTGTTGATTAATATTTAGTATTGGTTTTATATTGGTTTATGAATTCAGATTGTTTTACGTAATATTTACCATCATAGTCTACCTTTGAAATTTATTCTTCAGAGAGAAGTGGGACAATATTTATTGAGTACTATGCTAGGTGAATCACATCATGCACTTTAGTTATTTCTCAGTACTAGTTAGTCACACCTCAAATTTCCGTAGTCTCAAGTAGTGGTCATAAATCTGAAGATTTTAAAAACTTTCTCTAAAATAATTTTTTCTAAAAATAGTTCTCTAAAATAAATCCATGATTTCCACTGAGTATATGTAAATAATTAACATCGAGGCACTTCATCATTTCCTATGTGCCATTTGTCAAACTACTATGCATATTAACCAGGAAGAAGATGATGTGACACTGATGTAGTTGCATCGTTGGTTAAGTTACTTTATGTAAAAAGTAATATTCTGGGAGGATGGACCAATTTTCCACATCAAATTGCTCCATTTTAACATGGAGTTAAATATTTGAAGATCTGAGTATAACATAAAAATACCACTCTTTTACTTTATTCTCATTATGTGTACTCTACATAACATTCATGACATTGAATTTATTTTTAATTAAAGTTTATTGAGCTGACAATTGTTAGTAAAGTTTTACATAGATTTTAGGTGTCCAATTCTGTAATACATCATCTATATATCACAGTGTGTGTTCACCACCCAGAGTCAGTTCTCCTTCCATCACCATATATTTGATCCCTTTTACCCTCATCTACTGCCCTCCTCCCCCTTTACCCTCTGGTAATATGACATTGAAATTGATTGATTTTTTTTTGAGGGGGGGTTTAATTTTCCAGAATGTGAACTCCTTAAAGAAGCTCAAGACTATTTAGATCACTTCTTTATCCCCAAAAACTAACTCAATAAGTGTTTATTGAATGAATCACTTATGTAAAAGAACTCTTCTTACAAGGCAAATAATGGTAAATATTTAAACAATACCACATTGCTAGCTTTTAAAGTAATTTCTCTACAGGTTTAGTGAATGAGACAAGCCTGTAAATTATGGTATAATAACTATGGTATTTAACTTTAATTTTCCCATCCCTGGTTCTCTGTCTTCTTTTTAAAACTTTGTACACTAACTTGATATGCTTTTCCACAAAATTCAACATTTAATTTTTTTAAGACAAATTGTGGAGCACGATTAAAATTTGAATCATGGTATGCACTATATCTAAGCATCCTAGCCTATGAGTAATGATTTTCCTGTAATATATTTGTGCCAGTTCTCATGTTTGGAAATTTAATAAAACTATTCATTTGCTTTGTGTATTAGTTCACCGTTGACCCTATAACAAACTACCACAAATTTAAGTGACTTAAAAGAACACAAATTCATTTTCTTACAATTCTGAAGGCCAAAAATCTGAGATCATTTCCAATGGGCTAAAGTCGCGGTATCACAAGACTAGTTCCTTCCTGTGTCTCCAGGAGAGAGAATCCATTCCTTGCCTCTTCCAGCTGCTACAGGCTGCCTATATTCCTTGGCTCCTGTCCTCCTTCCTTCATCTTCAAAGCCAATAGTGCAGCGTCTTGCTTCTGTTATTACACTGCCTTCTTGTGTAGTCAAATCTCCCTCTACCTTCTCTTACGAGAAAATCTGTGATTATATTTACAGCTCATTCAGATAATCCAGGAAAATCTCCCCATCGCAAGATCTTTAACTTAATCACACCTGCAGAGTCTGTTTTGCCATATAAGGTTGTATTCACAGGTTCCAGGAATTAGGACCTAGATATCTGATGGGGCTGAGGGGTGGGGGCATTATCTAGCCTACCTCGCCCTTCCCTATTAATTTAATTTCTGTACCAAATCTATAATGCTATTCTAATAAAAAAACGTTTTAAAATATGTACCAAAACATTTATTTTCATTGATGCTATTAACTACTTTGTGTTTTAAAGAGTTAAATAATGTTAATAAAAACACATTGTATTTTCACAGAAAATATTTTTAGCAAGTTGTCATCTCCAAAATATCCTGAATCTGTTCCTTAGTGGTGATATTATGGAAGACGGTGAAAGGTCAGAGGGCTGGAGAGGCAGTTAGCTTGGTCAGTGTACTCTTCACAGCCCAGAAAATAGCAACCCAAATTGATATTATTTATTTCATTCTTCTGACAGTCCTCTCCTTCTGTTAGCTCTTTTATTCATGAAAGATGGAAATGTTAAAACCAAAAAAAACCATATGTGTTTACTCAATTTTACATTCCCACTTGGACTGACGGACTGTTGCTAATATGCCACACCCTCTAAAATGCCCATCTCTGCCTTTCATAGGCTGGCTCCTGGTCTCTGGGAAGCTCTATCAACTCTTTCACTGACAGCAGGTTCTCAGCCTTCAGAACAGTTGCGGAGTCACTGTCTCAGGGAAGCCCTGAGGGCCCCTGCAAGCCCCTCCCACATGATTCAACATGCCCTGTCCCGTGTAGCTCTCCTATCACTCATCATCCTAAGTCACAACGTTATTCTATTGGTCCTTCTTTTCCTCTGGGTTGTGAGCCCCATAGGGTGGGGACTGTGCCCTTCATATTGTGACACCTCAGGTTCTGCCTAGCCCAGAGTAGATGTTCACCAAGCGTGGGAAAATAAGTAAAGGCTTGTTCTATAATTACGCGCTGACTGAAGTTTCATCTACCAACAAGTTTACTAATTTCACCAACTTTTCTCACATGGCAAATTTTGACTCATGCACGTTCTGTAGAGTGTGAGGTGCAGTGAGAAAATGGGAAAAGTTTCTCATTCATCAGTGTTCATAGGATATGATAAAAACAGAAATATGTAACATATTTTATGTATTTTTGGGGTGGAATCATATGGATCAGATCATATATTGGCACATGAATTTGTGGTTCTGGCCAAATGAGATAGTCATGATAGAACAAATATGTGTCCCCCTGAAAACAGTGTCAGTAGGTCATATACATTCCACCTAAGAGCTCTGACAAAGGAACTATTTTTATATAAGCGTACCTCAGTTACATGTTACCACACATAATTAAATAAAATTTTACTTTTGGTGAAAACATTTATTGTTTAATGCTTTTATAGCTAAATCGATGAATGTACTTTTTAGATAATCCTTGTAGAATCTCAGAATATTGGGACCGTGAAGGACTGTAGACATTGACTTTGTGTGTTATTTTTAAGATGAGGACACATATGCCAATAGAGGTATTGATTTGCCCCAAGTCATAGCATCACACCTGGGATTAGAATCCAGTCTTCCTGCCTAATTAGTCTATTGCTATCTCTAGTACACCATAATGAAGTAATTTAAACATAGGTTTCAAAAGTCATTAGGTCTTCCATAATTATAAACCAGATACATAATTTACATTTTCCTCTATTTTGTGGTGAGAAGCAGTGAAAAAACACTAGGTTGGGATCACGCAACTTGGGTATAGTGATGGAGGTTCTTTGTTGTAGCCCACAGAATTCAGTTTGGCTCACTGAGGCAGGAAGGGAGAAAGACCCCGAAACATTGCAAAGTGGCACCGATAAGACACCTGCTGCCCCTGCCATGGACAGGGAACTGCTGAATCAAGAAGCCACCTCTACCCTGAGCAGGAAGTTGCCGAGTTAGAAAAATGCTTGGGAAATTCGGAGGTTGCTACCATAACTCCTGGCTCCAAAACCCTAATGCTTCTGTCACAATCTGCTGTCCCTCAAATGGATGCCCTGTACCCTCTTTCGCTCTCTCTCCCTTCCATGTAAATTCTATCTCAATGAAAATCTCACCTAAGTTCATCTGAACAACAGTGCCTAAATCATACGCAGAACCCTCTTTGCAAACAGTGTGTTTAACCTTAGAAAAAGGCCCACTAGAACAAGTTAAAATGGCTGATGAGTGAGCCAATCCCCAGTATGGAACACCCTGGTTTTAATCTTTCTTGGATGATCATAGGACAACTTTTAACTTCTCTAAGCCCCAAATAAGACAATTGGTATGAAAACAGTTTTTCAGAAAGAGAAGCAAAATGCTAGATATTTAGTATTATTCTCTGTCGTTTGTCCCTCCTAGCTATTCCTACTTCTGCTTAGCCTATGTGTAGGATGAAATACAACTCTCTTACTAGAATATCACCCTTTTATTCAATCCCCAAATATATCTGCCCATGAAAATAGTACCAAAGGGGAATATGATATCTTTAGCTTGGACTTATTTCCATGGCTAAGTTTAGAAAAGTATTTTAATGAGTCTTCTTGTTAGCAGGCTATAGCTTAATGCCATTTGGCTCTCCCTGGAGACTCTTCTAAAATTATTCCTGATTTTGAGACTTATTTTACTTTAAAGTAAGCTGGCATGCTCTGAGTCTTCAGCTGGTTTATTAATTGCCTAGTGAGGAATGAGTGACCTTAGAAAACTTACTGGTGTCCTTCGGCAAAATTTTGGCCTATTAAGAACATTTTAAAACCAAATTGAGAACCTAACTTTCTGGTCTGAGAAAAACTGACCCTCCATTTGGACACTTACCATTTTCCAGTCATCTGGTCTGTTTCATGCACTCTGTGACAGTCCATCTTGATCTCAGGTTGCTGCCCTTTTTTTTTTTCACTCACCTTCCACCCCTTTTCACAATCTTTGCTATGACTCCCCCCATTATTTTTATTTCCAGGGCTATATAAAATAAAATTGTAAAGTGCATACCTACATATGCTCTTTACGTTCTCTTGGATAATGAGCCATCGCTACTGTGGGTAAGAAAGCTGATCACTGATTCATTTTGTGGGGAAAACATGACAAATTAATTTTCAGTATTGGTAGGTACTCATACTTACACATCCCTGTGCTTAAAATAATATTTCTTGCCATCTGAAAAATGAATTCAACATTATGATGTGTTAAACATTGCTTAATGGATTATGAAGCTTTCTGTAAAATGTAGGTTATCTCAAATGTGACTGTATAGTGATAATGTGACCCTTTTCGGAATATGTGCGGGTCCTGGGCCAATCTCTCAGGTCTTCCACTTCCCTTTGTATAAAATGGGATGAGTTTCATCTCTAACATTCTACCAGTCTGTGACTTGTGAATGTTTAGCTACTCAGTTAAAAGTGATGACTCGTGCCTTCTTCACTGATCTATCTCTAAACAAGGATATTAGGATATAGGACTAAAAAGGACATTACTAAATTCTCCTTTCTATCTTTCTCCTCCTTCTCCTCTCTCCTTCCTCTGCCATCTATCTCTTCTCCCTGCACTAATAGATTTTAAGATTATAAAAAATAGACTCTAAGGAGCTGTCTTTCTTTCCACAATCAGAGCTCGACGTGGACACGGCCGGCTGTTAAGAGGTCAGAGCAGAGTTAGTTGTGAGCCGTACTTTTCCTGTGGAAGGAGCAGGTCGTACCTCACCAGAACCGTGCCAACAGGGAAAGTTTCACTTTCGTCCTCAGGCTGGTTGCTCTTCATGAGCAGTTACATATTCAAATGAATGTGTCAGGCACAAGAGTCTGGTGCTTGAGTTCCTGCTCGGCCCGATGACATTGATTTGTGAGCATAATGCTCGGCTGCGGGATGTGTGACAGATAAATTTTATCAAAATTAAAGCACAATTAAACATTTCATCTTCCTAATTACTGGCTGTAGATTCAGCCTGATGACCATGTGCTGTAAGAAATCAGCGACCATTACACATTTTAATGGAGCACAGCTGTCTTACAGCTTGGTAATATTTGCACAGTGCCACAGAACTGTAATTTATGATAAAAAGAAAAAATGTGTATTGGTGCTTTTTTGCCAAAATAGATTAAGGATTCATATACTTTAATGAGATTTGGACCTAGTGTTGGATTATCGTTATAAATGATTTATGTGCATGTTGGTGGACTCCTGTAGTTTGGAGTTGATTTGTGTTTTGGTCTACCAATATGTAATTCCATATCTATTCTGGAGCCAACATCTATCACTTTCCCCCTCTTCTCTTTCTTTTGCGTCTTATATTTCTTCCGCCTCTCACAAAGAAGGGCACATGAGAAGGTAAAAGGCAAAGGGAGGAAAGGCCTTGTTGAAAACAACCAGAGCTCCTTTCAGACTCATTGGGGAGCAAGTTTAGGGATGAGTGGAGGTGCCGCTGACTGCCGGGCCTCTCTCACCAGCCCTGGCCTTAGGTACAGCCGGGAAAATCAATGCCCACTGCGGGCAGAGCAGCAGGTGGGCCCACAGGACCAAGCCTGACTGCAGAGTCGGCCTTTTGTGCTTCTGAGAAGAGGGTGACTGACAAACTCTTCTCTGTTTCTTCATTTGTAAACTGGGTGCAGGGGAGGACTCATTTCACCCTCCCTTACTGGGATTCACAGGAGTACTAATGAGGACGATGATCAATTATTTGTAATGATAAAAGGCGTCCTGGCAGAGCTACATCTCCTTACTGTTGCCACTGTAAGCACTTCCAGGCTGTGAATTTGGCCCTACTCACTGTTAACGACTGTTGGTATATGTCTCTTTATCACCATTCTTACTGGAAAAACATTCGAAAGTGCATGTTTGTGAATGAATTGCTCTCAACAAATTGGTCACCAGGAGGGCCACGAGTAGTGAAAAACTGTGCGTGGAAGTTGTACGTAAACTGTTTGTGCCTGGTGCATGATTGTTATTGACAAATTGGGGAGTAGATGTAAATTGTTATATCTGATTAGTAATTATTGTGATGGTTAAATTTGTCCAGGCAAGTTGATGCCATAATCTCCAACCCTCTTTATATGCAAAGGATACATATATGTTCAGAAATATTTCTTTTTCAGAAAGCACACTGTAGATGAGAGGAAAAGGCGAGATACCAGAATCTAGACGAATCTGCTCAATTTAGGTGTTAACTTGCCTACTGAAAACAGAGAACATATCCTAATGAATTCAGAAGGCCTAAATATACATATGTAAGAGGGAAAGAAGAGCTCATCTTTTTATCATCCCGATCTTCTCCAGGCTTGATTTATTTCGGCATTCATATGCTGGAATGTTTCATACTGTACCAGGTTGCATATGCTTGCACACTAATTCTCAATTGCCGTATGCAGTTTGTGACAACCATCTGCTTCGACCTCCCTTTGAGTTCTTTCTCCCACTCAGCCCAGCTGAAGTAAAAATATGGACAGAAACAACTTCTGCAGGGAAATGAAAAAGTTAATGGGAGAGTTAAAGTTATATTGTGTATCTGCCTTTCGCATGGATGTGCTCCTGCAACTTATGCTCCACTTATCAAATATTTCTGAAGTGCAAAGCCTGACACTTAGCAGAAAGCTGTAAAAAATGCCATGTTTCTTCTGACAGTCTTGGCTGTGGAGGAAAGGTAAGAATAAAATATGTACATCTATGCACGTGCTGGTGCTGGAGCCTGCTCGTACTGCTCCAGCAACCTAGACTTACAGTATGTAGCACCTTGTCACACACCAGAGGGTGAAGGCAGGGGTGGGGGTGGGGGAGGAAAGAAGAGAGAGGCAAGCCTATTTGAAAATGCCTGGAAAAATCAACAACACATTTTGGAGTTAGATTTGAAAAGGAGTGATGATATATATTTCCTAAAAATCATTGAATTAGGATATAGGAGGAAGAACTGCCATAATTACAGGGCTCAGATCTCCTATCTTTATGCATGGAACATGAAAAGACAAAACAGGGAAAGGTGTCTGAGAATTTTAAAAACAGACATGAAGTTGGTGTATTTGTGTTCGAGAAATTTACAAAAAGTGCTTGAGTTAGTAGAAAACATACCACTATCATGAAAGTGGTTGTGTTTATTGTGCTTCATCAAAACAAAGGAACCAATTGTATCAGAGCTGATCGCAAGAATGTTGAAAAGTGAAAAAATTATGTCTTAAAAACCAGTGAGAAGTTCTCTTTCTCTCTCTCTCTCTCTCTCTCTCTCTCTCTCTCTCTCTCTCTCTCTCTGCCTCCCTCTCCCTCCCTCCCTCTTTCTCCTTCCCTCCCTCTCTCTTTCTCTCTCTCTCTCTCTTTCTCTCTCTCTCTCTCTCTCTCTCTCTCTCTCTCTCTCTCTCTCTCTCTCTCTCCTCCCTGTTTTCCCTCCCTCTCTCTTTCTGTCTGTCTCTGTCTCTTCCCAAGTTGATCAAAGAATGACATCTAGATCTTTCATACCATGACCATGTGTCTAACTTTAAGAATAAAAGAAAAAAGACCCTGAGCATAAAAAGAATGGATGGTATGGGAAATTTATGGGAGAAGCAGCAGAGAAGAAATATAGAGAGAATGAGAAAAGAGAAAAGAATAAACTGGATATGTAGAGGGAAGCATGACAGAGCAATCTGAAGTAATACTGTTACACAAATATCAGAAGACCTCCATCATAGTCTCTGTCTCCCCAAATCATTAATATGTGTAACAGGAAAAGCACAAAGTGAGAACATGACATGGAATTGGCAGATAAAAAGAAATGTCCTGAATATAGCACAGATGAGTTTCAGATGGAATCAGATATAAAGCCCGGTGAATCATTATTAAAATGGGGAAATATGAGTTCACTGTGTTCTCTTGGAGTCTGAACCACCAGATTCTGTCTAATTATAATTGAGCACTTCTAAAAGCCACAAGTCATACAAATGTTGCTTGTTGCATTTTACCCTTTTCTTTAAATTTAAGTGGTTTATCAGAAGAATTTCAGTATAAATATATCAGAACCAGGTTATATAGGTGGGATATATTACCTTACAATTATTGAGGGGATTTTAAAATCCTTTTAAGAAATCCGAAGGTAATAATTAATGACCAATTATATAATGGTATATAGTATGGGCTTTGGAATCAGACAGGCTGGGTTAAAATTCAACTAGAGTTCTGACTCTGCCATTTATTAGCTTCTGAATTTGAGCCTCAGTTTTTCTATTTGTAAAATGACTGAAAAGAGCACCTATCTTATTGTTAGGGTAAAGTGAGAAAGTATGTGTACATCACCTAGTACACTGCTTAGTTCATAATAAATGCTCAATAAATAATAGTTACTCCTATTTCTGTCAAAAGTCTAGAAGAAACAAATCAACAAAGCTTCATGGGGTGTGAAAAGGGAAATGTTGAAAATTGACCAAGGACAGTTTGTGGTGGACGGGGCAAGTGGGGACATGAGGTGTTAAACTTGGTGACTCCAGAAAATAAGATCGTTTTGTCATTCATTATATGATGGTGAAGCTTAAGTATTAGGATTATACATGCCACTGAGTCTTTTGCAAATACTCTATAAAACCACTGTACGTGGTTCCATTTCTGGAAATGTAATTGCTTCTCTACCAGATTGAACTGGTTTGTTTTATGAAAGCTAAGCTTTGCTACCTTTTGTTGATTAATGTTCGAGATCAGTTTGAAATATGTGTGCACGTGTGTGTGTAACATATGTGAATACATAGGTACATATATTTCATAATATTTTAAAGAAACCTTTTGTAATTTGGATTTTCAAAGGTGGTCTGTCTCTATTTTGTTTCTCTTAGTCTCTTCCAGAAACTGAAAGACTTGATTGACTTTGTTTTTATTTTCAGCTAACTGGTTTCATCTACTTTGATCTGTATTATACCGCAGAATTTTTGGGTGCCTGGTGTCTAAAACACATAGGTCAATTTCAGTACAAGACTATCATTTTACTATTTAGTCAGTATTTTTACAAACTCCACAGTAACCAGCCTGTTGACACAAGCACAGTGCAACGATTATCCTCTACAAATATTCCAATACGAAAACGTTTTCTTCAGACGCTGTGCACCTATCAGTCACCAAGGGGAGCCCAGCACCCGCCTGCAGGGCTTATGAAAGTTTGAAGGGGAGGAAGAGGAGCTGTAGCTTGGGGCTCTCGTTAATGACTACAGAATCCTCACTCTGCAGCCAAGCCTGGCAAAGTCCGCAAGAAACAGCAGGGCTTAAATAGCTCACCGCTAGTCCTAGCAGGGTTCTTGTCAGTCAAATATATTCACTGCGTACCTATTGTGTGCAGAACGCGTGATGCACTTGCCAATTCAGCACTGAGAGGTTGGTTTAGCTCTTTTTATCTTTATGACCTGCAGACTGGTAACAGCATTTCTAGCAGTATGTTCATTTTAAGAATAATTTATTCCAATAAAACAAGGTGGATGTTCCCTAGATATGGCCACCATATGCCCTGAATTTTCTGGGATAATCCTGATTTCATGTAATTTTATTTTCATCCCAATAAAGGCAGTTAGTGAAATACATAATGAAATGTGATTTCAATGTTTCGTATTATTCTGAGATTTCGTATAATGAATTGGCATATCAGAAAGAAATATTTGGCGAGGTTATGTTTATGGAGTTCTAGTTTAGAAAATGTGGTTACTGGAGAGGACGCTCGTTTTCCTTATAAAGGGATGTAATTTTTCCTTCTTACATGAAAACCATGCTATTTCAGGAAGGCGGGCTAGCATCATTGATGGTTTCCCAGCTCTTCTGTCTCCTCTCTCAAGGACCATTGAGGGTTACACTCTGATACAGTCATGGATCTTACAACTGTTAGGAATCTAAGTTTCAAGCAATAGAGACACCAGCTCAAACTGACACAAATGACAGAGGAGATTTATTAGTTCACATACTTGAAAAGGCAAGTCAGGGCTGGCTGTCATTGAGACTTAACCGGGAAAATTGAATGACATTGTCCAGGACTGATCTAATCTCAGTTTCTCTGTTCTTGTTGACTTCATTCCCAGACTCCACACAGGGCATCCGATAGCCCTCAGCTGCCTCACAGTCTCAAAATGGCCCCAGCAGCCCTAGTCCCTAGATCTTCTCATGCATTAGTAAGGAAAAGAAACTTTTCTTTGGTAGCCCCCATGGAAGAGAGACACTGTTCATTCCCAGACGCCCAACCAAACATTTCCTGTGCTTCATTGGCTCTGCTCAGATTCTATGCCCTGTCCTCAGCCAATTACTTGGCTACAGGGGTGGGATTCATCGTAGTTTTAAGCCTATCAGTTTCACTTTAATATTTGGGGGTGAGGTCAATTTTATTAGGCCTTATCATGTGATTAAAAATGGTCCCTCCAAAGCAAAATTTGGGTTCTGTTACCAGGAGAGGTGAGGGATGCTAGGAAGAATAAAATCACATATGTCTACTGTTAAGTCTCCGTATTTGTACGTACCACGAAAACATAATTTCCTAGAATAAAAGAGCATGAAATGAAAAAAGAGTCATATTATCTGTGGGTGTTGAATGGTCAGCCAGACTCACACACTAGCTGAAAGTTTTTCTCCAAGACCAGGCACAAGCTCATAAGATTACATTTCATGCCTGAACTAAAGTGCTACAGAGCTCGTCAGTTTGACAAGTAAGTGGTCAAAATCACATATGTTAAATGAGGAAATTCCAAGTGGGCAGAACAAAAAAATATAACAACATCCACATTTATTTTAAAAAGCATGGGGATTATGATTATTCCATAATCAGTCTTGAGATCTGTTCAGTCTGTTCAGTCTTGAGATCACTGAACAGAGAGGAACATTCTAGAATTAAGGCTCTAATATAAACCCTTAATATGGTATCTTTCAGACTTGTTCCATTATGAATAGCACCTGAGGGGGCTTCTTTAAAACTCTGATGCTTGAGGTCAACCTCAAATCTTCTGAATCACTATCTCCATGGGAAGGGTCTGATAATCTGTATTTTCAAAAATAGGCAATTTGGGGAAACATCTTATTCTATACCTCCGACTATCTACTGTTGAAAGTCACATGAATTCATGCAGAACTGGGAGGACACCACTCAGAATTGCCTTCTTTATTCATTCACTCAACAGATATTTATTTTACATTTATTCTGTTCTAGACACTATGCTTCTAGGCAGTAAATGCAGAGGAGACTAGTCATATAGCTTCTGGTTTCATGGAATTAGGGAACACATTAAGTGAATAAGAAACACATAGATATATGATTCTAGCTGTGATACTACAAAAGAGAAGTATAGGATACTAAAATAATAATTAGGAGACCTGAGTCATCGAGATATCCTTAACTATTTGTCCTTTAGTCTGTCCAAGTGTGTGCTACAATTGAATCTCCAGCGGTAGAAAACAAATATTAGGGTAAGTCCAAGGTAAACCATACTCCACTGCAGTATGACTAAAGAAACAAACTAGCCCAGATAGTGTAACTTGAAGAACATCACATAAACAGATCTTGGAATAACAACTCCCTCACTAGTGTTTATCTTCATGTATCTCCCCAATTAATGTTTATTTAAGCTGAGAGCTGAAGCTGTTTCTTGGTTTCAAAGACCAAATTCTCAGAACTAGAGTTGCTGATTTTACTATCTTCAGCATTTACAATGGCAAAGTCAAGCTCATATACGTAGATATGAATGTTGGTGCTATGTGTTTGAAGCAGGCCTTGCAGACCACTCCCATTTAGTCAAATAGATCAAACTTTCCTTTGATATTTCTCTCATGTAAAATTTGAATATCACAAAAGCTCAAAGCAGGTTTTTTGTTACTTGTATTCACAAGCTTAGATGACTTTCTATTCTATTTCTTTTCTAGTATTCCTGTTTCAGTGTGATGATTCAATAGTGAGTGAAACTGTGGTCTTAGAATGATTGTTTTATAGATGAAAGTTAGTGTTGAGATTACTACAAACCTTCATTTTAAATACGAGACTCCTGAAGTTTGCATATTCAAATAACAGAGTAGAAATGAATATTTTGACTTCCTGAACATACTTTCAGCTCTCAAGTTGGTATAGAAATTGCAATTCTATTACTTCTGTTGAGTTGAAATTAAAATAGTGTATAGTGCAAATGCTATTTTTAAGGCAATGGTCTAAGAAAATCAGGTGATTATAACACACAGGTGAACATATATTTCATTTCAGGTTCATAGTTAAATTTAAAAAAATTCTCATCTCACTAACATCCAGGATTTTAATACTGTTACTGTTGTTGCAAATCAGCTTCTTGTTTTCCTCCAAAATAGTTTATTATACAACATATAACTTAACTCAGACAGGATTTTTTTTTACAAAACTATCAGATTTATAAAACCCTGCTTAGAGACTGAATTACATTGATCAAAGTTGCCATGTTTTCCTGGCATCTTAAAAATATAACTCAAAATCTCTGTTCATTATAAAATGTATGTCACTAGGTTAAGTTTATGTTTCTGGAGTAGGACGCTAATAGTCTTTAAGCCACCTCTTCTTTGCACAAAATTAGTTGCTTGTTTTTCATAAGTGTATTTCGAGTTTTGCCTACTTGAAACTAAAATGTCTTCAAGAACTTAAATTTAATCAACAAATTGATATTTTGGTTTCATAGCCTAGGCCTGGTTGGGGTTTTTGTTGTTGTTCTTGCTGTTTGGTTGTCTTTTTTTGCTTTTCTTCCAGATGTTTCATAACATAAAAATATACCGATGGAAAATCCTATACAGCATAGGTAAAGGTAACTACAATCAGTAGACTTATTGGCAATTTTTAAACAATCTCTTGTCTGAGTAATACCTGGCTTAGATACTAGTATCAGCATAATAAGATGTAATTCTTAGAGGGAAACTCCTTGGGAAAAAGTCAAAGACAAAAACAGAAAAAACAAAAATAAAATGATTGTCTACTTGTTGAGAACTGGGTTTTTGGCGGGGGTTCAGATGATGTGTTGTTTGTCAGGCAGGAGAGGATAGGCAATGAGCAAAGGAAGACAAACTATGAAATGAAGAGACAGAGACCTGATCATATCATTTGAATTCCTTGCCATATGCAATTTCAGACTTCCCAAATTTATAAGCCAATAAAGTCCTTTTTTAAAATTTAAGTTACTTTGTGTTTGGTTTCTGTCACTTGCAACCAAAAATCCCAACTAATATATCAGGTGTTGAAAATAAATACCAATGATGCAAAGTTCTATTTGTGGTTATGAGAGAATGAAAATATACCACAATGTGATTATATATTCATGATCTTTAGTAGCAATATTATAAAGTTTGGTAAGATGATACTTCCTTATAAATTTAAAGCTAATGACTGAGAAAGTGGGTTAGAAATGATAACAGTTTTATCGAAGTCAAAATAACAAACTAAGATAAAGTTTTCATGCTTTTAATTTGATAATTACTTTGTAATTACATGGTATAAGAAGACCACTTCCCCACATTCTGCAACCCCTTTTTATAAGAAAAAGACAAATGAACAGAATTCAACCTAAGATATATTGTGGATGCTTACCAGTGTTTAATATAGTCAACTTGATGTCCCAAACCATCTGCATTTAAACACAGATGACCCTAAGTTCAGCAGGTCCCATTTCCTAATACGTGGAACTGTATATTATACATCTGGAGACTGCTACTATAAAAAAAGAAAATTAAAAACTTTGAGCACTTCAGCTATCCATAAAATTATTGAATAATCCCAGATAACTGAGACCCTATGACAGATGACAAAGTGTTAATGATTCTTCAGGAAGAAAAAGATAACTTGATTGCAAGAAGGATTGTATTAGACTCTCTGGAGCTTTTAAAGACACGTTTCATTCTTGTTTGGTATTTATTGCATATGTGGGACAAATGCATTCAACATTTTAGTCCCTTGTTTGTTTCCTGACACCTGTGTCATTTAATGAAAGTTTGTACTTGTACTTTATTTAAATGCTTACTATGAAAGAGATATATTTACTAATTTGTACCTTACTGGGTAAATGACCTTTGTATTCCATACCCAACTTCATCTCTAAACCATCACCACCATAGGGAAAAAAAGCATTAGGTTCGTCTTGGCACCAAAGATAAGATAAAGGATCCTCAGATGTTTGAGATAGAATAGGGACCACCTGTCAGCCCAGGTCCCACTATTGGACAATTTCTTCTCACCTGATAAAAATGCTTTCTTACAGGGGACTGCATATGCTCCTTATATTTCATCTATTTCCTCTGTGTTTTTTTTTTTTGTTGTTGTTGTTTTTAATCCTTTTTCTGCTTCTCATATTTCCATGTTCGCAGTTTCTTCTTTCTTACTGGTGATGTTGCTCCTAGTCATAGCTAATAACAAACTTCACCAATTTTCACTAATTTTTATTTAGCAATTTTATTTTATTAACCTGTTCCTTGCTTATTGTTTCTTGGCTTATTGTTTCTTCCAGCACTCATGGTAATATTTATGATTATGATTATTACTAAAGCGCTTGGTTAAATTTGACTATGGACTGGTTATTAGAATGAAACATTATTTGGATAATCAGTATGAAGCATAGGATGCCTCCTCCATAGAAAATATTATGAGTTGATCTGTGTTCATCAAAATTTCACATGCTGAAATTCTAACCCTCAGAACCTCAGAATGTGGATTTACTTGGAAATAGGCTCCTTGTGGTTGTAATTAGTCAAGATGAGGTCATAGTGGAGGAGAGTGTGCTCCTAATGCAAAGTGACTGATGCCCTTGGAAAAAGGGGAAATCTGGACACAGATACGCACATCGGGAGAATGTTGTCATAAAAAGATTGGAGTTGTCCTATCACAATCAAGGAAGTACCAGAGATTTCCCCAGAACTTTCAGAGGGAATACAGCCCTGCCACCTTGATCTCAGAAATCTGGCCTCCGGAACTGGGAGACGATAAGCTTCTATGGTTTAAGCCACTAAGTTTGTGGCTCTTTGTCATGGCAGCCTCAGGAAACTGATACAGAAGGTGTGCTTTGCTTGCACTGGGTAGGAACAGAGAAACGCATGCCTTGGGCTGATGAGTGCGCCTTATGCTTAGACATAGAACTTCTCTTGTCTCCTTCAACAGCCTAGTAGATGGTGACAGTTCCTGACTCAGTGGTCAAAGACAATAGAGTTCAAGGTCAAAAGAACACCATCTATGGGAAGACCCTTCAGCTGTAGATTTAGCACTGTTTTTCTGTTGCAGGTACTGTCACGTTTTACATGTGTGTGTTTACAATCTCAGGATATTGGCAAGTGTCTCTTTACAGTATACTACTCAGCTTTCATGAGACTGCCCAGATACATTCATAGTTTAATGAGCCAAATTCCTCAGTTTCCTAAAGATAGGTCATTTGAAAGAAGGGTTTAATACACTTTTTCAGCCAATTAAATATTTTTGGAAGTAGCTCTTCAGTTAGACACCTAAACCTAAATTTTTAGAGAGACAGTGGATGAGCTTAAAAGCAGATTAATAAAGGAAACAAACACTTAACTATAATTAAAGATTTTATTGATTGGAACTTATGTTATTAACTAACTTAATTTAACTGTAGATCTTATCCTGGCTTGAGCAGAATGGTTTTTTTGTTTTTGAATTTTTCTGACTTTTCCTAGTCCTCAGGCTAGTTTCTGGACTGCTTTATTTCTACCTGTCATGCATCATCCGTATCCACTGTCTATCTGTATAATTTTAGCACCAGATCTTGAACTACAAGCAGAAAGAATAGTGCTACCTTATATCTGTAGAATGCCTTATAGTACACAAGGCACTTTATGTAAACAGAAGCTCTCCTAAGTCACTGCCACATACCGTGTTTCCCTGAAAATAAGACCTCACTGGAAAATAAGCCCTAGCATGATTTTTCAGGATGACATCCCCTGAACATAAGCCCTAATGCATCTTTTGGAGCAAAAATTAATATAAGACCCGGTCTTATTTTCGGGGAAACACGGTATTAATCTACCAGATGAGGAGAATTTTTCATTTATTCCTTAGCATGTGGAGGATCAGGGGTTAGTAGGCCCCTCACCAGCAACCTGCTCATCTTTGTACCTCACACTGCAGTAAATTCTAGCAGGTTCTTTTTGTCCTCAGAACTGTTTCAGTGAGGAGTACTTGTTATTATAATCGTGTGATTTAAATAAATATCATATGAACCAGTGACATGGGAGTACAAAAAGAAAGAGCCTCGTATTGATAAAACCTAAGTCAATACTTCAAAAGGGCTAAATCACGTCAAAAATTTATTTCAAATTGGTTGGGGGACAGACATCATGAAATAAACTGAGAAACAAATCTGGAAGAATTCTACCCAGGTTGCTTTTCAAATGTCTTTATTTATTTTCAGGTTTTTCATTTCTTAGATTATGTGCATAATGATTTTTCTTTTTTTAAAAAAAAAGATTTTTATTACAAATATAGCAAACATACAACATTATATTAGTTTCAGGGATACACTATAGTTATTCAACATTTATATACCTAAAGTGACCACCATGATAAGTCCATCAACCATCTGACACTGTATCATGCTATCACAATATTATTGACTATATTCCCCATGCTGCACATTACATCCTCAAGACTTATTTGTTTTACACCTGCAAATTTGGACCTCTTCTTCCCCTTTCTCCTCCTTTTTAGATTTGTCAATAACAGTTGACATTCATATGATTTTCTATTAATTTCAGGTGTACAGCACAGAGGTTAGACATTTATGTAATTTAAGAAGTGATCCCCCGACTTCTCTAGTACTCAGCACTATACATATTTATTACCATATTATTGACTATATTCCATATGCTTTACTTTACATCCCCATGACTATTTTGTAACTACCAATTTGTACTTTTTTCTTTTTTAAAATATTTTTATTAAAATATTGCTAACATACAATATTACATTAATTTCAGACGTACACCATAGTTACTGAACATTTATATACCTAAAAGAAGTGATGACCATGAAAAGTCCAGCCACCATCTGACATCGTACCATGCTATCACAATATTATTGACTACATTCTCTATACTATATATTACATTCCCATGACTTATTTGTGTTATATCTGGAAATTTGGACTTTTTAAAAAAATTTTAAATGTTTATTTGTTCCTGTGGTAGCATCCACATTCTACATTGAGCTATATTCTGGGTTTTTTTTTTTTTTTTAGTTTCAGATGTACAAAACAATGTAGTAGACATTTATTGTTTATATCCCTCACACAGTGATAACCCCCCCTCCCTCTATCTATTACCCCTCTGACATCGCACACAGCCATTACATTTCCACTGTCTCTATTCCTAATGCTGTACTCTACTTCTTGTAAATATATATATAAATTGTAGTTGACATTCATTATTGTTCAGCTTCAGCTTCAGGTCTACAGTACAGTGATCAGGCATCTACATCATCCCTGAGGTGGTCTCCCTAATGGGACAAGTGTCCATCCGATACCCTACAAAATCTTTACAACATTTTCAAATGTCTTTAAATGATTATTTTACTTGAAAGACATACACTAGAAATCATAGACAATATCCTTTATGTCTAATTCATGAAGGAAAGAAAACTCTTCTCCAATCAGCAGGGCTGTAGTGTGCTAGGCAGAATAATGTTCCCAGTCCCACCCCAAAGATGTCCACATCCTAATCCTCAGAAATTGTGGATATGTTGCCTCATGTGGCCACAGGGACCTTGCAGATGCGTTTAAAGTAAGAATCCTGAGATGGGGAGATTTCCCTGGTTTACTGAGTTGGACCCAATGTAATTCCAAGGATCCTTCTAAATGAAAGAGAGAGAGAAGAATCAGAGTCAGAGATGAAATGATGGTGGAAACAGAGGTTGGAGGGGTGATTGCTGGCTTTGAAGATGGGAGGGGGCCCGAGTCAAGGAATGTGGGTGTCCTCTAGAGGATGGGAAAGACAAGAAAAGCAGAAAGAATAGTGATACCTTATATCTGGAAGGTGCCTCCTAAACCGGAGTCTTTCCTAGGGCTTCAGGGACGCTGCTCTGCAGCCCTGGTGACGCCTTGATCTTAGTTCTGGAAGAGCCATCTTTGACTTCTGATCTCCAGAATTATAAGAGAATAATTTTGTATGGTTTTAAGCTACTATTCTTGTGGTAATTTGTTACAGTTGCAATAAGAAACTAATATACATATTTAAAGAAAAGACTTTATCTCTCCACATATGGAGAATAAGTGTACATTCATGTTTCAAATTAAAATAAAATTTTTGTAGTATGTACGTATTGATAAAAGTGAACTGGCATCTTAAGATGCTTAACCATAGAGCTGGGGGGACTATGGGTGGAGTTCGGCCCCTTGTTAACACTCTAGTTTTGACTTCCCATTAAACTTTGTGGTAACTTCCGGGAGAAGGATGCTTATAAACAGAGACATAATCTTGGAATCGGGGCTTTTTTTTGGCACGTGGGAGGCTGGTTGGAACACCGGCGGGCCAGTGTGCGTTCACACCTGGTTGGTGCCTTTGTTTCTCTTTCTTTTCCCGAATAAACCGCCTTTGGTGGACTACCTGGAGAATTATTTGGCCAGTGGACAGTATCATTTTTTATGATTTCCCATTTACTAAACTTTTTAATTGACCAACTACAGGCTTCAATTGCTTTAAATGAGAGAACTACTACTGTATGTGATGTCTCATTTTATCCACAGGATTTTGTGGAGTCCATTTCATAACTGCATTCAAAGTTCTAGTTTTGCCTCTCTTTGGCTGTATGACTCAGGTGGAGAAAGTTATTTTACCTTTTTTCATATTTTCATTTATGAAAACTAGGGGCTTAGATTTTTCAATTCTACCGGTGTATGATTTTTAAATAATCTGACTTATCTTCTCTCACCTGTTTAATTTGTAGCTCAAAGCCTTGGGTTTAGCTCTGATTTAACTTGAAATTGAAGTCCATGTGTTTCACAGCTGCTGGCTGCCCCTAACCAGGGACTTAAGACTGAAATATTTGAAGAATACTAGAGTCAAGAGACCAGGATTTCAGATTTGAGTGACACCCAGTAGCTGGGTGTCCTTTGACAAATCTTTTGATCTCTCTGAGCCTTAGTTTTCTCATTTATAAATTATGAAGTTAGGGTCAATAATTTTTAATGTCCCTTTTAACTCTACAATTCTGTGGTTCCACAATTTTAATTCCAGAAAATTTCAGCTCTAAGGAATGTTAAATTTCTCTTCAAGGTGGGAAGAAAGATACTATGGCTCATAAGATATCTATGTATGTTCCTGTATATTCCTCTGAATATTTCTTCTAAGGAGTTGAAAGTAGCTAAGTCCTATAATTTGCCTAATTTTCCCCTTTATCATACAACCCTAAAAACTACATTTTGACACCAACTACTTTTGGTTGGGATGACCCGTGTCAATCATGAGTCTAGCCCATTCTGTAAGACATAGCAGGTTTCCAGTCTGTGATGGACACTGCACTGAGTACTAGGGAGAACGCCAGCATCTCACACGGCAGGAGGAATCAGACTTGAAGACAAATCAATTATAACATCACATGATAAGTGTTGTAAGAAGGGTAGGACTAAATACAGAATAAGTGAAGGGAAGGAGTGATTAACCTCACCTGTAGTAGTGACAAAGGCTTTGAGCCTTTTTGAGCAGAGGCTTTTTGACCCTTGAGATGTGCCTTGAAGGTTCCGAAGAGCAAATTTGGGATTTGGGGAAACATTTCAGGCAGAGAAACTAGCCTGTTCTAAATGCAGAAGTGTGAAAAGCATGGCCTTTTGAGGGTAAGGTGAAAATGTCATCATGTTTCACTAGAGAACAAGTGGAATAAAGGACTGGGAAAGATACTGGAAAGTAAGACAGAAAAAGAGCAGGCCATTTTATGTCAAACGAGAGGTGATAAGGAATCAACAAAAGTTTCTACACGGTGAAATGATGTGATCAGATATTCTTTTTAAAGAGTTAATTCTGGCAGGTATTGAGAGGGTGCAGACAGGGTGGGTGAGGCTTTGTGGAAGGAAAGGGGAGAGGAAACTTCAAGGGATACTGAATCTGAATCCTGAACTAAAGCCGTGGTATTTGACAGTCATTTCAGTAGAATCCATTAGATTTTATAAATGGGTGTCCCTTCTCAAAGCTCTGCCCCTCTCCCAGAAGGGCCCACCAGGCCCCTGACTGAGTCTTGGTTCATTCTCCAGAGCAGTGAGGAATATTTTACAATACAGAACTTCTGATCATCACCACCGATAGCACAAAAATAAAAGTCATATTGTTAAAACAAGGTAAACAGAATTTACATGGATTCAACAGATTATAAAGTTGGTTTTTTTATCCACTCTTAAGGCTATGAATACTTTGCAAAATCTAGGGCAGTTAAATACTGTATTTAAATTCAGATGTGATATTTACATATGTTACTTATTCTTTTTATAAAGATCTGCTCCAGTGAAATTTAATCAGCCTTTGCAAGTTTATAAACTATGTGTAGGGAGAATGATTTAAACTAAGTTTATTATTTTAACCTGACAAAATTCTCCAACCACCCTTACTAGCAGAGAGATGTATCAGAACCAGGTTTTAATACAAATGACAAAAAATCCAAATAGTAATGTCTAAAAAAGACAGAAGCTTGTCTTGTGGATAAATACACGAGGTGTGATTGAAAAATATGGTGAATATTTAAATAAAAAATTACAGTATTACAGTAAAAGACACATTGCCATTAATCCCCATCAAAATACTCTCCTCATTTCGAACACACTTATCCCATCATTCTTGCCACTTTCTGAAGCAGTTCTGGAAGTCGTCTTTCATGAGTATCTTTACCCTCCATCATGACAACACTCCGTGTCACACTTCACTTCTAGTATGGCATATATTACGGTGTGTCCTCATCCACCTTATTCACTGGATCCGTACGACTTCTGGCTCTTCCCCAAAGTCAAAATGATTCAGGACATTGAGGCAGCCATGACAGCACAACTAAAGACACTCACGAAAGAGGACTTCCAGAACTGCTTCAGAAAGTGGCAAGAAGGATGGGATAAGTGTGTTCAAAGCAAGGGGGAGTATTTTAAGAGGGATTAATGGCAATTTGTCTTTTATTGTAATATATATATTTTTAAATTTAAGCGTTCATCGTATTTTTTTTTTATCATACCTCATATATGATATGTAGCAAAGGTCTGGGAGTAGGTAGAGCAATCATCAGGAACTGAGGATTCTTCCATCTTATTGCTCTGCTATCCTTAACCTATGATTTCTACCTCGTGATCCAAGATGGCTGCTAGAGCAAACATCATTTCTTCCTTTGTCAGTAGAAAAGAGGAAAGAATGTGGACAGTTGCATCTCTTTAAGGACCTCTCAGAATTTATGCACGATACTCCTGCTTACATACAATTAGATAGAATATATTTACATGGCAGTAAGGTAGCTGAAAAATGTAATCATTATTCCAGAAGGTTCTATTCTGACTAGTAATTGCAGAGTCTCTACTAAGGAAGATGAGCTAAGTATGTATTGAAAGATAACTAAACTAGAAGTCTGCTGGAAGGAGACACTGGACAAAGTGTGATCACAATAGTAGGGTCAGAAATAACTGCTTTAATAGTCTCAATGACCATTTTGTGACCAGTTGCACAATTAAAAAAAAATTCTGAGTAGTTTGGATACAGACTGCCTAGGAGATAAATCAGTTGGGAGAGTGGGAACTGAATGGTTTAACTGCTCCAAGTTCCTTATTTTGTTGATCTATATCTATATCTATATCATCTATAGCTATCATATATATATATATATATATATATATATATATATATATATATTTAAAAACTATGACAATGAGAAAGTTTGGGGTTGGTATGGCAGTTTGTCTCCAAGATGGCTGCCATCATTCCATCTCTCTGTATATATACAAATGGAAAACTCTTAAATTGTGTTCTTTGGGGAAAAGAGATGATAGGTGATATATATTCCTTTGACATTAGGCAGGTACATATTTTATAGTGTTACATCACCCACACATACTTGCCAACACTCACTCACCAGCCACTACCCTCGACAGCACCCACCCGGACCATTTCTAAACTGAAGCCCCATCATGCTCTCACGCTACCCCAGTATCCAGTGTCACACCAGCTCTGTCTACTCCAAGGGGCAGCTGTTGCTCCAACACCATTTCCCTCCACTCTATACTCTACTTATCCCCAGAGAAAACCCCAAAACATATCTTAATTAGTTTTTAATTCTGGATTAAGAAGTACTCATGTTTGATGAGTGATGCCTCCCTGCCAGGGCACCTGTAATCTTCTTGCACCTGGCCATGTCCCACCAGAAAGATGTTAATGACTCAAACCAGAGACTGGCAGGCTGGTTAAAGGTGATGACTTTGGGCTGTCAGGGCCTCATAGGGCCTCAAAATTTAAGTAATTTCCCATGAGGTGAGGGTGGATTCTCTTATTCTGCTTGAGCATAGGCTTGGTACATATTTAACACCCTATATATTAGGTAGGCAACTATTAGAAATTGAAAATAGGAAAGAAAAGTAAAACATCAAAATGGCAATAATAGGTATGGCAGTTTGTCTTTCAGATGGCTGCCATCATTCTGTCCCGCCCTCTGCCCCTGCAAACCATTTCCATCACAGAGAGATAGAGTCTACTCTTCCCCTTCCTCTTGACCCTGGGCTGGCCTTAGAGACCTGCTGGACCAATGAATGGAACGTGGCCTTTGGAATGCTTGCTTTAGGACGGCTCACTTGAGGGACACCAGCTACTCTGTAAGAAGAGTGACTGTCCTGTGACAACCATGCTGTGAAAAGCCCAAGCTGTGCGCAGAGGTCCTGGAGGAAGACACCCTGTGTGGAGAGTGAAGAGCCATGTGCATGAAGAAGCCAGCCTAGAAATAGATCTTTCAGACTACCCGCTCAGCTGAGGCCAGGTGGATCAAGGTGAGCCATCCAGCCCAGCCCTTCCCACATTCCTGAACCACAAAACTGTGGCAAGATAAAATAAGTGTCTAAAGTCCCTAAGGTTTGGCATATAGAGGTAACCGGAAAGGTAGGTTAAAGAAAGAATATGATTCAGGCCAATGTGGATAGACGGTAAGCAAGAAGTAAGATAAGGTTGAAGAACTCAAAATGATCTGGGAAAGTTTGACGTTATTGGAAGGAAGCTGAGTTTCAATAAATGAAAAGAACAGGTGATAGGAAGCCAAATCCATAAAGTGAAAGTAGAAAAACTGTAAGAAAAAAATTATGTTATCATAAAGAAGAATGCTACCAAAAGGAAACGAAGGATCTCAGGAAAAGGGAGAAGTCAATGAGGATTGCAAATTTTCTGGTCATGCTCACTCCAGAAGAATTGTGAAAAACCCAAAAGAGTATAATGTGAAAGAGAAAAAACCTGCGGGCGGTGGCGGGTGGTGAGTGGCGATCTAACTGACATGGGCAGCCACACTCTGTAAGTATGTGGACTAGAAGTTGGTGATTGACAGATAGAGGAGACATACATAATTCTTGCCCTCATGGAACTCACAAATATATTACGTATACTTTTTGTCCTAGAATAACAACATATAGGGGGAGTAACCCCTCCCCCTATAAAGAAATATTGGAACCTCTACTTTGTAGGAGGATAGTAACATTTCTGTATGGTCAGTATGAAGCCACGTCTTTAAGAAAAGAAGACAAACTATCAGGAAGTTATAGAAAAGGCAGGCCTGGAAGCTAACATCTGAAAACTTGAATGATGTGAATATAGAGCCATGCCTTCCAGGAAATTTAAATAAAAGTTTGTTATTAATTGACGATGAGGTTGCAACACTGGATACATAAGAAAGTTACTCAGTGAGCTGGAGGGGAGCCCCCTATTGCTTCTTTGAAAAAGAAAAGAGAAGATTAAAGAAGAAATATAAGTGTATCTTGATTCATGTCTTCTTAAAAAGTCTTTATAATTGGGCTCTGTTTTAAAAACCCAAAGATATTGTCATCGAGAATCTCATGATAAATCTTATAATGTATTCTTAGGGAAGAAAAAGCTCCCCAGACATACCTGCCTTCACTTCTTCTTTTAACATTAATTTGGCTTTTCACATCCATCTTGCAACTAATAGGGGGAAATAATACATTTTTTTAAAATGTCAAGATTTACATTACCAGTAAAGAATAAAAGGAAATACAATCATGTTCCTACTCATTTAGCAGTTTTAGGCAGTTTCTTGCAGTGATCATATTTTTTCTTCCCTCTAAATCAGCGTAATCTGTTTTATAAACTTTTGTTCACTCTTACCATCCCCCCTTCAATCCACCCATTGCCAGTGTCCCCTTATCTGTGGCATTTTACACTTGAAAAGAATTGCTAATGGTTGACAACAAAAGGACTGCTAATCACACCAATTAAGAGGTGTGAATGTCACCTGTTACCTACCAGCTTTGTTACTGAACATGTTAATTAGTAATTGTACAGGTGCAGGCTTTTAAGTTCACAAGGTTAACACTGACACACAGCTTTGTTTTGCTGTTTGTTTAAATATTGAAAAATCATGGGTGAAGGGCTGGTCTTTGTGGAAGAATGAAAACATGTCATTGCTGCACTTTCTCCAATGGGAAATCTTTAGACTGACTGACAACAATAAAAGTGACCTTCCAAGAAGTGAGTCTCTGTGATCCATCTATCACAGGGCAGGTGTTTTGGGTTCTTTTGCCCTCGTGGAGGAGGAGGACTTTATGTCACAGGACTACAGAGCTCTACTTGAAGGCACTACGCTAGAAGCATGTAGAGTTAATTAAAAGATAATCGTCTATAAGAATTTCCTATAAGCCCCAGATTTCTTGATATTAATCTCTTTCTGAAAGCTTTACTCATTCATTGAAACTGCATTATAGATATGTTCTCCAGACTTCCTTTTTAATTTTTTTTGACTAATGAAACGTGATGAGGATGAGGGAATCTGTTTCAGTATCACATAACCTCAATTTGAGAGGAACCAAGAGATCACCCTGGCCAGCCTCTAATTAGGGAAGGAAACAAAAAAATTCATTTTACAAAAGAGGCAGACTGAGGTCTGAGACATTACACGACTTGCCCAAGGCCACTAAAGCAAAGTGAGATAGATTTTGAGAAGAGCGAACCTTCAATTTCTCTCTAGCAGAATGAGTAATTTCTAGGAGGAGCGGGTAATTTTTAGCTTGTCCTCAAGCCTACTGAAATATCTGTGCTCTTTCCATGCATCTGTAAGAGCAACTGTTGTTTTCAGTCATTCAGGGGGAAAGTGTGCGGTAAGGGCCTCTTCTATTTTTGTGGTACACTCCACAACAAATAAAGAACGTCTCTCTGGCTCCTTGAAACCTAAACTGCAAGGTTTTGAGAAGTGCTGTGCAATGGGAAAACTAGCTGATTGATCTGAGATCAGTGCCCAGACCACGTCTGAGGGAGTTGATCTGGTCCTGGGTGACCAGTGATCCCCTCACTTCCGCTCACGATATGCCTCACTTGCTATCTTCCCTATAGCAAGGGGTAAGGTGAAGGAGTATAAGCTGCTCTTCTGTCTGAACAGAGGGGTTAAATCTAACCCTTTACACATGATTAAATGAATGAACGCACTCCAAATTCTTAGCATGTGCCTGGTATATTGTAAATGCACAAGAAACGGTAGTTGTTACAGTGAGCAGCTTACCAGGCTCTGAGGAAATCTGAATCTTATATTTAATAACCGTAGAAACAACTAACATGTACATTGGACTTCAGCCTTTTCTTTCTCATGAAGCTGGGGACTCTTCTTCCCTCCATTTTACATTTAAAATTCATTTTCAGATTCTTGTTGTTTTGCAAAGACACGAAATGTTCAGTATAGAAAACTGTAAAAATACATGTCTTAGAATAAAAGAATCTATAATTTTACCTCTCAGGATAATTATATTATGCTTGTTATGGAACTTCAAGGATTATATTCTATACATGCATAAACATTTTAAAGATTAAAATGAGAATTGATTATGTAAGCTGGCTTGGAAACTTATTTTCATTTATTATTATATTTAAATCATTTTTCTTTAAATATACGTAATTGTTTCTATCATAGTTTTTGTTAGCTGAATAATATCCTTCTGTGAATTGTCCATAATTTAACAAATTCTCGAGTTTTACATATAGTGGTTGTTTCTAAATTTTTGTAATTATAAAAAAAAAAAATCCTGTGATGAGTATCCTTGTGGCTAAGTTTCTTTAGATAAATACCTAGAAATAGAACTTTGGGTTTAAACTTTTTTTTTTTAACACGTATTTGTATGTATTGCTGCACAACAAATGATCTCAGACTCCACAACTTTGAACAACACGCTTTTATGATCTCTGTTGCTGCGGGTTAAGTGTCTGGGCACAACTTAGCTGGTCTCTCTTCAAGGCACCAGTCAAGGTGTCAATCATCAGTGGGGGCTGTGCTCTCATCTGAGGCTGTCCTGGGAAGCATCTACCTCCAAACTCACTCAGCTTGTGGGAAGAATCCATGTCCTTGCTGTGCTAGGTCTGACAGCCCCATTCTCTTGCTTGATGTGGGCTAGAGAGCACCTTCAGCTCCTAGAAATAGGCTGAAAGTTCATTGCCACGTGGCTTCTCAACATAGGCAGCTTGCCTCTTCAAACCATCAAGCAAGAGAGAAACATACTCCAGCAAGACAAGTGTTACAATCTTATGTAACAAAATCATGTAATCACATGCATCCTGTTTCTTTCGCTGTATTTATTCTATTGGCTAGACATAAATTTCAGGTCCCGTGCTACTACTGCAGGGGATGGCATAACTCAAAGGCATGAACACCGGGGGCAGCGCCATGGGACCATCCTAAGAATCTGTCCACTATAATACATATTTAAAACTTTCGATACATATAACCAAACTGCAACTAGAGATACATTAGCACAGAATTAGTGTGCCCTTTTCCCTTTGTGTATCATCACTTAAAAAAAAATAAACTCCCAATTCAATAGCAAGAAATCATCGATTTTAATTTGAATATATTTGTTTATAAATGAAAATAAATATATATTCTTATGTTCTTTGGTCATTTTCATATTTCTCTTTTGAGAATTGCCTCCCATGTCCTTTGGGTAGAGTGTTAATATTTATTATTGTTAGACTTGTTGCAAATATTTTCCCCCTACAAGTCTGTTGACCTTTGGGTTTGGGGGGAGAAGTATTTAGGAATAGGGCTTATTTTATTTTATTGTAGCCAAATCAGACAGTCTTTACCTTATTGGTGTTCTCTTCACACCAGGTAGAATGTTTTCTTGCCCCAAGATTACGCTTACTCTACAATTAAAAAACAAATTTTTTATAAAGTATTTATGGTTATTTTTCATTTACATTTCATCTGTTGTTGATTTGGCATATATTATGAAACAGATTTATGATTATTATTTATTTTTTTATCACAAATGGTTGGTAAGTTTCTAGAAACTCAAGACGACTGATAAGCCTGGAGGACCAGAAGTAATGAATTGGGACTTGCAGAATTTCTAGCATCATGAGGGCACAGAATAGATATTTATTTAGGAAATGGGAGCTGACGTTATTCCTGTGGTAGCTGTCTGCTGTGTATACATGTTAAAGTCCCTCTGCTATGCCATGAGTTTACTTTTTATCTATGAATATAGCAGAGATCCCAGGGCCATCTGCAATAGATCCCTGGGCCATCACTGTGAAGTCCACCTGAAAGTGTGGGAGACCTTCCACTGGTCCCCTTCTTTCCCACTGGGGCACAATCTGTTCCACAAAGTGAATTCTCCTCTTCTTCCTCTTAATAATAAAACCTCTTGAGTTGCAGTAGGACTCATGGACATCCATTTGCAGTCTACATTTCCCGACTTCCTTTACAGCCAGTCATGACCATATGGTTAACATCAGGCCAATGGGATGTGAGTGAAAGTGAGGCGTACAGTTTCCCATCCTATACTTAAATATCCATGATCTTGACTGTGTTCCTTTTCTTTGTGCTGCAACTTGCATGTGCAATAGATTCAGCTTTGAACATGAAGGCAAAGGCAACCTGTAGGGCTGTGGGTCTCAGGGTGTGATCTGCAGCACCATCACATGACAAATTGTTAGAAATTCTTGGGTCCCACCCTGTCCTCCTATATTAGAAGCTCGGGGGTGGGCTCAAAAAGCCCTCCATCTAATCCTGATGCCCTAAGTCGGAACTGACCAACTATAGTCTATGGTCCAAAACCACTGGGGTGGCCTGATTTTGTACAGTCAGTGAGCTAAGAATGGTTTTCGTGTTTTTAAAGACGTTGTAACAACAACAACAACAACAACAAAACAAAACCAAAGAAGAATATATAACTAAGGCTATATGTGGGCTGCAAAGACTAAAATATTTATTATATGGTCCTGTACAGAAAAAGTTTACCAACCTCTGCGCTAAATTTTGGGAACTACTGCCACAGGAATTGCTAAATCAATAAGAGAGAGGAAACTTGGATACCTGAATTGTGGAGCAGACCTGCTCTGTCAGTTTGGCCTACACATTTCAGGACTCTAAGCAAAGGAAAAATGAGCTTCTGTCATAATGTAAGCCTCCACATGTGGGGGAACATTGTTACAGTAGCTGAGCCCATACCGTAACCGATGGAACAGGCGAGAAAACGCTATGTAATATGTTGATCTCCCTTTCCACACGGCACTGTTAGCCAGTGGTCTGTAGGTTGCTTTTAGTCTCCCAGGTCACATCTCACTGTGGTTCCCTTTAAAGAGTCACATATTGCTTTGTCTAATACTCTTCCACATAATTTGAGCCTCAGAAGCTTCCGATAAGTTTACTGGAGCTTCAAGGTCAAGTTAAGTCTACCTGGCTGATTGCACTTAAATGTTTCCTACTGAAATAATTCCTTCAAAATAATCAGTAATCTTGCACTTACACTTAAATCTTGGGAGTGCAAGATATGTTGAGTTAGAATGGTCGGTGTATCAGCTTTAAACAATCCATCATGACCCCTCTTCTGGCTGATACAAATTCATCCTTGTTTCAAAAGGTACATGTAAAAGGCATCAGATTTTAATAGATAGGATTTGATGGTGATAAGCTACATCTATTGGCTGTGAGATTTCTTTTTTAAGAGGGCAGTTATGATTTAAGCCAGACACATAAAGACTATTGCAATGAGGGAGGTGACCACAAAGGTTTAAATGACCTTGTAAGGAGAGGGGTCTGTATTCCCAGCTATCAGTGTTCCCAGTGCCAGGTTATCATCCTATTTAGATCTGGAGATGGTGCCATGGAGACTTAACCTCAGGAAGCATATCAAAGGGGAAGGAAGAGTAAGGGCAGTTCTGAACTACCGAGTTCAGTTGGCAAATACAGCTCTTCTCTAAGTCTTGCTGAAATTTTATAAACCAAACAGAAAGCTAGGTGGTAAAGCCCGCTTTCCAGGGGGAGCGATGTGTCCCCAGGTACGGCACTGTACCCATAAAGCTCAGGTTTGGGGCAATTGTGAGTGAGTAGGCTGGAAAAAGGGGGTGGGATTTGCAGGGAGAGGCAATGCCTTTGCCACAGCACTCCGTAAGCGCAGTTGTGATCCCAGTCTCGCTCGTGTCATTTTGTGTGCAGTAATGAAGCCTGACGAGAGGTCTCCTGCTTGCCGATAGCCGGCTGTTGTCCTAAAAATGCAAACCATCGCCTCAGGCCATGGAATCGGGAACAGGCAAAGGACAGAGGCTCCGGCTGGGCTCCCCACTGCTCGCCCTCCCTTCAGCACTGGCGACTTGGACGGAGAAAGCTGGTCTTTACCCTTGTACAGAAGGACACACAAGCAAGGGATTCTTTTTTTTAAGTTCCCAGAGGCCGACGAGATGGTTTTTAATCCTGATTTTTTTTTTGTTGAGCAGATATTAAAGATGGGGGTGGGGGATGCTTTCCACCCGTCCTCAAGCCCCCATGTGTTTTCTCACACAAAGTAAATCCTTTGAACTTTGAAAGCTGCTTTTTCCTCCTCCTTCCCTAGTGCACCCTCCCTTCCCCCTGCGCCCCATCCTCCGTTTTCTCTGTAGAGTAGCAGGTCAATAGCAAGTCCTTCTGTAATGAAGGCTCATTAAAAGCCAGTGGGCCAGGCAGAGGCCGGGAGTACACATCACCAGGTGCTGCAAGCCACAGAACCCTCAGCCCATTTGAGAAACCCGGGGCCTGGAGTCAGCCCCAGGGCGGCTAGTCCGCGCCGGGTGGGGGTGATGGGGGTGGGGGTTGGGCTGCTCTGGAGGCAGCACCCAGATCCAAAGACCAGGAGAAACCTGGCCAGGTCTTGAGCAGCTCTGCCTGGGCCGGAGTTGGCTATGCAAACAGAGTTGTCCCTTTCTGTAGTGTTTGTTTGTTGTTTGTTGTTTGTTTTTGTTTTCAAATGTTGCCTTTGTGCTTCCCAGAAGCCTGCTGGTCCCTAAGGCTGCAAACACTTCCTTGACTCTTCGGGTAAGGCAAGTTTTCAGTTGTAGCTTGTCCCCCATTCGCTCTGAGGGTTTTTGTTGCCCACTGCTCACGTTTCAGAAACCTTCCTACCTCTTGTTAATCTCCTGCGAAGCAAAGCCCTGAAGTTGAGGGGGAGAAAAAAAGCACTTTCCTTGTGCTTTTAGGCATCTATTATTTCTATGGAATTCTTGATAGACAACAAAGGATTAAAAAAAAAAAACTGTCGATTTTCTGCTGTCAAGGAAACAAGCTGTTCTCCCCATTTAAGGCTCTCTTGGTAAATCTGGTGAAAACTTTATTAAGAATTGGTGAATAGAGTCAGTTTCACAGAACTCACCTAGAATCTTTTCTAGAGCTCCAGTATGTCACGGGAGAGCTTGATGAATCCCTCCCTGATGGTAAATTCCAGCTCTGGTAAATGCCCCTGGGTTTCTGGAAGGCCTGGTGCCTTCCAGACCTGAGAAGAGCTTTCACCCTGATACCACTGGGATAACACCACCACGAACACCTCACACCTGTATCGCACCTTCTGGTTCATAAGCCCTTCTGTATGAACTACCGAACTTGCACCCCAGAACCCAGCAGGAAGGCAGGAACCAGATCTGGGGGCTAGCACACAGGTGGGGCGCAGGGCAGTTAAGGGTAGACCGGTAATCTGCTGCCCCATTAGGGTTTCAAGTACAGGAGTGATGGCAGGTATGCTGTCTTTGCACTTCTCCATCTTCCTTTTGTACATTTTCCTCTTCATCCGCTATAACTTATTTGCTAATTATTTTCCTGAAAATTTCACTCTCCAGGGAGCTTTAGCAAGTAATCCAGGCTTTCGCCTCGCTGTGCTCCAATCTCCACTGGCTCTTTCTCTTTTTGGTTAAGAGCCAGTTTATCCCCCAAACCCTTCTGATTTCAGTACAACTTAATAAACTTGCATTGTGGTCACATTTGGTAGTATTCTGTCATTTTCAGAGTGATTTAAACTTTGTGCTCTTAATTGACTTCGATAAAGGTAATTTGTATATCGGGACCCACAAAACACCCGGCCTGTGTCGGAAATCGAAACCTAAGTCAGCCTACACTTAAGGGGAAATGCCTCACTGTCAAGGAAACCTAACCTACACTAGTCACAGTCCTACAACTCAGCTTTAGCCAGATCACCTTACCCTAGAACCAGGACCTTCTGGCCTTACGAAGAAATCCCTCACCTCATATCCCATCACGCCTGTTTCCTCATTGCCTCTTCCAACGCTCCATGAAACTCATTCTCACTCGAGAAGAGTGCTCCACTGCTTATGAGACAATATGATCCCCCAATCTGTAGATTGTTTTCCCTTGAGTAAAGGCCGTCACACTCATTACTAAATTGTATTATTTTTGTCCTTTGACAACCCTCACAGCAATCCTGTGAGGTAGGAGTTCTCAACTCATTCTCAAGGTTAAGGCAGTTAAAGCCCAGGGAACTGTGGATTGGATTTGCCCTTCCCTCCTGTCATCCTGCTTCTCTCCACTCCCAGGCACTTGGCTGGCAACTAGATGTGTGATATGTACAAAAACTTATAATTCCAGGTAGAATTGTATTCCTATATAATAGAGCCAGTGTACTGTATTGTTTCAGCGTCAGGAGAGAGATCTTTTGGTGGAAGAAGAGCATGTAGAGTGGCTGGTTGCAGAGTGGTCTTGGCAGCTCTGAATTTTGGGTTGACTCAGCCTCACTCTTTGCTGGCTGCTGACAGGGGACAAATTATTTAACCTCCCCGAGTTTTAGATTCCTCATCTGTAAAACTGGGTTTGTTATCCTTACAGCATTTCTATGGGAACTAAATGAGATAACGTATGGCACAGAGTGAGGACTCAGTAAATGAGAGCAATCATTGAAATACTCTGCGTGCATAGGATATTGACAGCTGGAGACAGGGTGGATGATGACATTTCTTTTCTTTCCGCTCTCTTTCTTTCTTACGTGAGATGGAAAGAATTTTAATAAGGGGTAAGCAGGTCAGATTTACATTTATATAAATTACTTTCTGACATTTCCGATAGGGACGAACCTACTGTTTCTGATTTTATCTTACAATTGTACTGTGTGGTAAAGTCACTTGAAAGGTAATTACCAAGACTTTTACACTCTTTGCTTACTTTTCTTGCTTCTTTTATCTGCCGTTTGGATAGATATTTTTTCCTCTACTATGAGGAAAATAGGCGCCCGAGAGGTGAAATAACTTGTGTTTGGTCACTCTCTTACTAGTCAGACCTGATTTCTTTTTCTGATTCCAGTTCAAGACTACTTTCATTCGCTTATCACTTGCCATGTAGTAGGCATTTCTCAGGCATTGCTTTCTGCATTTTAAGTCAATTCATCCATACTGCACTTCCGTGAAGTACGTACAATCATTATCCCACAGATAAAGGAATTGAGGCACAGAGAAGGCAAGTAACTTGCTCAAGGTTTCACAGCATGGCACTGGACCTCTGCGTGGTACTCTTTCCATGAAATCATGTATCCCTTGGTTGTATGCTCTCTATTTCCCTTCTTTCATTTGTTCTGTCTTGTTCCAGACTGAGTAAGAAGCAGCCTGAGGTGAACAGGTAGTCAGGTGCCTGCGACACTGGGCAGCTGATGTGGATGACCAGCTGCCACGTAAAAGTGCCGGCAGCCACGGTGTGGGCGAATGTGGGATTTGGAATGAACAGACCTGGGATGGAGACCAGTGTAGCGATGGCTCTTGCTCTTCTGGAACTTTGAGCAAATCGTTGAAACTTTTTGGGCCTCACTTACCTCACCTGCAAAAACAATGAGGGTACTATGAACGCTGTCCCTACCGGCCTCACACATTGTTCTGACGGTAAAATGAAGCAATGAGTGAACGTGCAAAGTGAAGGCTCTGAAGTGGGTATAAATATGAATCACCGAAGGACTCAAACTATTTTTAATGTGAAATAAAGTCTTGATATGCTGTGTTGGCTAGAGTGTCTAGTGGAAATAATTTGTTCCTTTTCCTGAACCCACACGAGCTCTCTGGAGACCAAACTTCTTCTAACCCACCTTGTTCTTTTAATCTGTTGAGTTATTCTCATCTCTACCTAAGTAGATCTTTAATGATTGTGACACTGTCCTGGTCTTAGGAGAAGATCTGAACACACGGACCTCATCAGCTTAACACTTTTTTCCAAGAACAAGGAGGAGATGCTTTTCCTGTTTGTGACATTAGTTTAATAATTACAGTTGGTGTGCCCCCCTCACCAAGTCAGGGTACGGAATGAGTCCATATTTATTTTGTTATTCAAATTATGATGACTGCATTTTGTCCAATGTCCTCTTTCCCTGTGGTGTTCCACGAAGACCCTCAGGAACTTGCTCAGTCCAAGAGCTTAGTCTTCATAGGTATATCTCCTTCAGACGAAGATACTAGAACATCTGGTCAGACTGCAGAAGAGCCATTTTCTCTGCTGCTGTTGTGGCCATCAACAGCAAACACCAATTGTTTTATACTCTTTCCTCAGAGCAAGGATTTTTTTCCAGAACAAAGCAGATGAAATCTAAGTTGACTTGATATCCCCAGTTCCAGAAATAGAAATAGGTATCAAGTCTGCAACAGAGAACAGTTCTGACTCACCAGATTAGGCACTCCCTACCCATTGACAGGCTGCTCCCTCAAGACCATCCGGGGCCATTGGTGCTTTCCCAGCATGTGGGTGGGAGCAGGAAGGAACATGCTCAGGAAGCCTGAGCTTCCAGGATAGAGCCTTACTAGAGAAGCTGTCTCAGTTCTCACACCCACAGTTGTGCCTTGGGCACGCAGCAGTTCAGAGCGACTATCAGAATGGAATGGAGCCTTGGCCGTTCCAGAACCTACGGCCAGTCGTCCTCTCCAGCAACTCTGATTCTAGAGTTCGGTTACCAGTCTTGGACTCTTCTTTCCTTTACCTGACTTTCCTCTTAGGAGGTCTTTTGGTGGCCTCTGTAGGCAGCCTCTGTTGGATTCACCTTAGTCCTGGTGTCATCCAACTAAGGGCCTAAGGGCCACACCCAGCCTGCCACCCACCCGTTTTTGTAAATAAAATTGAATTTCAACACGGCCATGCTCATGTGTTTACATATTGTGTATGGCTGCTTTTGCTCACCAGAGTTCAGGGCCTATGGTGAGACCCTGTGACCCAGGAAGTATAAAATATTCACCACCTGGCCCTTTGTAGAAACTGTGTACAGACACCTAGGACAATCAAAACTGTTATAGTGACACTGATGATCAGTGTAAAATGTGCTTGGTTCTGTTTCTTTTCCTCCTACAAGGTTTTATAGTCAAATAAGTGGATGGTTGTAAATAAATGCATGTGTGAAGCGTAACTCCAACTATTAAAGCAGCTACACTCCAGGTTCTTGTCAAATCACCAGCACTACCAGTGCTTTTATACTCTTTCCCCAGAGTGATGATTCCCCCTCTCCCCCCACGGCCCCGGGACAAAGAAGATGAACTCTAAGTTGATTGATATCTCCAGTCCCAGAAATAGAAACAGGCAGCAGGTCTGCAATAGAGCACAGTTCTGACTCATCAGTATCCCAAACAGTCCCAAGGACAGACAGCATTATCATTGGGAACAGCCAATGGCTTCTCAAAATAAATAAGTAATAGTACTAGTAGTGACTTCAGATGACATTTGAACCATCAAAAGATTAAGAGACGTAAAATCCATCTTTTTTGAGCGGTTTTGGGAATAGTAATCTTTATACTGAAAAAGATTCATGAGATGAGCCTAGGTTTTAAATAGCACCAGAGTCATGTTGACCCAACTGATTAAAAATGAGAATATTCACAATGTAGTTTGGCTTTTCCTCTCTCCCTTCGAGAGCCTTGTTGTACAACAGCCTGAGCTAAACATGCTGTGTCAATCTTATCTTTTACATTTCCCGGGTGTTTTCTTCTTAGAGCATGTAACAACCTTGTCATCATTTTAAATATTTTTGCCTGTAAATTTCAGAATACTTGATCTGATTTTAATGGGACCCATGTGTGAAATCCTTTATTTTTTTTTTCAATCTATCATTCTGATTCTTTCTGCTCTTTAGTACAGCACAGCTTGGTAGCACTAGGTACGTCTTGTTGAAAGTATGTCCATAAATATGTCCCTTGCAGCATGGAACAGCTTGTTAAATTGGCAGTCCTCAGCGGTTTGCCTAGAAAAGTTTGCCTCACTTGCGATAGTCCAAATGTAGGGCAGAACACAGCGTAACTTTTTATCTAATTTTACCAATTGACATATTCTTCAAATTTTTAACTACCTCGTGTCTTTTCCTTATTGTGCCACCACCTGGCTTTAAAGTGGCTAAATGTTCTCCCAATTGCCAAGTGTGGATAGGGAAATTACTTTTTGCTACTGGATATTAATTCAGGGGAAATTAAAGAAAAGAATACTACAACTTAAAATAGGATGGCTATAGCCACTGTGGGAAATGCCTCCTGACAGGCTGAGGCCACTGCTTTGTATTCCTGAGGTGGGATGGGTGCTATTCTTCATCATGACAGGGGCGGGGTTCACCAGTTTTAGTCTTCCAACTTTTATTGCTATACCCTATTGGTATGCAATACTTAATGGTACCCCATTATTGACATTGATATACTTTGATATTTTATTGCTATATTGATATACTCTGATTTTCATCTCTCTCTGGTTAGGATCCTGTTAGAACTAGGGACGACAATATAGAAGGACTCTCAATCCAAAATAATGTCACCAGGATGAGGCTTCAATCCCACAGCCCTTTCACCTCACCTCTGTGAGAGGAGGACTCTCTCTCTCTTCTCTCTCTCTCTCTCTTTCTCTCTCTCTCTCTCTCTCCCTCTCTCTCTCGGGCAGGCAGCACTACCTATGTCTCCTCAGAACACAAGAACACCAGGCCTCAGAACACCAGAAAACCTGCCTTGTCAGCCTGTCACCATACTGTTTAAAATTTGCCAAGCCTCATCCTAGAAGAAACGAATACAACAAAACAAGACAAAACAAAGCGCACATCTGAACATGCCATCATTGATGGGACTCGGGGCAGAACACGACACAATGACTCTGTTTAGTGGTTCTGTCTTGGTGGCCATACCTTCCAGATGGCCCTAAGTGTTTCTGGGTAAGTGGCCCAAAGAGAATGCATTTTCCATGCTTATTTCCTGCCTGCAGTTTTTACCAGCTAATAGACGAATTACCTGTTTCTGAAGGACCTATTAGAAAATGCTATTTTAGGAGACGTTTTTGAAGAAAGTCTTAGAGATTCAAAGTGGACTTTCTAGAAATAATATCCAACTCTCTACCCCCTTCTTACATATGCTTTCCTAGTGGCAGGTGGGTAAGGACCATCATATTCGGATCATTTTAGTTCTACTTGAATTATGTGAGGCATATTACCACCTCTTGTTTTAAGGGACGAAGGTTTATATTACACACCGCTTCAAGATTAAGAGAATCTGAAGCTCTTTTTCAGCATTTCTCGGAAATCGGGGTTTGAGTCTCACTTACTTCAAAGTCATTTTGGGTTGTGGTTACAAGAGCATGTTTCCTCGATCGATCCGCTTTTAACTCACTGAATCAGAGTCACTAAGGTAGAATGTAGGTGATTCTGGTACATAGGGAAAATTTGAGACCATCACATCTTGTCCTATACATAGCTGGTATTTAATACATTTTTGTGGAATGAATAAAAACAATCCAGAGGAATAAAATGAAATCATTCAATCAACTATAGTACATTCTTGTTTTTTTTATTAAATGTCCTTCAGGCTTTATGTTGGTTTAACCATGTTAAAACTGTGACCAAGACATTCTAAATTGTGGAACTGTGGCTGATAATTAAAAGAGAAAATCTTGTGGCTGGCATCTCGAAGAATATTTTCTTATACTGTTGGAGGGGTCTGTAAAGCACATTTAAGATAGCCATCTTGGATCATTTTTTTATTTAATTGAAAAATCAATTATTGCCAAAAGCTATTTGCTGGAATTGTAGAAAAATGTTTACAGATGCGTTAGGAAGAAAACAGCAGAATGTGGAACTAATTGTGTTGATTCAAGATAATTATGAAACACAAATGACCATTACTTACAACAAGTCCCCTGACAATTGGGGGTTGACTCCAGGGATCAGGCTCAAATGAAGGGGGAAAAAAAAACACTTTAAAAAAGAACGGTGGTATATTTTCATGGTAATAATCAAACTAGAAAATGTACTTTAATTCCCAAGTTAATAAAGGTCTTTGGTGACATTTTAGTGTTTGAATTATATAAGCCTCTTACCCCCACCCCAACTTTAAAGGAGTGTATTGTGTTTTAAAATCTTGAATTCCTCTCATGTTGACTCTTGGGAATAAAAGATAAATGAGTTTTCCGTTTTTTGGACTTCCCTTTACAGTGGGAAGTGACATATTTGGGTATAAATTATTTTCATTTTTTTTCCCATTCTAGTTTTGTCAGTGATATTTTATGCTAGGATTGTAAGTAGAAGCCCAGAAGAGACCTTCTGACTGTTACGAGATGTCTTGGCACAAAAGACCTGAGCAACTCATTAACATAATTCAGGTCATTATTGGAGTATTTATAGGCTGTCCTCAATCGACATGGACCTCCTGTTCGATTGTGGCTTGATTCTGTTCTACTTAAACTAAAAGGTAGAATTAAAAATAAAGAAAAGGTGAGAAGCTTCTAGTGCGAATCAACACTGACAAGAAATGCTAAGGGACCAAACGTGATTTTTAGTCTTCTACTGAACAGTATCATGTAGGAGAGGAAATCTTCCACCTTTTGTAGGAAAACAGTCAGGCTTCAATTTCACATTATTAACTGAAAGAGAAGCTGTAAATCAACATGTACGTCCCCAGATGAGTGCTGCCTAATAGAAATGGAAGGTGAGCCACAGACATAATCAAAATTTTTCTACTAACTACTTCAAAAAAAAAGGAAAGAGAAACGGGTGAAAATGATTTAATAATGTATTTTATTTAAGCCAATATTTCCAAAATATCATTTCAACATGTAATCAGTATAAAAATATTAAGGCGATATTGTATATTTTTTTATTATTGTTCTTATTAAACTAGGTCTTAACATCTCAATTTGTATTAATCACATTTCAGGTGCCTAATGGCCACATGTGGATAGTGCTGCCATATTGGATAACTCAGCCTTGGACTGTTAACCCTCCATTCATACTACATGAGCTCTCTAAGAGGGACTTTTCTGAAGGGTGAATTATTTAAAAGGCAATAATGTCATTTCCATTGTGATCTTGGCGCTTGAAGCTGCATGCGCATGTGAGTGAATGGCTAGAAGTAGGAGTGAGAGGAGGGAAGCCTGCTTTCCACAGATGTATGTGAAGGCTGCCCTTGGGTTTGCTTAGGCTGCAGAGGCTGAGCTTGTCCATTTGCTGCATGACAGGTTGGGCTGTCAGACAGTGCAGTTTGCAGTGTTCTGTTGGTCTGCTATACTATGGGACTATTGAATGGTACTTTAAGGTGTCTTTACAGGGTGTTTATCCCCCATTGCTAGTGGCTGTCTCACTTCAGCTTGCCATATAGCAGCTGCTTATGTCAAAGATGCTGAGCCAGTAGACATGTCCCATTCCAGGCTCTCCCTGTTGGCTGGTAACTGGAAAAATGTCTTAGGGAGCCAGATGTGAAGTTCATGGCAAATTCAAGTCTCAAAGGCTGAGTGAATGTTGAACAGTACTACACCTCTGTTTAGTTTTTAATCTCAATCTGAATATGCCACCTCAATAATGTCTTATTGCCCTAGAAAGTTATCAGCTTTCTTGGACAGTTTTATTTTATTTCTGGATTTCAAGTACAGAAAGTTGTTAATAATACTTAGTTCATTGGTTTGCACAGCTTTCCTCTTGACCAACTGCCTGGCTCACTTGTCAGTCATCACTCTATCCATCCATCCATCCATCCATCCATCCATCCATCCATCCATCCATCCATCCATCTCATTTGATCCCCATTTCTCAATTTCTCACTGCTATTCTCATTCTTCCTCCCACTACAAGCAGTCATGTTAATGTGTTTGATGATATCTTTCTGTTTCCATGTGTTCTTGTAAAACATTTGTTCATGTATTCTAAATCTACAAGTATCATTATGCTGGAGAGCTCATTCTCTTTTCTTTTTATCATTATGGTCTACTGTTTCTAAGACCTAGCCATGTAGCTGTGTGAACGTCCAGCTCTTTGTTTCTAATTGCTGCAGAATACTTTATAATTGACATCTACCATGTTTTGCCTATCCACTAGTGATGGATAGCACGGTTGGTTTCCACTTCCTACCAGTGCAAACAACACTGACAAACATCATGGTGTATGTCTCCCAGTGTGTAAGAATATTTCTGAGAATTATATCCAGAAACAGGACTGCTGTGCTATAAGGAATACTTAATTTAACTAAATGCTACCAAGTCCTTTCCAGAATACCTGCACCAGGCTATGGTTAAGTCAGCAGGCATATGAAGATTTCGATATACCTATATACCCAATAATAATGGCACCATGCAGCTTTCCAATTTTAATCAACCCAATGAGTTTCTTGAACTATTTTATGCTATGGTGTTCAAGTGCACAGTAAAGGCTTGTAATTGGGAAGCAAAAGTCCAGTTTTCTATTCCTCTTTAAAACATTTGACCGCATGATAGTTATTATAGTACTAGAGGCAACGAAGTCACTAGTGTCATATTTTAGAAGGACAACAGGCCAGAGAGTGAAATATACTGATACAAATAAGTACATTCAGGATGGGTTGTGCCCACTAGCCACTTTTGTGTTTCAGTTTAGAAGGTGGAGGAATGTGTTTTTAGTTTAATGGTCACAGGAAGTCTATTTGTGGTCTGGGCTGGTCTTGGGGAACTAGCTGTCCTCCAGGAATCAGTCAATTCTAGAAGAAACTCAAAACCAATAAAATGTCTATAACCAAGTTGTGCTTCCTTATATTCAATAAGTCCCAGTAGCATAACTCAAGGAAGACTGTCACAGAGGACATTGGTAACATGAGACAAAGGGAAAAGCAGGATGCTGAAACCAGGCAGGCTAGGGGAAGTGACCTAAGCATTAAGCTGTCCATTGGGAACCAGAAGAGTGGCCAACATCTAAACAATAGTGTTCAGTGGATGACTGTGAACAGGAACTAAGTTGGTGTAGATATTCAAGAGAGTCCAATCTGGTGGCTAAGGCATAGTTGGAATCCCCCAGTGACGGCTATTCCAGAAATTATGTGGATTGCAGTCTCTTGGGAAATTCTTCTGTTTTGAAGGAAGACCTAATCATTGACTAAAGGTATGAGAAATAGGATCTGGGATCATCTAAGAAAGAACTGGCAAAAGCTAGGCAGGGTTTAGGAACCTAGTCAATTGGACTAGGGATCAGAGCACCTGGACACTGGAATTGAGATCAGGCCTGGCTATTTAATCTGAGCAAATGTAGATGGTGTTAGAAAAGATCTAGGACTCAATGACCATTTGGGGACTGAGAGCCCACTTCAGATCCTGTATCTATGAACACGAAGATATGACCAGACTAGACATCACTAGTTGGTGGATTTGAGCTTAGTAATAGAGATTCTCTCTTGATCAGAGTAGCTCAGAGTCTGGATGGGGCTGGACTTACTGATCTAAATTCCCGTTGCCTCGAGTTGAGGGGCTGGAGAAGACAGACTGAAACTCTTAAGTTCTGGATCCAATGTAAAATTGGGCTCTAGCACCCCATTTTCTGGATTCCCAGTTTGGCTCTGGAACTCATTGAAAATAGATTTTAAAGTCTTAAAGCTTCCTAAAGGTCAGTGATACACTTTTGCCCATCCTGATACTTTAAAACATCCTTTTCTCACCAGTGATTCTCTAGATCAGGGGTGTCCAAACTTTTTTCAACGGTTTTCACCAAGGGCCATATGCGGTAAAATACACACACAGCCGGGCCACTCACTCGAGGTGAAGTACGTCTTGCCTCACCTGGTTTATTTAAGTAAACTAAATATATTTTTGGAATTTGATGCGGGCCAATTAACAATGGATTGCGGGCTGCCGTTGGCCCACAGGCTGCAGTTTGGACACCCCTGCTCTAAATTATATCAGCATATATGGATGGGCTTTCCTTAGAGTCAATAGAAACTCTAAGGAAAGGGGTGAATCTGAAACCAGGTGAATGAGTGTCAGCCTAGTAAGAAGAGAGTGGGATGGCAAAGACCCATATACATCATCTTAACCAAGTACTCTTTGTGATGGCCTTTTGGATCTCAAGGAATGAGCTGGACTTCACATTGCTCTCTGGCAGGGCCTCATCTTATATCACATCTGTGACCCAGTGGTACCTTTTATGGACTCTACATGAAATGTAGCACGGGAATTCCCCCATCATTTGAAATAATAGCATCTTTATATCCATGCAGTTAACGAGTTTTCAGTAAACATTTATTGAATGAATGAAGGAGTAAATGCACAACAAAGAGTATGTTCGTTATTTTGTAATATGAGTAATAGTGATTATGAGAAGGTGAGAGCAAGGTCTGGTCAACAAATTAGAATATATGCACAACAAGAAAAAAACTACATTACAAATGACACAATTTATATGCATAGTCTCTTAGCTATTTATTCCTAATTAGGTTTATTGTAAAATAATTTCACAAATGATCTTATACAATTGGTAAACACTGTTCTTTGGGGTTTTAAGGTAGCCCTCACCTCTTGAACAAAAGCATAGCGAGGCTCTTTAACAGTTTGTTACCAATATGGGATTCATCTCAGCACTGATCCCTCAGCCCCACAACTCATTCGTGGTGGTAGCTGCAAACTCTTCTCAGTTTTTCAGTCAGTTCTGTGAAGGCTTAGAGGAAAATCTTCAGGAAATCCTTACCTCTCTTTTCTGGCTTTGGGTCGCTCTCAGTCCAGAAGCTATAAAGAGATCTGTGGTCCTCAGGGCCTGAGTATTGGTCCTGCCCTTCAAAATCAAGCATCAGTTCATCCCCAGGTGAAGGTGGTAGGAGAAAGTTCACTATCAAAGGTAGATGCGGTTAAAGATAATAAGAGACTAAATATCCTCTGGGATAACAGATCATGTAACAAGTCATACATACACAAGCCATTACCACTGAGTAGACAGGAAGAAGGAGTTAAAGCCAAACAACAGGGTCAGAGATCTGAGACATTTGCCTACCTTATTAAAAAACAAAGGACAGAAAATACTAGATTGTGCCAAATGTGTGCCATTAAAGGATGATGCTCAAGTTAGCACACTGAAAGCTTTACTCGCAGAGGTTGGCGGACTCTGAGGTTAGGGGATAGGGGATACAGTTGGTTGGGGGTGTGGCTAGTTGTGCTGGGGCCAAAAGCTCTTCACCCCTCATCTTACCCCCATATGTTTGGGGCAAATCTAGAAATGTAGCACCTCCATCCAGGCAAAAGTAGAGAAAAGCAGAGGATTTCTCCACAGGCTCCCTCCATTGCCTGGTTGCTGAGCCTTCAGTTTCTCCAGGCTTCATTGGAAAAGTCAAAAAGTAGAGGCTACACCATAGTCTGTAGGGCAAAGAGCAGGGTAAACTGATCTAGTCTCTGCCTCGCTTCCCAGACTGGCAGTGATTCTGGAGCTACTCTCAGGGCTGGCATTGGGGGGCGGTGATAAGGGGGTTGTTCTTTTTGTTGCCTCATTTCCTCACGTCATGAGGAATTAAGAGATAATATAGACTTACTGCCTTTAAGGGTTGGCTAATACTTTAATTAGACCAGATCCCCTTGATTCCTGTTAAATAAGGAAAAGAAAAAGTAGTTGAATGGCAAATTAATCTCTTCCAGCTGTTTTGCCCTTTTAGCAGATATTAGTCAAGGTTTTTAGAGGAAGGGGATGATTTTCATAAACAATAACACAAAAATATTTCAGGCAAACAAATTCATAGCACTTTATGGGCTACAGACATTATAAACTTCTGATTGGGATAATATGTCTATATTTCACTTAAAAGTAGATGGTTAAATGCCCCAAGCCAGAAAGCCAAGCCAATCAGTTTAAAAGAATCTTTTTTTTAATTTTAATTTTTTTATTGGGGAATATTGGGAACTGTGTGTTTTTCCAGGGCTCATCAGCTCCAAGTTGTCGTTCAATCTAGTTGTGGAGGGCGCAGCTCACTGGCTCATGTGGGAATCAAACCAGCAACCCTGTTGTTCAGAGCTGGTGCTCTAACCAACTGAACCATCAGCTGCCCCCAAAGAATCAGTTTTTACTTTTTAATTTTCTTTGGGCAACAAACTAATTACCACCATCCTCCTTTAACCATCTCTCCATAATATTGTCTCCTCTCTTTCTTTTTTTTTACCTTTGCTTTATTAATTTTTTAATTAGTTTCAGGTGTACAAAACAATGTAATAGACATTTATCATTTATATTCCCCACACAAGTGAAAATAAACCCTCCCCCCTCCACTATCCTCTGACATGGCACACAGCCATTACATTTTCACTGTCTCTATTCCTAATGCTGTACTCCGCTTCTTGTAACTATATGTGTGTGTGTGTGTGTTGGTGTGTGTGTGTGTGTGTGTGTGTATAAAATTGTAGTTGACATTCATTATCGTTCAGCTTTAGCTTCAGGTGTACAGTGCAGTGATCAGGCATCTACATCATCCCTGAGGTGGTCTCCCTAATGGGACAAATGTCCATCTGACACCCTACAAAATCTTTGGAACATTATTGATTACATTCCCCAATTGACTTTTGTATCCCTTTGGCAATCTTGTGGTTACCGATTGTGCTTTCTAATCCCCTCACTTTCCCTCTTATCCCCACCCACCCCCCTCCCATCTAGCAATCCTCAGTTTTTCCTCTATGTCTCTGAGATTGTTTTTTGATTAGTTCATTCATTTATTCTTTTCTTTTAGATTCCACATATAAGTGAAATCATATGGTATTTGTCTTTCTCTGTCTGACTTATTTCACTTAGCATAATGTTCTCTAGGTCCATCCATATTGTTGCAAATGTAAGATTTCTTTCTTCTTTATGGCTGCGTAATATTCCATCGTATAATGTACCCCAGTTTCTTAATCCAGTTGTCTACCAATGGGCATTTCGGTTGTTTCCATGCCTTGGCTATGGTGTATAGTGCTGCAATAAACATCGGGGTGCATAAATTTTTTTGAATTAGAGTTTTGGATTTCTCCAGATAGATACCTAGGAGTGGAATTGTGGCGTCATAAGATAGTTCCATTTTAAGTTTTTTGAGATACCTCCATACTGTTTTCCATAGTGGCTGCACCAATCTGCAATCCCCACCAAAAGTGCACGAGGGTTCCCATTTTTCCACATCCTTTCCAACACTTGTTTGCTGATTTATTGATGATAGCCATTTTGATTGGGGTGTGGTGGTATCTCATTGTGGTTTTTAATCTGCATTTCTCTAATGATTAGTGAGGTGAGCATTTTTCATATGTCTGTTTGCCATCTGTATGTCCTCTTTAGAAAAATGTCTCTTCATGTCCTCTACCCATTTTTTAATTTCTCCATACTATCTTATCTCATCATTATTATTTATATTTGGTGCATAAGAATAAAGCAGCAATCAACACACAACCAATCCATTTGACTTGACCAAAGCTCTCTGTTCTTCTCCATGCAGTAACAGTTTCTAAAGCTTAGTCCTCTTATTGAGATTTTAATGGAAGGATGTTCATTTTCCTGTTTTTTGTGATTCTGCAAAAATATTTAGCAGTTTAGCTTCTGAGATAGTTTTCTAACTATAAAATAAATATCTGATTTTAAACATTTCTGTTCCAAAATGAAATGAGAAGCAAAAGGCAATACCCATTAATTTATAATTAAACTGGTTGGGAAAAGGGAAGCACATGTTAGCAGATTGGTCCTCGGTGACTGATACGCTCGCTGCCACACAGGCGCCGCTGGAGGATGATTTATTACTTTTCCTATTGTTTCTCATTCTCGTTTCAGCCGAGAAGGTCACTCACGAAAGACAGATTCCAGAAAAGAAGCAACACAGTTTGACTTTGGGTGGCTGCCCTTTTCTTCTTCCTTTCACTTAAATTTCAGTATTTACAGCTTCCCAGTCTTAATTTGACACTCAACAGACATAAACTGTATTCTTGAGAGGATTAAGGATTATTCACTCACAAACTTAATCAGATTAATCAGAGATTTTGAACAAGATATCTAAACCATTCACAGGATGAGATGGGTGTTCACTGCCTGAATTTGGTTTGGGCAGACGCATGCGCACACACACGTGTGTACACACAAACACACACACACACCCCCACACACATGGATTTTTATCTTACACATTATGGAAATTATTGTTTAAAAATACTTATTTTGTAATTACAATCGATTCGCCTGTAATGCCTACTTTATCTAACGACAGAGAAAAGAAAAGGCTATGTGCCTATGTTTCCTAAGGCTATTTAGATAGTTTTACTTTGGTCATTATAGGTTATTTGAATTTATTTTTAGAACTGCCCCCTTGTTGTTGTCCTACTGTTCTGTAAAAGAATCTCTGGAACCTTTTAAGAAAAAAATTATTATTTTCACGTTTTACATTTGTATAAAGTAACCCTTGAAATTTGAACATTACTAAATTGAATTATAGTTCAAGAATAAGTGTCCTAAAAAATAGATGTATTGTTTTTTTATTATTATATCAATTATTGCTTTTTCATTTGGATTAGGAGCTTAACTTCTATTCTACACTTACTTTAATAAGCTCCTTTCTCTGCAGAAACAGGAGGCAGCAAAGACCCTTTGTACTGCAGACATATTAAACCAGGATTGGGACCAACTGTCCCATTGTGTGAACTCTTATTTTTAAAGCAGGCTGAGTTAAGCAGATTTTGTTGGATTTTACTTTCATTTGGGTCTTAGGCTATTTGGGGGATAGACATTGTAATATTGAAAATATTCTCAAAGATAGGAAGAGCAAAATTAAAATGTGATCCTTATTCGTCCACTCCATTAATCAGAATCACTTGATCCAGGAACTCCAGAGACCTCCGGAGAGCAGAATTTAGGTCTATCTCCATACTGGGCTTGTGGTTCAGAGCACACTGGATTTTGATGCTCTTGCCTTCCAACTAGAATCTAAGTTATTTCACAGCCATCCTACAGTTACACATGTATCATAAAATCTTCCTTAATCTGTTTATAATACTCATTAATGTTTGGTAATCATGATGTCTTTAATATATAACACCAATACCTGATATTTAAGCTTGGCTAGTGTTCCATATTTTTCAATGTCTCTTCACAGATTTTGATTCTTATAGCAATCCCATGAAATAAAAAGGCATTCTAATATCTATTTACAGATGCAAAGAGAATAAGTGCTTCACCCAAGGTTAAATGATAGAATTAGGACCAATCTCCAAGTCTTTTAATTTGAGTCCAAAATAATGCCACTCCTTATCCTGTTGTACTTGGAAGTGGTTTCCGAGGAATAGCTATGGTTTGGATATGAGGAATGGGGTGTGTGTGTGTGTGTGTGTGTGTGTGTGTGTGTGTGTGGTGTGTGTGTGTGGTGTGTGTGGTGTGGTGTGTGTGTGTGTGTGTGCGTGTGTGCGTGTGAGAGAGAGAGAGAGAGAGAGAGAGAGAGAGAGAGAGAGGAGACACAGCTTAGTAAGTTTATAGGTATGGTTTGCAGCAATGAAATAAAATAAATAATAGTGCCAAGTTAGCAAAACACAATACCAAAAACAGCAAATAAAAGTGAACATGAATTTTGGTCAGTTTCCTGGGCTTTTGAGCTGCAATAAGATTTTATTGCTACACCACAGCCAAAAGTTAGTAAGGATGAAATCATGAGCCCTATTTCACAGCCCTCTGAGCACTCAAGAAAGCTGGCTAACTTTTAGAGTGCTTATAATTTGCCCAGACATATTACCTATATCATCTCATCTAATTCTGGGATAGGTTTCTTATTGTCACCTCTTTTTTTCAGGTGATAGAAACTGAAACAGAATTTAAGTACCGCACAAGGTCACACCGTGACAAATAGCGGGTGGAACCTAGAGGCTGAATGCCAGGTCTCTCTATTCTTTATCACCATGCCGACTTCACTGCCGTCAAATATGCATTTATAATTCTAGCTGCTTTACAAAATATGATTCCTACATTGACACCTAATAATCTTAATTATTGCATTGTATAGGCAATTGCAGCACTATCTTTTAACAGAAGTGGTGACGTTTATTCTGGGTTAGTTTCAGTCGTAGCATGCCTTAAGGGCTCAGTACCTGCCAGATACATATGAGATGTTTTCCCATTCATCACAGTTAATCCTCACTTGGGAGACTGGAGTTGTTTTGCTCATTGGCAGATAGATATATGAGGCTGGGAGAAATAAGCAACCTATCCATGTACAAGGCCAAGTAAAAAGGCTGCAATTCACCCCAGCCTGATTCTAGCCCTCTGGCCTTTCCCTGCACCTGAACACGAGGTCATAGCCAGGGGCACTGCGTCGAGCTTCTGATTCTGGCTTCCCCAGAAGTGACAAACCAGAACTGGAAATAAAAGTGTTCAACGGTTCACATTTGTAGCATCATCTTCTCCCCACGTGAGGGCCAGGAAGCCTTCCTGTTTCTTAGCAGATTCATTAACACTAAGTAATCAAACCCAGTTTCCCTTTCTTTCCTGGGCTTAGTAATCTTTTTTCACTTCTAAACCACATTTTTATTTTTAATCAAATGCACAATATTATTTTTGATTATCTGCACTATATTATTTTGATTATCTTCCTTCTGTTTGGAGAGTGTGAGCTGTATTTGGTGATTTGGTCCTTTAATGTGCCTCCCTGTAAGTTTTTTGCTCCAAAAGCACAGAACAATGCGATGTTATAAAGGTCAGAATCATGTGTTTAACGAGGTAGAGCTAATCCCAAACTTATTTCTATCTGTGCTGGGTAGAAAATGATATACACTGGGGAGAATGCTGATATTTTTAAAATCCATGTGCTTAGGGACAATCTATTTGTGGCTGGCGCTCAGGGACTAGGAATTATTTTAGATAGGCATGACTATTTTTTTCTTGTTTGTGCCTTTAAATATCATTTGCAGAATATCTCTTGTACAGTGAGCACACAAGTCATACATACATTTTCTGTACACACACACCTTCACGCAGCATTATGGAAACACATTCCCTGACGCCCTAAAAGAAAAAAAGGAAAAAAAAAAAGAAAAAAGAAAAAGACAAATGAGCAAGTTTACGAGTAGGAACTTACCATGAATCTCTCCTCTGAAAGCACATTTGTGTTAAATTAAAATCACACTAGATTTCTTCCTCTAAAAATGTTTGGTAGTAACTTTATTCTGTCAAGAGCAGTTGTTTTGTTTCATAGAAAATGTAAACAAAATATCATGGAAGTTGGGTTGAATGAGGTTTATGAAAAAAATGAAGTTGGTCTGTCCAAGGCATTATTATCTTCTATTCAAATATCCACTGGAACGGTCCCTAATATGTAAACTAAACATGCGGAATAACTTTTGGACTTGTATTTAGGAAGTGAGTTGGTCTTGATTACTTTTTGAGGAAATGTGGATATGTAAGCAACTCGTTAGTGTGTGTATGTTTTCCCAATGAGATTTCTCATAGTCATTTTTTATCACAACCACAATGTTGTAGCTTATCCTGTGCTCCCAACAAAGGCTAATACTTCTGGAGAGCCAGGCCCTTGAGAAATGGTGCATAAGAAATTGTGGGCTTACATTTCATGGATAGAGAAATCCCATGCGATTTTAGCCTAAACCATAAGGGATTGTGTGACTGTGTTAGCAAGCACCAAAATCACTTAGATTTAGTGTCTCTGCAAAGATATTGGAGTTCGGTAATTGCAGTCATTGGGCTAACGTGGCAGGCATTCTAAATGAATGACCCATGTAGGCGAGATTTCAAGGTCATGGGTCACTGGACACCTTTCCCTGGTTTCTGCATAGAGGTGCTCACTGATGGGGCTTTCCCACATCGCCAGGTTCTTGGTGGCAAAGTCCAAGCCCTGCTCACTTTCCCTTTCTCTTCTGGGTGAGTGTGTGTGTGTGTGTGTGTGAGAGAGAGAGAGAGAGAGAGAGAGAGAGAGAGAGAGAGAGAGAGAGGAGACTTCTAAGCTTGAGTGTATTATTTATTAAAAAAAAGCAGTGGAGGCAGCAGAGGTAGGCTTCTTCATGAGTCTATTTATTTATTTATCCCAAGTTCAAGTCCACTGAGTTTCTGAAAATGTCCTATATCTTGACCTGGCTGGAATATTTATACATAAAAAAACACAATGTACATCTAAGATGTACACACACACATACACACACACACATCTAAGTTGTACCTATGAAATAAAAAGTTGAGAATCACTTCTTTATAATGAATGTGTATTTATTTGTCAGGATTGATATCTGCACGTGTTGCATTTCCACTTAGGATTCCTTTGGACCCTTTATGTATCCCAGTAGTAAGTGTAACGGTGGTTTTGGAGAAAAGACCCATTTTTACCAGGCGTCCTCTGATCTGCTCAGTTGGTGCTCAGCGCTGTGCTTGCTCAGCTCTCCACACCTGCTCCCAGGCCTCCACACGGTCTGTTTCCCAGCAGAGAGTTTACTAAAAGGAATTTTCTAGAGTTCCACTGTACTTGGAGTGCCCCATTCTTGCTCACAGTCACCAGCTCCCTTCCCGGACCCTATTGACACACAGGTGGGCCCTCTCCTGGGATTATTGCAGAAAAACAACATAGAATTTTAAAATGTGTAAAATAAACCCAAAATCCTTACATGGAAAAGAAGGAGGCCAATACAATGGAGCCATAATCCCAATAACAGAAAATAGGATCACGCTGCTTTATTTCCAAGCAGTAGCCCCTCCTGACCTCTTAAAGAATTGACACAGGAACGACGCACTCGCAAACACACTTGTTTTTACTTAGTGCTGGCAGTCAGGAGAGGGGGGGCTTGGAGAAAAGAAAGGAAGGCCCAGCGAGGGGATTGCTGAGCTGCACCGTCTTGGTTTCCCGGCCTCGGCTGATGGAATTATTGTTTATTTTTTTAATTTTCGGAGGTAGGCCGATGACAGCTGAAGAAGACTGTATTTGCTGAGGAGCAGCATGAGGGTAGAGAGGAGCGGAGCTCCTGAGGGAGACCTAATGGTTCCTCTCCTTCCTGCACGGAGATAAAGACTTATAATAAGCGTGCGTGTTCACCATCTGGCTCTGTGCATGTGGTCCTTATGGAGGGGAGAGCCGCACAATCTGTAAATGATCAGGAGCCATGGCGCTCTCTCCAGAGAATCCACGATGCAATCAAGGTGACAGATGGCATGGCCACTGCTGTGGCCTCGTGGAGAAGATCAAAATCACCTTCAATAAACTCTGACTGAAATGGGCACGAGCACCTCAAAAAAGTCAGTTTGTCAGTCAAACTGCGACAGCAAGCTGCATTGGGGAAACATCGCGGCCAGCTCTCTGTTTTCAATCGTTTCCGTCTGACTGGGCCTGAACTATGATCTTTCTCAAATTGTCCTTTCTGTTTAGCTGAAGCAGGCCAGCAAATTGCCAGGCTCATTGCTTTATTGAAGAAAATTGAGAACACGATGTCCTCAATTCCGGGGACGTGCGGCTGGCAGGTGCTGGGACACCCAAGCACAGAGTGTGGACCCCGTGTCTTCTGCCCAAGTTTGCTCAACTTTAGGCAGATTTTTGGATATGAAAATAAAATGCAAATGTCTGCCCGGCCTGAAAAAAATCAGCTGGCAAGGGATAAGTAAAGGGTATTAGGTGTCCAATAAATGTGTGTAGAATACACAAATGGTTGAAAAGCGAAGGAGGGAGGGAGGAAGGAAGGAAGGAAAGAAGAAAGGAAGGAAAGAAGGGAGGAAGAAAGGAAGGAAAGAAGGAAAGAAATTAACTCTCAGTGTTATTAGCATTATGTTTTTTCACATAAAATGTTTCCATTTTTATGCATAGTTGTTGCATATGAGTTTCTGTGAACTTGAGCCTTGGACATAAGGTCAATGAAATACAGATATATTATTTTGTCCTAAACAAATTTTACAGAATTTGTAGGACTTGGCAAGTTTAGTCAAATTTCTGTTTTTGCCTGCTTTACACCCTCCCACAAAAGCTCCAACTGCTCTTAAAGCTAGAGGGAAATGAATAAAAGTTACCTGTCGTAGGAGAAAAATATACGACTGTCTTTGGAGAGGTAAGGGCCCTGATTTCGGGTCAAAGATGATAGATCTTAATGAAAGAACTCTCACCCTCCTTCTCCCGCCTCCTCCCTTGGCAGAGTTCCACTGTTGTTCTTCCTCCCGAGCTCTAGATTTCCAGCAAAAGTCGACTTTCCTGACCTTGTGGTTCCCCCAGGTACCCAAGATCTGTTATCTGACTGGTGCTTTATATTATAAGCCTGTGAGGAGACCTCAAAATTCCACCTTGCCATTGATTTTCCTGTTTGAAACTGTAATCACCTGGGTTTGCATATTTGCTTTATTTAAAAGCCAAACCCTGTTCCTGCCGGCCCTCATCCTCCTTGTTGTGAATGATTTGTTTGATGGCTGAGAAAGGTCTTATGGTTGGGTCCGGGATTTGCCTAAAATCTTTACTCCTCTCATAGGTGCTCCTGGAGGCTAACGTGCTGCTCTAGAGATTCACACACATAACTAACAGGCTCCGTTCCTAAACTGGGTACACAACATATGAGAAACTGGGAAAAGGGGTCCATATTTCGAGTAACAGGAGTAGCAACACCTTTGTACAGGGACTTTTTATGGGGCATGGAAGTTGTGTGCCGACTTGTTATGTGTCATAGTTGAGGATGGTCTCTTAGGAGCAGAGGACTAAATTTGTTCAGGAGGAACTATCCACTGAGTGCTGAACACCTACTATGTGCAGGCTGTGTTAGGAGCTGAGATACAAATCTTCACGAAGGGCAAGCAGGTCCCAAACGGCATTTTTATGGGCTCAGTGCTCTGGCTGCCCCTTCTCCCCTCTGTCTGGCCGTCCAGTGAGCAGGCTTTGCATCCCTGTCAATAATCCTTGCTGTACAGCAACAGGGCAGCCCGGGCTGGTGGCAGCGTGCTGCCCAGCACAGGACACGCTGCTGTATTGTCTGTCCCGGCCTTTGGCTCTCGGGAATGACAGCCTCTGTAATAGACATGTTCATCCCCACGGCCACAAGGAGGGGTGGCAGGACGGGTCATTTCTGTCTTCTGGCAGCTGTCCCCGGCCCCAGAATTCAGTTGCTGCAGGGAGCAATGATTCAGAAAGGCAAACGGGTCTAACCCCATCCATATGGGGAAAGCCTGCATGGGGCAATTCAGTAGGGGCCAGACGGTTAAGGGAGCTTACCATGGAACATGAATGCTCTGAGACATGCATCTAGCATGAAATGTAGTAATCAGAGCTTGGCCTAAATTCAGATAATTATGGTCTAGCCCTCTCTAGCATGGAGTGTCACTTGGTTACCTTCAGGTTGCATAACCATCTATATTTACTCTCTTTTATGCCCTATCATTCTTAAATAGTAAACTGCTTAGAAAGGGTTTCTTGTGGTAATTTGAAAACTTGTGCCTGTCAGCACAGCATTTTCTTTATCAGCTGCGTATATGTATTTGTTTCTCTATGGGTATGACAGGGAATAGGACGTGTACATCTTCCGTTGCCACTGTCTTCTAGAATTCACAAATGAACAGCCATGGCAGGGTGGCTTGCAGTCATCATGACAATTGCTCCAAGATGGATTAAGTACTTTTAATTGCGTAGAATGTCTTTTATTTTTTTTGGAAAGATCGATACTGTGCTGAAAGAAGAGGCTACACAGAACTTTTACAACACAATCACATAAAGATATGCAACTTGATGGAAAACTTGGATCTCCAAAGCATGCCACTGGCCTGAGATGGCCTGGCCATGCATAATAATAAATGAATGTTATTTTCACCACCTCTCTTCCCATCAGGATGCTGGTCTTCCCTTGAAGAGGACTATACTGTCTTATGTCAAATGAAGGAGTGGATGGCTTACCACCCGTTTTCATCCCTACGGGTAAAACAACTCAGACACCGCTCTATCGATTTGGGAACAAAGACATGGAATGAAGTTTTGCACGTGGAAATGTCACTGTTGGAGCACCACCAGCTTCAAGTGGGGTTTTGGAGGCTCCTGCATTTTGGGGTCAGATTCCAGCTGGAACCCTCAATGTCTGCATTGTTCTGTCCATGCATATCTGAACAAGAATGATGGTGAGAGAGCACCGTACCCAGTTCATCAGCTTCCCACACTGCTGGTGTGTTTCAGTTCAGCATTCATGATTTTTTTTTTTTTTTTAAATAACCAGATTTGCAACTTTTTGAAAAAATCTTCATAGTGAAATATTTCTCTGGTACAGCATTATGTCTTGCTCAGAAAGGTTAATAAACATTTTACAGATCATATTCATGTTTCATTCTGTTGATGGCTTGACACCCATTTTAATCTTCATCAGGGTAGCAGTGAGCAAATGGGTCCTGTTTCCCATTAGATTTCTCCACCCTCCATAATGAATGAACTGCTGATTTGATTTCTATGCATTCTCTTCAGTGAACAATCCCCTATAACAAACGCTTTCTTTGGGCATAAAATAATTTATCCTCCATACAAAAATGCTAACGCTAGGGCGTTTTGAGCTGTGTATGGCATAGTTCTGCTTTCCTTTCTTCCTCATGACACTTAAAAAAATTAAGGTAGTTTTTTCCAGTCTTCTCCATAAAGGAAGACTTCTAGAGTGAAGGCTTGAAACCAGCACAGACCATGAGACATAATGGAAGCCACAAATGGGAGCCACATATGTAATTTTTCATATTCTAAAGCCATATTTTAAAAAGGTAAAAAGAAATAAATGAACTTAATCTTGACCATAGATTTTACTTAACCCACTGAATAAACAAAAATGTAGTATATTCATACAGTGGCATAGTATTCAGTCACCAAAGGTATGAAATTCTGCTTCATGCTACAACATGAATGAACCTGAAAAATATTCTGCTGAGTGAAATAAGCCAATCAGAAAAGGACAAATCTTGTATGATTCCACCTATTTGAGGCACATAGAGTGGTCAAATTCATAGAGACAGACTTTGGAATGGTGGCTACGAGAGGCCGGGGGAAGAAAAGAACGGGGAGTTAGTGTTTAAACTGCACAGTTTCAGTCTGGGAAATGGAAAAAATCCTGTATGAATTTTTGGATCGTGGAGATGGGTGCACATGATTGGAAATGTACTCAATGCCACTGAACCATACATTTAGAAATGATTGAAATGACGTAGTTTATATTATGTATATTTTACCAAAGATACACAAAAAGGGGTCAGATCATGTCATTCTTTTGCTCTGAAACCTGCAGTGTCTTCCCATCACACTAGGAACAACAGCCAAACATCCTTCCCGTGATCTTTGCCTTCCTGTGATCTGGCCCCTGACTCCTCCAGCTACGTTTTCTTGCCTTTGCTGCTTACAAGACATTGGACCTTCTGTAACTTACTTAACCTACGTAAGCTTCTGCTTCTTTATATATTAGGTTGGTGCAAAAGTTATTGCAGTTTTTGCAATTATTTTTAACCTTCTAAACCGCAATTTCTTTTGCATCAAATGTATAAGTTTGGAATAATTCTAGTATCAATCAACTGCATGAGATGGGTGAGGATTAAATGGAATAATGCATGTCAAATGCTTAGCACAGTGCCTGGCCCAGAGTAAAGTCTGAAGAAAGACTAGCTGTTAAAATCTGTAGTCTTTGTGAGTATTTATTTTCACATCAAATGTATAACACATTATATATAATCAATTCTTTTATAAGTTCTGGAGAAAAGATACAGCAGGCAAATTACTGGTGTGTGAATAGAGATGGGGCAAGTGTTTGCTAATAGTGTCATTTATTGTATGTAGAGTGGTCAATATATGGGAATTAGGCGAATTTGATCTAAAACTTTGTTAAAACAAACACAGGGATGAAAATAAAGCTTTCTCTAAAACCGATCATTCCCACGTAAGCTGCACTCGCAATGGTCATGTTCTGCTGATCTGGTTACAGGCATTTTTGCAGAGCGCTCAACTATTGGCAGAAGAAAACTGAACCGTGTCAGAAGTATCAGATTGTTTTCACAGTTCAACGCTTTCCAGCAAACAGCATTTAGCGAGAATCCATTGTTGTACACAATGAGGTAGACACAACGGGCCCTCCTGGGTAGCTCTCCCTTCACCCTCACCTGCAGCCAACAAGTGCCACCACCACCACAGAAAGTCCAGATCTGGGCCAGTGTGGAAATGGTCCAGTAGGTTACCTCTGAATGTGATCAAATATTCTTGTTTTTACTGAGATGAAAAGTGGAATCAATAAGGTGTGGTTATTATGGGATATATATATTTTTTGAAACATAGACACAGACAATAGTTTAGTGGTTACCAGAGGGTAAGGGGGGTGGGGAGTGGGAGATGAGGGTAAGGGGGATCAAATATATGGTGATGGAAGGAGAACTGACACTGGGTGGTGAACACACAATGGGATTTATAGATGATGTAATACAGAATTGTACACCTGAAATCTATGTAACTTTACTACCAATTGTCACCTCAATAAGCTTTAATAAAAAAGAAAAGAAAAGAAACGTTTACTGCTATTTGCATGGTAAATGCAGTCAATCTCTAAACACCTAGTCTGGAGACCTCCCATTGCCTGCTCTTTGGAAATGCCCTTGAGAGCTGGCCAGCAACAGAGGGACCAAACAAACAAAAAAAGACCTCAATCTAGTTCAAATAGACAGGTTTTGGGGACAAGGCTTTATAAGTTGATGAAATTTTACCTAAAATGAAGTTAAGTTTTAGTTTTCTATGATTTGAATCTTAGAAGCAGCCACTGTGTCCTTTAAAAAAAAAAATCACTGACGAAAATGAAGAAAATGCACCTCCAGACCCCTTCTCTGGCTAATTCTCTGGACATGTAATTTCTCTGTGAGCATTGGCTTCCTCTGCAGTCAATTGTAGTATCACGGGTTCTATAATACAAGTGTTAGCTATACTGCAACTTTTATCACCTCATAAGCTAAGGAATCAAATACCCAGGAATGCAAGTTTGAAATTCTTTTCCTATTTATTCATTATTTTTACCTTCAAAGGACGGGCAAGTTATTTAACCTAAAGCATTGCTATCCCACAAGAATACTAGAATAATGGATTTGCATGTGGGTGGTAGTTGGGCACAATTTTACATTACATATTGTTCTGACAATTCAAATTAAAGCAATTCATTACTAGTAAAAAACTGTCAAACACACATAGGATTTGAAACTCTGAAAACTGTGACTGAATAGTTAAGTGCTGAATTAGAGGAACAAAGTGAGATCCGTGTTTTGGCTGTTCTACTGGTATTTCACACTTGTTTGTGTCTCTTAAATCTGACAATAATTGAAACAAAAAATCTGATCCAGACTTTATTTTGCAGATGACTAACGAGTATTAAGATACAACTTAAATTTTACTTATTCTGATTGCTATGTTGAAACAAAACTGTAGCTAGAAAGCATTTTATCAAAAGGATATAATTTCCCTGGTTGTTAGGAGACTTCATTATCAGAAGATATTCTATGTAAACAAAAGATAGCAGGAGGGTGTTTATGGGGACCTTGGATACAGAGAGTCAATTATAAAAAAATGTGTTTCATATCAAAATAAAACTCTTGGGCTTAGGAATATGAGTATGTAATATTTTTGATTTTATATTTCAGTTGATCACTGAGTTTTACACTGGACTGTAGAATAACAGAATAATGAAAAATGTGAATTACTTGAGGAAATTCTTTGCTTTTTATCTTTGTCTTTTCAAAGAAAAAGTAGCCTTCTTGTATGTCTTGTAAATAATGAGAAAAGTGAGAATATACACAGACATGGAAAAGGAAGCCATCAGGTTTAGAACTCAGTGTCTCAACTCAATTTTTAGAAACAATTTCTCTGTTAGATCTTCCCTGCCCAACAGACCCAGAGACTTAGGGAAGGGACAGCTGGTGTCCTGGCCTCTAAGCACTTGTCATGTATACATTGTGGCCTGTGGCCCATCTGTAGGTGCACATCTAAAATTTGTGACAGGCTGCCAGAAAAACAACAGCAGCAATGTGCTCCTATTTTAAATACAGAGGGTGCCAAAAAAATGTATACATATATTTTTTTTCACTTTGTCTTTTTTTTTTTTCCATTAAAGTTTATTGGGGTGACAATGGCTAGTAAAGTTACATAGGTTTCAGGTATACAATTCTGTAATACATCTTCTGTATATCACATTGTGTATTCACCAGCAAGAGTCAGTTCTCCTTCCATCACCATATATTTGATCCCGTTTACCCTCATAAACATTTTAAGAAAGGAAAAAACTGTATTAACATTGTAATACTCAATATATACCAATAACAAAAGATGAATACAAATCACATTAGACTTCAGGAAGTACAAGAGATGCTCAAAGTGGTTGCCATCAGCGTAATTTTAATACAGTTTTTTTCCTTTCTTAATTGTGTATACATTTTTTTTTGGCACTCTCTGATTTAGGTTTATATCATGTTCAGCTCCTCTGAACAGAGGGTATAACTGTTTTAACAGTTCCTTCCAGTGGCTAATGCAGATGGGGACCATTGGGTCATGTGTACCTCAGCCATAGCATGGCACAGAAGAAATGCCTCTTTGTACAATAAAAGGCGTTTTCTCTAGCAGACGATCCTTCTGTGTGCACATCATCCATGTGGCCATTTCCGTTCTCTTCGAGGTGAACCAAGCAATATAGTCACATAACGAGGATAAAAATAACATATTTCCAACCTCCATGCTCCCTAACCTCACTTCATTTTTTCTTGCAACACGTTAAACACTAGTAGAAACTAACTCGTTTCACAAGATTTTGCTTTATCCAATGTTTCTTAGGATTTGGCAGAATGGATACCTGAAGCCCGTAAGGCATATAGATTTCCTCTTCCAGATATAAATAACTTCATATATAGGAGGAAGGTACAAAAAAAAAGTTATAGTAATATGGGATGAGACATTTCTAGTGACTTGAGAGCTCAAATGTTTCTAGGTCATAAAAAACCTCCATTCTTATTGCTGTTTTGTGAACTTCTGATTTCTCAAAGTTATTCAATACATTAACTTTAGAATGTTTGTTTATTAACTACTTTATTAGAGTGAGGAATATGCGTCAGAAAGAATGCAACCTATTAAGAGAAATATTAAAACAAAAGTAGATAATGGTAATAAATTCAAAGCTTATATATGTTACAAATTTTATATTCTTATAGATTCTCTGTCTTGCAAACAATAATGAAGCAATGTAAACATAACTAAGGAAATACAAAAGTGAGTCATCTTAAAGACACATTATTATTCCTGTTTTAATTATTCAACTTATTTTACATTACTAGACTGCAAAATACACATCCGTACTACACACGAGGTGTGACAATTAAGTTTGTGAACTCATCCTAGAAAAAGTGCTATGTGCCTCATTGCTGAATATCACCACAGTTACCTTCGATATACTCCTCTTAGGAAGCTATGCACAGACACCAGTGCCTGGTGCACCCTTCAAAGCAATTTTGGAACTCTTTTTCTGGAATGGCCATCAGAGCTGTCGTTATATTACCCTTGATATCCTGAATGTCATCAAAATGTCTTCCTTTCAACATATTCTTTATCTTCAAGTAAAGAAAGAAGTCACTGGGGGCCAGATCACGTGAGTAGGGAGGGTGTTCCAATACAGTTATTTATTTACTGGCTAAAAACTCCCTCACAGACAGTGCCGTGTGAGCTGGTTCATTGTTGTGATGCAAGAGCCATGAATTGTTGGCAAAAAGTTCAGGTCGTCTAACTTTTTCACCCAGCTTTTTCAGCACTTCTAAATAGTAAACAAGGTTAACTGTTTGTCCAGCTGGTACAAATTCATAATGAATAATCTCTCCGATATCAAAAAAGGTTAGCAACAGCATTGCAATAAGTTTGCGAATTTAATTGCCAGACCTTGTATATACTGTTAGTCTTTATTATACAATGATTAAACTACTTTTCTGATTCAGAGAATTTAAAAGATACAATATTGAACTAACCGGTTGAATAATACAATTAAATTTGGAATTGAATAAAAATACCTAAAGAATCAAAAGGCTAAATTTACATATGACATTCTCTCTTCCAATCCCCACTTTGTATTATAACATCAAATATAGTTTTCTTTCTTCCTCTGATCCTTATCACGAGGAGAGGGTAAAGGACAAGAGGACGGGGAACTGATTTGGGTTAAGGACAGAAACCAAAAACAAAGATGCCAAGTTCTAACCTGAGCTCTCAGTTGGACTGCCTGGTCTTGTGTGAGGCATTCACCCTTTTGTGTACTGAGATAACAGCCTGCAGAGAGAGAAGGAGCCCAGTCTGGAGAAATACATATACCTGATTGAAATCTTCATTTCAGCTCTTTGTAGCCATGTGACCGTGGGACAGGACTTAATCTCTTTGAGCCTCTGTTTCCTCATTTTCAAAATGTGGTTATAAATAGCTACCCTCCAAGGTTTCCTGGTAGAATCCAATGAAATTGTATTGGTAAGACATCTAACACAATATTTGGTACATGGTCGATACCCAGAGGTAGAATTCTTCATTGTCTTCAAAGGAATTGGTTAGGTCAGTTCCCTCTGAGCTGTAGTACTCTGTGATTCAGAGTACTGAATTGGTTGGCTTGGGCATCCAAATTTTGGCTCAGCATCAGGTAATTTGCTGGCACCCCACCCCCACCACATATATGGTAGCCATGCACTAGTAGAGTGCCTGGTCACAAAGTAGAGTTCCTTGTCACAAAGAGCAGGTCATGTTAAAGGCACAGACATTGGCTTGGGTTGGTTTTATACCTGGCATGGAAGCAGGACATCTCAGCTGCCTGAGCCACAGTTTCATCCTCCACCATGACTGAGTCACCTAATTTTTCCAAGGCTGATAGAAAATCAGAGATGGAAGCCAGCACTGAATCACAGTACTGTGGTTCTGTCATACACTCTCTCCTGGTTTCTCTCCAGCCTTATTTTAAATATCCTTAGGGATGGGCTTTCATCACTTTTCTTCAAGATTTTTTTTTAAATAATAATGTTTACTGTCAGACAGTTTTCTCTTCCATTCAGGGTAAATTTTTCTTTCTTTCCTTATGCTCTTCTAGCTATCCTGTCCTCAACCTGATTAAATAATTCCTCCTGCTCATTCAGTATTTCTCTTGTCAGACTTTTGTAGTCAATTTTTAGTCCCCCCTCAGCCATTACTTAGCAACACCAAGACATAATCTTTATCTTTAATCATTTCTCATGACTCACTCCTCCATCACCACAATCATTATTCTCTCTTCTCTGAATGAATCCATCTGTTCTTCTGAAAGTAACCTCAGTGCCTTAGGTGCATGTTCCCTTGGAAGTAAAACACATAAGCATATTTATTTTAAATTTTTATTGAAATAATGTAACAGTACAGGCAATTTGGAAACAACAAAAAAATTGGCCGGCTATTCTAACACAAGGGCTATTGTTACTTTTGTCTTTTCCATTTCTATTTTTGCAAGTATAAATACCTCATGCTCTTGAGTGGAAATTATGCATCAAGCACTGTGTTCATTCCTTTACGTGCATTATCTTGGTTACCACCATAACAGGCCTGCAAAATAGCTTTACAATCCATTTCACAGATAAGGAAACCAAGGTTCAGAAGAGTTAAGTAATTTGCCTAAAGTCTGGCTCAGGCATCGCTCATAAATGATTATGTTTCTGACAGCTTTTTGATGGAAATACAAGACTTTGGAGTGCAACTATCCAGAGCAACTCTTCTCCTACCCAAATGAGAACATTGGGACCATTTAATAATTGTTCTAAAAATAAGATCCTCCAAGTCTATAACCTGTAGAGGGAGATTTCATGATTCTTTGAGTTCAACATAATTTCTTAAATGTCTTCCCATCAATATCCAAAATTGTGCCTGATTTGGGCAGATAAAACTCAGTAACGTTTACTTTGATTGCTTCCCGACCTAATTGTACTGCACTAATCTATTTTCTCTCTCACAACGGGTCATAGTATTAGGACCATTCCAATGACAGTATTTTTCCAGAGAAAGTAGTTGCTAGCACTTTAACCTCTTTTGGTTTCTCCCTTCCTCTTTTGTTTCTTCTTTTTTTTTAATCTTAGACACATACTCAGTGACTGCATCGTCATCAACGCCCCCAACTTAATTTTAAAAGTCCAAAGCATCTCTTTTTCTCCTTTCTCTTCTCCTTAACATCTTCCTTTTTTTTTTTTTTTCTCGTCTTGCTCCTCTTTTTGTAAAAGAAGTAATTTCACCTCACATAGTCTCTCCCGCCATTAAAATATGTGCCACCTAATGCCTGGGCCAATTTTCAGCAGTGAGTTCTCCCCATGATTTCTCTCATTTATTTGAATTGAAACCAGGGAGGTATTTGGGAAGCAAATGGCTGGCCTGATGCTCTCTCAGGAGCTTTCGCAGCCCTGTGAGTCAGGAGTCATAGGGAGGTTGTGTAATACTCAAAAAAGTAATAGCCTTCCCTTTCCCAGAGATGTTTATTAAGGAGCAAATTATCCTCATCCCCAAGTCATTTCATTATAGTTCTTAAGAGCCCCATTTTGGGATAAACAAAGTGAAATTGCAGTTAACTAAATGCTAGCATCTGTTTAATTGTTTCAAATCTACAAAATGTGGCAATTTGTAAAAACTCTCTGCCATGATGTACTGTTTATAAATCTCTGCAGCAGTAATCATAATTTATGAATTAATTCCCTCATTTATTTGTTTTTCAGTAAACATTTATTAAATACTCATAAATTCACCAAGCACAGTATCTAGGTAGTGGGTTATGAAGATAACATAACTAAAGAGACTTTTGTTGAACTTTTTAACTTAAATATAAAATAAAGCCATTTAAATAATGTAGTTTTTGAGATTCCTGTGAGGTTCCTGTGTTGGGCCTTGGGGTTAGTGCTTTGATGCTGAGGATATGTACGTCAGTTAGAGTTCGACCAGAGAAACAGGCCAATAGGAGAGATGCATTAAGAGATTTATTGCAGACTTGGCTCATGAGATGTGGCGTCTGGCTAGCCCAGTCCTAAGTCTGAAGGGCAGGCTGGAATTGTTAGGCTTGGGCTGTAGCTGCTTCCATAGGCAGAATTTCTTCTTCAAGGAAGTCTCAGCTCTGCTCTTCAGGCCTTTCACCTGACTGAGTCAGGCCCACACAGATGATCTATGGTAATCGTCCTTAGTAAAAGTCAACTGATTATGGACTTTAATCACACCTACAGAACACCTCCATAGCAATACCCTGACGGTGTTGGGATAACTGGGGATTGTAACCCAGCCAAGCTGACATTTAAAACATTTCAGCCCTTGTCAACTTGGCCTCCATACACATCTCTTTACGTCATACTTAATCTCCAAATAAAGTTAATAGCAAAGTCATACTTCTGCCTAACTCTCCGGTGTACAACTAAAAATGTGGTAACTCTTTACTCCAAGGAGGATGCTATGTGCTTGGGTGATATTCATGCTTCTACTTTGATATCCCACAACTGAAACACTGTGACGTAAAGTTAACTGTTATTAATATATCTTATGTTAGATAAACAGGGGATAAAAGAGGAAAGAAAACAAAAATACTTGGTAGATATGTCTATGCTATTCATACAAAAGTATGGAAGAAATATTCATTACTACTACAGTTCTTATTTCTGCAACTAGTCAGACAGTTGTAACCTGTATTTATCACTGTAAAATTGGGCCTATTTTATTTACTTGGATTTATATCTACATTTGCTCAGAGTTATATAATAAAAAGCTGCAATTTAATTTTAAGTAATTGCTTTGAACTTTCTCACAAAATTTGTTTTAAAATTAAAAATTGTATTCTAAGCTCTGAATATAAGAATTTTTAGAATCCTCTCATGCGAATGAGAATGGAGTGAGTATTACACTCAATAAAATGTTTTTGATCTTTTTTATCTTTTTTTTTTCCCATGGGGCCACACAAATGAAGACCACCTGCTTCCAATCTATGTGCTTTCTAGGCTACACCAATAATGCATCTGAGACAAATTACAATATTTTCCTGTGTAAATAACGAAATGGTTCTTACAATAAGTGGAATTTCATCACTTTCTTATATTATTAAAATGTATTAATGTTAACGGGAAAATTCCTAACTGCCCGAACAATTATATATACGAAGTACAAACATATAAATTATTATGTTAAGTCTATTTGAAGGATTTCCAAGCAAAGAACAATTTCAGAGATTTAAAATTTAAATAAGATTAAAAGTATTAACCTTTTCATATAGAATTAAATAACCAGAGATTGTTTTTAATGTATTTGAGATATCTGAAGTTGGTAAAATTAACTACCGTGTTTCCCCGAAAATAAGACCAGGTTTTATATTAAGTTTTGCTCCAAAAGACACATGAGGGCTTATGTTCAAGGGATGTCATCCTGAAAAATCACTTTAGGGCTTATTTTCCAGTTAGGTCTTATTTTTGGGGAAACACGGTATATAACTTTTCTACTTTGTCAATAGCATATTTCATGGTATAAACAAAATTGAAAAATGGAAAATATATAACAAAAAAGTGAAAAAATAAAATCTATGGCAATCCCAGTAACCAGAAATTAAACATTTGATGTATTTTTCTCCAATCTTTTCTTTAAACCATATATGTGTGTCTTATGCTCACACGTACCCATTTATTTATCTATATATTTTGCATAATTGAAACCATACTGTGCATATTCTTCTCATTCTTGAATTTTTATTTATCATATATGTATTTTCTCATACTTTTGAATATTTTGAAAATGTAACTATAATGCCTACAAAAGATTTCTTTTTATGGATACATCTTAATTTCTTAGAGCATTTCCCTATTATTAACATTTATGCCAATTTCTATTTCTTCCCTAGATATATCCACTGTCCCAAACTTTGTAATTATTTCCTTGCTTCTAAAAAATACCTTTAATACTTCTGTGTGCATCCCACATACTGTGATTTAGTTTTGTCTGATTTTGAATTTAATATAAATGGAATCACACTGTTCATATTATTCTGTGCCAAGCTTCTTCCACTAACTTTTCCATTTATCCATGTTGTTGCATGGAGTTTTAGTGCTTTCTTTGTCTCTGCTGTAATGTATTCCATTGTATGAATGTGCCAGGTTGTATTTATGTGCTTTGGGCTTGTTTTCTTCCAGCTTGAGACTATTACAATAGTTTTGCTGCACATATTCTTGTGCATACATTTCTCCTGGTTATACAACTAGGGTGGAACTGTCAGATCACAGGGCAATTGTGTCTTCAACTTTAGTTGATAATGTCAAATTCTTTATCAAAATGATGATATCAGTTGCTCTCCCCTCAGCAGTAGTTCCAATTGTTTTATAGTCTAGTCAATATTTGCTATCGTCAGTCATTTTCAATTTCTTCTTTTCTGTGTCTATCCAGTGATATTTCAATATAGTTTTGATTTGCATTTCCTTGATTACTAATAAGATTTTATGGCTATTTGATTATTCTTTGTACGTATATATAAGTGTTTCTTAAGTCTTTTTCCCATTTTAAATTTAATGTATTTTTGTTGAATTCTAGTTCTTTTTATTGCTAGTTACATGTGTTCCAACTCTCATTGATGGAGAATATTTTAGTTAATATATAATTCTGGGTTGCAGTTATTTTATCACCTTGAAACTATCCCTCTGGCTTTCATTATTTCTTTTGAGAAGTCAATTGTCTATCTAATTTTTTTTTGAAAATAATATGTCCTTCTTTCCACCACCACCCCTCACCCTGATACACTTTCTGGTTGCTTTTGGATTTAGTCGAATGTGTTTGAGCACACTTGTTAATTTATTTATCTAGCTGTGCATTTGATGGGATCCTGTGGGTTGAGAATTCCTTCATTTTAGAAAATTCTTAGCCCCTACATCTTCAAACCTTGTTTCTGTGGCAGTTTCTCTCCTGTTTTACTGGGTCTCTAATCACCTGGATGTTAAGCCTCCTCCCTGTACACTTCATGTCTGTTACTTTTTATTTTGTATTTGTAAGCTTTTTGTCTCTCTGAGTTTCATTCTGAATAATTTCTTCTGGCCTGTAACTATTAAGCTGCCTTTAATACTCTATTCACTGAATTCTTAATTTCAGCTTTTCATTTTAGAATTACTATTCAGGTAGCAGGTGGAGGGGGTGTGCAGGGAAAGAATCTGAAAAGAATCTGTTCCAAAGTAACAGAATTAAATCTAAAGAGACTGTTCAACTTAGTGAATCAGATTTGTTGTTTTTTCACCAGATTGGAAGAAATTTACTCTAACACACAGTGAATTATGAGAAAGGGAAGATAATTTTGAAGAAATAAATGAGCTATATTTTCTTTGTAAGAGAACATTAAAAGGCAAGTTTCGCCATTTTCTGAGTTTGCTTTTTTCATTCACTTTTCCTGAGGCTCAGATTGCTCTTGGCTTGTACATTCTTCCAATGGGATATGAATTCTATCATGATCTATGATGATATTTATTTCTGTGCTCATTGCACATAGGTTTTCTCTGGTGGTTCTCTGTCTTTTAGCTCAATTATCTTCTCTCAGAGGTTTTTCTTTTTTTTCTTCTGGGTGAATATCTTATGTTTGTCTTCTGTCCTTCATTTTGACTTTCTTCAACATCAGTTCTACACATTCTTGCCTCCAAAGTACATCTTAATTTTGCTATTGTGTTTGAACATTTTTAATGAAAATTTCCAAAATAGTTTTAAAAATAGCACAATAAACCTTATGCACCAGTGATGTAGCCGTGGAGGTGAGCTGCTTGGATCTCCCATCAAGAAGCAACTTGTGCTTCAGCTGTGAGGAGAGCAGTGAGCTGAATCTCTAAATGCAGCACCTTTGGGATTTGCCTCAGCTTCCATGTCAAGACACCCTTTCTTGGGGGCAGCCCCCAGTCAGGGGGTGAGCACAGCAGGCGCTCAAGGGCATGGCCATTTCTGCCCTGCTGATACTCTTGGATGGGCCAACACCCATCTGGACTGGTCAACACCATGACATCTGCAACACAGTCCGAGACTCTCCTCTCAGTTCTGCCTCCTTCTGCCTATTTTCTTACAGATGTGAGATGTGTATCATGGCCTGTACACTTTCCCTGACTGATGATGCTTTGCCTCCCTTTATCTTTCACTTGAATTACCCCCTAGAAAATATCTGCCCTCCGACTCGCCCTCAGCGTCTGCGTCTGTACCTGCCACTCATCTGCAACAACTTAGATTTCACCACGTTCGCATCATGTGTCCGTTATCTAATTTTCATTTCTTTGCTGAAATGTTTTAAAACAAATCCCAGGCATCATACCGTTTCATCTCTTGGTGCTGTAGTGTACATCTCTTAAAAATATGGAAATTTTATTATGTGTTCATAATGCACACATAACATTAACAATTATTCCTTAATATCATCCAATACCTAATATCCTAATGCATAATCAAATTGTGCCAATTATCTAAAAAATTTATGAGCCAAAGACTACATATTTTATTTGTATGTATCCTAAGTCATTTTCTGCTATTATATTTTAAAATCTGCATTAATACTTCAGCCAGTTCACTTAGAATTTTTTTTCATGACTTTTTTCATTTCTGGTATCTTGCTTTATCCTATATGGTCCATATTCTCCCATAATTTTTGGAGGAAATTAATCAGATTTCTTCCAATTTTTAAAAATCTTTTTAAAAAGAAATTAAGCATCAGAAGTATGATCCTCTTAACCTTCAGAGCAATGAGGTTTTTGCCTCATGTCTCTACAAAGTGGGTAATTTTTCTTTTCTGTTTATCGTATAGAAAAGGAAAGACCTGTATTTATTTTTGGAGTCTCCAGCAGACAGGGTAGAATAGTCTAAATTCCTTTATTGTAAACTTGTGCTAGAATACTTTCCCTCTCAGATTTAAACCTAAAGTTCCAAGTTGGTGGAATTCCCAATAATTAATTGGCATTCTTCTAATGCAAGTCTCCTGGATTGAGATTGGATCTTGATTCAGCAATAGGATTTTCTGATCCAGCTAAGGTAGTCAGACATGGTTTCCAGTTCTTGGAACCATCTGGAGACATGTCAAAATGGTTTCCCCAGATTGCTTCAAAGTGAACTGTTGTGCCCTATTCAGAGGCTAGAATCCATGATGGTCTAGAGGCCAGAACTATGAACTATGTTGATAGAGTCATTTTAGTCAGCATTGCAATTAGTGTACAGTCTACCTGGACTTTGACGTGTCATTTTCTCTTATAGCTCGAGTCTGAAGCAATTGCCAGTTTTTGTCTTTTTTGATATCTTCATGGGTATTTTAATGGGAAGTTGAGCAGAAATGTTTTAGGCATCCTTCCATTTTAACCTGGATGTCTATAAATACCATCATTACCCTTTATTTGCAGGATTCTGCCAGAGGATAGAAAAGTAATATGATAAATGAAATGCACAATTTAGAAGTAACAGCTATACACATTTGTGTTTCAGAGGGAAAAGGTAATGCAAAGAAAAGAAAGAATATGATAGAAATAGGATCCATTGCTTTCTTCATTACCTCTCAGGAGAGAGCAGGAAAAATCAAAACATAAATATGCATTTGGAGGGGACTGTACTAGATACAAGTTTGTGACACATGCTAAGAATTCATCAAATATCTTGATTTGAAAAGTGTGCATGGCTATCAACAGATTAATCCCCACCGAAACTATGAGTCTAATTTAGGTGGTGATCATATACCTCTAATTAGTTGGTGATTATGAAATGCATTATGACAGTTTTTGTCAATGGACAAGACTTTCTCTAAAAGTGAGTAGGATGTTCTTTAAACACATGATGCAGCTAAGCTTGTTTTCTTAAGTAAAAGAAGTAACAGCATAAAGTCACATATACAACTTTTCGTGGAAATACTTGTATCTAGAATACATTATTATTTATAACTTCATTTTACTAAGATTTCAAAATGTTAAGTAAAGTAAGATTTAAGGAAGACATTATTAACTGTTTTCCTTTTTCTCTTAAATAAAAGTTTTTCTTGTTTTCAGAATTGATAAATTCTGTTTCTTGTAGACAATCTCTCTTTCTGTCTGTCTTGGCTTTTTCTAGCAATGGCATCAAAGCCTTTAACTATTTGTTTTATATTCTTTTAAACTCTTGATATTTTATTTTGAGAATTTCATGCTGTGGTGACTCTTCTACATCTCTTTTCACAAAATTTAAATAATCTATTTGTTTTTCCATGTAGTTTATCAGAATTAAATCCCTGTGCATTCTCCTTTATGACTAAGCAAAATTAAAATTTGAAATACAGTGAATTACTTATCATTACTCCCTTCTCAATTAAAAGGGTAATTTTTTTTTGGAATAATACTGCTGGATCACTTGCAATTTTTTTCTACTTTTCTAACCATTACTCAACATTGATTGATAAATTCAGTTACAAAATTTTAGAGCTGCACAATATGTCTTTTATTTTAAAAGGGATGGAAAATTATGATGAAAGTTTCATATATCAAATGAAAACACAAATTATGTGCTCATACACTTGAGTACACAGTGACAATTGCCAAAGTAGATCCATATATATATTTAACACATGATTATACCTTAGCTACTTTAGATTCATTTGATATCATGATTCAGCCAATTGATCCAACCCAAGGGCTGGAACACAGGCTCCTAAGAAAATTTAGACTGGAGAGCGCTAAATCATTGCCCCAAATTAAAGCAAACACACATTTTCTAGCTCTCCATAATTGCAAACATCCAAGCACATTGAAGGATTGTTGCCTTCCATTGATGTGGTGAATATCTGTCAGTGCTTTGTTAACATTATTTACACTAAAAATTCTTTAATATTCATGATTTTCAGTTTTCCTGATTTTGTTTGGTCTTTTGAGATTCTAAAACATAAACTTTATTTGTTGAAAATTGTAGTGTTCTTTCTGGGGATGGAGGCATTGTTTTTGTTGTTGTTGTTTTTTCTCAATAAACTTTTATTTTGAAGTAAGTGTAGTTGTAAGAAATAGTACAAAGTGAGCCTATGTATCTTTTACCCAGTTTCCCCCAAAGGTAACACTCACAAAACTATACAGTACAAAGTCACAGCCTGGATTCTGACATTGATGCAGTCAAGACACAGAACAATTCCATCACCACAAGACCGCTCTTGTCACCCTTTCTGAGCCACATCTATTTCCCTTTCACCCTCTCTGTAACAGGGTCATCACTAATTTGTTGTTGATGTCTATAGTTTTGTCATCTGATTAATGTTATATAAATCAAATCATACCATTTGTAACTAACATTGGCTTTCTTCATCTATCATAATGGTCTGGAGATTCATCCAGTTGTGTGGGTCTCAAGTCCACTCCTCTTTGCTGCTCAGTGTCTTCCATGTTGCGGATAAACTATTGTTTGTTCAGCCATTCACTTGTTGAAGGACTTCTGGATTATTTTCAGTTTTTGGCTGTTAGGAATCAAGTTTCTATAAACATTCATGTACAGGTTTTTGTGTGAACATAAGTCGTTTTTCTTTTTCTTTTCTTTTTTCTTTTTTTTGAATATCCAGGATTACAATCGCTGGGTCATATGTTAGTTACATATTTAGTTTCTTAAAGAAACTACCACATGGTTTCCTAGAATGGCTATACCAATTTACATCCACTCCAGCAATGTTTCTTCAGTTCTCCACATTATTTCTAGCGTTTGGTATTGTCACTATTTTTTATTTTATCCATTCTGATGACTATATAGTAATATCTCAGTGGTTTTAATTTGCAAATGATTTTGAATATCTTTCCACTAGGCAAATGATTTTGAATATCTTTCCACATGCTATTCTTTCACCTGTATGTCTTTGGTGAAATGTCTCTTCATGTGTTTTGTCTATTTTGTAAATAGATCATTTGGTTTTCTACTGTTTTGAGTTTTGAGGGTTCTTTGTATATTCTAGGTACTAGTCCATTGTTGGACATGTGGTTTGCAAATATTATTTCCCATGTGTTGCTTATCTTCTCATCCTCTTAACAGGCTGTATCACAGAACACAAGTTTTTATTTTTGATGAAGTTCAGTTTACCATTTGTTTCCTCTTATGGACTGTTCTTTGGTGTTATTCTACAAACTCTTTGTCCAGTCCTAACTCTCAAAGATTTTTTCTAATTTTTTTCTAAAATATTTATGGCTTTGTGTTATATGTTAAACTTCATGACCCATTGTGAATTAATTTTTGTATATAAAGTGTGAGACTTAGATTGAGGTTCTTTTTTTTTTTTTTTAGCCTATTGGTATCCCTTTGCTCTAGCACCTTTTTTGAAAGGCTTTCTTCTATATTGAATTGCTTTTGCATTTTGTCAAAAATCAGTTGGGCATATTTGTATGGGTCTATTTCTGGGTTTTCTATTAAGTCTATTCTTAAATTAACACAACATACTCTTAATTACTGTAGCTATACAAGTCTGAAAATCAGGTAGACTGACTCCTCCCACTTTATTCCTTTTCTCCCCCCAAATTGTTTTAACTGTACTAGTTGCTTTGCCTTCCCATATAAATTTCAGAATAATCTTCTTTATATGTAGAAAATATCTTGCTCAAATATTGGTAGGAATTGCATTAAATATTTGTATCAATTTGGGGATAATTGACATCTTTACTATGTTGAGTCTTGCATCTCATGAACATGGTCTTTCTTTGCATTATTTGGATGTTCTTTGATTTCTTTCATCAGTATTGTGTAGTTCTTAGCATTCAAGTCCCATAAATGTATTGGTAGATTTATACCTAAGTGTCTCATTTCTATTAGCAATTAAAAATCGTATTATTTTTAAAATTTTGGTGTCCACATGTTCATTGCTAGTATATAAAGATACAATTTATTTTTATATGTTGATCTTTTTATCTGTGACCTTCTGAACTCACTTATCAGTACTAAGAGGGTTTTTTGTGGGGTTTTTTTTGTTATTGTTTGTTTTGTTTGTGGATACCTTGGAATTTTCTATGTGGACAATTATGTCATCAGCAAATAGGCAAAATTTTATTTCTTTTCATTTTTATATTCTTGATTTGTGTGCCTTTTTCCCCCTTACCTTTAATGTATTATCTAGAACTTCCAGCATTGTGTTGAAAAAAAGAGGTAAGAGCAGACATCCTTGCTTTGTTCCTGATCATAGGAAGGAAGCATCTAGCTAATCTTTTACCATTAAGAGTAATATTAGCTGTCTGTATCTCATAGGTGCTCTTAATGAAGGTGTGGAAATTCTTCACTATTTCTATTTTTCTGAGGGTTTTTATCATGAATGAATTTTTATTTTGTCAAATTATTTATTTGCATTAGTAGATATGCGTATGATCATAAGATTTTTCTTCTTTCGCCTATTAGTATAGTGGATTATATTACTTATCAAATATTGAACTAGCCTGACATTTCTGGAATAAACCCTATTTTGTCATAATATATACTTTTTATAAAATGCTGACTTATTTGCTAATAGTTTAAAAGTATATTTGTGTCTATATTCATTTTATTCAGTAAATAAAATATATTTATTTTGTTGTTGTTTTGTACTGTGTTTGTCTGGTTTTGGTATCAGGTGATAACAACTTGATACAATGCACTGGGGAGTGTTTCCTCCTCCTCTATGTTTTGGAAGGAGTTTGTAGAATTAGCATTGATTCTTCCTTAAATGATTGGTAGAATTCTCTAGCTAAACCATCTGGGTATGGAGATTTCTTTTCTGGAAGATTTAAAATTATAAATTCAATTTCCTGAATAGTTCAAATTATTGATTTCAAATTGAATAAGTTATGGTAGTTTTGTTTTTGTTTTTTAAATTGGTTCGTTTCATCTAGTTGTCAAATTTATGTGTGTACAGTTCATAATTTTTCCTTGCAGTTCTTTGGTATCTGCACATTCTTAGTAATAGCCCATGTTTTGTTTCTAATATTGGTACATTTCGTAGATTGGTACATAGGAATACATTGGTATTTGTGACTTCCCTTTTTTCCTTTGTCAGTTTTGCTAGATATATGCCAATTTTATTTACCTTTTCAAAGTGAGTTTCTTGTAGATAGCATATATTTGGGTCATGTTTTTAATTTACACTACCAAATACCTGTCTTTTAAGATGTATTCAGACTCCTTACATTGAATATATATATATTGCTATATTAGGGTTGAAGTCAGTGAATTTATTTATGTTTGCTTTTTTTTCTCTCAGCTTTTCATTTCCCTGTTCTTTTTCTTGACTTATCATTGGGTAACTTAAACATTTTTCAGAATTCTAGTTTTATTTGTTTATAGTGTTTTTGAGTGTATGTATAGCTCTTTTAGTTATGTTGAATATTATGTTGAATATGCATAACTTATCACAGTCTATTAGTCATCATTTTACCAGTTCAAGTGAAGTGTAGGAAACTTACTTCCCTGTATGTAACTTTACCCCCCACCATTTAGAATATAATTGTTCTAAGTATTTAATTTACACACATTTATAACCACTTCAGACAATGTTATAATTTTGCATCAACCATCAAACATAATTTAGAATACTTAAGAGGAGAAGGTAAGCCTACTGTATTTATACATATTTGTGCTTAGTATGTTTTTGTTGTTGTTGTTGTTCTTCCTGGTGTTCTAAGATTTTTTTTACTTATCATTGAAATTCTGTTTAGAGAAATTTTTCTATCTCTTCTTTTGTGGTAGGTATCCTGGTAACAAATTATCTTAGTTTTCCTTCATCAGTTAATGTCCTTATTCCCCCTTCCTGAAGGTTATTATCTCTGAATATAGGATTAGGGGTTGACAATTTATTTCTTTCAGCACTTGAAAAATGTTGTGCTACTTCCTTCTGGTCTCTATGGTTTCTAATGAGAAATTTGCTTTCATTTGAATTGCTTTTCTCTTGTAGGTAAATTGTCATTTCTGTCTTGCTGATATCAAGATTTTTTTCATTGTGTTTAGTTTTCAGATGTTTGACTATGATGTCTATTGGTATGGATTCCTTGGATTCATCCTGTTTGAGGATTTTTTCAGATTCTTGAATCTGTGGGTTTATATTTTTCCAAATTTGGAAAAGTTTTACCCATTATATCTATGATATAGACTTTTCCAACTTGTCGTCTTTCTCCTACCATGTTTCCCCAAAAATAAGACAGCTGGACCATCAGCTCTAATGCATCTTTTGGAGCAAAAATTAATATAAGACTCAGTATCATATTATAATATATTATATTATATTATATTATATTATATTATATTATATTATATTAGACCCGGTCTTCTATTATCTTAAAATAAGACCGGGTCTTTTATTAACTTTTGCTCCAAAAGATGCATTAGAGCTGATGGTCTGGCTCGGTCTTATTTTCAGGGAAATACGGTATCTTTCTACAACTCCGGTGACTAGAATGTTAGCTCTTTTGTTATAGTCCCAATGGTTCCTATTCTTTTTTTTTTCTTTTCTTTAATCAGTCTATTTCTTTCTGTTATTCAGATTAGGCAATTTCTATTGTTTTATCTTCCAGTTCACTGATTATTTTGTTTTTTTGTTTTTTTGTTTTGTTCCCTCCATTCTGCAGCTGTGTCTATGTGACAAGGTTCTTGTACTTTAAGGTTCTAAAGTTTTCATATAGTTTTTTTTTATATTTACTATTTCTTTGGTGTAATTTTCTCTCTTAGCAGAGACTTTTTAAATTTTTGTTCACTTATTTCAAGCATGTTCCTAATTGTTCCATGAAGCATATTTATCATGGCTACTTTAAATCTTTGTTAGCTAATTCTAACATCTCTGTCATCTCTTTTTGTCATCTGTTGATTGTCTTTTGTTATTCAATTTAAAATCTTCCTGGTGCTTGGTATGACCGGTGATTTTTGATTGAAATGTGGACATTTAGGGTATTATATGTTTTGAAGCTCTGGATCTTATTTAAATCTTCTTTTTCAACTTGCTTCTTCCACTGCCTTGTGATTGTCATGTGGGACTAGAAGTCCAGGTTTTCCCCTCCGCCTCCATTGTCATCCAAGAGTGTAGGCTTCTCCTTACTGCTGACTTTGGATGAGAGTTCTGGGCTCTGTTAGGTGTCCACTGATACCTTTCTGATAGAGAGAGGAGTAATTCATCACTGCTCCCCATGTGGCGTCCCCACGGAGCCTCATTCCTGGGTGGTGGTGAAAGTCCTGATTCTCCTCTAGGCCTTTTATGACATCATCACAGTGGGTATGGGGAGGGCATCTCATTACTGCTGGGTGGAACCACAGTCCAGGCTCCCCACATAGTCTTCACTGACAGCACGGGGGTGAGCTTGTTATGTCATGTGGGGATAACAGTCCTGGACTCCCTTTCAGCCTCTAGCAGGGGCTTTGGGTGCCTAGTTACAATTGGCAAGGGAAGAAAGCTATTCCTTATTCCTTATTAAATGTATGCTATGTGTCAGGCATGGTTCTATATATATATATTAAACCATTGAATTCCTAGAACAATCCAAAGAGGTAGTTAATGTTATTTTAACCCAGAGAGGTTAAGCAACTTGCCCAAGGTCAAAAACTCAGGCCGATGGGGGAACACCAGCCACATAAAATGACACCAAGCAGAAAGTCGATGGGGATTCTCTTAGGAGTGGCAGCAGGAGCCCTGAGGAAAGGCATGATGCAGTCAAGCTGTGTGCTTTGGCAAAGCCTGCCCTGCCCACCTACAGAATATCTCAGATATAGAAAGATGATCCATGCATCTGGTGCAGCTGCTACACTAAGAGTGGAAACTGTAGAAAGTAAGAGCTTTCCTGCAAAATTTATATACATGGCTCCTTTCCCCACTCATTTCAAAATGCTATGTCCCTGAACTAATAATAGAAATTACCTCAAACTGCTTTCCAGCTTGAGATCTGAGAGGATTCCAATTGCATTCCAAGGATGAGTAATGAGATCTAAGAGAAATCCCTTTTCATATGTAATTCGAGACCAAGACAGAATGCTCATCATATGCTCATCACTCAAAACCAAACAACAATCTGCTAACCACATGTGTGCGTGCACGCGCACACATGCGCATAGACGTGAGAAACTGGGCCTTCAAAAAGATTCAGCAACACAAAAAGAGGAAACATAGCACTTGAGAACCGGAGAAGAACACTTTCGAGGGCCTCTACTTCGTTCACTTAATAACATTTAAGAAAACATGATCCTTTGAAAACAAAAACTGAAAGATGAGATGATAGAACACCCGACTGGTAGGAAAATGCAGGCTGACTAAAACAAGCAGAAATAAAAAGGGAACTGGAGGACTACATTGAAATATATAAGGAAATACAGTCTTGTATTGAAGCTGAAGAGAAAATAGCAGAAATAATACCATCTTAGAAGTAGTGAAGAGAAGAATTGCCCTCTCTCATATTTTACCAATGATGAAACTTAGCTTGTTTAGGTCTTTCAGAATTGAGAGGAAAAGAAAATGAAAAGGAAGACAAGAAGATGCTTAATATGGAGAACAAATGAGTAAAAGCCAACTATCAACTGTATATAATAGAGGGAACACACCTGAGATGAAACAATGTACTAACCCTGCAGTCTGACAGGGCCGACTAGACACAGTGCAAAATTCCAGCATCTGGATATGTCCAAAGATATGTTTAGACTTTTAAGGACAAAGAAGTTTAATAATTATAAACTCACCAAACAAATATGATGCCTACCAAAAAGAAATGGCCCTGACCTTAGAAATTCTCTTCTGCAATATTGCAATATTAAAAACTGGATGACATTTAAAGAGTAATATCTTTACATTTCAGGTGAAATATGTGTTACCCAAAAATTCTACATTCTGCATGTTGTGATTTATATGTAATGGTACCAAATGGACATCCTTAGATAGTCAAGGGCTCAGAAAATATACAAACTATATTTTAAGATATAGTCTTGCAACCAAGATATGAATCACACTTGAGGAAATCATGGCAGGAAAGACATGGTTGATAGCACTGAAAACATTTAAATATTAATTAGTCCAAAAATGTCACAAATATGTTTAGAAAGGGGAATATATAGTTACCATAAATGGATCTTTAAGAGAAGATACATAATGTAAAGAATAATTTGGCAGTAATACGTGGGCCTCAAATTTCTGTATGTCAAACATATCAAAAAGCATGAAAAGGAGACATGGAAGAAAGCAAAAGGACATTAGTCTAATTTTCTGTTATATAGGGGGCAATATTTTACTATTAATGTTGAAAATTAGAGCAATGAAACTTCAAATATTTTTAAGTAATAGTATGTATCCATATAATTTAAAGCAGCCTGTGTTTTTTCCTAGCTACTAAAAAAGAAAAATACTCCAAAATATCATGTAGAAAATGGTATAAAACAGTTGAAATAGCATATACCTAGAAGCCAAAAATACTAGAAATCATACAACTGTTGAAGTACCATGATGCTTGCAAGTATAAACAGGGCAAACTCTTTGCAGAGACCAGCTGAGTTCATACTGTGTGAGAAAAACTAGCTGTTGTTACTAGTGTTAAATATTCTTTAGTGAAGTAGCAATAGAAAGACACTTCTATCTTAATTCAATAGCATAATTATACTTAGGATTGAAATATTAAAAGTAGGAAAACCAATAACGTCCACCATCACTGCTATCACATAATATTGTTCTCCATGTTCTGATAAATCTTGAAAGATAATAAAATTAATAAGAAGTATATATTACCATTAATGGTAGGATACATCTGACCTACCTGGATAGTCAAAGAATTATTGAAAACACTAATAGCACTGAAAAGGGATTTCAATGTAATTCATTCAATAAATTCAACATAATGATTGGTTAGAAAAAAATACATAGGCATATATATACATATATACATATTTACACATATCAGCTAATTCTATATATTTCAACATACATAAATCACAATAATGTGGAAGAATAAAAACCTCATTGATATTAACTGAAAATATTAAATATCTAGTAAAAAATTTAACAATGAAAATTTTGAAAAAGAATAATGTGAGAGGATTATTTTGCCAATTAAAATTTTTAAATATTGTAAAGATACACTTGTTTTAACAATGTGCTGTAGTTCAAGCGTAGACAGACCAAAATGAGGAAATGTAGAGTTTTTAAAAATTATCAATATGTAAATGAATGTCTCAATAGAAAAATAAACAAAGAGCATTAAAGATTTACAGAACAATGAAACAAGTGAGAATAAAACAAGAAAATGCAAATTTATACCTTCTGTGCCATTTTATTTTGTCAAATTGGCAATTTAAGAAATGATAACACTTTGTTTAAGCTACGGTGATATTATTAAGCATAAACTTTGGTAGAATTTGTTAGGGATAGTTAGGTAGCATATATCAATTACCTATGTTATTGGATAATAATTCTACTTCTAGAAATTTATCTGAAAGAAACAATCAGATGCATATCCTCTAACATAGTTTTAAGGTGAATTAAACATTTAAAAGTTAAAAAATTAAAGCTATGCAATTACTATGATTGACTATAAATTACTTGTATTGGAGAAAATTTGAAAACAATTTAAATTTCTTTTAAGAGAAATTTGGAAAAATAAGTTGATATTTTTACAAAATAGAATACTGGCCACTGAAAACCCTACTATAATATTAGAAGATTATGTAATAATATGACAATCTCTTAATGATCTATATTTGTTTAAAAAGAGTAAACTATACAACAAGTAATTTTACAACAAAACTATCTGTTCAGGAAAATAATCTAAAAGTACATTGACAAAATTGTTAAATATGATTACTGCTGTTTGAATTAGAGAGGATGCTATTTTCTGTTTCACACAAGGGAGTCAATATTACTTCATTGATACCATTGAAAATTGGAGCAATACATGTTCAAATTTTTAAAAATAACGATATATAACATTGAGCTAAAATGTGGTTCCCTTTTTAAAAATCGTACTCTTCTTACTTTTCCAGGACTTCTATAGTAACACATTATTTTTATTCCCAGAGGAAATGTTAGTTATAAAACCTGACTGACCAGAGACAGAATAAAAATTAATCCTAATTGTTAGTGTTATGTGCCTCCTATCTGTCAGGCACTGTTCTAGGAGCTTGCATGAATGCTCTCATTTAATCCTCAACAGAAATTTATTTGATAAGAATTGTTATGATCCTATTTTATGGATGAGAAAATTGAGATTTAGCGAGATAAAGTAACTTGCCTCAGGAGACACCAATCATACGTGATGAAATAAGGGGGTCAAAAATCCCATGACTAGCTTCCTACGTGGTTACCAAGTGACCTTTCCCCCAGGAATACTGAGACAGTCCTATTTAACTGACCATTTAACGTAGATGAGAGAACGATTTAAATCTTCAGTACAGAAAGCCTCATTCATTTACATAAGCCAAAGCCAAAATGCATAAATAAACATATCCCCACAAATAAGGGAAAAAATTATTGAGTTTTTTCAGGAATTGACATTGTTATTTATTCGTTCAAGTCCAGACTAAGAATTTCTCATGTAATAGATTTCCTTTAGAGACCTGTTTTGGACTCATAAGGATCAATTTATGGATGATCCTTAAGGATCTATAAGGATCAATTAAAGGAAGAATTTATCAATTGCCCGAAAGTAAAAGGTTTCTCATGTGCTTAACATCAGTTTGTTCTCCAAGAATTTGTTAATAATCCCATTATAATTTTGTTTGTAGAATTTGCAGTACTCTATCCATAAAGAGTGTGCTAAAAGAAGTTGAATCTCCGTCTAGACTTTATATAAAATTCCAAATAGTATGAATTATTTAAGAGTGACTTTAAGAAATGTTACCTAAGATATAATAATTGACAAATGAGAGTGTGTGAGTAAAAGAACATTCTAAACACCTTGTACGTACTACAGTTTCTTCTACTAAGGAGATTAGGAACTGGTTTTAATTTGTATGCAGAATGGAGTTCTCCTTTGTTCTGTATCCCTCCTGCACTCTATTCTTTATCCAAGCATTGTTCATTAACAATTTCAAAAGGAAGTAGATAAATATAAGTTCCTTGAGAACAAGATCTTTGTGTCTTATTCATCTTTGTATTTGAACATCTAACAGTTGTTTGGCATCTAGTACTCAGTATTTTTTTCGATAAATTAAACTGATTGCGAAACTCATGTCAATTTCTTTAACGTCCTTATCACCACTTGTAATCAGCCTGAGGAGAGTTTTCAAAGGACAATGTTTATAAGTTGACTATTTGGTAGAAGACAAGCTTAAAAATGAGTGTAAAAATGATGTGTCTGTTGTTAGTCATCTTATCCTTCTTTCTCTTGTTTAGGAATAATAAGGAAAGGTGAACACATCTAAACTTTTCTTTCTAAGATATAAATAGTTTCATAATAATTTAATACTCTATGACAATGGTTTTGTTATTGCTTTATTTTAATCTGGGTTACTGAGAAATTGGAGAGCTTGATATTCTGTCAAAATTATGATCAATACTAAAACACTCAAAAAGGGTGAGAGTCTTTTTATGTCTCTCAACAAATTGCAGACATTTTGATCTAATTTGTGGATATTTATTTCTTTAAATATTGAAGGAAAGTTTACTAGAAGATCCTTGTGATTATAGGCTTCAGAATGAATTCAATTTAGATTTGAAAGTATTTTTCTTTGCTTTTGGGATATATTTATATAAACATTGCTTTGTGAAAAAAAATTGGCAGTGGTGTGTTTATAATGAAAATAATTCATTATATTTATTGAAATCATATCTTCTGTAATGGCAACATCCTTAGGGAGAAGATGGAAGATAGTACTCATTAGATACTTTTCTTCATTTGTGAGCCAGACAGTATATTAGTTTTATCCAATTGCCATCTGCCAGCCACTTTATATACAGTATGCCTAAAGAGCTCACTCCATATAAGGGTCTAGAAGATAAAGGTAGACCATATTGTATTTATATTTGTAAATACTGTATGCATTAAATTACAAATATTTATGTGCCATTAAGGTTTGAATAAAAGAAATACAGAGTTGAAACAGACATGCCTTTCCTGCTCGAAGCGGGGGTTGAGGATAAAGTTTGGCTAGAATTGTGGTTCATTTGTGTATATAGTTGCATTTGTCATAACTATTTGAATATGTCACTTTGATTTCATTTTCCATTTACTTTGCTCAGTACCACTTACAAAGTAATACAAGGAATTTCTCTGTAAATTGAATTGATTTAAAAGAGTGAACTGGTTAAAATAAGTATGGTGTGAACTCAAGGACTCAATAGATCTAATGAGAAAACACATTTAATCAATTTTTTAAATATTTAAAGAATTACTGTTAATTATGTGAAATTATGTAATGATATTACACAATAGCTAAAGCAATAGATTCTTTCAACAAAGTGACAGTTTTGAAATAGGAAGAAAAAAGTGCTTATTTTTTTGCAGTTGTATGTTTTCAATCATACTAGAAATATTAATTTTTCAGAATTTGTTACAAAATCCATTTCAGGGAAATCAAATTTAAAAAAAATGGACAAGAATGAAACATAAGTCCTAATGTATGACATTCAGAAAAAAATTTTGCTCAAAAGAAATCTATGTAGACTCACAAGAACACTCTTATTCTGTTTGAAATTTGGAAAATGATAACATCACTGTTAATTGATGAATTATTATGAATCTCCACAGGGGCAGGGATGAGGTCATTTTAACGCACCTGCCGGGATGGAGTGGATTAAAGCCGTGATATTATAATATGACAAAGATGCGTGTGTGTGCGTGTACATGAATGTGAGTATGCATGTGTACAGGCAACATGGCACTCAAGAAAATCAAAGGAAATGAGCCAGAAACTTCTCACATTCTGCTGGCATCTGTGGAGTGTCGCCATATGAGAACCATATGACTGCTGGCAGATTGGCATGTCAGCTCAGGCATGTTAAACTTGACCGCACTGAGCTTGGGGTTTATCAGTTTATCACAGGGCTATTGATACAATTTTAACTGCACTCATTTTGTGCAAGGACATTTCATCCTTCCACAATGCCTCTAATCCCAATCCCACCCTTTGAAACCATCTCCAAAGAAAAATAAGGCGTTTATGTTTTTCTTTCAATGGAATTTAAAATGAAAACAAACTGCTGAAAACAGCAGCAATGTTTTATGTGATAAAACTGGCTTTACTCCCAAGTGTCAGCAAGTGCTGACCACCATGTCATAAGTTAGAGATGCGTTTTCAAAAGCAAATCATTTTAACATGATTACTATGGTAGGGCTAGAAAGTGGGACCAAAAACCTTCCTCTAATTTGGGTACAGGAGTCCTATCTTGGTGTGATCTATGCTTTCCATACATGGAAGCTCTTGGTGAATTGAGTTTTCAGTGTCTTTGGACAAGTTGGAACAGTCTTAACTGGTCTGCCTTTTAACGAGTGACTATTTTGAAATATTTGTCATATTTAATCTTCATAGCCAGGGAAGAAGAGAACAGAGAGGCCATTACTCTAGCTTTCATAGGGTCTACTAAAATCATGATATTTCTGGTTATTGGTATGAATTACAAATAGAGATGAAAAATCTCAGTGGCCCTACTCCTTGACAAAACTGTCAAGTGGGCAGATCTGGCATGTTTGAGGCTTTCCATGCCTCATCTCCTTGGGTCACCTCATTCCATCCCAGGGGTGGCACATAACTTCATGCACAGGGTCCCATATCAAGCACAACCACTTGGTCTCTTTGCTTTGCATCCTTGGAGCTTTCTCCAAAGCCCAGTTGCAGGTGAAATCTAGAAGTGAAGTTAACATGTTAAGGGCAACCCTCAAATAATGAGGCATGGGAGTAGGTGAGTCTTCCTTTCTTTAGGTGAGACGAGTTTTAGGCACATTCTTCATGCTTCCTCAGAGGGCCCCAGAGGAACGGAGCCGCAGTTGCCCTCAGCAGTAGCTGGTTCATTAGCACACTCTTTATTGGCTTTATGCCATTCCCTATCTCACTGTCCCTAATACCTCACCATTACTTCCTGGGGTCATATTCAAATAAACTACTTATACCCAAGACGTTGTCTCAGGCTCGACTTTTGGGAGAACCCAAGCTAAGACAGAAAGTCTGTGTTGGGCATCCCATCCCCTTCTGTATCCTCCTTGGGAGCATCTGCCAGCAAACGTGATCTGCATCCCCTGACCAACATGAATTCAGCTCCACATCCCGCTATCTTTTATCATCCCCCAGTTCTGGACTTTGCCTATCTTTTTTCACACCTTATAGAAAATTCTCTACCTTGTTTTTGTTTAATTTCCTTAGTGATCCTGAATTCTCTGGATAGAAGGTCCTTTAAGTATGTGTTCAAATGGCATTGATAAGCTATTTAATTTATGGCACTTGATACATCACACTGATGTTTTATCAAAGCCTTAACCCAAAGCCGTGAGTCCACTGGTAGGAATTTGGATTCCCTCCAATTCTTGTCAAAGAGGCCGACACCAATGCTGCTGACATGGGGAACTTGCCCTGCCAACACCCTTCTGCAAGAAACAAATCCCCAAATGTGTGAGTCGAATGGGAAACTGGAGAGCATAATGAAATGCATGATTCAAGTATCACTGTGTGAGTTATGTTTATTCAAGAATATCTTGTTAGAATTATTGGCTAGAGCACCTGATACAGAAAAATACACATTATGAACTTGGTGAAGGCATGATTCTACTCACCACAAAAAACGTTTCTGTGCTTTTCAAAACATTGCCCCTTTTATAGGCCTCTACACAATATTGTATTGTGTATTTATACAATACACAATTTGCTGTAGTTATTTTCCCTACAATTGAATGCTCCTTGAGGTGTGGGATGATCTCACCATTTTTTATTTTTTGCTTAAATAGGACATTCGGCAAACATATGTGGAAACAAACATATGAAATACCTAAACACTTCTGTTATTTATAGAGCACTAACTACTCGGCAAATTCGCTTTAGGGTTGAATGAGTGGTCTTTTAAAATAGTATTAGATGGTACTGTCAGCTGACGATCATTCAGAAACAACCCATAATTTTTTGAGCTGAAATAGACCAAGGATATACTGAGCATCACATAATATTAATAGTCAGAAGTACTGGCTTGGGAGCCAGGCAAATAGGAATCTCAATCCTAGAACTAGATGACCTTGAAAAATATACCTAATATCTCCAAATCCTATCTTAAAAGTGGGAGATTGATAATATTTGTTTCATAGTTTTTTGGTAAAAATTCAATGAAGCACGTAAAAGCACGTAAAGCCCTTATCCACCCTTAGTCTGTGCTCACTCATTGGTCACCACCAGTACTGTTTTTATCACTGTTATGTAATTTCCCTGGCACCACACAACTGGTGAGAGTGATAGATCTAGGACAAGAATCAGGCTTAATGATTTTCAAATCAGTGTTCTATTATTATTATTATTATTATTATTATTATTATTATTATTATTATTATTATTATTTCAGGTGTACAAACAATGTAGTAGTTAGACATTTACACCCCTCACAAAGTGATAAACTGCCTCCCCCAATCTACTACCCCTCTGACATCGTATATAGATGTTACAATTCCACTGACTTTTCCAATGCTGTACTCCACATCCTGTGACATATATATAAAATTATAGCTGACATTCAATAAATCAGTGTTGTTTTCATTATAAAACATTGAGTCAAAACACACATCTCTGGAATTACAGTCTTCGATGATAGGAACATAGGATTTGATATATTGGCATTTTTCTGAGCACAACTATGGCCTAACGTGTCTTCTGATTGATCTAGTCCATGGAGAGACCCACAGACTATTACCTTCAGGGTTCTCTTTGGGAACTCAAATAACCAATGTGTACCCTTTATCTCATAATAATGATGTCATTAGGTGTCTCTTCCCTTGAGAAAGTACTAGCCTACATCATGTCCTTGAGAAGGCAAAGAAGGCATTCCTGGCTCCGCTGCTTGGACGGCCAGTTTGTCCGTGCTGATGAGCTACTATAGCAGCTGTTACATGGTGGCTCTTTGTACCACTGTCTCATAATGGATTGCACAGGGCCCAGGATCTGCTAAGGCCAGAGCTCAAGTTCACATTGCTATTTGCCCCAACTAAGAAGAGGATAATCATGTCTCACGATGAGCTCGACTTTAGGTTTTTTTCTATCTGAATTAAGGTTTGCTGTAGCATAAAATCTGTAGCTAGGACAGTGAAAGTCTGTTCTGACAATGAAAAATTAATCTAGAAATCCAGAGTCAAATATCTAAAAAGTGTCTCTATGACTGTGGGTTCCATCCTGATTGCACATGAGAATCAGATGGGGATTCTATTAGAACTACTAATGCCTGGGCCCTATGCAGACCCATTAAATCAGAACCTGTGGGGTTGAGGCCCATACACTTGTTGTGTGTTAAAGCTCCTCCCTGTGACTTATTAGTGTGCACTCAGGGCTCAGAACCACTGCTCTCAGAGAAGGACTTTATACCACTCTTCCGCTCACTTCCATCCATGCCAAGGGACAGGACACCATCGCTGTGCATCCATAGGAAGTGCCACCTCAAAGCTGACTCTGTGTTACTCAAAGTGCCAGGCTTTGAGATACCAGGTTGCTTTGGCAGGTGAATTTCAGCAATCAGAGAAGAATCCAGTCTAAGGGAACTTTTAATTAATTAATTAATTTTTAGAAGCACAAACCCATCGGCGCTCTCCATGCTTAGAGCTCCGAAACACTCAGAGTCGCAAAGCCTTCCATGCATGGTGAGAATTTTGACTCGTCTGGAAGAATGCTGTGTACCATAGACACACTGGAGAAAGTGTGATACTTCAGTTAATTTTTAAAAAGATGCCATCAAGAATAGCTGTGAAAATCCAACATGTCTTTGGAACGTTTTCTGTCCACCCACCCCACCCCTCTACCTCTCTCTGGCAAGAAGATGCTCTTTCACTCTCCACGGTAGAAACAATGAGGACATGTGTGAGCTCAGCATAAGGTGTACACAGTCACTGAGCAGCCCTGTTTGCGCATCTTTATCTACTCCTTCCTCCAAAAAGCTTCAAGGGCTTTCTTAATGCCTCCTTGTAGACCAACTGCCCCAGATTGATGAGTCTCTGTCAACGCTCATGAAACCGAGCAAAACAAACACATCTCTACTCTCTCCATGGCCTGTGATTGGTCTAAATCTGCACAGGACGGGCTCTTGTAGTCTTCTGTATTAAAAAGATGGGTTTTGTGAGTAAACCCGTTCAGAGAGATCAAGATACCTCCTTTTGGAAGAAAGATGAAGTCATATTGCAACAAAAAAATCTGCCTCTAAAAAAGCTATTTCTAAAAAATCTGTTCAGTATGTATCAAAGAATCAAATTACACCCATCTGGAGAGGCGCATGTGAAAAAAAAACTGCATTAAACAGCAAACCACATCTATAGTGCTTCTTGCAGCAAACAAAGAAATGCTGGGTGTATCAACAGGCAGGGCCTCTTTTGATTAAAAAGTACTTACAGAAAGAGGACAAATCAAGCTCTTAGCCTTCCGGGTTCTTTTCATAAGGTGAGGATGGTTGTGGAGAGAAGGGGCAGCTGTACATTCTAAGTAATTCATACAGGAAAAAAATCATTTTCAGCGGCCTGTGTATGGCTTTGAGTGTGAGCAGATTTCCATGCAGAAATGATCTATGGGCCAGGGATTACACCCCTTTTTACTCACACAAGGACTGATTGCATGGCCCACAGCTGGAGCTAATCCAGATATCTGTTTAATTAAATAGGAGCTGTCATTCTGTTGCATTACATCAAAGCCCAGGAAGGTGACATGGAGGTGAGATGGCAAATGTAAATTTTTAGTCCTTCATTTCTTATATAGAGAAAGGATAAAAATTCTGATTTTCAGGGTGTGTGTGTTTGTGTGTGAGAGAGAGAGAGAGAGAGAGAGAGAGAGAGAGAGAGAGAGAGAGAGAGAGAGAAAATAGAAATATAATTGAGACATCTGTGACTATTTCACTTTCCCATCAGGATCATCCTTCTAAAATCATATATTATTCTGGGACAGGATGTCTGGAAGAGTAAATCTAAAAAGACGTCAATGAGGCAATACCTACCTTTAGGAAAAATCCAGAGTGCCTCCTATGGAAATGACATTACAGGGAACATAATGGACGCAACCAAGGATAAGATTTGCTAAAAAAGAATACTCTTAGGGCACTGTTTATATGGTTGAGCAATTTGGAGTAACAGAATGTTTATTATCCTGGCTGTTTGGAGTTCAGATATTTATCAAAACCAGCACCTGAATGAATGTTTTTATATTTAATTTCAAATAAACGAATGATGATTTCATTAAGAGAATGAAATCACCATTTAAAAATAAGAACACTTGCAATTTACTAAATTAACTTTAACACGATATATGTACAAATATATCAAACAAAAACTTCTATAAATATAATTCTGATATTAACTATTTTCCCACTAAGTGATTATAAAAACCCTTCCCCAGGTTTGACTAAGAGAATGCTTTCTGTTAGAGAAATTTCTCTAAAAGGCTCTCCAGTCCTTTTGTTGTCCGTGTTCACCGATCTCCGTGCCATTATTCCATTGTGATGGAATAATTACTTCCATATATCAAGGTCTTTATTATTAGCTTGAGAAACTTTTTAGACTCTTTGCATTTGCTCAAGACTGAATTTTCTGACTTTAAATACAGAGTCATCATGAACTGTAGTCACATCGGATTTGTGCACTGATTCCAATTTAGGTTTCCTTTCCTTTAATGTACTCTGCAAAATGGCTTCTCTAATAGATTACCCCATCTAAGGGTCTGTTTGCACAACACTTTAGCTCGTCACTGTTTTTTTTTTCTTATCTGAAAGCTGTAATCACTAGTACAATTTAACAAGGAGTAGAACCTTTTCTTCCTGGTTTTATTGGGGGGGAAAAACCAGGTTAAATCACCCATGACAAAACCACTAGCAGCAGGTAGTTACCTGTTACCTACCTCCCAAACTGTGTGATCTTTGGCGAGTCACTTAACCACTTTGAACCGCAATTCTTCATTTGTAAAATAGGGGTGCTAATAGTTGCAATTAGCTGGGAAGAAAGGAACTAACAGCTGGTCTGTAACTCTGTTCTTCCCACCTTCAGAGATGCCTCAGACAATCCATACCTGACCATATAACAGACAAATCGTTTCGTAGCATTTACTCTAAGTTCTTATCTAAGAAAGCTTTTAGGAGGATTTACCTGATCTATGTGGATTTCTTACCATAACTTGATCTGTAAATTATAGCTTTATGAGTCACATCTCCATTGGAGAATAGAAATTGGTAACTCACATGGTCTATGTGATTAGGAGATATAAAAATGAGGACACCCTAAAAATATGCAGCTTCCATGGGCTTCCCTGTACGTCACACATAGTGATTATCTGTTCATTCAAAACCACAGTGTATCTCAGTCTGGATGAAGGAAGCTCCATCCCATAGTTCAGGGACTTCCTGATATTGGTGCCATATCAGTTGCTTATTTCTTGTTTCTTTCATTGGTTGTTAGTAAAACTCTGTGTTGTGTAAATCTTGTATAGAATGTGATTGTGTTTGGGTCAGTACATTTTCTCATAGGGTTGTTGCAAGGAGTAAATGACTTAATACAGGAAAAGCTCTTAGAATGGTACCCAGCAAGATTGTGCTATGCAAGTATCAGATATTAACAATATTAAAGTTTGTTGGTTTCATAAAACAGTATTGTGTAGGCTACTCTAGATCCTGAGTATGAGTGTTAGAGATGCAAATGGTCTTTTCCCACAAATAATTTGAATTCAGGAGAAAAGTACATAGAACAGGAACAATGATACGAGTAGTGCTGTAAGAGTTCCCACATTATTTCTTCACTGTCTTAATTTGGATTTCCCCAGGAGCAGACCTGAAGACAAAGAAGTGAATGTAAGTAGCTTATTTTAGAGGTGACACTAGGAAATGGCAGTAGGAGAGTTGGGGAGGTGAGACAAGGACAGCAAAAAGCAGTGAATAATGGATGACTGATCAAACAAACTCCTACTGTGAATAACTGGGACTTACCGTATTTTGCCGTGTATAATGCGCTCCCCTGTATAAATGTGCATTTATGTTTTTGGCCCAAACTTTCAGGGAAAAAATATTTTGTTTCAATATTTTAATTCAAATTTTTATTTGTTTACATTTAGATACTTGTTTTTTTGTATTATAAAGGAATTTTAGCATTTATTTTTTAACGTATTATGGTACAAGAAATTTTATGTAACAAATAATTACAAAGCACAAGAACAGATGCAAAGTACAAGAAATTTTATGTACTGGTAACAAATTTATGTTATTTATGCATCATAGAAGGCCAAGAATTCTTCCTCGCTGCAAGTTCGTCGTAAGTTCAACAAAACCGATTATAATATTGCAGGGTATTATTTTGCATACAGATATCGTTATTGATCTCTAGAGTTACACTTTTAATTCATAAGCATAAATAAAAGAATTTAAAACATTTGTATAGATATGAAATTAGCACTACCCACATATAAGGCGCATCTTTATTTTTCCCCTCACAAATTTAGGCAAAAAAGTGCACATTATATACAGTAAAATACAGTGTATCCACTGGGTAACTCTTGGCGCCAGGGAGTCAGGGTTGAACATGCACCTCTGAGTTGCCCCAAGCACAGAGGGAAGAAACTAGTGCATTTATATACCATCTCCTATCGGCCATTAGTTGAAGGAGGAGTTAATTGTCTAGTTTTTCAGCCTTCCCAGGCAGGCAGATCGAGTTCAGAGAAGGCCCTCAGGCAAACAGGCACAGAAGCTGACAGCTGGCAGTTGGCCAGTACAACTACCTACAACAGCAAGGCTGGAAGGGACACGCACAGGCCATGGGTCGAGGCCTTCATACTCCACAACTGCTGGCATTTTATTCCTGAAAATAGGAGGGTAATCCCCACTTAAAAAGTTTAAGACCTGATTAAAACCAACGTAGGATGGGTGGAACTTAAGTCAGGAGAGTATACATTAAAGTTCTTATAAGTAATTATCTCTGGAAACAAAATAATAACAATGTTACACTACATAAAGACAATATCAATACTTTATATAGTTTATATTAGCATGATTAGTAATTCTGTGCTCAGTAATATTAATTTCCAATTATAGGCACTGTTGAATGGGAACTATTAGGTTGGTGCAAAACTGATTGTGGTTTTTGCAATTATTTTTAACCTTTTAAACCGCAATTTCTTTTGCACCAACCTAATATTTGGATCTTCGCCTATGGTTTCAGCTAAGTGTTCATTTTAAGTTATTATTATTATCAATTATTTTACCTGATAAATCTGGTCTCCCATCCAAATATCAAAAGCATTTCTGCTTTTATGACCTGGGAGTTGTCTCCTCCTCAGGGATCCACTTCATACTTTGGGGACCAACTTAACTGTTCTCTTGTGTTTCGCCTCTTAAAATCATAGGTCATTCCGCTTATCTTCCACCTCCCTGATCCCCTCTCAGTAAATTCCAGTATCCATGTCATAGCTTCATAGAATCCAGACTCCAGAACAGAAGAACTGTTGTATCATGAGCTTCAGTTTGTCTCATTTGGCTTCATCTTTTCCAACATATCACCACAAAAATACCTTCTTCCTTACTCCCATTTTACATCCCTTTCCTACGCCAAATACCAGTTTTAAGTGCTTATAATTTTGCAAAATGGAGCCTGATTTTACAAATACCTTCTGTCAAATACTAAGTATTGTGATGGACAAATTGTTGATTAAAAGAGACAAAACAAGCTTTGCTCTCATAAAGCTGAACATTTATTGGAGAGTTAGCCATTGAACAAACCATCACAAAAAGTGATCTGTATTTGAAAACTGTAGTAAACGCTATGATGTAAAAGGTTATGGGAGCAAGTAAAGTCGCAAACTAACCCTGTCTGATTATGTTTATGTCCAAATATGTGGAGGTGTCAGAGAGGATTCTTGAAAAACATCCCTGACATTTGAGCTGTGATCTGAAGGATGAATAGTATTAATTCCCTCCCAGGCAGGAATGTGTGTATGGTTCCTAGGGTGGAAAAGAGCCTGACACCAGCATGGAACAGCAAGGCCAACATGGCTGGGGCTCAGAGGGCAAGTACAGGTGTCATGGGAGGTAAAACTCATGGCAGGCTGGGCTGAGATCAGGCTGAAAACTATGAGTGTCTGTCTTTATCCAAAGACCAATGAGAGGTCATTACAGAATTTTAAATAAAGTGGTGGCTGATTGGAATTTTGTTTTAAACGGAGTGTTCCTATGTTGAGAATGGATTAGAGGAGTGCAAGAATGAAAACTGGGAGACTCGTTAATAAAGTTTGTTTGAAAAATGCATGTGAAAGATGACAGTGACATGAAGTGACATGGATGTGTTTGGGAGATCTGAAGGAGATTAAGCGTATAGAAATGGAGACATCCCACACACCAAAATGTATACAGAGTAAGACACTCAACTGTTTCATATTTTATATGGTATGAACTGTGTCACGTTTTTAATTTTTCAAATTAAATAAAAACTAAGTGAAAACCCCAGATGTCTTCTTGGCTAAAAGTCTATCATCACACTCCTGGGTTCACTTGATCACTGAAGGACCCCAGGCCTTACACAGGACAAAGATGAGGTTCACTCGTCAGCCACCGTCAAGTGGGGATTTGATGTGACCGTGACCACCTTAGGTCCTCATTGCACCAAAAGGCCTTGTCTGATAAAACCAATGCTGCTGCTCTTGCTTCTAGGAAGTCCCGTGGAGGCCAGCTCTCCCTACGAAGCTTGGTCACTTAGCCGCTATCACTTTTAGTGCTGGGAACTTTCAGTTGTATGTATTCCTAGTCTTCTCCGAAGTCCTGCCAATTAAACATGCTTAGCCTGAGTGATTTCAGGCGTCTGTCCTCTGAGGAGCATACAAACACTGACCCTTTTGCTAATCCCAGGCAGCCACTTGGGGAATTGGCTGTTTTCCTTTATCATTCCACAACCACAAAGGGCTGATTCAGATATTTCCTTCTACAAAGAGCTTGATTTCCTTTCAAGAAGCGAGTCATTAAAAATATATGAAGCCCTAGAAAAGCTGTTTTCTCTCCTTGAAGTAGGAAGGATAAAGGAATATGCTTACTTCTTCCTAAACCTCCACATTTCCACTCCTGCTTCCCTCAAAGACAGACATGTGATTTCCTCATACTTTCCTGCAAAAGCCATGCAAAACAAACCATAATTTAATTCTCGGGTCACTGAGAACACAGTGGATCACAGGTATGTTCAGGTTTCATGTGCTTGTGGTTGAGGAGTTAATATGAACAAATAAATTGCTCTGGGTTTCAGAGGAAGGAGCAAAGAACTGCCCTTGGATTTGGGGGTGGGGGGGGTCAGTGGATTAAGGGGAACTTGCAAAGAAATAGAATTTGAATTTGACTGTGCAGGCTGAATAGGAGTTTGCAATGAGCAGCAGGAGAAGCAAACCAGGTAAACAGAGGTAACAGGTTGTACAAAGGTGTTGGGAAATAGTAAGTAATCAGCTATGGCAAGGACATAAGATGATGTGTGGCTGGGGTGCTGAGTGTCAGAGGATGATTCTATAAGGGTAGGTAGCAACCATATTGTGGAGGGCTTTGTAATGGCATATCGAAGAGTCTAGGCTTTTTAACCTTAGGCAATAGAAAATATTGTATATATTTTTTTAATATTTAATTTTGAATTGGAGACAAAATCAGATTTGCATTTCAGAGAGTTGGCTCTAGGAAAAACTTACAGGATACATTGGAAGAGAGTAACACCTGACTCAAAGAAATCCACCAGAGGCTACTGCAGTTGTCCTAATGAGACATTTATTCAGTATCTCCTGTGTACCAGAAAGTATGCTAGGTGTTTAGCCCACGCAGTAAAGCATAGTGGTTGAAAGGTCAGTTTTTGAGTGACTCTAGAGTCAGTCTGCCTGGATTTAAATCCCGATCCTTCCTTACTAGCTTGGTGACTTTATGCAAGCTAATTAACTTACCTGTGCCACAGTTTCTTTGTCTATAAAATGATGATAATAACAGACATATATTGGGAGCGTTGTAAAGACTAGATGTGAGAGGACATCCAAAGCACTGGATATTTGATTCTTATTTTTCTCTCTTTTATCCAAGTAGCATCCCTTGGGGTGATAATAACTTTTCTCATTATTCTTAATAGATGAGGGAACTGAGTCTTAAAAAGGGTATGTGGTTTACTCAGGTTATAGAGGGAGTAGGAAGAGATGGAGTGTGAGCCCAGTTGTCTTTGACTCCAAAGTTCATGATCTCCTGTCACGCTCTGTTTTTGAGGGATCCATGTGAGGTATTAGTCTGGGAGTGGGGAGACTCTAACGAACGTAAGTGACATGTTGAGGACAGAATCTATAGGAAGAGAGATGGCTTCTGCAGTCCTTCAAATAAAGGAAGAGAGCTTGCAGTCAAGGAATCTTTCAACAGCGTAACATGTTCTCTACACAGACAAGTCTAGACATGGTCCAGGAACCATGTTATCTGTCTGATGGACTTTGTCCATCTTGTATTTACACAGTTATGAAAGACAACATGATTACAGGGTACACTGCATACTGTTAGGAAAGAGTGATACACCATCCATCATGCCCAGGCTTCAAGCTCATAGAGATTGTGCCAGATACAGTTCTGAACTTAGTGCTACAGGACCAGAACGAGGTCTATTCCTATATTACTCCAAGAATCATGCCCACCTACAATGCTATCCACCTTGACTTCAACAAAATGAAATATTTGCGATTTTCAGATCTGGAAAAATCATGGAGTAAATACTTTTGAAAAGGATGGTCTTTCATTGGCCCTTTAAAATGACATGATGTAATTAATGCCACAGTCGTGATATATCCAAGACCAGCAGACAAAATATTCAAACAGGGAATTATTAGATATTTGCACACTGGAAGCTGCCAATAGAGGTTGCCAGTTAGTGTTAAGTCACCACCCTTCAAGATCTGGTCCTAAACTGCACATCTAAATGCTTAATGTTATCAATTTGTCGGGTTATGGGAAACAATCATTGCTGACCAAATTCATAAGGAGGAAATGAATTATATACTAAAACTTATAATTTACAATTAGACACCAATTTAGATGATAAATAATACCCCCAAATTGTATCCCCTGAGTAGGTAAGTGCACATAGGAGATCAAATTACAAATCTAAATATTACTTCATAATCCTAGAATTAGAGAGGAAGGTATAGATTGTCTTAGGGTATACTTTTCTGGATAAATTACTCTGCTTTATTCTAAAGGTATTCTACCTCTGCCCTGGACCATGCGGCAATCAAGAAAGTTTTGCCTGACAGCAGATGGATTAGGGTTGGGAAGCCAGGAGCTCAGTTAGAAAACATTATAGTAATGCCAGTGGGAAAGAAATAGCTTGAAATAAGATTCTACTCTTGGGGAAGAAGCAGAAGAGCATATTTGAGTGACATTTAAGAGGTAGACAAGAGAGCATAGAGATGGATTACAGGTGGGAGGTAAGGCAAAAGGAGAAGTTGAAGTTGATTTTTAGATTTTTTTTGCTTTGGACATCTGAAGTTACAGCTACCATAATTATGAGGCATCCACATGAAGGAAACCAGTCGTTTTGGGGTTAGAGAGGCAGATTTGGAAATCAGCACTGTATCCACCTTTCTGTACACACATGAGCTGTCCCAGGAAGTATGTGTAGAATGGGGGGAGCAGAAGGTAACATGTGCAACTTTATGGCAGACCAACATTTAAGCAGCAGATGGGAGAAGAGGAGCTCGGAAAGGAGACTGAGAAAAGGGTGGGCAGAGAGACAGAAGAAAAATCGGGGTGGGGGTGAGGGTGGGGGAAGGAAAAATGCCACATAAGACAAACTGACAAGATTTTTCAATAAAGAGTTTTGTTGAAAAACTCTTCAAAAATGTTTTCTTTTAAAGCCAAATGCCACAAAGTGGCCAAATAAGAAAAGGACCAAAAAAAAAAAAAAAAAAAGTGTCTACTGTATGTAACAACTAGGAGGTCCTCATTTGTTTTTTGAGTGGTGAGGCCACAAGTCAGATTGTAATGAGTAGAAAGGTGAGTGGAGTAAAGATGTCAAGGGATTAATTTGAGGCTACTCTTTCAAGAAGCTTGGCTGTGAAAGAAACAAGGTTAGGCAATTAGTTTGAGGTTACATGATGGGCTTTATAAGATGGTGAGATTTGGACATGTGGATTTGCTGATTTAAAAAATGCTAGCAGAGAGAAAGGTGTTGCATATACAAAATGGAAGGGACATAATTGATAGAACAGCAGTGATCCCTATCTCATTTCTTAGTATAGAGCCTTTTTCTAAAAGATAACTATTTTATATTTAGTATTGAGTATATGATTTTCTATTTCTGAGAGTGACATTTGAAGAGTCATCAAATTCTGCAAAACTTCTATTTTGGTTTCTGACTGCAGGTAGGGGTCTGCCCCCTATGAAGGTATCTTATCGGCTATATTCTTATTGGCAGGGAGTGAATTTGACCAAACAGCATAAAGAAAATTTCTGTTCCAACTTCATGACTTGTTGAGTGAGCCTCAGGTTAAGCAAAACACTCATAAAGACAGGACAGACAGGACCTGTGAGTGTATATTAAACCGCTAATCTCTAAACTATTGTTCATTCATTTGCAATTATGTTTGGATGCCAGACACTATGCTAAGTGCTGGGAAGTAATGGTGAGCAAAGCTATTAATGCCCCTACTTTCCAGGGACTATAATCTGATGCTAAAGATAAACAACCAAATAAACGTTTTGGTAGAACATTTCCCTTGAGAAAGTCATTTCGGCTGTCTATCACTAAAGAGTGGTGAAAATTTAATTAACCAAAATGGATATGAGAAACTCACTTCTGGTAGAAAGAAGTGTTTGCTCAGGCTGTGGAGTAAGAGACATCTGTTAACATCTTACTGATACCTTCTTTTTTTCCTCGATTTTCCCTTTACCTATCCATTTGTTTTATTTTGAGGACAGGCGAGGAGAGGTGAAAGTGCTACATACATAAAGGGTTAGATTTTGCAAAAGAAATTTCAAGGAATACTTGATTTTATAGATGGGATAAAAAGTGGAAACTGGGCAATGCAGAGTGCTTGGTTATTACGGTTTCTTTAAAAAAACAACCACGTACACATATAAATAATTCACATTATAAAGTTCTCCTTATCTTAATTTAACAAGACAATGTTTCCAAAGTTGCCAAGTGCGCTTGCTCTTGCAGGTGACGGTCCTGGGGATAAGCCTGGAGAACTCAGCTTTGGGGGAAGATTAATCAGTTGCATAGCCATGGATGGGATGATTTAAACTGCTCCCTTAAAACACAAGAATCCTCACCCTTCCCCCAACCCCAATATATAGGTAGATATAGTCACGGGATGTGGAGTACAACATAGGGAAGATAGTCAATGGTAACGTAACAGCTACGTAAGATGTCAGAAAGGCAGTAGCTTGGGGTGTGGGTTATCACTTTATGAGGGATTTAAATGTCTAACTATTACATTTCTTTGTACACCTGAAACTAATAAAAAAACAAACAAACAAACAAACAACCCACAAGAATCCTGTATTCTGGCTTGGTCAGTTAGAGATCTTTCTTAGGCATAATAAGGAAGTTCTCCCTATTTCTCTCTTTCCCCTGTTCTTTCCCTAGATCAGTGGCAAAGATTGCAAAAGTGATTCTTGCCTTGAACTTGATGAAATAACAGAAAACTAGTGACAAAGCAAATGTGCTTAAAATTCCACAGCTGAGGGAAGATAATAAGATGGCAAACTGGAGTTACAGTTGGTGCCTTGATGATTTTCTTACATAGCAAAAGTCCTTAAGTCCCAAACCTAAAATTTAAAAGGAAGGAAAACAAGACATGACTAACACTGTCTTTGAAAATCACTTTGTGTCCTCTATTCTTTTATTCTGATACATTTTCATATTTCTCTCCATTCTAATTTTCCTTGAAACTTTTCCTTCTTTCTTCCCTTTCTTTCTTTTTCCTTCTTTCCTTTTACCTTGTTTTGTTGTATGTAATTAGATAAAGAAAGTCAAACACATTGTGATCTAAATTCCAGTATATTTAACTTTCTAATTTCACAATTGTACAATGGGGGCAAAGTAACACAAAGTGAATTTAGATAAGAGGAACAATGGCAGACTAAAATAAACTTTTCCAATAAAAAAAGTTGCAGTGTAGAGGGACCCATGGGTTGCCATGTAATGTCTTGAGTAACAAAACTTGAAACTCTAAAAGCTAGTAGGGAAAGGTTATTACGGGTAAACCTGAACCTGAAGTTAAAATTGTAGGAGTGGGACAGAAGGAGGTCAACTGTATGGGAAATGTGACTCCTATAATTAAACATGATTAGGTCAGCCACTTTCCATATTTAATTTGGATAGATAAGTAAATCTAAAATATCAATGTAAATCTAATCTATATCTAAAATAGGAATAAAAAAGAATATTGCAACATTGTCTGCATTCATTCATTCATTCAACAAACATGTATTGAACATCTGTTCATTATCTGTCTTGGTCCTGGGATTTACAGCAGGTTAATAGACAAGAATTCCTGCCCTTATGAAATTCACATTCTAAACTTAATGATATTTTTGTGTAAAACCTTATTGTAATATGTCCCATGATACAATATGCTGGTTTCCTAAAGTAACTCCTTTTCCAATACTTTAAAAATGCTAAAATGTTAAATATTTTAAATAATACAAAATATGTATATTCTTTCTTAAATAATGGTCAATCAGATGGGATGATTTTCAAAACACATACTTGTGTGTGCTCAGGCAGAAGATAATTGACAAGGAAATTATTTGGAAAGGTAATGAAGAGGTAGAAAGAGAAAGTCGAGTGTGTCTTTGAGAGAGAAAAAAATCATTAGCGCTGGAAATGGCTTACCAGAATGCTGTTGTTAGTATTTTTTGAGTTAATCAAATCAACATTTTCTTTATGAGGTAAGTTCTTAATTTTGTGCTATCTTTGGTTAAATCCAAGAAGTGTTAAACTCTGAGTGTTCCTGACTACGAATAATATTAAAATTACCTTTTCAGAAAATAATAGAAACATCAAGATTATAATTAGAATGTCCCTTTTAAGTAATAATAATACTTCTCTAGTGTGGCCCTCTGCTTTGATGAACTTCTACATCTTTTTAACCCACCATGAAAAGATGTCATAATGTCTCATTTGATATTTTCTTCCAATTTTCAAACCACTCACAATTTGAAAAAAAAGTAGCATTGCAAAAATGTTTGTCACTTCATTGGAAAGAAGGTGTTTTGTGCACACCAAAATAAAGATTTCAGAATGAAAAAGATCTTAAATATGAAATAATGACCGTGGAGTTTAAAACGTGAGAGCACTGACTAGGGAAATTATGCAAAACCATGCTTAACAAAGTCCTCTGATTTTTTGTGAGAGCTCAGAAAATGAAAAATAGCAAACAATAACAGTTCACAAATTCACAGTAACTCTATGGTATTTTACACCCAGAATCTGCTAAACTACACAGGAATTTAGGAGTATATTTAGAAAGAAAAATATAAGTCAATGTATAATATTTATCTCACGGCTGTTTATACTTGTTGATTCTGATCAAGATCTTTTCTTTCTTAAGAAAGTTAAATGGCCTGAATATTTGATTCCTATCACTTATAAAAAATTAGGGAAACATGACCTCATTAATTACATTTAAGCTGTTTTAAATGAATAAATCCTGAGCTTGGTTTATTTTCAAGAAAAAATCCAAAAAGTCACACAAACCTCGGTCTACTTTGTGAAAAGAGGTAACTGCTATTCTGCTTGAAGAGACCATTCATTGATCATCAGTAAGTCTGGTTATTCAAGTGAAGAGTTCTTTTAAATATATATATATATATATATATATATATATATATATATATATATATATATTAACTAAAAGGTAATGCTTATCACCTGTCTAGTTTAATATTAAATAATCTAGCCAAAATGGCCTTTGAAAACAACCTGGCCATCCATCCAATCCACTTGCTGCAGGGTTAAATTTGGCTTCATGGAACCAGCAGAGGTCACTCCAAGAAGTAACGCTGGAGGTGAAAGACCATGACTTACCTAGGAAAAGCCAAGCACTCTGTCATTTTAATAGCTCACTAATTCCAAAAAGTTTCAACACTTAACGGCCTTGAAGCTTAATTACTCTCATTTATCTTTCTAATAAATGATGCCAGAACTTAGAAGTTCAAGAGATTTACCCACAGTAAGTCAATAAATGAACTTGGAGGCATGACTGTGTTGGAACACCAGCTCTATGCATGACTTAGATTGCCCTGATGCCAAAATAGTCGGTCAGTGAAACACTGAACCCAGAAATCACTGTACCTATCAGATGATCACCGTCCTTTGAACTAATTTCTCAACAGAATTGGCTGAGACTACATCTGCTGGCACAATGTCATTTCAGTAATTAAATAAACATATACAGAGATGAATAAAATAAGTCAATGAAATAATTCCAAGAATGAGAGGTACAGATTTGGTTTTAGCTGTTTCTACTGAAATTTAATAGAAATAAATATAAAGATTGAAAAGAACTAGCAGTTAATAGAGATCCTAAAATTGAAAATGGATTAAATGGAAGGAGCTTTCAAGATTATGTAGATCAATGACCAGCTCAAATCAAGGGGGCAAAAGTCCAAGGAACAAGAAAGATTGATTGTGCGTAGAAATGCAACCTGCTACTGCAGAATACGAGAACGTTCACTTTGTAAAGTAACACGATGCCCTACTCTTTCTAAAAAACTATTAGTTCATGAGAATGCTAGTGAATTATGAAAATGTTCATTAAAATTAAACCCACATTGCAGACACCTTCTGCACAGATACTCAAGTTTTTCTCTTAATCATATTTCTATTTCAGTCACTAGAGGAAAGACACACATTTACATATGGTGAGCATTAGTTTGAAGTGGTCTGTTAGCTTTTGTTAAGTCCTCTCATTAAATTCCTTGGATGGATTCCTATCCGGCTTATCCTACCAAATCCAAAATTTGTTCAGGTGTCCAGAGTGAAGAATTTCAAAAGCAAGTAAATAGTCTCGTGGGCCGTCACTAAAATATAAGAACTAGTCAGAAGCCTCATGTGTTCCATGTGGAGGTTGGAGGCAAAAAATAGTAAACAGAGGCTGAACGGTGAGAAGTGTGGAAAACACAGGGAGAAGGACTATTGCAAAAAGGCCCACCAGAGAATGGTACTGAGCAGTATTACAGTGAGCTCTGCAAACCCAAATTCTAGCACAGAGCCTGGGATATTTTGGTGATAACTAACAACAGTTACATTTATTGAACATGTTTCTCTATCAAGCACTTTTCTAAGAGCTTTGCATGTATTAGCTCATTTTATCTTTACAAGAACCCCATTAGGTAGAAACATTTCTTATCCCCACTTTACAGACAAAAAGATTGAGGCAAAGGGATGCAAAGCCATTTGTCCAAAGCAACACAACTAGTAAATGGCAGAGCTGGGATTAGTAACCAGGACTAGGTGATACCCATTACCTAGTAATCCACTCCAGGGAGTGACCCACTGACAGGGAAGCTCTCTGGGCATAAATTGGTGTTGGAAAAGCGAGGCTGTGCTGTTTTCTGAAGTTTGTAGCTGTGCATATGTGAGTTTTGTCCAAATTCTACTAATTCAATTCCATAATATTTACTAAGCACCTACTGTATGTAAGGTGCTAAGTGTAGAGAATACAGAATACAAAGATAAATCATTTGATAGATTCCACTTTCAAAGCTGGCAATCTAAGTTTTTAACTAAATCAATCGGGAGACTATGACAAATAAAAAGTAACCATAACTCTTCGAACAACAGTAGCTGCCACTTACTGAGTACCCACTATGAACAGGCAGTATGCTTTGTACTTAATATAACTTATTTCATGTACTGTTTACAGCCATGCCATAGTGTAGATATTTTATGGATGAGGAAATAAGACTCAGGTAGGTTAAAGTAATGTGGTCAACCTCATGCAGTTATGGTAAGTGACTGAGCCAGGATTTGATCACCAGGCAGAGTCCAAATGGATCTTGAGAGCTTGCGTAGAGGTTTCGGCAGAGGAGTGAAAATGACTCTTGCACCCAGGACCAAAGGATCCTGCTTGGTCTGGGAATTTCATACTCTTTAATGGAGTGGGCACCTCTCAGAAGAAAGCATGTAAAAGTGAGGGGACATCCACCTAGATATCATATCAGCTAAGTAATTGTCTTGCGAGGTTTGTTGCTTGTATACAGTGGCAGTGTACGACAGAGAAAATGAAACATGCCGGAGGCAGATTTAGTGATAAGCTAGTATGACAGACACGTCAGGACCTCTCTCTTCCACAAGCCCCTTTCTAACTTCTAAGGAGTCCCCCAGCAATTTGTTCCCAAGGTCATGTGATATGTTTTTTAAACCGCCCAAACCGCATTAATCACAATCTGTTAAGACCACTGTCTCTTTCACAGCAAATTCTCCTCCAGTATTTATTTCCCTTCTACTTTGTCGCCTGGAGGGCCACGGAAATTTTGGGGATAGAGCTAAGGAGAAGTTGAATTAAGAATATATTTAATTTGAGTTTCGTGGGCTATATTTATGTTTTCTTTACTTACTAATTTTTCCCGTCACTTCTGTTAAATTTAAATTATTCTTACCTGTCTGTTTAGTGTAAGAGGAACTTGCCAGAACATTCCTACAGCCCACTGTGCCAAACCATGTGGCATTGTGAAGTGAATGTGCAGGCCCATCATGATAAAAATGTGTCCTGGACGTGACAATGTGGGTCGTGGCCCATGAGTAAGACGTGAAATACATGGAGCCAAAAGCTAGTCTGTGGAAAGAGCTTCTAATTATCAGACATGGTAACACTGGAAGTGGAGTATTTGTTCCGTCCTCAACACAGGATGGTTTTCTCTTGATAGGAACATGCTCAAAATTCAGCAAGTACAAATAAACATGCCAGACATTCTTTTCCTTTTTGAGAGGAACCATCTGAAGTAGAGTTTAACAGAAGTCCTGAGTTTGTAGGGCAGAAACCTGAAGCAGTGTGTTGTGTATAAAGTTGCATGTTTGATTCACCCCAAATATCAATAATAAAACACATTTTAATCAATCATTCTAGAAAGACTGACTTATTTCTGTTCTCTCTGTGGAAAATAATATAAAATTGCTATTGTATGAAGAGGCAATCAAAAAGTATACATCTAAAAATAAGGGAAAATATAGTTTTGAAGATATACTAGAGAGTGAATATATAATGTAGTAATGTAAATATTGTTTGGTTTTATGTATAAAGATATAATATAAATAATTATAATACCAAATATAACAATATAATTTTTTCTGGATGAAAAGTTTGTAGTGTCTGACAGCCTTTAAAAATAGTATTACCTGTACGTTATTTAAATTTTATCACATTTTATTTGTTTTCTTATTCTAAAATACTCAATTATTTATTTATTTTTTAGATAAAACTCATATAACATGAAGTCGGCCATTTTAGATATTTTAAAATGTAAAATTCAGTGGTGTTTAAATATTCACAATGCTGAAAAACCATTACCACTATCTAATTCTGGAACATTTCCTTCACCCCAGAAAAGAAACCCTCTACTTTCAACTTTTTCCATCTCAGTCCCCTGGCAACCACTACTCTACTTTGTGTCCACATGCATTTGCCTATTCTGGACATTTCATACAAATGGAATCATACAATATGTGGTCATTTGTGTCTGACTTCCTTCACTTAGCATAATATTTTCAAGGTTCATTCATGCTGTGGTATGTTCAGTAATTCACTTGTTTTTAATGGCTAAATAGTAGTCTATTGTGTGGCTTTTACACATTTTGCTTATTGATTCATCAATTAATGGACATATGAGTTCTTCCATGTTTTGACTATTATGAATTAATAGTGTTATGAAAAATTGGTGTACAAGTTTTTGTGTGAATATATGTTTTCAGTCCAGTTATCTTGAGAATATACTTGTGAATGCAATTGCTCGTATAACTCTATGTTTAACTTTTTGAGGAACTGCGAAACTATTTTCCATAGTGCTGGCAACATTTTACAGTCCTATCAATGATGCTGGAGGGTTCAAGTTTCTTCATATCCTTGCCAATACTTGTTACTTTTCATTTAAAAAAATGAAAAATAATGGGTGTGAAGTGGTATCTTATTGTGGTTTTGATGAGCATTTCCCTAATGTCTAATGATATTTAACATCTTTTCATGTACTCATTGCAATTTGCATATCTTTGCAGAAATTAAGTCTATTCAAATTCTTTGACTATCTTTTAATTGGGTTGTTTCTTTTTTTATTACTTTGTTGTAGTAGTTCTTTATATATTTTGGATACTAGATGCTTAGGTATATTATTTGTAATTTTTTTTTTTATTCTTTTGGTTGTCTTTTCACTTTGATAGTATTCTTTGATGCATAAAAATTTTAATTTTGATAAAGTCCAATTATCTACTTTTTCTTTTGTAGCTTATGTTTTGTATTATATTTAAGAAACCATTGCCTAACCAAAGGTCACCAAGATATACACTTATGTTTAATTCCAAGAGTTTTATAGTTTTAGATCTTAGGTATATGTCCATGATACATTAGGAGTTAATTTTTGTGTATAGTGTAAGGTAGGGATCCAAATTCATTCTTCTGCATGTGGCTATACAGTTGTGCCAGCACCATTTGTTGAAAAGAGTATTCTTTCCCCCATTCAATTGATCATAGTTGTGTGGGGTTGTTTTTGGTCTCAATTTACTTCATTGATCTAAATGTCCATGATTGTTTTGGATATATATACATATATATATCCTTATATATATATGTATATATATTTTTACATATATATATATACATATATATCCCATATATATATATATATATATATATATATATATATATATACACATATATATATCCTTGAAGCGTTTAATCCATTTATATTTAATGTAATTACTGATAAAGAAGGTCTTAAGTATGACTTTTTGCTCTTTGTTTTCTATATGTTTTTTATTCCTCAATTTTTCCATTGCTCCCTCTCTTCTTTTGTGTTAAATAACTATTTTCTTGTGTGCCATTTTAGCACTCTCATTTCTTTTATTATACATATTTAAACCCTGGTTACTCTGGGTTTTACAATTAACATTTTAACTTATAAAAATTTAGTTCAGTTAATACCAATTTTATTTTACTAGTACATAAAACATTGGCTCTATATAGCTCCAGAGAAATCCTCTCCTCTCTTCATGGTGTTAATATCACAATGTATCACATCTGTATATACTGAGTTCCTATCAATATAGACTTATAATTGTTGCTTTATATTTTTGCCTTTCCAGTCAAATAGGAAAAAAGAGGAGTTACAAACAATCAACAACAAAAATCCCAATAATACTGTTTTCTATATATACCTATATAGTTACTTTTACCAGTGCTCTTTATTTTTTAATGTGGGTTCCAGTTTCTTTCTAATATTTTGTCTTTTCAACCTGAGGGACCTTTTAAAACATTTTTTGTAAGGCAAGTTTGCTAGTTTGATTTCCTGGGAAAGTTTTATTTTCACCTTCATTTTTGAAGGACAGTTTTGCCAGATATAGAATTCTTGCTTGACAGTTTGTTTTTCCCCCCCAACACTTTGAATATAGTCATGCACTGCATAAGTTGTTTTGGCCAATGATGGACCACATATTTGATGGTGGTATTCCACATAGCCTAAGTGTATAGTAGTCTATACCATATAAATTTGTGTAAGTACAGCCTATGCACAAAGGCAAAATTGTCTAACAATACATTTCTTAGAATGTATTCCTAATGTTAAGCATGACTGTACATCATCTCTTGGCTTTTGGCATCCATGATTTCTAATAAGAAATCACCTGTTAATCTTTTTGAAGTTTTCTTGTATGTGATGAGTCACTTCTCTCATGCTGTTTTCAAGATTACAGATTTACAGATACAAAATTTACAGATTACAAGATTTACAGATAAATCTCAATTGATCTTTGTGTTTGCTAATTATTTCTTCTTTCCAGATCTGCTGTTGAACCCTAGTGAATTTCTCATTTGTTATTGTACTTGTCAATTCCAGAGTTTCCATTTGGTTTCTTTTATAGTTTCTGTCTCTTTATTGATATTCTCTATTTGGTGAGATATCATTTTTCATCCTTTCCTTTAATAATTTAGACATGGTTTCATTTAGCTCTTTAAAGATACTTTAAATAGGTGATAGTTAACGCCTATTTTCTAGTAAATTCTACATCTGTATTTCCTAAGGGGAACTTCCTGTTGATTGCTATTTATCCTGTCTCTAGGTTTCTTTGCATGCTTCGTTATTTTTTGATGATAACTGGACATTTTGATCATTATAACATGGCATCTTTGGAAGTCAGATTCTACCCTGCTCCACGGTTTGTTGTTGCTCTTTGTTACAGTTGTTTTCTGTTTAGTGATTTTTCTGAACTAATTTTGTAGTTTATATTCTTTGTTGAGTGTGGCCACTGAAATCTCTGTTCCATTTGCTTAGTGGTCAGCTAATAATTAGATATTTTCTTAAATACTTCAAACAAAAAATCTATTAGTCTTTGCAGAGGGTCTCTGTATTTATTAGGGTATGCATTAAACCCTTTTCTAGGCAGTTTACAACTCCGTCTTAGCCTTCCCTTTCTTCTTGCACATAGCCTCAAAGTTAACTAGACGTGAGAGCATAGGATCTTCTCAGGTCTTTTCTGAGCATGCACACAGCCTCTGTGCATTTGTGTGGCTTTCTAGATTTCCAGGAATATTTCACAGCCTTTCAAATCTGCTACTTTCAAAAGCATCTTATTAATGCCTTAGTCTTTTCTTCCAAGCTCTTTGGTTAGTCTATTATTTGCTTCAATAGTTATCTATTTCCTCTGACAATAGCAATTAAAACATTTGCCTGTAATTTTTTACAACAAATGCACCAACCTCAGCCTCTTACCTTCACCCACTACCCATTGCAAATTTAGCACTGGGTATGTTCTAAGATAGGTGAAATAAAGACAAGCTTTTTGAGCCAGACTGATCAAAACAAATAATAATTCTTTCCAAATAAGTTTCATTCTTCTTCCACCAGAACCAGTACTGGGAATGCGGGCTGTGATTTTCAAGTCTACCACTAATCTGGGGAACTGGAGATGAGACTAGAGTAAAGTAAAATGCCACAAATCTCATTGTTCTTACAAAGAATCAACCATCAGCCATTTTCTTGAATAAGCATTCCCTGGATTACTACTACAAGCTTTTAATTAATTAAAAAAAAACTGATTCTGCCAATTTTTTTTCCAGGATTTTTTTTTCGTTGCTCTTATGCAGGGATAGACTTTTGGAGTGCCTTACTCAACCACTACACTGGTATCGCCCTAAAACATTTCCTTTTTACCTATATTTGTATTTGTAATTTCATATTCTTTTTCCTGGAGAGGATCCCCCAAATTATGTAAGCATGATGCCCCATAAAATCTGAATTTGTCCATATACATGACAATGGCAATTGTAAATGGAGTCCTTCAGAGGAAGAAGGCCATATTATAGAGGGAGAAAATATTTTGAGATGAGGGGATTAAAGAAGGAATTTAAAGTGAGTCTTCATGGAAACATTATATTTTAACAATAGCAATGGGAAGGTGGTGTGGAGAAGCTGAAAAGATATTCCAGGCCAAGAGAAACAGAAAATTTAGACTATGGGAAAGCTGACATATTTGAGAAAAAGTAATGCATCCACTTTGATTTGGGAGGAGAATGTTTGGAGAGGGAGGGAGATAAGCTAATAAGATGGTTTATGGCCTCAGATGCTTAAATTGGAGGGTTTTATAACAAGCCTCATTATAAAAAATGTTTATTTTGCTCTCAGGCTAGAACCTCAGTCTATTATTCTGTAAATAGCAATGTGATTTATACTGGCTTGTATCTCTGTTGTCTTCTTTAAGCCATGTCTTACGTAGTATTCCGTACCTTTAAATAACATGATTGTGAGTGAGTTATGGGACCTTATTGAACTTAAACATAATTTTAAAACCCATATGCCTGAGGGACATTGCATGTCAGAGACTCATTCATAACCTCTCTGGATAAACTTTTAAGTACTGGGCGTCCTGATTCTGGAGTCAAAATAGACCATGACTAAAAAGAAGGAAGAGGTGTGTGTGTGTGACAGAATTAGAGGAAGCAATAGAGATTAATTACTCAGAGCCAAAAGGAAACAAAATTCTAAGGTCTAATTTTTGGAACTGGTGAGGCTTTATAATAGCTATTCACTTCTAATCATCCTCAAATAATAAATGAATAGAACAGTCAATGCTATTAGAATAATTTAGCATTCATCAAGAATAATAAATGAGGGGAATAAGTTGTTATTCAGATTTCTCTAAAAATAGCAAAGAACAAGGAAGAAGAAGGAGAACTACTACGGTTTTCCAGTCTGGTAACAACTTGTGTGGTGGAGGCAGGATTGCTGGGGCACTGGGGGTGGCAAAGGACGGGGTGGAGCCACATGTGCTTGCAGTCAGTGCCTCTGGCTTGGCCAGACACCAAAGTCAGCTGAAACAATGAATCCTCTTGGTTATTCCAGCTCCATAAAGCAAAAGACCTTCCTGCTTTACTAATGCTTTGTCCCCACTGGGTTGCCTCTTTCTCCCATTAATCTTTAATTTATGAACCCTGTTGGCAAAAGACACATGAATCAGCCACAAATGCCACACAGAGGTAGACGGTGTTGACAGCTCCTGGACACATAGGGCTGTTCATTCACTGGCAGTAGCTCTGAATCAGCATCAACATCACTAGTTTAACCACGCAATGCAGATGTGAAGCAGATGCAATCTGGTTGTGTTCTTCATTCACAACTCATTTTCACATACTCTCAATGAAAATAAGACACGGGGATGAGCACTGGGGCACAAAGTTGGGTGTGGGAAGAAAGGGTGTGAAGTCTAGACTAGCCTCCCATCTTGAATTGCCATAAGCACCATCGCTTGGTTGTTAGTGGCAGCCTGAGGGTACCGCAGAGCACCAAGCTGAAGCCCCTGCAAGGAACTATTCTAGATGCATCCTTTGCTGCCATGAGTGAAGACTTTGAGAATTCACACAGCCCAGCAGCGAGTGTGTCAAGACAATCTAGAAATTGCATTCACTCCCCTCTTTCAACTTGACTTTGTGGGTGGGGCCAGATTCCATCCACACTGATGGTGAGTTTCCTATCAGGAAATCCACTGTGTTTTCCTACAACGCAATCTGATGGGCTGGGCCAACCCAGGCAATCACTCTTTTTTTTTTTTTTTTTTTCCACTAATTACTTCATTCCTGTGAGGCTAATGACATATTGGGATCTAAATCTCTTTATATCAAATAGGCTCCTGCACACAATGTAATTCAGTAGGTGTAATTTAAGGGAAAGGGATGCCACCCAGCTCTCTCTAGGAACATCCAAGATCCAAATGGTGGGGGATTTAGGGGGTTGGGATGTTGATAGCTTAAGGCATTTGTAAATGCCATGTTATTGAACCGAAATGTCCCTAGGGTTTATACTAGCTTGAAATATCTGTGGTTGAATATTTTTTTAAGCAGGTACCAAGTTTGTCTTTCTAACACAAAGGCGTAGAGTTGCCAGATAAAATATAGGGTGCCGAATTAAATGTAAAATTCAGATAAACAATAAATAATTTTTCAGTATAAATATGTGCCTGATACTGCATTAGACATTCTAAAAAATTTATTCATTGTCTACCTGAAATTCAAATTTAACTTAGGGTCCTGTATTTTAATTTGCTAAATCTGGCAACCTTACAAAGCAGACTGTATCATACACAGATCTGCTCAATTGTGGAAGAAATGCTGCTTTGTAAATATGATTAGGAGGCCTTCCTGGATATGTGTACTTTGTGGAATTACTCATGAACTTGTTATTGAACATGTGAAAAGGCAATGCTCTAAAGCTCGTTAAACTGTTATTAACATGTGACTTATATTGTGAATAAAACACCAATAAATATGTATTATGCTAAAATAAATAGCATACGCAAATGGTTCCAAACACAATATCACTTGATTTCCAATGCCATAATCAAATGGTTTCATGCAAATGAAATGGCTCTAGTAGTTATCAGTGTAATGATGTTGTGAAATAGCCCTACTGTCAAGTAACCTTATCTTTTATGCACTTTTCAAAATGCCTAAAATGTCACACTAAAGCACTTTTAAAATTAAATAATGCCTGGCTATTTCTGAGGTGAGATGCCTGCTGAGTTTAAATCATTTTAAAAAATTAAAGAAACCTTAGTAATTTTTCAACAAAATTAGGTAGTTATCTGATTTCGTGAAAGAAATATATTAACATATTTCAGGTTAAACTAAACATTTTGGAAAATGTTTAGTTACAACGATCAGTATTTTCAAATACAACGGTCATTCCAAAGATGTCGAAAGGTTGAGCTATAGAGGCTGAGTGTCTCTGTATAAATAGCCAGGACGTCTTTAAAAAATTGTAAACAAGACAGTGACCATTGCTCACTGAAGAGTTTTCTACTGCTTTTTTCTTCAGCAGTACTGATGATTTCCTGTCAGGCTCTAACTCCTTGAACCTCTTACCCACTTCATCTTCCATTTGGAGCCACTTGATATCTCTTGCGAGGTCCACCCCACATCAGTCTCAAACACCACAATCCCAGAATCTTAATTTAAGGCAGGATAACATTAAGGAAATCTGGCCATTCACTTGGTGCTTCTGCATCTATCACCTTCATAGCTGGTCCATCCCTGATCTTATGCCCTGGTAACAATAATCATGATTGGTTGGGCCCCCAGATATGAAATTCAAAATAGGTGTCCACCTACATCACATCAATAGGTCATCCCATGAGTTGACAACATTCAAAGGATATTTTGTACCTAATTACCTCTTTACTTTTTCGAGTGAAGTTCCTGCAATTTAGAGTGAGATGTCAATACCATGGAGGGGTAAAACAAGTTCCATATAGTAATAGGGGTGGGGAAGCTTTGTAGCTCTAAACTTTTCTCATTATCATACATTATAATGTATGTTTATAATGTATGTTTATAATGTATGTTTATCAGATTAGCTAGAAGCAAATGATAGAGGAGAGAGAAACTATGTAAACAAGAATAACGTAAAGACAGATCAAGTGAATTTAGTTAGATATAGAGAAAGAGAAGGGAGAACACTGGTGGGTGGAGCTCTGAGCACCATGAGGCTGATGGATAGGTTAGGAGCTGGGAAGCCTTTGAGATATAGAATTCCACTGAATGTGCAGGAAGAAAGCACCAAAGCCAGTTTTCCTTTTTCACACATTTTGCCTTGAACTAGCTGATTTTTCTCATGGTTGTGGGTCATATTTTCTTACTTCTTTGCAAGTATAATACTTTCTCTTCGAGAATTTTTAAAAAATTATTTTTATTTTTTATTTATAGTTGACATTCAGTATTATTTTATAGTAGTTTCAGTGTACAGTATAGTGGTTAGACATTTATATAATTTATGAAGTGATCCCCCAATTAGTCTAGTACCCACCTGGCACTCTACATAGTTATTACAATATTGTTGACTATATTCTCTATGCTGTACTTTACATCCCTGTGAATATTTTGTAACTACCAAGTATAGTACGTTTTGAAAATTAAATGCTGGATATTAAAAATGGTACAATATCCAGTGTTTGGATTTTGTTGTCTTCTTTTCGTTGTCTGGATTTTGTGTCTGGATTCTGTTGTGTTCCTTTAAAGAGTGTTAAGATTGTCTTCCAGGGTATGAATTTACCTATAGATTAGATTGATATTTTTAAGGCTTGTTTTCAAGCTTTGTTTAGGCAAGTCTAGAGTAGCCTTTCCTCATGAACTAGTTTGGCATTACTCCTAAGGCATGACTTTTGTGGGGTTTCTGTTGAGTGTACCTGGTGTTCAAGGAGATCTCTTCATTCTGATTGGTCAGGACAATCATGTAAGCTTGGGCACTTTGTAATTTATAGCTCTTAAGTAATTGTTCTTTTCCTGGTATTTGTTGTTTCCTCAGCTTCATGGAATCTCACCTTGTAGATGTCACAACTTAGTAATTGGCAGAAGATTTAAGAGAATCCCTGTTCACATCTTTGGAGCGCTTTCTTTTACACTCATCCGTGCAAATTCTTGTCATCTCTGCCTCCCCTATCTTTGATCTGTCTCCTCAGCCTAGAAGCATTTATTCAACCAACTATCCAGCAAACATTGATTGTGCACCTACTAGATGCCAGGAATATTGTTCTTGATACTTGGAAATATTAATGCTAAAAAATTACAAAACCCCTAATTTTAGAGGGAGATTACATTTACATATGTGGGAAATGATCAATAGAATAAAAGCAGAATAAAATTCATTAAAATTTAAATAGTATGTTAGAAGATGATAAACTCTAGGAAACAAAAGAGAGCAGGTTATGAGGCCTCAGGAGGATATAGAAGATTGCAATTTTAAATAGGTGGTCAAGGTAGATACTAAAAATATGACTTTGGAACAATGACTTAAGTGAGGTGAAGGAATTAGCATGTGAATATCTGAGAAGTAAGCTGAGGGATCACAGGAGAGTTCTTGGAGTTTTGAAGGATCAACAAAGTCACTGTATCTAGAACTAAGTAAGCTATGTCAGACCCTTGTTAGCCATGGTAGATGCACCAACCGGGAATCAGGGAAACCACTTATTAGGTTCTTGGAGTAATTCTGATCAATGGGCAAGTGTGGTGACAATGGAGATAGGAAGCAGTTGTCAGATTCTGGATAAGTATCGGGAGAGCCAAAAAAATGTATACAAGAGGACACTTTGGTCAACATTGCTCAAGCAGTAGTTCGCCGTAATCAGAAGTCTCTGGGTGCTGATGGTAACCACTCTGAGCACCTCTTATAATTGCAGAAGTCAAACGTGACCTGTATCCATCTTTTGTTATCGGTATAGGAAGTCTGTCAATTACGTTTGCAAACTTGTTGCAACGATGTTGCGAACCTTTTTTAATATCAGAGGGATTATTCATTATGAATTTGTACCAACTGGACAAACAGTTAACCAAGTTTACTATTTGGAAGTGCTGAAAAGGCTGAGTGAAAAAATTAGGCGACCTGAACTTTTTGCCAACAATTCATGACTTTTGCATCACGACAATGCACCAGCTCACCCGGCACTGTCTGTGAGGGAGTTTGTAGGCAGTAAACAAATAACTGTATTGGAACACCCTCCCTACTCACCTGATCTGGCCCCCAATGACTTCTTTCTTTACCTGAAGATAAAGGAAATATTGAAAGGAAGACATTTTGATGACATTCAGGACATCGAGGGTAATACACCAACAGCTCTGATGGCCATTCCAGAAAAAGAGTTCCAAAATTGCTTTGAAGGGTGGACTGGGCGCTGGCATCAGTGCATAGCTTCCCAAGGGGAGGACTTCGAAGGTGACTGTAGTGATATTCAGCAATGAGGTATGTAGCACTTTTTCTGGGATGAGTTTGTGAACTTAATTGTCCAACCTCATATATTGAGTATTACAGTTTTAATAGTTTTTGTCCTTTCTTAAAAGGTGCATACTTTTTTTGGCACCCTCTGTATATTCAAGGTGAAGGACATAGAGTTGTATAAAATAACGATCATGAGCATGAAAGAAAGATACAGAGGAATCTTAGATAACTCAAAGGTTTAGGGCTGAGAAATGGGAAGAATAGAGATGCCCTCCAATAAGATAGGAAGGGTTTGGATAAGGCAGCGTAGTGGAAAGAATAGCAGGAGTTGAGTTTTAGATTAAAATATCAGATTCCCAATAGATATTTAAATGAAGAAATCAAGTAAGAAGGTGAGTATAGGAGTCTGGAGTTCAGAAGAAATGTCTGAGCTAGAGTTTTAAATTTGGGAGTCATTTACATAGAAATTATATTTAAAACCATGAGATTCAATGATATTATCAGGGGTGACAGGGTAGATGAAAATAATAATAAGAGGAACTAAGTCCTGAGGAACCATAAAATTAAGAGGTCAGGGAGACAAAGAATAAGCAGCAAAGAAGATTGAGGAGGAGGATCTGGTGAAATGGTAAAATTGAGTCTGATGTCCTGGGAACAAATGATGAAAGTGTATCATAGCGAAAGAAGTGCTCAACTCTGCTAAATGCTGCTGATTAGTCAAGTCTATAAGGACTAAGAACTGACCATTGATTTTAGAAATGTGAAGTCCACAAGAGACATGATATGAAGAGTTTGATGCAGTGAATGGGGGCCACAGCCTGACTAGAGTTGATTCAAGAGAGTAAAAGGAGAGGAACAGGAAGTACTAATCCAGTAAATTTCATCCAAGAGTCCATCAATTAAGGGAAGAATACAGGGATGGTAACTGAAGGGAAAAGAAGAATCAAGAAAAGATTTTAAGATGAGAGAAATAACAGTAAGATGCTATGCTGATGAGAAGCTCCAGAAGAAAGGGAAGAATGAAAACATAGGGGCACAAGAGATTTGGAGCAATGTTCTTATGTAGAAAGGATGATTTACTTGCTACATGAGTGGAGAGGTTGGACTGTAACTAGGATTATTGACAGTTCATCCATATAAACAATATCTGCAGGTATATGCAGGTTACAATGCAGGTATGAAAATATACATGATAGGGGAGAGTCATGCCCCAAATCTCCAATAGGTGCTCCTATCCTTACCATTCTCTCTCTCATCTGATGAATTTACTTCCTACTTCATTGAGAAAAATGGGAGTAATTAGAAGAGAATTCCCACAAGCTCCAAGAGTAAGAGTGCATTTAGGAGGGGATATGGAGGTTGAGGAGAGACAAGAGGGTGGTGTAGGAGAGAATGGATGGACTAGGGAAAATGGCATGGCTGCCAGGCACCATTATGGGTGTGTCTGAGGCTCACAAGGATACATTTAAAGGGAGACTATTTGTAGTAGTTGTAAGTTTTTCTCCATTTATATGCTGTTCAAAAACAGGCTAGAGCTAGGTAGAGATATGGATTTAAACTCTTAACCATGGTTTTACCATAAAGAATTGGGATGGAATTATAATGTGATACCATGGAATTTAAGCTGGGAAGAAAATTCGAGAGTTTGGAACATGAATGGATTGCATGTCCCAGGCAGGGAGCTGTCCGGCCATGACACAAAGTCAAACTTGGGTGAGTACCACACCTATCCAGGCTAATGCTGATACTTTAGAAATCTGATCTGCGGAAAAGGACATGGCAGCCCTTATCCAGGTAGGCGAGGAAACTGAGCACATAGGTCAGCCAGGCACTAGTTTCTCAGAAACATTAATGCATTTTTGAGGTATAAAACATTACTGGAGATGGGGAAAAAAAGAAAAAAAAGGAAGAAAAAAAAAAGATTTCCCCCAAACTTCACAAAGGGGTTCTAATATGGTTGGAAAGCACACTCTTCCACTTCTAGACTTTACTTTGCCCATATAGTTTCATCATATATATTCTTGAATTACAGTAGTTTGTTTCTTACTATTTATACTATGATTTTGCTTTTTAATATTATCTCTATCAGGGCTGCTTAGGGATAGATGGAGTTTTAAAGCATGGATAATTTAGTCAGAGCTCAGTGTTTTCAAGCATCTAAAATTAATTTTCGCTTACTCTGAATAAGAGGAACTTATTGTAAAACAGAAAAACAAACAGGCCATCTCAGGAATACAGGAAGGACTCAGCCAATACACATGGGAAGCGGGATGGGAAGACATTGAAGCTCTTGTCTATCGCATAGGTCATGTAGCTGCACCCATCTTTTCTTCTTCCCCTCTGTTCTTCCTTTCAATAAACTTCCTGTTTGCAAATGCACAAACATGGCCTTCAGTCCCAGTGTATTTGTCCTCACAGGTCTAATACAGACCTTATTGGTTACCAGGGTTGCTGTGTCTCTACGAAGTTAGATAATTAAGTTCACGAACCCATCCTAGAAAAAGAGCTACATACCCCATTGCTGAATAGCACTACAGTCACCTTCGAAGTACTCCCCTTGGGAAGCTACGCACTGATACCAGCGCCCAGTCCACCCTTCAAAGCAATTTTGGAACTCTTTTTCTGGAATGGCCATCAGAGCTGTTGGTGTATTACCCTCGATGTCCTGAATGTCATCAAAATGTCTTCCTTTCAATATTTCCTTTATCTTCAGGTAAAGAAAGAAGTCATTGGGGGCCAGATCAGGTGAGTAGGGAGGGTGTTCCAATACAGTTATTTGTTCACTGGCTAAAAACTCCCTCACAGACAGTGCTGTGTGAGCTGGTGCATTGTCATGATGCAAGAGCCAGGAATTGTTATCAAAAAGTTCAGGTCGTCTAACTTTTTCATTCAGCCTTTTCAGCACTTCCAAATAGTAAACTTGGTTAACTGTTTGTCTAGATGGTACAAATTCATAATGAATAATCCCTCTGATATATATATAAAAAAAAAAAGGTTAGCAACATCGTTGCAACAAGTTCGTGAACTTAATTGTCAGACCTCGTATGTCAACATTTTCAATAGGGATTTTGTCTCTCAGGGTTACTGGCTTGTCATTTGACATAGTGAACTAAATAGATGGCTACCAAAGGCTAATCAGTTAGCTGTAATCATGGAAAGGTGAGTTTACATAAGGCCATAAACAATGATCCTTTCCGGAACAAAGGACTATGGATGGATTAACACACCTATTGCAAAAAAAAAAAAAAAAAAAAAAAAAATCACAGGGCCCCCTTCTAATACACTTTCTATCAATGCCAATTTCATGTTTTTCATTAAATAATCAGGGAAGAATGCAGGAGCCATAATGATTCCATCCCTGGCCACCTTCTTTCCTTCTTGTCACTTAAGGATGAGTTTTTAAAATTAGATTTTTCTTTAAGTTAGCTTACTACACAGACTCTTTGTTAAAGTTGCAGCTGATAAAGGCAGCAGAGTCCAAATGAAAGTGAGTTTTACCAAAAAGCAAAAGAGTAACAAGGAACCCATGTAAGATGAGGAAAAAAAAAAAGTGCCTGAGTGAATATTTTAATTAACTCACATGCAATTTTAATTAAAAACATAATGTGTCAGGAAAATGAGTAATGCCGTAGGGCAGTAAAATAACTGGGTTTCTTGCTTAATCCTCTGCTTCGTCTCTTTCATGGCACATGTATATTATTGTCAAGAAAAGGTTTTCTTCTTTCTCTGTTTCATAGTCAGAAAGAATCCCTGCTGACAAAATGAGTTGAGCAAAATAAAGCTGTAGAAAAAGACTCTGTGTGAGGGCTCTCATTTTTCTTTCCTAACCACGAATCCCTGATTTCCTTTGGCTCATTCACTTCTCTTCTCAGAAAACACCCTTTCCAGGAAAGCTGACAGGTGGATTAATCCAGGCCTCCAAACTCATTCTGGTCAAAATTTATTATCTTTTTGTGATTAGGATTATAATGAAAGTCCAATAATCTCTTCCCTCCCCTTAGATGTTAAGTGTCCAAGAGTGCCTGGTTCCTGTAGGGTACAAAAATCACCCTGAATTGGAGTCATATGGCTCAGCTTTTATTTCACCTTTTTTTAAACTAACTGTGAAGCTTTCTGGACTTCAGTTCTCTCCCTTATGAACTATGGAGAATAATGCCTGGCTCCCAAGGCTGCAAAAAAGAGTAAATAGTACCATGTACATGGAAATGGTCACCTCTCCTTAAAGATTTAGTTCTGGTGTAATAGAAATGTTTTGTTGCTATTGTAGTATAAGTCACCATTGCCTTCAAAAGGGGAGTGGTCTTGGTAACTGCATGGTAAATAGGGGAAGATGGAAACCCAGCGGAAGGCGCCTGGGTGCTATGTGATGGAAGAACAGAGAGGAAAATTCCTGTGGGTCCCAGCAAGCGAGATGAAAGGAAAACAAACATGTCTCATGAGCATTTTTAAATGATTCACTGTTGGACTCTGATGTAAGTCTCCTCTTGTATCTCCCTGATAAAATCCCCAGAAAATTTCACATTGCTCACTATTGATTTGTGAGCTGGTAGATTCTTTATGGACACTGCATAGAGCTAGAACATTCTTCTCCAAGGAGTCTAGTTGATGGGATAGCTGACTTCTAAGTTTCACTAAAATTGTGACGACAGCCTGACTCTTCTAACAGAAAGGACACACCATTATGATAGTCTGTGTGCTAATACCAGTGACAGCTCCAGCTGGCTACCAGGGCCAAAGAAGAGGTTGTACCTTACCATCTTGACTTCAAGAATTCCTCCTGTTTTTGGAAAGCTCAAGGCCTCACTGTTATTATGAGCATGTATAATACTCAGCATTCATGACAGCCATTGTATTACCAAACTTGTCTCCAGAACTTACCCAAAGCTTCATGGGTAAGCTAGAAAGACAAATCTATGTCATACTTTTACAGTTCTTCTTCAGGAATGGCTGTATTCTGAGGCTGGAGTAGAGTGAGCTTACCGAAAACTACAAAGGATGCCAGAAGAATTGGACAAGATCAAAAGTTGGGCAGGAGTGTTAAGATCCAAGAAATCAGAAGTGGTGTCCATCCATTTTGAAGGCCAAGAGATCTGGCAGCCATGTCACTATGTTAACAGTATGGGTCCCAGAAGGGTTTACTTCCTAGGGTTCACTGTTATGTATTCATGAACCAACCATGGAATAGTCTACGGGCAGATTGGCCTTGGGTAAAGCAGCACATATGCCCTGTAAGTTTTACTTATAGCCACCTGGCCAGGTCTCTTACTGCACACTGAGGAAGAACACAGACCCACTGCCTCTCCTGGACTCAAGGAGAGCTCCCACAGTCGGCAGGGATGCTCCCTGTTCCTCATCCTTCTCTGACCTTTCACGGAATAATGAAGCCATCACTTCAGCATATCCTGGGGACTTGATAAAAGCCTCTCCTTCCTTCCCATATGTTATCCTTAAAAGACTTATTCAAATGACTTCCCCAAACAAACTTAGGTACCCTAAGTTCAATCCATATATACTAAATCCAAATACTTTCCCCAAATTTCCTAAGGGAAGGAAAACAAATTCTATCTTGAATGAGATTTGGGGGCTTCTTGCTCACTTTTGAGATTCCATTGTAATTGTTTTTTTACCCAGATGTGTTAGACAGATACATAAGAATAGGCAGACCCCTTGGAGGCTTACTTGTGTGACTTTGCTGAATAAACCATAAATGAGTGATAAAAGTTGAGACTTGTACTTGTTGTGTGCTGAAAAGATAAGATCAAATTTTATATTGCAGTTCCTGTTATTGTAATCGCAGATTTCATCCTCCTCCTGCTCAGGCGGCTCTCCTGAGGTCAGGTGAAAGTTCACTCTAAGAACTATTAATTCAGTGCCAACTCACTATCCTGTGTGCTAAAGATAAAGACATATGGATACAAAAGAATCATTAGTCACACTTTCTAAAGTGGCCAACTTACAGTTTTTTTGGTTCCCAATCCAATTTTTCAAGGCCACTGACTAGAACAAGAGGTTTTCACTGAACGTTAAGTCACCCGTCATGGCAAAGAAAGAACATAGTTTCCAAGTTTCCTTCATAGAAATGACAGTGATGCTTTTCTGTCAGCCTGGTGACTGTGCTACAATTCCACACGCATACGGGAAACAATTCACAATGTGTTATTTGGAAAAGAGAGAGTCTGAGCCCTTGAGATTTTTGCCTGGCTACCTTGAACTCCAGGGCCTCAAGTGACCTCATGACCTCTTCCTGCAAGTCTGTTTCCTGTAGCAGCCCAGAAAAGCAGGGGATAGGTCCATGCTCAATTCTGCTGACCTTCCCCTTCCATAGCCTGACTACTCTTTGCCTTTATCTGGGGCTTAGCCCAAGTCTCCTTTAAAAAGAACTCTACTTTGCCCCAATCAGTTAGATTGTTTTATTTTAAATGTGGAACTTTCTATTTACCAAAACTGTCCTTAAATCATTCTGGCCTCATGTTAATTAGAAGTATTAAGCAATTTAAAATATTGCACAATCTCAGGGTTGCAGAATGCATAAACAAAGTACAGACTTTGGCATTAGTACTGAGATGCTTCTTTCTTGTTCACAGTTTCTACACAATCCTTATTTCCAGAAATCATCTGGTTTTTCTCCTTATGCCTCCTTCCCATACTCTACATTTCCATACAGTCCCCATCTCTATTAAAATAAACCAATTAAAATAATTTATTTCTACCTCCAAAAGTTATTCTTTCAGTAGAAATGGATTCCGTCAACACTTTTGGGAAGACGTCAATAAGAATAATGATATATACTCTATTGTGTAGTAACTTGGGCCCTGGAATCTTTACAGATCAATGAATGCATATCAGCCTGTGTTGCCTGTACTTGGCCAAATGCCCACATTTTCTCCAGGAAACAGTTAATTCGTCAGCTTGGAGGGATTTGACCCTGGTCACAATGCAAATAGCCCTTGGTTTTTAATCTCTACCCTACGGTGTAACTAAATTCCTCAAAATTTCTTGAGCTCAACTTTTGGTAGGAAAGCAAAAGCAAAGTATGCCAGGTTCAGTGGAGACAGAATGAGGAGAGCGTGTCATGAAGAAAATCATCAGAATTCTGAGGCAGGGGATGATGTGACTTCATATTCCTCACAAGTTTGACGGTGGCTAGCCTGAAATGAGGGATTTCCCAGGAAATTGCCTATTCAGAGTTTCCTTAACAACTACTCAGGGCTCTCGGGGACAAACCAAACCCAGGACGGCCTTCAGGACACCCAGAGCTTCATCTAGCCTTCTAAGGCTGGCAAAACAGCCTCATTTACTGAGGATCTGATTTCTTTTCCCATTGTCACAAAGGATGTTGGTGGGTGGATATCTGCTTGCCCTTCCCTTGTAGCCATGACAAAAAGCAAACTGTCCTGACTGCATGAGACAACCTGTGGAGAAAGAGACACCAAAGGAGAAAAATGATAGGTATAGAAATTCAGAATATTCAGGCTGCCTTGGGTGTGGACTCTTGTTATTTCAATCCTATCACTGCCTGGCAATGGAAATAAAAATCATTTTCCAACACACAGGGGACTTTCTACTTTCACTGGATATAAAGTAATTTTTATTAGATTATTATCATTTTAATGGGTACTAATCAGCTGGTAAACATACGGGCAAAGCTTATATCAACACCTGTTCTCCGCTGGTATGAAGATCTCCTTCCAGCGTTTCACATACATAGGCTTAGTTCATTAAATACTAAATACTGTATTAATAATTGACTTCCTTGGAAACAAATTGGCCCCAATGCTGTGTGTTCTGTTTTAATTTTCCTTGTAGAGGCACCAGAAACATAGAAATCTCCTCGTATGGGATATTTTAACCAAGTAATCACGATTATTACTGAAAACAACAGTTCTGACGCTTTTTCGCTGGTTTCCAGGGACTCATGAAAAACTCCCTTTTTTCCCCCTTTGCAAGACTATTCATTTCATTTAGATTTAAAGGCTATTTCTGTCCTGTCTCAACTGCAGGATCTTGCTTTCTGAAGCCAAAACACAACCTGATGTGTTTTTTTTTTAGGCAAATAAAAAGAAATCAGAATCGTATCTATTTAGCATAATTTACTAATAGATGTCTGCAATTTGGACTCAACATAATTTTTTAAAATAATTTTCAGCTCTCCATTTGATATTTATTTAATCTGTAAGATGATGAAATGAGAAAACCAAAATGGAGAAATAAAGTCAAATAAGGGCAATAAAATAGGGTAAACTCATTTTTTAACCAGCAAGTCACTGTAAATATGTTCCACCTGAGCTCCTATTAGGAAGCTTAATATATTATTAATAATGCCAGTGATGATGATCATTTATTTAGTAACCACTCCGTGACACACTCTATGGCACGTAGTATAAATGAAAATAAAAGCCTGTAAGATAGCTATTATTATTTCCATTTTTAAAGATGACTACACTGAGGTTCAATCAGCTTAAATCCTCTAAACTGTTAAGTGCGGAAGACCCAATCCCATTTTCTTCTATTCTATGCTTTTTTCTCTTCCTTTTACTAAGTTACATTTACGAAGCATCTACTATGTGTGCTAGGCATTGTACATAAATCATTTCTAACCTTTATAGCATCTCTGTCAAATAGCTCTTTTCATTTGTCTTCAACAGGAAAAGAAATGCACATTTAGAGAGATCAAATTTCTTGTCCAAATTTACACAGTTAGGAAGAGGCAGAACAAGATTTCAAATCTGGATACACCTGACACCAAAATCAAGGTCTTTTCCATTTGGTATCACCATCTTATCAGGGGTCAATGGGGGATTAACGGGGAAGAACAAGACATTTCTCAGATTGGTGTTGCAGCTCACTGCCAATGATAAATGAAGGTATTATAAAATCAATACTCTGTGGGATACCTGCCTTACCTGATTTTCATAGATCCAGTAGATTAATCAGGAAAGCTCTGCAGCTCATGGATAGGGCACAATGTACCCAACAGCTTATAACTATGTGAAATGCTTAAGTCTTATATTTCATTTTACTACCAGCTCTGTTGATCTCAGTGTCTCTTGTTCACTATCTGCTTAGATATTGGGTAACTTACTAAACATCACAAAATGAGTAGAAAAGCTTGACTTCAAACTTAAGATTCTTGAATCTCAAGACCAACTGGTTCTACAGTGTGACTAATCTCTAACAACTATTGGGTCCAAGTGACGTAATTAATACTGTAGAAATAGAGAAATCAACCTCTACCCTATAGGATACATGTTTTAAGGGAGATGTGTATCATAGGAGTATGTTTTTGAACTCTGAAGATCTTAAACAATAATGACATAATTCTGTGTTCTCCTTTTGTTCACATAAGAAGACTGGTGGTGCTATTTGGGCGGAGGTAGGGGTGGGAGGCAGTGCATGCATAGAAGTTAGGTCTTTCATAATAGGGGGGTAGCATTCCAGCTACATGACCTCCATCAGGTCAGTCCCTACCTCATTTTTCAGGCTTCTGCTTCACAATTAGAACATGCATCTCTGCTTGGTTTCATGGGCAATTTTGATGTGCAGTGCACCACATGCAAATAACTTCTCCCCCGTGGAATAGAGAGCAGCCACCAAATCAGTGTATCCCATGCTGACCAGTAGTCCTCCCTTCACCTTTTGAGTCCCAGCTCTCCTCACCTGCAGTTTCCCAAAAGCAAGGCTTGCAGCCCTGGTCTCACTTTTGTTTCAACATCTCAGGACGGTCTTTGAGCACTCATTGAGTGACTGGAGCCTGCTATCGATGGTAAATCCAGGTGGTAACTGTCTCCTACGATTCTTATCCATGGGACACACTTCCCCGTTGTTGTGACTTGGCTGCCACTTTTACAAATGCAGTGCTACTGTTGAATGAATTACTACTAAGCTTGCCTTGGATGCTTTCTTTGGTCACTTAGTAGAACTTCCAGAATCATCTACCTGTTCATTCTGGTGAGCCTCAGTCACTGTCTCTCTCTGCCCAAGTATGCCCCAATGGCACATCACATCTCAGTCTCAAGATAGGAAAATAACTCTGCCATTTGTGCTCTATCGGCCTTGAACATCTCTACCACCAGTATGAGTCCCATTGGAGTTATTTTTAAAAAACACAATTCCATTTCTTTTTTTCTATTACCTTAGTTTTCCCTGATGGATTTGTTAAAATGAGAATGAACCAATTAAAATCTCTGAAGAGAGACTCTCCATCTTGAGTCTGACATAGTAGCTTCATTCTCTGGTTACACTTCCATGAGAGAAACTTGCATCCAAGCACTGAATGGGTAACAGTACCTACCCAGGAGAATTATAGTGGGTTGAGGCTGCCAATTTATTGCTATTGATAAGAAGGTGTGAGTTACTGCCCCTCTGGGCTAGAGCTCAATGAACAAAATAATCTCTCTCTGTGTCTTCACAGAACTTGTGTGGCTTGGCAATATTTTATTTATTTAACGAACTTTCAGCTAGTATTTCTTAGGGGTAGATAGAGATAAAAGTCCTAAAGTAGGATATGAATAATTTCAGCAAATACATTTAAATAGTAAGAAGAAAAAGAACACAACTTCAGTATTTCGTTACTTTAGTTGTCAGCTCCATATTTGTCAGCCGCATCACATCAGGCCCACAGCTGTTTGATGACCACTCACTATGTACAAAACCTTGCGTTAAATGCTGAGAAATACCTGTGCCGTGCTCACTTGCAACATGGTCCACCAAGGAGAGTCAACTTCAAATCACAATCATGGTAACACTTAATATGGTGTGTGTGTGTGTGTGTGTTTGTGTTTCCTAGTTGGATTGCAAACTGCTATAGGGAGAAAATTCTATCTTCTGTGTTTGAGACCCGCTATCTCAAATACCAAGCGCGGTACTTTACTTACACTAGAAAATGTTAGTGAAGTGAGATGGAGTTTCCACTGAGAATCATCTAAAGGATTTTAGACTAGGATCCTAAGATCAGTAACAGTGTGCACATCTAAGACGCTTTGTGTCTCTACCTGTTTGAAGTATCAACCTGCCCATGGCTTGGAAATGCTCAAACTAAGTTGAGTTCTGCTATTCACTGAAGCCTTTCAATGAGTTTATGTAGTTTTCTTAGGAATAGGTCCCTTGTGACTTTTTGCTATTGTTTTTATTATCTGATCAGATTTATATTATTCCCTGGGGAAATTAGTTTCTAGCTTTCTGACACCTGCTCCTATGGTCTGTCTGCTCGTTGAGCGTTTTGGGTGGTACTTACTAGAAGGGAAATAATCTGTAGGGGAGAAGGTTGGCACATGGCTGAAAAATATGTCTTTGAGCTGTCCCTAGGATCTGAGTATTCCAGACGGTTTCCTCGAATCAGAGACCATTGGGAAAACTTTGCTTTTGATCAATCACCATCACAAAACTTTCTGGAGGCTTTTTCCTCAGTCTTATCTTTGTATCCCTGAGAACTGCTTTTATAGTTTCAAGGATGTAGAATCAGGTTTTGTTCAGCCCCTGCTCCGGCCTTTGGTCAAACTCTGGAGACAGAGGTTTCACAGCATGACTATTTGAACCCTTGCAGTTCTGATGGGGTCCTTTCAGTCTAAAATTCTGCCTCTTCCAGGGCAAACACCTGTTCCCTCCATGTTTCCTCATGATGATGCTAACTGGTATATTTCTCTTTCTGAGGGACACAGAGCACCAGGGACAATTTGGAATTTCAGTGGCCTCTTTGGGGAGTTTTTGACTCCCCCCCAAAATTATTAAATTGAGATTAGCTTAGAACAAAAAGCAAAGACACCCTCATGAGAAAGTTGTCTTGTTTGTCTAAAAGATTAATTTGTTTAACAGAGGAGACATACCCTTCTATATGGGTTTTTTACTTTGTTGTCTACTTCAGAAATTAATATATGCTGGCTTTTTAATTGTAAGGGTTAGTAAAGTTGTCAAGAACCCAAGCTCTGTCCAAATCAGTTATGTGCTACTCTCTTTTGTGTGTATGTGTGTTAGGATGTTTTTCTACATGTAAACTTTCTTTGCTTTTCTTGCAAAGGAAACATAATTGCTTTTGTATATTAATCTTCTATCTTGCAACCTTGCTGTAATTGCTTATTAGTTCAAGGAGTCTTTTTATTGATTCTTTATAATTTTTTTCTAATTATAGGCAATAATGACATATCATTTTGTGAGCAATAATTTCATATTTTTATGAAGCTGACTCCCTCTTATTTTTTCTATTCTTCCTCTTCTTTTTTTCTCCCTCCAGAAACATTAAAAACTAACAGATTTTACAAAATCATTCAGTTAAGTGCCCACTCAAGAATATAACCTAAAATGTCCAAAGGACTACGGTCTAAAATGTCCAAAAGAAAGTAAAAATTAGTTATTAAGCTGTTTCTTTTTGCATTTGGTTTTGTATTTCTCTTTATGTATATTTACATAGTAGCCTTTGTGACTGTAGTCACAAGAAGAAAAGGCTTTAATTCTAAGATAAAAGATGTGTTTTAGCATGATTTAAATACTTTAAAAATTAGTTTACTGATTAAGAATTATGTCACCGCAGTAAGTTTCTCATGAGTTGACCTTCCTAAATATCCTACATTGGTTTGGTGAATTAAGTACAGTATCAGTGTTTCCATGATTTGTTTAAATTTTAAAATTATATGTATAAAATTTTATTCAACCAAATGGAATGATAATGATGAGTAATTTTTTAAAGGTTTAATTTTATAAAATTCTTACAAACCTCCAAATCATACGATTTAATGTGTTAAATAAAATCAGTCGTTTTCTTAACTAAATTTAAGACCTTAGACAAATGGTTGTTAATCAATAATAATTAATAAATAATTTTTGGAAGCTTGTACAATTTCTAAATAAGCAACAGACACAAACACTCGTTAGCTGAACCTAATTTTAATTTACTCACTTCTTAAAAATGACAATAGATTAACAAAATACTGAAATATCCCTTATTTCTTTACTTTTTGTAAAATTTCCTCTCGTGATTTTTCTGCTACCATTGGTTAATCTAAAACTCTTGCCATGATCAATGCCAGATTTTTAGACTTTCCCTCTCTGAGAAACACTAGCAAAGCAAATACACTTAATCTTATTTATATTTCTTAAATTATTTTGCCTGCATTGTACTGCCTAAATAGTCAAGAGGCCCCAGGAAATTTGAACTACATAAACAAAGAAACAGGAAATAGTTAATGGCTGCTTCTGCAGCAGCTCAGTAAATTAGAATAATCAAATGCATCTTGGAGTAAACTCATGTGCACATAGCTGTAAACAGTAATCTCCATTCTTTTAAAAGTACAAATCATTTATTACAACAATTCATAATCATTCTCATCTCAAGTTCTAGATGGGAATAAATCATAATGAGAGAATTTGTACTTTCTAATTAGAGTTGATTTTTAAAGCAGAGAAATGAAATGGTGAATTACTACAGAGGAAAAGTCTTCAGTCAATTAATGGAAGAAAAAGAGAACTTAAGACATGTTCAAATCAAATAGAAATAAAAAGTTCCAGTTTTTCAGGGAAATCCACAAAGCACATATCCTTTCTCCCAGAATCCCCCAGAATTTTGTATAATAGAGGTAAGACAGTACCATGAGTTGCTGTGGAAGAGGAATTTGATGGGTTGGTCACGCTTTGAAAAGGCCTCCATTTTGGGTGTGTGCCAGATTTCTCTGAGCACCCAGTGCACACAATTACTGCATTTGCATGTGTAAATTGGGTAATGGTGTGCCTAACTATCAGATTTGTACGTGAAAATGCTATCAGCATATGCACTATTGGTTATGTGCCCACTAAAAAGAGAACTTTTAATGGGGTTGCATTAGTTGGGGAGCAAAATTTCTAAAAAGTTGAGACCAGGTCCTCCATCCCTGGATCTAGTGTAGATGATGCCCCTATGGATAATTTGCACCCCCGATAATTACTTTGTTGTTATATATCCTCCCAAATTCTGTCTAGGGGAGGAAATTCATCAGAGGATCATTTGACCAACTCTAATTAGCACAGAGCAAAATTGTACCCAAGTTACTCTTGGCAGTGCCTATCTGAGCCAAATGAACAGACTGCAGCACAACCAACCCATTCATCTTGGCCATCTTAACAATCAACATGGCTCTATGCACAATTGACTTAGATTTTGTTTGCTGTTTTTCTCCCTAAGATACAATATTCCTCAAATATCTTTTTGGTCACATCATTTTCGATTTCTGAAGACTTCAGTGTTTCTCATAAGAGAAACAGACAGAACTATTGTCCCTATATCCTCCAAAATAGGTACTACGTAGCGTTAATTCTTTCACCCTACCTGCGTGGATTTCTTCCTTCTGGCAGTTTCCCTACTTGCTTATTAGTACCCTAGAATGTAAAACATAGTGTGAGAATTTACCCAAGAAACACAGCAATCATGTTTCCTAAATCAAAAATTGGTACACATGGTACAGATAGGGATAATGGAACCGAATATTTCAAATTGGAATTCGCTAAAAAATCTGGGCAGTTTGGCAGTTGTAGATAAAAGGTGCCTTATCCTGGGCAGCTCCCTTCTCTGATCTCACTTATTTCCTGTCTTCCTCCTCCAAAAAAATAACACCTCCACGTAAAACAAGTGTGATAATCCATCCCCTGGGGACCCTGCTGTCTATAGTGACAATTTGTGCACAAATCACTCATCCCAACTTGGAATTTACGCTCTTGATAGAATCTTTTGTCTAACTGATAGAAACAAACTAATCATGTATCACTTCGTCATCTTTTCCCCCAGTTACCTTTCCAGCAGTCTTTCTCAAAGTTTGCTCTGAGTAACATTTAATAAGAAGTACTGGGCAAACTCGTGAGAAATGTAGATACCATGCCTTATTCCAGACCTTCTGAATTGGAAATTGGGGGAGGGAGGCCTGGGAATCTGTAACTTAACAAATTCCTGAGTTGACTTTTGTGGACTGAAGTGTGCGTCTTGTGCAGTCTTATCTTAGTCTTGTTATTTGCCTCCTTCCATTTAACTGTCAGAGTCCTCGGTATTGAGTTGCAACCAAACTACCAAAGGCACGTGTAGCATACCCTGATACCCCGCCCTTTAATATGGACAGGTTCATCATACTGGCTTGTAGTTATGCGAATGACTTCTTAGTGAGAAAATACAGCATGAATATTCACAATAAATGTCACAACATAAAACACACTTCTGTCCAGGGAGATCACTGCCTTACTCAAGCTGCCTGCTTCGCCTACAGATATTTTCAAGAAATGGCAACCTGAAGGACCCAAGATCATCTCTACTTAAGGTTTGCCTTGTAATGGGCATCTCTCAAGCAGTTATCCCTGCCCCGAGAATGCATGCGGTAGGTAATAAGAATAGACTGATTTATGACCACTCAATATCAGAAAGGTGTAGCATTCCATTTCACAAATAGTATTCTGCTAGATTAGAAAATACCATAAACACATTGGAGAATCCTCAGCCTGGGAAGCATAAACCACTGCATCCCCACCACCACATACACACACATTTTAATTTGGCTATCTGTTTTGGATTACATAAATAAAAACGAGCCCGTATTTTCTTTATAAAATAAATCAGTCTCTGTACATAGGAAACACTCATTAGATTGAACATTAGGGCACATATAAAATTGCATCCTTAAAAGACACAAAAACATTTCTCAACGATAAAGAAGCTGCTCACGGTGACCTTCCTGTTGAACAGTGGGGGGTCAGCTTTGGCACTAAGTCATTTTGATTCACAGATGAGATCCACATATTCATATTTGTTTGCCAAATGTGTATTTTAATTTAAGCTTTCTCTGATTGATGCATGTAATTTATGCTGCCCAGAACTAAGGCATCATATTTTTCTTTTTTCCTAACTAACAGGGGGAGACTTTCTTGGAAACAGATAAAGGAAAGAGTCCAGTAATTTGTAGCAATGTGACTACAGCCACACATGTCCTAGAATTAATGTTGTTCATTAGGATGAGTAGGATCAGCTGTATGTATACATCAGGTTTTTAATTAACTCAGTCCCCACAACAGGATTCATGATTCAAACTGTTAGCATTTTTTCCTTAAATCACAAAATAAAAAAATTTGGGTGGCACATCTTTTTCACATGCAAAAAAAAAAAGGGGGGGGGCACACTCATAGAAATGAAAGGCTCTTTGTATTATACTGAGAGTGCTTAGAATATCTTTATAATCCTGTGTTAATCAGATGAAGGACAGCTTGGCATTGAATGATTCCAAAGAGATACTGAAAACTCCACCATTGTGACACGTTTCTCTCTCTATAATAGGTATGATTTCAGTTTCTTTGTAGTGATGTCTCTAAACTAACATTTGGAATTTGTTAGATATTTTTAACTGCCTTGTTCTTGCAAAACTGACCTGCTGATATTTTAATAAGACACTACCAATTTAAAGAAACTTCAATAAGGCAACATGAGGCGCTCAAGCGAGGAGTGAGGGGAGAAACTTTTTATAGCAGCTTCATTCTCTGAGATCATATTAACATAAATTTGACAGTTAATCTCCATATTGCAAAAAGGCTGCCCAGACTTATTTAATTAAACTTAGAGCAAATATGTTTCTTTATTTGCTAGGTACAGCTTTTATCTTAAAATATCCACTTCTAATTATGATACAGGACTGTGGTTTAGGGCAGGAGCATGGGGCAGTGAAAGGTAAGACCAGCACAGGTGGAGGGATATGCAGCTAAGGAGAGAGTCTGGCTGCTAACACAGGGCTCCTGGTCCCCATGATCCTGAAGAAATTCCCTGAGAGATGCTGGTGATTTGTGAAAGTTACTTCTTTTCTTTAAATTTTAAATGATGGGATGAATTTTTTTTTAAATTAAAGTTTACCGGAGTGACAATGGTTAGTAAAGTTACATAGGTTTCAAGTGTCCAATTCTGTAATACATCATCTATATATCACACTGTGTGTTCACCTCCTAGAGTCAGTTCTCCTTCCATCACCATATATTGGATCCCCTTTACCCTCATCTATCAGCCTCCTCCATCCTTACCGTCTGGTAACCACTAAACTATTATCTGTGTCTATGAGTTTTTGTTTCTTTATTTGTTTGCCTTGTTCCTTTTTTGCTTTCCGTTTTATATCCCACATATCAGTGAAATCATATGGTTCTTGACTTTTTCTGTCTGACTTATTTCACTTAGCATAATAATCTCAAGATCCATCCATGTGACAACTTGGGATGCAATTTGATAGACATTTTTTTCTCAAATACATTTAAAATCTGTTCTTTAATAAATATTTGTTGAATAAATGTCCAAACTATTCACCCAAAGAGCTAGCTCAAAGAATGTACATGAAAAGAACTGTGGAGGGATGAGCAAGACCTCTGACATCAGGAGGCATTGAATCTATACTTTAGATCTGTTCCATAATGAACTGCAAATAATTTAACCTTCATGATCCTCACGTTCCTTTTCTGCTAATTGAGATTAAGAATATTTTATAATTTGTGGTAAGGATGAAATATGATTCGTTCATTCAATAAATATTTATGGGACACCCTATTCATGCCAGTCCCAGTTCTAGGCAACAGTGAACACAATAATTTCCCTGCCTTCATGGAGCTTACATTCTAGTGGAGGAAACAAATCAATAAACAGATTCCATTATGTCTATGAAGCATACACCACAGAATGAGGGTAGAGGTAGTGGCAGTGGGAAGGTGATATTTAGATCAGAGGTGGACAAATGTCTGTCTGAGAAAGTGACATTTGCGCAGACTGAAATGAAGTGAGAAAGCAAAACCTGAGATTTATGGGGAATGAGAGTTCCAGGTACAGGGAACTGTACCTCAAAATTCCTGAAGGGAAGCAGACTTAGCTTACTGAAGTTATAGCCAGGCCGGCAGAGGGTGAGACTCGAGTGGGAGGAAGTGAGGCTTCCCACGCCTGGGTCCGCGTTGACTTTCTCACCTCACTTCCCATCACCAACCCTCTTAGACCCCTCAGCCCCAGAAGGCTTCAGTCTGACTCTGAAGCTATTGAAGGACTGATGGCAGGGAAGTGACACGATCTGGATTGTTTTTTACATGCCTCTGGCTACTCTGTGGAGCATAGAGTGACCTAGTAAGGGAGCAGGAGAATAGGAAAGACATAGGAGATGAGTGCTGTTCTCTAGGAAAGATGGTGCATGGACGAGATAAAAGTGCTCAGAGTCAGGATATATTTTGAAGGTTAGAATGGACAGAATTTACAAATGAAATGGTCCCTTTCCTCTTTGACAAATTAAACAAATAAAGAATATATTTACTTAAGGTCACTCTAGTGCAAAATAAACCAATAAGAAAGCCAAAAGTTTTCAGAAATAAATGCAGCAAACAAGCAAGCCTTCTCAAGAGAGACACCAGTATGGTTGGGTGTCACAAAGCTACAGTGGCATAAAGGCGATAGAAAGCCTCAGCCTTTGTTAACTGTGTTAAAATCCTGAAATGCAATGAAAGATTTTGAAAATCTCTGCAGGCGTTCCTATGTAGGCTCATTGTTATAACTATGTGGGACTCCAAGATGAACAAACAAAAGCAATCACCTGAAAGTGGAGACAATGGCAGGAAATGCACATGGTGATGGAGTAATCTTCTCCACCGCTCAGGTAGAAATAAGGTCAGACTAACTCAGTGGAACTTTCACACGAACGGAAGATAATCCTCCATATCATAAATCTCAGGAAGACAAGACTATGTATTCTTCTGCATCTCATCAGGGCCCACTTCCTGCTAGATGGTCATTTAACATTTGTTGGAATGAACAGCAGTGAAAATATAATACCTTCTAAATACTAGCTCATAAAAACAACTTTCAAATGTCTAGCCTCTCCAAGCAACATTTTGGGTCACTATGAGACCTGAGGTAATTGTCATTTACCAGTTCCAGACACAAAATGTTTGTGGTCTTTTTATTCCTTTCAATAAAACAGCCTTCTGTCATATCACAGCCTGGGTGCTTATACAATTTGGAACTCTTGCCAGTCAACTTGGATGCCTCGTTTCCACGTTTCTCACTTGTGGTCCAAAGCCAATGCAAGTGTCACTTAGCCACAGAATAACTTGAACTCTACATACCACAGACATATCCAGGACATGGTTTCAACTTGAACAATCCTGGTCATTTGTCACAAATGAAGAGCAGGAGGTTGTAACCCTTAGGAGGGAAGATGAACTGGGAGGATTTCCTAGAGAGAAGTGAGTGTCTTCCCTTCATGACATGAGTAGGGTGGTCACGGATTTCACTGCCCCACACATGCACTTAGGCTCATTGGCCTGTCTTCTGACTCGCTGGGAACAGACTGCTGAGGGGTATGTTTTTTGCTCCCTGTTCCCCAACTGCTGATGTTCTTTTATATTGAGTTTTAACCTCCAGGAACACTTTGGCTTGTCCTTCACACAGCGAACTGGCTGAGTAGTTTCCTGGGGCTTCTTAGTCCCCAGAGAAACTGGGAGGAATAAAGAGAGAGAATTTTTTTTCCCTTTTCTTGAACAGTGTTGAGCCATTGTGTCTTGAAGATGATATAGAAGATGATAGCAGAATATAAGAATCAGGAATAAATTATTTTTTCCCCTTAGAACAACATCCAAAATAATATATTTATTAGTTTTTCACCAGTTGGTGAAATATGATATCAAAATAATTATCATATTCTGGGTAAACTGTACCTTTCATTTCTATAACAAACCACTTTACATTTGACAGAGTGATTTTATGTGCATTTACTTGTTTGATAAAAAATAAGAAAATGCACATAAAATCACTGTGTCAAATGTAAAGTGGTTTGAAATGAAGAAACAAAAACTCATAGACACAGACAATAGTTTAGTGGTTACCAGAGGGTAAGCGGGGAGGAAGGTGGTAGATGAGGGTAAAAGGGATCAAATATATGGTCATGGAAGGAGAACTGACTCCGGTTGGTGAACAGACAATGTGATATATAGATAATGCATTACAGAATTGTACACCTGAAACCTATGTAACTTTACTAACAATTGTCACCCCAATAAACTTTAATTTAAAAAAACTAAAGTGGGTTTTTATAGGAATGAAAGGTACTGTTTACCTAGGTAACCCATTTACCTAAAAGTAGATGGGATAGAAATTATTTCTGCAATTTTATAGATATAAAATGTGCTCATTTGGGTAAAGTGACATGTCCAAGGGTATATAGCGTGTAATGAGCGAGGATTCTGATGTGGGTCCTCATAGTTGACTAGGTACCGAAACTTTGCGTCTATTTACTAAAATTACTGTATGAGTTAAGGTTCTTAGTAGTCCAAATCACTTTGGGCTGATTTAAGCAGAAAGTCAATTTATTCAAAGGCTCTTGGGTGGCTCCCACAGTTGCCAAAAGGGCTGAGAAATGGTCCCATTTATGCCCCAAATCTTTGATGGGGCATAGACTTTTGTCACCTCCATTAGTAGTCACACTCCTTGGTCATTAAATATCCACTTAAGGAATGCTTCATTCACAGAAGTATTTAACTATGACTCCTGGGCTAATACCCTAGCATAATCTATCTTTGCTCTTTTTTCTCTCAGTAGTACTTAGTGAACCTAAAAGCAGAGGAAGTCAATGATATGTCTTTTTCTTTTAAGTTCTGCATATCAGTCCACAAAAAGCAGAAGATTAAGTACCATGAGATCTTATTTGAGTCTCAGATCGGCACTCACTGCCCATGTGAGTTCAATTCTCAGATTCCTTACCTTTCCTATTTACCTCAGAGAGTTGATTGTTCATTCATTCAGGAAGTATTTATTGAGGGGTTGAGATAAATACTGTGAGAGTGATTTGTAGACTATAAAGTTCAATGACAATTATTGTTACCATACAATTTATTATTGAATCCTGGCACTTACTTATAACTGTTTGTATTTCTGGTCTTCCCTCCTGGAATGCAAGATTCTTTACTATGGTCCATTCCTTTTTCTTTTTTTTAGCTTGAATTTTTTTTTTTTTTTTTTAGTTTCCGGTGCACAAAACAATGTAATAGTTAGACATTTTTCATTTATTTTTACTATGCAAGCAGAGTGCTAGTCCATAGTAGGCTCAAGCTATGCTACACACTGAAGTCCCAAGTTGATCTCCGCAAAGTGTAGCTCTGACCTTGATTCTCATCTGTGAAAAGCCATCTAACTTTTCCATTGCTCAGACTCACATCTAAATTCCTTAGACCTTCATTCAGAACCCTTCACAATCTGGCTTTAACTTACCTGTCTTTCTTCCCTTGCTCTCCTTCACCACCCTTCAACTTTCTCTGGCCAGATTACCATATTTTGCCATGTATGATGTGCACTCACATGTTTAGCCCAAACATTCAGGGAAAGAAAATCTTTTGTTTTTATTTTTTAATTTAAATTTGTTATATGGTGATTGAAAGAGAACTGACTCTGGGTGGTGAACACACAATGTGATATATATTGTGTTTCCCCGAAAATAAGACCTAGCCTGACAATCAGCTCTAGTGCATCTTTTGGAGCAAAAATTAATATAAGACCCAGTCTTACTATATTATATTATACCCAGTATTATATTATATTATATTATATTATATTATATTATATTATATTATATTATATTATATTATATTATATAAGACCCGGTCTTATAGTAAAATAAGACCGGGTCTTATATTAATTTTTTTCTCCAAAAGAGGCATTAGAGCTGATTGTCCAGTTAGGTCTTATTTTTGGGGAAACATGGTTGATAATTACAGAATTATACACCTGAAAAACTTTACTAACCTTTGTCACCCCAATAAACTTTAACTTTTAAAAAAATTGTTTACATTTAGGTACTTGTTTTTTGTATTACAAAGGAATTTTTGCATTTATTTTTAGCATATTATGGTACAAAAAATATTATGTGACAAATAATTACAAATCACAAGAACAGATACAAGGTACAAGAAATTTTATGTACCAGTAACAAATGTACAATATTTACACATCATAGAAGTCCAAGAACTCTTTGTCGTTGCAAAAGTTCGTTGTAAGTTCAACAAAACCGATTAACGTATTCCAGGGTATTATTTTGCATACGTATATTGTTATTGATTTCTAGCGTTACACTTTTAAATCATAAGCAGAAATAAAAGAATTAAAAACATATAGATATGGAATTAGTACTTCCCATATATAATACACATCTTAATTTTTCCCCTCAAAAATTTGAGCAAAAAGTGCACATAATAGATGCAAACTATGGTAACTTAAAAACCCCTCACCCCTGGAAATGCCCTGTGCTCTCCTGCCATCAAGCTTGTCCTACATGGGCTCTTTCTTTCCTGTGGAAACACCCCATCCTATTGAATTCTCCACATTTCAAACAAAGCACAGCTCAAATGCTAACTCCTAAATTACTCTAAGTAGGCCCAATGTATTTGTCTTCCAAACAGCAATTTTTGTATCTATAATATTTTTACTATCGTGAAGTCATTATTCATTGCGTACCTTAGTCATCGCAAGGAGGTAAGTTTTCCTGGAAGTTGCATCTCCTGTGTCAGAATATCAGGGAATCTGGGACAAACTCATGAGTGAGGAAGGGCAATGTTATTTATACCTGGGTATTCTATAGATTTTTAGTCCTTAAAGATCATTGTATTTCTTATTATGACAGCCTTGTGGTGCGTATTACTTACATTTCACAGAGAGAAAAATTAAAAGGTGGGCTGCAATAAAATCAGGTAGTAGTGATGGAAACAGGATTAGAAGCCAGGTTCCTTTGAAGTGAACTTGATATTGCTCATATTCAGGTTTTGCCTGCATTTCTTTCTCCAAATCAGAAAAAATTAAAATAGTCATAATTGCAGATAAATGAATGTCCATGGCTTGTCTGGTTTATAAGTGACTCTATTTCTTCAGCATTTCTTTTCTTCCTGACATGATATGTTATGTATTCTATCAGATTTCAAACTTTCCTTTGCTACGGGCACTGACTCTGAGAAGCAGGTCAAATTTTATGAATGAAGAGACTTTGCAAACAGCTAGAGTACAGTATTTTGTTACACAAATGGCAGGTAGCATCAGTCCTCATGATACAGGCAAGAGTGAGGTAGGAGTGGATCACAGAACACTTAGTGGGCTTTGTAAAAATTTTACTTTTGCATTGATAAAAAGGGGATTATGAATCTCTCATATTCCTGTTCCTGGTCATCAGGGGAGAATTAATCCTCGATACTTATGACTGATGTAATAACATGCTACAGTAAATCTACCCTACGCCTAGAGCTAGTGCCCTGAACCATTTTTGCAACTGAAAACTGGGTTATGTATTTCCTTTGTTTAAGAAAGTTAGAGACTCCATTTTCAGTCATCAAAACAGATATTATCAACCATGTATGGGGAGAGGATTATCATTGTGGAACTATGATTTAATATATGTTTCTAGTCACCCATACTCGGGAATGTCGTCAGATATTTCTGAGAAAGCTCACACTGTCTTCGTAGGTTGATTAGACGAGCTTTCCTACATTGGAAACCTGACGACTTTCCAACAACTTGATTTCACAAATGGAAAAACAGCATCTGTTTTCCTGCAGCTTCACATATGGCGATCATTGTTGCTAAGACAAGCTGGAGCAGGTAGAGCGTGTGACAGTGCCCCTCTGGAGTGCCACAGTCTCCTGGGACCAAATAACACTGGTCTGCTGTGAGGGGCTCTGGCTCCCCAGGTAGTAGAAAGTGTATATTTAATCACCATATGCAAAGCATCCGTATGAACAGCAAATTACAGGGAAAAAAATGATCAAATGCAATGTTTAGAACTGTTCTATTTGCATTTGCAGTGGCTAATTTGGATAGGTGTACTTCATGCCATACTTTCCTAGTTTGAGTATTTTAAAAAAAATAATCAGCCAGTGGCTTGCAGAGGGAAAGGAGTTGAAATGTTTGTATATATGCAGAAAGGGGGGTAGTACCTGTTATGAGAGAATACAACTTGGTCACATTAGCGAGCAACGAAGAATGTAAAAAGAGAATCACTGTTGGACCGAGATGGGAAAGCTATTTTGCATATAAAACCAGACACCTCTAGAATTTCATTAAGGGCTGTCTGTTCCTCTGGATGCTGATCGTGGTTTAAAATCTTTAATGAATACAATAGAAATAAGATTCCCTGATCCGTGGCCCATTTGGGGAGATGGGGTCGGGGGAAGTCCTGAAACTGAACCGCAAAGCCCTTTTTTAGGACCAGTGTATGTGTTTGGAAAGCCAAGAGTTGGACAGCAGTAGAAATTAAATTCCAGCATACATCCATAGCCAGGTACGTTGCAAGCAAATGTTCTTTTTCTGAAATTGCCACGCCAGTGACCTGAACCCTGATTTAGAAGGACAACTCAATCAACTACAGAAGGAAGAGCCTTCAGTGATTCTGGAACAGTCTTGCACTTCTGAATATCATTGTCATTAAACAAATTGTTGTTTATCAGGAGCTATTTCTTCAGTAGATCTCCATCACAGGCTCATAATGGATTAAAATTGGAAAAGCTAAATGTGCTCAGTCTTTAATTATAAAATAAAAGCCAGGATTTCTGACTTGTCCATACTTTTTTTTTTTCACATCAACTTTATTCTGAAAAATATCCAGTGAAATAGTGATAAGTTTGGAGCTTTTTGCAAGGTTAAACAGTAATCTTCTTTTGGCATATGAGAATCAGGAAGATAAAGGGAAAAGGTAGAAATTAAAGGCATGTTAGAAGAAGTATATCAGTTCAAAGGCTAAAAGGAGCATACAGGTTAAAAGACGTCAGGAAGAAGACAGCTGAGGCCACCATTCCTTAGTAGAAACTGCAAAATTAAATTCCCACATGCAGATAAAAGGCAGAGCACCTGTCTGGGGCTAAGTCTTACGATTTAGAAACTTACACACTTTACAACTTGTACCCTGGAAGTACACAACCTGAACAGAATTGGACGTTGTACTTAATATGACTCTATGACTGTAGCCCATGGATTTCATTCAGAAAAGGCAATTTTCAACGATTGAAAACTGAGTCTTCTATACATGTTTGTAAGGTGCAAGAGACATCTCCAAGCTTGGTCAGCCCTCTTCTCAGATCATCCCTGAGCCTCTTGTGCTGGGAATTTTCCTTTCGTCAGTTTGTCCTCTTCATGCTAATGGCCCATCTTACTCCAGATATTATTACCCTGACCTTCCCATGTTTGGTCCAGGTGATTTGCCCATATCTGTATTATTGGTTTTTAGCCAAAGCATAGTTTAAGCTTTACTGTTCTCCTAACCAGCCTGAGTTCTGACAGAAAGAATTGGAAGGTAATATATATGAATTCTATTTTCAACTCTGTACCTAACTAGCAATGTAACCTTGTAAATTCAATTTCTTAATCTCTCTTGGCTTCACTCTTTTCAACGGTTCAATGAAGAAATTTGGCGTAAGCAATGAAGCTCCTCAGAGACCCAGGAAGAGAATTGCTTCCATGCACTCTTTCAGGCCATATTTTGCTGAGGAAATTTTTGTTTCTGTATAAATTTTTGTTTGAAAAAAAGCCTAGTCACCAAAAAAGAGTTGGCAATCGTCTGAACCAAATTCCATTTTAGATACAAGAATTTAGTTCTTTATCCAATCATTCATTTATTTTCATTATCAGTCTTCAATTGAAAATTGAGGAGCTAGCATCCTGCAACATTGCCTGATGAAAACGTCTGGGATCAAGGTGGATTGTACCCAACTTGAGAGCAAAGAATATACATTTTAGCATCCTGCATTTATTTTTTTATCATGGGGTAAGCTGTACTGTAGACACTTAATACAAGTCAATAAACACCTATCGAGTACCTATTTTATACCAACATCTTCTTGTTTCCAAGGATACAAAGATAATTTAGGCATTCTTTAACAGATCCAGCTGTTGAATGTTGGCAGCATAAAGAAATGAATATAGCTAAAAGAAGACAGAAACCCCAGAGCAAAATTTTAGCAAAGTTGACATAAGATATACATTGGCTACTCACTTAATTATGTAATATATTTTATTATTTAAGTTTCAATGAAAATTAAAGCCCTGATAAGACTGATTATACTAATTTTGCTTAAGGAAAAATTTCCTTTCTTGGCTTTTTCTAACTTAATCAAAGTCGTAAGTGTCTTATTCCACCCTGCAAGAGAATATGCTTCATGGCTGAGACTGTGAAGTAGTTCCTGACCCCTAACTACTCTCAAATTTTATAAATAAGAGGTCTGACAATTAAGTTGGTGAACTTGTTGCAATGATGTTGCTAACCTTTTTTGATATCAGAGGGATTATTCATCATGAATTTGACCAACTGGACACACAGTTAACCAAGTTTACTATTTGGAAATGCTGAAAAGGCTGAATGAAAAAGTTAGACGACCTGAACTATTTGCCAAACAATTCATGGCTCTTGCATCACGACAATGCACCAACTCAGATGGCACTGTCTGTGAAGAAATTTTTAGCCAGTAAACAACTGTATTGGAACACCCTCCCTACTCACCTGATCTGGCCCCTAATGACTTCTTTCTTTATCCAAAGATAAAAGAAATATTGAAAGGAAGACATTTGGATGACATTCAAGACGTCAAGTGTAATACAACAGCTCTGATGGTCATTTCAGAAAAAGAGTTCCAAAATTGCTTTGATGGGTGGACTAGGCGCTGGTGTCGGTGCATAGCTTCCCAAGGGGAGTACTTCGAAGGTGACCGTAGTGATATTCAGCAATGAGGGATGGAGCACTTTTTCTAGGATGAGTTCACGAACATAATTGACCAAGCTTAAGTTAGGGGGAAGTTTTGATATTTACTGTTCTTCAGGCTGCTGCACTATTCCCTCTTGAACTCAGACTTGAAGCACCCTCTGAACAACTAACTATCCACTGCCTGGTAGCCCATTCTGGTAGTTTTCGTATCACTAAGCATATTTCAAAGGAAAGCTTCTAAGCTTCTGATGGTCTGACGGTCTACTTGTTCTGACGGTGTACTTGTTTCCCAGCCAAATGACTTCCAGAAACAGTACTGGGTGTGTACTGTTATAAAAGCCTCCGAAGCCAAACTATTGTTCAAATTCTGGTTCTTTCCTAGTTTCTTAATCTGAGTAGTAGAGATAATAATAGTACCTAACTGATCAGCTGTTTGAGGATATAACAGATGTGAAACACTTAGAATGTTATTGCACCTAAGAGAGCTCTATTAGCAGCAGCTACTATTATTATTATCTAAATATTTGTTAAGTGAGCTCCGTAAGAGATATGATGTCTTTATGGAAATTTTTTCACACCTGCCTTAGGAAACACATGGAAACAACTATGGGGTTCTCTGGGTGAAATGTGAACTTTCTAGAGTAAGAAAAAGCAGGGCTTGGAAGTCAATATGCTTGAGTACTGGCCCTACTTCTACCACACCCAAGACTCACCAGAGATCTGCAAAATGCAGACTCCAAAAGCCCATCTTAAACCTCCCGAGTCAGAATCTCTGGTGTTGGAGTCCCGCAGGTTCATACACACAGCAGACTCTTGTGCACACTCAGCCACTCAGGGTTTGTGCCCCAGCTCTGCCATTTACTTGCTTCTAGCTTGTGACCTCGGGCCAGGTACTTGATCTCTTCAAATCTGTTTCCTCATCTACAAAATGTGGTTAATCGCTCACAAAGATGTGGAAATTAAATGAGACAATAGAAAATGCTCAGCTGGTCTGGCACAGAGGAAATGTTTGATACCTAATGGGAATCAGCTTCTTTAAGCTTTGTGCTTTGAATTAAATCATCAGAAAGCACAGAAAAATATATGGGCAGTACTAATGTATGAATTGAGTTCCATAGAGAAGTGAGTGTCCAGATAACTTTTTTTTCTCTTAAACATGAATATTTCCTCTTTGGGGTTGATATTTCCTGTGGTGGGGTTGAAGGTGGGCTGGAGAGACACACATCCTTCTGTAATAAACAAAATGCATTTACTGGTGAGAGTGTGGTAAAACCCTTGTTGTGTTATAGCAGAAAAACAAAAGGTTGAGTACCACTGCCCTAGATGGACTTGTATGCTTTTTGGGATTTGGACAGTATCATCCAACTCTACTCTCTCTATTCCATCTTTGCTTTTGTCTTCCACTCTTAGGAACTTGGTACCTGATGAGAGTAACTCACTTGTCCCAGATTTCTGGTTCATTTATCTCTTCCCTTTCTCTAATGTCTTTTGATCTTGATTGAAATTTACAATTTTGGACTATCTGTCTGATTTCATATTTATTTTAGGAATTTAAATGATATCAATTTATTTTATATAAGAATGAATGAAACAGATAAAAAAAGAAAGTCGTAAAATGTGTAGAAAATATATTTATCTTCCCTAACTAGGGAAGCTAAAATGAGAGTAAGAAGAATCAAAACACTGATGGAAATGAATTTAGGTCAGAGCTCAATAGTCAAAGAAAAATGAAGCTTGTAATTTAACAATCAGGAGGAAATAAATACATCAGGACAAAAAGCTTTAACAGAGTTCAAAGTACCAAATAAAAGAAAAGGCAGTTGCTAATCAGACCAAGCTTTTCTTATAACTATGATTATACCTACATATTGCCAAATATATAAATAAAAATTTTAAAATCTACCTAATTATTTCTAATTACTCTTCTTTAAATTAGTTCCAGGTGTACAAAACAATGTAATAGTTAGACATTTACACCCCTCACAAAGAGATAACCCCCCCAAATCTACTAAGTGATGCCAAGATGTATATTAACAAATAGCTAAATGATTGACTGAATGTTTTGGTTTTCATCTGTATGTTTGGTGTCATGTAGATAAATACTCTGTCTAAAGAGTATCATATTAGTGAATTGAAAGGCAAAGCAGCAACTCACTGAACAAATGATGAAGGATTTTTAATCTTTGTTTTATAGATAAATAACATAGAGAAATTTCCAAATCAAAACACCAGGATACACCTGTTAGCATCATTTCTAACTCTTGGTTGTGCTTTTTCTGCACTGATGAATCTTTCTTGAACACTTACCATTCCCATCGCACTCCTATTTAATTATTAATATTATTTGTTCGTCAAACTCCCAATGCAGACTGCATAAGCATCCATTTGTGCAGAGACTTACATACAAGGCTTCTGTAAAAATGGGGTTTCTTTTAGAGTGAAGTATAAATAGCAACACATTGTCTTCAATGTATTGACAAGGATGGCCCCCCCCCAAAAAATAGAATATTTACATATACACGTGACTTGAGAAATCACCCAGCTGTGGGACTAGTGGCTGTGGCAGAGGCTGCAGTTCAAATCCCAATGTCTAAAGCCCACTTCTGGTCTAACTAATCTCCATAGAGAGAGAAGGAGGTTGGAAATTTTGACGTTAGGGTTGCTAAAGCGTCATAGTAAGAATGTGTGGGATAATTTAATAGATTGTGTTATAGTGTCAGGATTACTGGTATAACCCTTCTACCCTTAGGTCCTGCCAACCTATGATACAAATGATATCATCTTTACGTTAATTTCCAAGTTCTGTCTGCATGCTGACTCCATGCTGGTCCCCCATTCAAACTGAATGGACGGCTGGTCCCCCATCCAAACTGAATATACACAAGTATGACTACTAAGGCTAGCATCTCCATACTTGAAGTAGTGAGGTTTTCTTTGGGGGGAAAAGTTCTAGGAAAAAGAGTAAAATTTCTCTTTTATTCTTCCCTGATGTTCGTCTGCCTCCCTTACCACTCCTTTCTACCGTCACAGCCTACTAGACGCACAATATATAGAATGTCAGATGTCGATCAATGGGTGTCACCAGTGGAAGAGGGTGAGGGGTCGCCTCATCACTTCTCATGGCTTGGTGTCTTGCCCATATTTTTTTGGTACAGGGATACTGACGATCAATCTACGTATTTCCACGTGAACTTTTTCCCACCAATTAAATCAGATGAAATGAATTTATTTTTTTACTATATTTTAATATTGTTCTCAAAAAGAGAGTATCTGGACACTTCACTGGCACAGAACTCCAAAACTAGAGATGTATTAGGCAACAATATGCAGAAAATCAGTTCCTAGCCCTCTGTGCCAATGGGTGATACAGACTGTCCCAGACTGTAGCTGGTAACAGCCCTTTGCGTCTGCCATTGATATGCTTTTGGATTTAGTTTTGCCAGACGTCTTTCTTTTAATTTAGGCAAAAAGCGAAAATGTACTATTTCTTGAGCATACAGGAATGATGCACATAAATAACAGGTTGAAGGAAGAAGGAGGATTTAAAGTATATAATCTGGTCACTGTTAGAAGTAAGCCATTTAATCTTAAATGTAGGGGAGCTAGAGAGGAAGCCAGTAGTTATTTGATACCTGTGTTATACCATACATTTTACATTCAATATAGAAGAAAATCCGTAAGATAACCCTAGGTAATATTAACCCATTTTGTGGATGAGAAAACTGATCCTCAAAAAAGGTCAATCAACTTACTTTTATAATTTTTCAGACCTTATGTCAATGAGGGGTTTATTCATTTTGTTTTGTTTTTGGACTATTGTTGTTTGCATTTAATGCCTATCTACAAGATGTTGGGCTCCATGCCTTATCTTCTCCATCCTTTCATCTTTCAAGTTCATAATTGTCTCAAAGTAGGACCTGTGAAACCTCATGGTTTCCAAGGAGCAGAGTTGAAAACCACTATACGAGGGCATTCTACTTCCCTAATAAAAATATTTCTACCACTACTGGTAAGAATTTTTTAAGATGTAATTTTTCATTTCACAACCTCCTGACTGTTTTGTAACTACCAATTTGTACTTCCATATGGAATATAGTTAATGGTATTGTAATAGCTATGTACGGTACTAGATGGGTACTAGACTTGTTGGGGTTTCACTTTGTGAGGTGTAAATGTCTAATTATGTTGTTTTGTACACCTGAAACTAATAAAAAAAAGATTTAATTTTTTTAGAGCAGTTTTAAATTGACAACAAATTTGAGAGGTAGGTACACAACTCTCCCTTATACCCCCTGCCCCGACATATGCACAGCCTCTCCCATTATCAACCTGACTCTCTAGAATGGAACATTGTTTGCCAAGGATGGCCTTACACGTCATAATTGCCCAATGTCTGTAGTTACCTTAGGGTTCACTGTTGTTGTTGCACATTCTATGGGTTTGGGAAATGCATAATGACCTACATCCATCATTGTAATATACAGAGTACTTTCCCCAACCTAAAACTTCTCTGTGCTCTGCTAATTCATCCCTCCCCACCACCACCCAGCAACCATTGACCTTTTCATCATCTCCGGAGTTTTGCCTTTTCCAGAATGCCAAATAGCTGCAGTCATACAATATGTAGCCTTTTCAGATTGGTTTTTTTCACTTAGTGTATGCATTTACGATTTCTCCATGTCTTTTCATGCTTGATGGCTCATTTCTTTTTAGCGCTGAATAATATTTCATTGTCTGGATGTACCACAGTTGGTTTATCCATTCACCTACTGAAAGATATCTTGGTTGCTTCCAAGTTTTGGCAATTATGAATAAAGTTGCTATAAACATCTTTGTACAGGTTTTTGCATGGACATAAGTTTTCAGCTCCTTTGGGTTAATAACAAGGAACACCATTGCTGGATAATATGGCAAGAGTACGTATAGTTTTGTAAGAAACCACCAATTTGTGTTCCAAAGTGACCTGAACTATTCATTCCCACCAACAATGAATGAGAGTTCCTGTTGTTCCACATCCTCCCCAGCATTTGCTGTTGTCAGTGTTCTGGATCCTGGCCATTCAAAAAGATGTTTAGTGGTATCTCATTGTTGTTTCAATTTTCATTTCCCCACTACCTCTACTCTGTTTGGATATGTATTTGCCTGATATATAAATTAATACACAATTTAAGTGGTTTTATTCTATGTGAGTCTCTTGTAAGAGATTATAATAATTATTATCATTAATAAATATACTAATCTTTACTAAACACTAACCAGAAACCAATCTATGATTTAGTCCCTCTTAATTCTCATTTTGCGTATGAGAACTTGGGGCAAAAACCAATTCTCTCAACTTATAGTTTGCTTTTTAAACTCTAATAGATTTTTACTCAATTAACAAACTTTGTATTTGAAAAAGGGGGCTAAGCCTATTTACATTTTTTACGTGTAATTTATACATTTTTAATCAATTTTTAAATTTTCCAAGTCCTGAGTAATCTCTGCTTGCCGTTCATGAGCTAGTTTTCGTTTCAGCTTAGCCCATCGACTTCTCAGGTCTGACTTTACTTATTTATTGTTAGATAACTTATTGCAGTACAGAGAGGGGTTAAGAACATGGATACATGTGAACTCAGTTAAATGAATGCAAGTGACAGAAGGAGCTATTTAGAATTACATGTTGCTGTGACAGCTCAGTCTTTACAAGACAACGAAAGAACCCTGTGTATTCTGGCTAATGGTAAAATTAAGGAGGAAAAGAAGAGAAAAATGGCATTAGAGGCTTTCTAAGGAACTATACAAGAACACAAAACCAGAAAGCAAACACCTGGACCATGTCTTGGCAAGAGACATTGATGTGGATATGGCCCAACGTCCCATAAGTAATCTAGAAAAACTGTACAGAGAGGTAAGCCTAAAGTTAGTCTGATGGAGTCACCATGCAGACAGAACTTGGCAATTAACGTAAAGATATCATTTGTATCATAGGTTGGCAGGACCTAAGGGTAGAAGGGTTATACCAGTAATCCTGACACTATAACACAATCTATTAAATTATCCCAAACATTCTTACTATGACGCTTTAGCAACCCCAACGTCAAAATTTCCAACCTCCTTCTCTCTCTATGGAGATCAGCTAGACCAGAAACGGGCTTTAGACATTGGGATTTGAACTGCAGCCTCTGCCACAGCCACTAGTCCCACAGCTGGGTGATTTCTCAAGTTTTGAAAATATCTATTTCAGCTCATTCCTTTTTCTGTGTTTATTACTCTTCTATGTGGGAAACTGGACAAATCTGTAAAATAAACTTCAAGGTTTTTGCCTTTCTCCCTCTGCTTATTGCCACCATTTGTGTTCCTTCTGGAGAAGATACTTTTTTAATCTGAGCTGGAGTTAAAACAACTGGGAAACACTCAGAGCCTCAAAAAGTTATTGGCACTCTCCTTTTCCATCACATTCTTGTTCCTGTTTCGACTCTTCTGTAAAGCAAGGAAATGAATCACTTCTCCAAAACTTTCACGTCTATAGTGCCCCCTTGTGCAATGTGATAAGGGCCAGGATGGCAGGAATTCAAGAGAAATAAAAAAGGCCCAAAGATGATTATTTCAGGGTTTTTGTTTCCAAATATAGAGAGGAGCCAAAATGCATTTTCACACAGCAGTCTTTTTTTTTTCTTTCTTTCATTGCCTATGTAAAGGAAAACACTTTGTTTTTTAAAGGGGGAAATCCACCTCTGAAATTATGGAATACTGACACAGCATCATTCATCTTGGCAAAAGTTGACTGAGCAGATGATGTCGATCCACTTAACTTGGACTCAATCAAAGGTTTCGCTATTTTCATTTCACAGGCCAGATGTAGCTGATCATCGGTTGGAATCAATTCCAGAAGAGGTGTTAGAGTCTGTTGGTCCAAGAGAAAGTCTGATCCAGGCACCAAAAAGAGCCATGAGGAAAATGGATACTATCTCCACTGATGTCCCAACAATTTCATCCAACATGCAGTTCAGTGGGATAACCTAGAAATGTTGCTATTTTAGTTACCTTATAAGTTATTAAATTCCCAGACATTGTGAGCTCATTTCCCATGTCCTATTTCTGTGAATCCACTGTCATATCTCAAGGGAGAGGAAAACTGAATAAGTAATAAGTAATGGGTTTCTGGTAAATAAAAAAGCTAGAAACCAATGACATACTAGGGATGTGTTTCATTGGGCTACTGGAGTCATCTGCGTTGACTTGAGTCTGACCACGAAATGCTTTATAATTTGTTATCACAGCTCCTACATTTCAAATGGAAGCAAATGCTTAATTTATTGAATAGAACACAATGAACCAATGTTATCTGACTGAAAGACATTGAAAAAGTTTGGAATCTTTATATTAATCTTAATATCCATTACAACAGAGATTTCTTATTCCCATAAGATAACAGTGGACACTCAATTTTGAATTTCTCTACATATCCTTTAAAAACCATGCAGATTGGGGGCAGCCGAATGGCTCAGTTGGTTAGAGCACGAGCTCTCAATAACAAGGTTGCTGGTTCAATTCCCGCATGGGATGGTGGGCTGCGCCCCCTGCAATTAAAGATTGAAAACGACAACTGGACTAGGAGCTGAGCTGCATCCTCCACAACCAGATTGAAGGACAACGACTTGGAGCTGATGGGCCCTGGAGAAACATACTGTTACCGAAAATTCCCCAGTTAAAAAAAAAAAGATTTAAAAAAGAAATCATGCAGATTAATAAGAAGAGCAAATAAGACCAACCACAATCCATGCCTACAGCATAACTAGGAAATAGAGAGTGCTATAAACTTCAGTTTCTCTACATGTGGGGAAAATGTTCAGAAATCGGCAAATCAAGCTTGGAAAGTAACATTATGTCAAGACAAGAGAGTCTAGTGTAGTATTAGTAACAATTCAGACAATGTTCATCCCTAGAAGAAAAGGATCCTAATATGAGTGAGGAAATAACATCCCCCACTCCCCCCCAAAAAAAATCTGAGATGTTGTGAGTATCTACTGGTATTATGAGTTGAATTTTGTCCTCCCAAAAGATGTTGAAGTCTTGACTTCTAACACCTATAAATATGATCTCATTTGGAAATAGGATCTTTTAGATGATTAAGTTTAGATGTCATTAAGTTAGACCTTAATCCAATGGAACTAGTATAAAAAGGAGAAACTGGGATGAGACTAACACACAGGGAGAATGCCAGGTGAAGATTGGAATTATGCTGCCACAAGCCAAGAAACAGAAGCTAGGAGAGAGACCTTAAAAAGATCCTTCCCTAATGATTCCAGAGGTAATACGGACCTGCTGATACCTTGATCTTGAAATTGTAGCCTCCAGAAATGTCAAACAGTAGAGTTCTATTGTTTAAGTCGCTCAGTTTGTGGTGCTTTTTTGTGGCAACCCTGGCAAACTAATACAACTGGAAATTAAAAGGGACATTTTTGAAAGTGTGCAGGAGCATGGCTAGTTGTGCTTCCTGGAGGGAAGAAGACAACTTGAAAAGGAGAGGACTCTTTTGGAGGCTTAGGGGATAAAGAGTAATAAATAAGTGAAACTCAGAAGATACAGGCTCTATGGAAACAAAAGAGTATCACATTGGAAGACACACAGACCCAATCCCCAAAGGTGCCATTTACTAAAGAGTAAACCCTATACCATATAAACAAAAGCGTACATTCCGTAATTGTGAAATTGAGTCAGTTACTCAAACTTCTCACATATTGCTGGTGAAAAATAACACAATTTAAGTGAGTAAAAAATAATAGCCAACGTCCATATGAAGCTACTATAAGAAGTAACCAGAAAGTGAAAATCAAAATCTTTCAGCTTATGAAAACACTCCTCAATAATAAAAGCCATGAAGTTAAGGAAAGCATAACACTCTAAAACAAATGAAAAATTGTTAAACAAATGTTGTGATAGAAAAAAATAATAAATCATAAACAAAACTCAGGCAAGAAATAGGCAAAAACAAAAATATGTGACATGAGAGTTTACTAAATTTAGGAAGGGAAGTAAAGAAAAGAAAAGAAAAGAAAAGAAAAATGAAGGAAAATACTTTCAAAATAAAGATGAATTAGAGACCATCAAAAGTAGAATGAACTTGGGGTGGCCGGATGGCTCAGTTGGTTAGAGGGCAAGCTCTGAGCAATAGGGTTGCTGGTTCGATTCCCACATGGGCCAGTGAGCTGCACCCTCCACAACTAGATTGAAGAGAACAAGCTGCCATTGAGCTTCCTGAGGTGTGGCCAGGTGGCTCGGTTGGTTAGAGCATGAGCTCTGAACAACAGGGTTGCCAGTTCAATTCCCGCATGGAATGGTGGTCTGCACCCCCCGCAACTAAGATTGAACACGGAGACTGGACTTAGAGCTGAGCTCTGCCCTCCACAACTAGATTGAAGGACAATGACTGATGGGTCCTGGAAAAACATACTGTTCTCCAATATTCCCCAATAAAAGAAAGAAGAAAGAAAGAAAAAAAAGGTAGAATGAACTCACCAAAAGTATAATAAAGAACACTGACAAGAGGAAGAAAAACAACCAAGAAAATAAAAGCAAAATAAGAAATGCAACAACTGGGGCTATAACATACACAAAGTAGACACTCAATAAATACTGACTGACTTAACATTTTGGATCATGAAATGATTCGAATGGTAGATGGGTCTTCCAAAGAAAAAAATTCAGCCTCTTTGTTTTTTCCCAAGGCCCTTCAATCTTTCCCAAGAGATCAGACACACAGACTTAACCTTAATCAAAATCTAACCCCCAAGGTGAACCTGGAATAAAATGAGTTTGGGCAGCATGGAATTCTCTTCCTTGTTTTGTGTTCATTAATTTTTTTTTTAATGTAAGCTCTTTTATCAATTAAAATCCTGAGTGTTTTTGAGGAAATAAAAAAGTGGTAAAAATGATTAGGAAGAAAGTGATTAGATAAAGGAGATAGGCAACAAAAATCTCACATATGTATCAATGTATTGTTGGAGCCCCTAAAGAAAAGAAAAAAACACAAAACAGTAGAATGAATAAAACTGATATTTATAACTACAATCCAAAAAAAAGAAACTTTCCTATAATGGAAAAGGTCTGAATACACACACACAAACACACACACACACACACAATTATTGATATGACTTATCAAATTGGTAAGTTTAAGATCTTCCACCATATACCAGGAAAAATTCCCCGTGAGTAACATTATGCTCAATGGTGAAAAATTGAAAGTTTTTCCTCCAAGATCAGGAATAAAATCAGGATGCCCACTCTAGCTATTCCTATTCAACATAGGACTGGATGTCCTGGACAGAGTAATTAGGCAAGAAGTAGAAATAAAAGATATTCAAATTGGGAAGGAAGAAGTTAAATTACTTCTGCTGATGACATGATCTTGTATGTAGAAAATTCATAAGATTCCATCAAAAATAAACTGTTAGAACTAAGAAATACAGAAAACTTACAGGATTGCAAATTAAACACAAAAATCAGTTGAAATTCTATACAGTAACAGTTAACTCTCCAAAAGGAAATTAAGAAATAAATCTGATTTTCAAAACCAACAACAACAAAAAAATAGGAATAAACTTAATTAAGAAGGTAAAAGACATATCTTGCAAACTACAAATCATTGTAGTTTGGAAGAAACTTAAAGAAATTGGAAGAAATTAAAGAAGGCACAAATAAATGGAAAGACCTCCTGTGTTCTTGGATCAGAAGTTTTATGTTGTTTAAATGTTCATAATGCCCGAAGCAATCGACAGATTCAGTGCAATCCTTATCAAAATCCTGATGGCAGTTTTTACAGAAATAGATAAAACAATCTTAAATTTTTAAACAATCTTAAAATTCATATGGAACAACAAAAGACCCCCAAAGAGCCAAGCAACTTTGAAAAAACGAAGCTGAAGGCATCACATTTCCTGATTTCAAAATATACTCCAAAGCTACAATAATTAAAACAGTCTGTTATAGGCATAAAAATAGAAATATAAATCACAATAGTATAGAGAAACCAGAACAGAATGGAACAAAATAGAGAGCACAGAAATAAACCCATGCATACATGGTCTATTGATCTTCAACAAGGCTGCCAAGAATATACAATGGGGAAAGGACAGTTTATTCAACAAATGGTGCTGGTAAAACAGCATATACACCTGCAAAAGAATGAAACTGGACCTTTATCTTACAACATATATAAAAATCAACTCAACATGGATTAAAGACTTAAACATAAGACCTGGAATTATAAAATTCCTAGAAGGAAACATAGGGAAATTTTTTTTTTTATGACATTGGGCTTAGCAATGATTTTTAAATATGACACCAAAATCACAAGCAACAAAAGCAAAATTAGACAAGTGGGATTACATGAAATTAAAAAGCTTCTGCACAGCAAAGGAAACAACAGAGTTGAAGACAATGGACAGAATGGGACAAAATACTTGTAAATATATACCTGATAAGGGATTAATTTACAAAATATACATGAAACTTCTACACTTCAATAGTAAATAATAATAATAAAGTCTGGTTAAAAAATGGGCAAAGGACTTGATTAGCCATTTCTCTAAAGAAGATACACACAGCCAACAGGTATATGAAAATGTACTCAACATCACTAATTAGCAGGGAAATGCAATCAAAACCACAATGAGATATCACTTCACACCTGTTAGGATGACTGTAATAATAGTAATTCAAAAAGATAGGTGTTGGGGAGAACGTGGAATAATTGGAAGCTTTGTACACTGTTGATGAGAATGTAAAATGGTGCAGCCATTATGGAAAACAGCATGATGCGTCCTCAAAAAATTAAAAATAGAATTACCATATGATCCAGCAGTCCCCCTGTTGGGAATATATACAAAAGAATTGAAATCAAGATCTTGAAGTAATATCTGCATTCTCATGTTCATTGCAGCATTATTCATAACAGCTTGGAGGTGGAAACAACATAATTGTCCATTGACAGATTAAGGGATGAAGAAAATGTGACATAGCTAGCCAACTGATAGATAGATAGATAGATAGATAAATAGATAGATAGATAGATAGATAGATAGATAGATAGATAGATAGATAGACAGAGCTACATAGATACAAGTACACACACACAATGGACTATTTTTTACTTTAAAAAAAAGAAGGGACTTCTACCTTATGTGACAACATAGATGGACTTGATGGCGACATTATGCTAAGTGAAGTAAGCCAATGACAAAATGACAAATAGTGCAGAATTCCACTTACATGTGGTATCTAAAATAGTAAAAATCTTAGGCACAGAGTAGAATGAGGGTTGCCAAGGAGTGAGGGAAGGAAGAAACGGAGAGTTGTTATTCAATGGGTATAGAGTTTCAGTTGTGCAAGACAAAGAAGTTCTAGAGATCTGCTGTACAACATTATGTCCATAGTTAACAGCATTGTATTGTGCACTTAAAAATTTAAGAGAGTAAGTTTTGTTAAGTGTTCTTCCCATGATTTGAAGGAACCTAAAGAATATAAATAAGTCTTGAACAAATAAGAAGGCAAACCCTCTTCTTAAATATAAAGATTCAACATTCTGTAAGTGTCAATTATCCCTAAAATTAATTATTTTTAAAATGATATGCAATTCAAATAAAAATGCCAACAGGATAATAATGTAAGGAACTAGATAGACTAATTCTAAATAATTATATAAAAATACATATGCAAGAACAGCCAAGAAAACTCTAAAAACAAAAAAATAATGAGCAGGTAAACCAGACCAGGGAGGCGTAAAATTATAAAGCAATGGAAAGGAAAACGATTTGATATTGGTGCATAAATAGATAAAATGATCAATCAAAACAGAAGAGAGTCCAGATATATAGTATCTTTATAAATGGAAGCAATATAATGCCCAGCAGCAGGCAAAGAGAAAATGTATTTTAATGTATTTATAGAATATAATAGTATACAGCAGTTCAAAGATATACAACCAGAGCTATCCGAATTAACATAGGTATATCTAAAAAAAACTTGAGCGTGAAGACAAACAAATCAAGAATTAGATGATACAGGATACCACCATTCATGCAAAATTTTAAGCACAAAAATAATGCCACATAATTTTAGATACGTACTCACATAAATAGTAAAAATAGAAAAGTAAGGCCATGAAAGAGACACAACAGCCTTAGAGTATTGGGGAGAGAGTGTACTGCTTTCAGTACCGTTTTGACTCCTGTCAATGTTTCTACTCTGTCTTTCTTTTGGTTGGTATATATTTGATAAATCTTTCTCTACGAATTAATTTTCAAATATTTTTCATCCTTTTTGAAAACTGTTTCTCTTCTCAGTGATGTATAGCTAGACCTTGCTGTTATGTTAAACCAATCTGATCATTTTTATCAAATGAAAAGGCAAAGACCACGCCAACACCCAGACCTCCGCAGGGCGTCTCCCTGCGCAGTTGTTCATGTCGTGCTGTCGCTGGGAGTCTGCCAGGAGCCAGATGGGGGGCCTTGGGATCACTTCCCACAGTCAGCTTTCTGAGGTCAGGAGGGCATTATCACATAATGCCTAGGACGCTGCTGGGGGATGGGATCACGAAACTCCCACCCCACACTTGCGGGAAGACATGCTTTGAAAAAAACTTAGTATGAGGAAAAAATGTATTAGAATCCCAACTTCATAATTAATCATAATACATAGGATTTGATCCGGCTCACACCATGTCCTTATACAAAGTGTACATGTCCTTTTCCATAATATGGAAAGAATGATACATAGCATTTTCTAATTTATCCACTCAGCACATATTTATTAATACTTAGTACTTGCAGGATGCAGGACACTGCACTAGCCACTAAGGTGATGTAACACTAAGACCGATTTGCTGGTGACCTTCAGGAGTTTATAGCTGATAGAGAGATAAAAGTGCACAAATACCTTATACCACCTTATGTTTGTATAGCACTGTTGAATTCATGAAGTGCTTTCCAATATTTTATTCCAATTAATCTTCATCACACTCTATGAGATAATTTTTTTCCCTCAAGAAAAGTGAGCAACAAATACATCATATGGCTGGTAAATTGCCGGGAGATTGATGCCTATGTTGACCTCTCTTTAAATCTCAGTCCCACTCCCACTAGGCAGCAAGATGCCCCCTTTGCAGTGACAGGAGATGGCTCGCCACACCCTGAACAGCCCTTTCCCGGCTTCCCCTCTATTCCCCTGCTTTGCCATCCTCGTGGCTTATGATTCTCCTACAATACCTAACTCTTACTCATCTTCAAGCCCAACTATGAAAAGCACCCAGATGTCATAGGTGAGAATGAATTGCTACCCTCTCTGAATTTCAAAAGCTTTTGTGACACTTCTCATAGGTCACTGATTCAATTCCAGAGAGAAGAGGATCAATTTTTATCCAGCATTACTAAATGTCAGGCACACAATAATGCTGTGAGGTATTATTTTTTATCACGTTAGAGATAATTAAGAATAGTAATTTAAAACGTAGGTTCTAGAAAGAGTCTTCACAAGTTCTAGTCCTGGCTCTGTTTACTAGCCATGTTATGTTCCCCTCAGTAAGATGGGATAATGAAACACCCAACTCCAAGGGCTTTTGTAAGAATTAAATTAAATAATGCAAATGAAATGTCTGATGTGCTCAACATATACTAGCTAGTATTAGTTATCAGGAAGAAACTGAAGCTAATAAAAGTTAAGTAAAAGTTGTGTAACCCTCCCAAAGCTAGTAGGCTAGTAAATGGTAGAGACTACATTGAAAACAGATCTAACTCCAGCTTTGGAGTCATGCTTCTTTCTTGAGATCAATTGTACCTGAACTTTTAAGTTACACGTATCAGTATGGACAAAAGAGTATGTTCCCCAATACTTATTTCAAATTTTATCTGCCATACTCTAATAATGTATTATATTACATTATAAATAATACACAAAAATAGAAATCAAAGGAAGGTTACACCAATACAAGTTATGCTAAATTTTCTCTCACTTCAGATTATTCTTACTACTTCTATGTGACTGTCTGTCTAATTCTAGTTTGTATCCCTAACCCTAGTGTAAAATACAATATCTTGCCTGTAGCAGATGCTCAGTAAACGTTGTGAATAAAAGAATATACTCACTGCTGTAACATTCTTACATATTTGAATACAAATGTGTTCAAAAGCAGCGTCCTTGAATTGATTTTTAATATATCTGCTAGCTTTCAGCTGCTAAAGGTCAAGCTTCAGTCATCTTCCTCAGAGCATTAGTTAAAAGAGAGAGTTTGCTATATGGCAGGAACAGCTGGTATCCCAAAAGAGACATTTGCAAAAAGCAGGAAGGTCTTCAAAGGCATACATATCCCATTCAGAATTGTTTGCTTAATTCTCCTATCTGTAATCCTCCAGAAAATAAATGCCGTTGCTGTCTCTTTAAAAATCCCAGCTCTGCTGGGGGAATTTGTGATTGTTTAATAGCCACGGCTCTCAATATTTTTCGATGAATGGAATAAACTATAGGTGTAGCTCTTCAACCTGGAGGAGACTGCCTGTGGACTGGATGGAAGTGTGTGTGTTTTATTTCCTTCCCCACCAGATGAGAGGGTATAAAAGCAGTCACCTGTCAACGCACTCCAGCAATGAAATTCAGCAGACTATTGCCCCAATCACTGCTCTCAATCACTCTAAACGGCCTCCAGAGGCCGTCATTATTATAGGACATGTTCCTAAGAGTAGATAAATGGAACTCCACCTGCCAGCCTGCATAGGGAAAGATGGACACTCTTGGCCAAAAATATGAAAGGGCCTGGAGCTTTATTGACATTTACATCAAAAATAGTTAGCAATGAAAGCAGCTGTTGTGGCGTGCTTTCACCACGACGTGTTTGGAATATGCTGTGAATTGAAATACAGACCTCCTGACAAGCAATTTACCTTCTGTCAGTCTCCATGTGCTTGCAGCATTACTGGGTACTCGCTGTGATAGGCCACTTAAAGCTGCACATGTGTACAGTTTGGATGAAAGATTAACTACAATTTGAGACAGGAAGTAACGAATTGTGGAGTGTCATTCATAATGGCCTGCATTGTCATCGGCAGGGTGACACCACAGCAAGAAGGTGCCTCTGTTGTGACTGCCTTATGGAATCAGATGTCATTCATTTTAATGAAGATCTGACTACAATTCTAATAAGCAGAGTACAAGACAGCTCAGGACTGGAAGCATTAATCTGCCTTGTTTGTTGACATTACAGTGACGACCCAAATGCCATTATGCAAGAAATTCTTTCAGAAGTGATTCAGTCGGAGCAATGGTAGCACAAGATATAACGGCCCAGAACAAAGGATGGGCCAGGAGTTAATTTCTGGATTTAGTCTTCTCAGTGGATTTCGTACATTGAATCTCCCCTCCCTTGAAAATTTTCTACCAGAGGAAATATTGTGATGTCTCATTAGTCAAGTACTGACTGCTTTGTCTAAGCAAAATCTAAAATTCCAGTTTCTTCAATGCAAAATTCTGTACCAAGTTTTGGTGGGACTTTCAGAAAGCAAGGTAGCATTTACCATGAAGAAGAGTAGATTAAATACTTAGCTGCTCTTTCCCTAAAACGGTTGACCAAACCATGCTATCTGCAGTTCTAGAAACAATATTTAGTCACATCTACGAAATAAATAACTGGAGTCTTTCCTCCCTTGGTAAGGAGTTCATCACTTTAAATCTGGTAAGCTGATCAACAGTGGAGGGTCAAAGAGCAACTGCCAACGTTGCTATTTCTACAGAAATCAAGTGTCTTCTGAGTCATTATCAATTCTATGAATCATTACACATTTTTTTCTGAAAGGACAACAGAAGGTTTCGTTTTCCTAAGTGGTGAGAAGTTTTGCTCTGTCTCTTCTCAGAACCTCTCTGATTTTGGAAGTTCCTTATGGCAATAGCTGATGAGGAAATGATTCACAACTCGGGGAGGGAGAAGGCATTTAGCAAATAATGCCTCAAATATCTAGTGCGCTTGCTTTTATGATCACGGGTGTATCCAAGATCCCTGCAGTTGATGGTCAATCCTTGAACTATTGTGGCATCGAATTCTTTGATTTTCACCCTCCTTTACCACTAGAATCACAGGCTGTGTGCATCTAGCATTTCTACTTCTGCTTCAAATCCAAGCGTAGTCTAAAATTCTTAGTAAGCTTATGAATCCAGGCTTTCAGCCTTTTCATGTTAGCCAAACTGTTCTGGAAATCTAAAACTACCATCAAAATCAAGTTGTTTTGTTTTGACATTTTGTTAAAAAAAAAAAAAGAAGAAGAAGAAAGAAAGAAAAAGAAAAGGCAGCTATTATTACTGATGTCTGATGTATGCTGAAAGATTTAACTAAACTTACTTCAGAAGCATATTCTTGTTAATAACTCCAAACATGTTCCTATGAGTATACATTTATGCATGTATTTCAGAGACCATAAATTCATGGAATCATTTGTTGTGATTGGCTGTTGGGTGTTTGGTGGCTACTGCTGGCTCCGCACAGAAAATGTATGGAAGCGAGTTCTAACCGGTCTATATGCGTCAAAGCAGAGACGGTGCTGCAGGTGACTCACTTACAGTGAAACTGCCTTAATCGAGTCTTTTGCTAGCTTCCAGCCAACAGATAGCTGAAGGAGATCACCGGCAGCTGCCTAGCTGCTGGCAGCCACATGCAAATTAGCATGTTCTTGGAGCCCCTCCCAAAAACCAAACAGGCTACAAATACCAGTTTCTATGAATGATTGACTTTTGCCTTGCTCAGGCCTAGTCCTAATTCCTATTCCTATTGCTGCTGTAAAAATTTATCACAGATTTAGTGGCTTAAAACCGTACAAATGTATGACCCTACAGTTCTGTAGGTCACAGTATAAAATGAAGCCTTACTGGCCCAAAGTCAAGGTGTCACCAGAATTATGGTCCTTCTGGAGGCTCTAGGGCAAAATGCGTTCCTTGACTTTTCCAGTTTCTAGAGGCCACCTGCGTACTTTGGCTTGTGGTCCCTTCCTCCATCTTCAAAGCAAGCAATCCAACATGGCTCTCTCCTTCCTCCTTCCTTCCTCTTTCCCTTATAAGGACACCTGTGATTACATTGGGATCACCTGGACAATCTCCCTATCCTAAAACTCTTAACACAATCACATCTGCAAAGTCCCCTTTGCTGCATAAATTAACATAGTCACAGGCTCTGGACATTAGGATGGGGATATCTTTGAGGGGCCATTACTCTGCCATCCACTCCTACTTTATAGAAATGCTCTCTGTGTTCATGACCTTTTTCTCCCTTACAAACTTCAGAGGTAGTCACAGCAGGAAGGGCTATCACTCCCACAGTCAGGGAGGAAACTGAAGCTCAGAAATGGGGGTGACTTGCCCAACTCCATACTGCTTTAGGCAGAATTGTATGCCCGAGGTTGTGAAAAGGAGTGTAAAACACATCACATCACTTTTTTTTTTTAACACTCACGTTTATACCTGTATAAACATACTCGTATTTCACACAGACTCTCTTTCTTTCTTTCTTCCTTCCTTCCTTCCTTCCTTCCTTTCTTCCTTCTTTATTGGGGAAGGAGAACAGGACTTTATTGGGGAACAGTGTGTACTTCCAGGACTTTTTTCCAAGTCAAGTTGTTGTCTTTTCAATCTTAGTTGTGGAGGGTGCCATTCAGTTTTAAGTTGTTGTCTTTTCAGTCTTAGTTGTGGAGGGCGCAGCTCAGCTCCAGGTCCAGTTGCCGTTGCTAGTTGCAGAGGGCACTGCCCACCATCCCTTGCAGGACTCGAGGAGTTGAACTGGCAACCTTGTGGTTGAGAGCCCACTGGCCCATGTGGGAATCGAACCGGCAGCCTTCAGAGTTAGGAGCACAGAGCTCCAACCGCCTGAGCCACCTGGCAGGCACTCACTTCCATTTCTTAAACCCCCTATCTGCTTTTCCTGTTAGGCCTATTCTCCCAGCAGCACGCATGCTCATAAATACCCTTCAGTTCAGACCAGTAAATATCTTAAAAACAAATATCATTATGGGCCGCTGCATCAGGTTCAGCTTTTTAGAAGACCAGAGGTACACAGGCACAGCATTACAATTCCAATCGTACAGCAGTGAGACCTGGATTCAAATCCCATTAAATTATTTTCTTTCTAGGTGACCTTGGCCAAATTGCTTTGTGCTTCTCTAAATCTGAATGCCCTTTTCTTCAAAAAGGTGACAATCTGGCACAGGTATTAATGATTAAAAAGGATGAGGAATAGTAGTACTCTGCCGGTGTGTGTAATGTTTTACCTATGTTTGTTCCTTGTCTTTTTCTCTTATTGCCCAACAGAAACAGGACAGCTGAATCACAGACCCTAATTAGGGCTATTTGCACATTAAAAAAAGGGGGGGATTAGGGGAGGCAATAGTTAACATTGGTAATAACTCTAAAAATTTGAAATCTCCAGTAATGTGGCAGGTGCAGATATGTTTCTAAGTGAGCACCTTTCAGCTATTTGTCAAATTTCATCACATGGGTGTAGATCCCAGATTGCAGGGAATAATAGCAATTATAATAAATTACACGGGACTGGGTAATACAAATCTCTTTCCTTAACACCAGACTGCTATTCATGGGAAAATGAACTTGTCTTATCTTGCCCTATCTCCTTATCTCTTTCATTCCATCCAAAACTTATTCATTTGTGATTTGCCCATGCGTTAATTTATTTGGTATTTCTTGAATATGTACGGTGTGCCACTTGCATGAACTTAGGAATACTGTGATTAATAAAACTATGTTGTCCTCCAAATTGGCACAGACAAGCAGTAACAACTGAGGAAAATGAGTACTATAATAAAAATATGCCAACATGCTTTAGGAGTAAAATGGAAGGGCATCCATTCTAGAGTAAGAAGTGCTTAATATGAGAGCTGAATAATAAGTAGGAATTACCCAGGTAAGGTGAGAGAGGAGTGAGGGTATTCTAGGCAAGAGGAGAAGATGTGCAAAGACGAAGAAGAGAGCACATGACATGTTTGGGGGACAACAAGATAGTCATGTGACTAGAGCAGTTTATAAAAATGTTAGGAATTAGGAAATGTGCTATCCCTCTCTGCCTTCCCTACGTCAATACTCTCTTGAATGCCAAATGTGGATCCCCTCTCCCAAGAACTTCACATCCCTCCAAGGAAGACACAACTCCCCAAAATGCAACTGTTTTTCTCTCAGAGAAACTTCCCCGAACGTTATCCAACTATTCTAAAATGTTTCCCTCAGAAGTACTGACCACTTTTCCAAATCTCTGTACCTATATTTTGAGGGAAATAGCCTCAGGTTTCAGACCCTACTACAGTGACTCCAACCTTATTCTACAAGACAAAAAAAAAAAAATAGTATTGAAAAAAAAATGCAGTGAGAGCCCATCATCTGGTCACAAACAGATCGGAAAAGAAAAGAAGGCCCCAGTAATGGTACACACTGAAATCTGAGTCTTTTATGTGCTGGGGGACCAAAAGCAGGAAGAGCAGGAGTGCTTTCTGCTTAAGGCCTGTTGGTTTGTATGATCTGTTTGTTGAGAGTATCAGAGCCAACAAACTGGAATACTCGAATATAAGGTCCCATCTGAATGCGACAGAGCCATATTAGATGAAGGTGTGGTGTACTCTGGGAGTTAGATGTTCCAGAGACTGCACATATGAATCAGCTTTCCAACAATAGATCTGAGAATTAGATTTAATGAACCCCCAAATGGGCAGGAAATAAAACCACTGAAAATCTAGCTAATCAATTTCCTACTGGTGAAGATCAGATCTGTATAGCTATCTCTGGTCTGAGTGAAAAAGAAAAAATTAAATACAAACACATACAAAATATAATAAACCAGAGGCAAGGGATTGAAAATAGGTATAGAATGAAGAGAATGTAAAGATTCGGAGGAAGAAGGGAATTCCAAATGTGATTTACTATAGCTGTTGGGGTGAGGGAATAACAAAACTGAAAACTCAGTAGAATATAAGAAAATATAGCCTTTATGAAATGGGAACTCACACATGAAGAAGAAAGAGGAAAGAAAAAAGAATGAAATGGAAATGATATAAGCATGTTGAAGAAAAATATAATTAAACAACACATAAAATGACAATGAAAAGTACAGTAGACACTACATAAAATCAAATCAGCAATAAGCAGGACAAACTTAAGATTGTTCTCCAGAAAAAAGAGGATAAAACAAATGAGAGACAAGTTGATGGAGGACCAGAAGTGCACCATTTCTTATAGTTGTCTGGTGTATTCCTTACGCAGTAATGCAACAGCTTCAAAGTTACATTACTGCGTAAGGAATACACCAGACAACTATAACAAAAGCAAAAATTCAAAGACAGAATTTCAGAGTTAACTAGTATGAATAATTACAATGATGAATTTCAGGTATTTGTCAAGTGGGGTGACAATCTTCTTTGAGGAGATCTTATGCTTTACCAGAATCCAGACACCAACCCATACAATACTGGTGATAATCTTTATAATGTGTAATGCAGGACTAGAGAGTTACAAAAAAGTTTGATAGTTTAAAGGTCAAAGATGTATTTATTATTTTTCTTCAAGCATCAAGTTCTGTTAATAATTTATCAGTAAGGGTGGGAAGAGACACCATTAGTTTTTCCTCACTTCACTCTTTCCTCAGAATGTTTGAAGAAAAATGATAGAATAAGATACACCAGACAAATCCTAAACAAAAGGAAACTTATTGATTGATAATATCATAACTAATAGAATTTAATATGATATAATAAAAGACATTTCACCAAGAAAATATGATATAACCTGCACTCGTTGCAACCTTGCCTCTCATGTACAAAGCAAAAATTGTCAAAATAACAAGAAAACATCAGCAAATCTACAACCATAGTTGTAGATTTTAATGTCCATCCAGAGCCAAAATCAGTAAAGGTATAGATTTGAACAGTCTAATTCATAAATTTAATTCAGTAGATTATTCTCAAGATACGGCTGCACTCCCAAAATAGAGATGATACTTTTTTTCAAGCAGAGCTGAAATAATCACAAAAATGAACCATGTATTAGGCCTCAAAGTGATGTCACAAAATTCTAAAAAACTGGGAATCAATAATGAAAATATATTCTCCCAAACCCCTATATTTGGAAACTAAAACTAGTCTAAATAATTCAGAGGTGGGGGAAGCAATCATAATGGACGTTTCAAAATATTCAGATTCTATTAATTGGTCACAAAGGAAGATGAAACTCTGTCACTATGTCTGGTTATTTTAAAAGGCCACTGCTTTCCTGAGTTTTAGTTTATTCTGCAGCTGAATGCCTCTTTGCAAGGCCCGTTCTGTCCTCCAGCTTCTCTGAGCCCTGTGGGAGATCTGGAGAGTGTTCCTTTACAGCTCTGGTTGTCCTTCGTGCCCTCCAGCAGAGGTTTGCCCTGTGTTTGTACCCAGATGAGTGTTCAGCACTAATCCAGGACCTTGTGAATCCCTGGAGCTCTTTCTCTGTGGCCCACTCCCCACACCCTCTGCTTCTCTGCCCCACAGGTTCCAGCTGCCTCAACCTCCCCTAACTCCAGCCTCTGTCTTCCTGACCCAGCCAGGGCCCTGTGGCATCACTGCCCTGCACGCTGGTCAGGAAAGTGCCTCTAGGCAGAAAGCCAGGGCAGCCATTCTCAGGGATCACAGTCCTGCACGGCTGTTGTGCAATGTCTGAAAACGGTCCCACAAAGTTTTGTCCAGTTTTTCGTTAATTACAGTAGGAAGGCAAGTCCAGTCCCAGTTATTCCCTCATTGCTAGAAGCAGCAGTGTGACCTATAGCATTTCCCTCCATTCATTATTTGAATGTAAAAATGCCCTTTGTGTCCGCCTTTTATTCCCCCTTGTATTTTCCCCCCTAGTTTCAAGATCATTTGAAATTTGATTGCTAGTTAAACCATAAGTCCAGGATAACAGAAATATTTAGAATCTAGACACTAAGCAAACTGCAAGTAAAGGAGATGATACCATTTAACTCATTTAAGATGAGTACAGAGTGTTAACATCCACATAACCCCAATGGCCTAATTTCACCGCCACTCAGAAAACACATGGAAATTCTGGGAGGGCCTGACAGTATAAAGTGGCCCCCTCACTCCTTTACTGGCCCCCCACTATGTGATTCTACCCCACGTCACCAGTGGCAGCAAGAGATAACCTTCACCCATAAGTGATAACATGCTCACATTTATCTTCACTGTTAGGTTTCATCTAGATAGCAACAAAAAGCACTTCCATGGTCCCAGAACTAACTGAACCAAGTTAAGTTACTATAATTTGCATAGCTGAGTTCCTACAGTACATGGTCTTTTTGTTAATACTGTTCAACTCTCCCATGTGGGACAGATGCAATTTGCTTTCCTCATGCTGGGACACTGATCTATTAATGGGGTACATGCGGGCTGGAGGCCCCGGTCGTGGGCCCCATGTGCTATGCTCCTGTCTCCGAGTACTCACACTAATGCAAGGTTCCCAGTGAGCGCCCCGTAACTCACGTTCCTTTAGGAGCCCTACTTACTTCCGCTGCCTCTGAAGCCTCAAACAATTCACAGTTAGGAAACCCCCTGAAGCTCCTTTCCCTCACCTCTGATTTCCACTGAACAAGAGGGACCAGTGTGGTGGGAGCCTTCACTGCAGGTAGGTCAGCATTTCAGGTAGATCAGACCTTCCCTTTTGGTTGATTTATTACATGGCCAGTGCTTCCATTAGATGAAAAAATGCTGTGTGCTGATGAAGGAGTGAGTGTCCTTAGTCCTCTGGCTACATTCTAAACATAATCTAGTCTCATCCCTTAGTTTCATGGAAACTACTTAAAGTAGGCAACAAGCATAAGCATGGTTATTCTAAGTTAAAAATAAGCAGGGAAAGAGAAGCTAAATGCTGGAGATGTTTTTGGTTCAGTTCATAATTTCTTATATTACAAATTAAGCCCCAACTTGGTAACAGCACAGCAAAACCTTTCTGTTTTGCTTCTGTGCATTGTCTTTCATTTTATTTCCATTCTGGAGGTTTTAGGTTGAAGATGATTGAAACGTTAACAATTGCTATTTGTTGAATTTTGTAGGGACAGAGCCAGGAGTGCAGTTTCCAGGCTCTCGGCCTCACGTGGAAAGGTGCTGGCTCAGGTAGTAAATGGCCATCAACTGTGATTGGATGGCCATCAGCTGTGGCTAGTTGGCCGTCAGCTGTAACCAGTGAGCCATTGGCCACTAATATAACTACCCTGGCTACGCAAGCAGCAAATGGGGGCTAGCAAGAAGATGGGGGCTGGGGAGGGTGGATTGCAGTTAGTACTGCGGAGTGCGGGTTGCGGATTGCAGAGAAGTGGACGGCAGGTTGCAGATAGCGTAGCTCCTGCTTCCTGTGTTTCCAACCCGGCTGCCAGTGAGACTATAGGGGTATGACTCCCCTATCTATGGCTCCGTGGTTGTTCCTTTTTGGCCTAGCCATATGCTGCGTTCTTATGTGGGGAGCGGGACTAGAGGACCCACAAGCCGCCCTGCCTGACAATAGTTTTTTGGCTTTTGACTAAAAGATTGAAATTAAACATACTACCTTCTATGCCCTATGCTATTTTCAATTTTTATGGAAGATCAGAATAATATGTACCCTGTATCTATTAGCTCTTTGTGGCAAAACATGGAAGAAAAATTTATGCAGATAGAGCATTGTAAAGTATAATATCTATCAAAATTAAAAAGACAAAATTTACTTATTTACTTAGGAAAATGGCAAGTAAAATCTTCTAAATTGTATAGTTTTTGTTTTCCTGATGAGATTCCCAAAGAAACTGCATAATATCATTTGCAAATGTTTCCGTAAGAAGGAAAGTTTATGAAACACGTTTAAATATTTATGGAATGTTAAAAATGAGGCATTAATTGGCAAATAACTTAATTAAAATGCTTTCTCAAGTAATTAGCAACAAATACTTCCCTATCTGTTTTGCATGCCATTTGTCTTGTTGTGTTTGTTAAACAGGCCTGTCAGTCAAACTTTGCTTCAGGTAATTTTTTTGCTCTGTGGGGAAAATCTTCAAAAATTACATCTGAATTTAAAATATTTTGATTATCATTTTTATCTAACAAATTCTCTTTTTCACTTCATCTTCTATATGTCCCAGTAAACCACCACCCTGGGAATTTAGGGCCTGAAGATGAAATTCTGCATCAAGGCATTACTGAGTTTCCAAAAACACTCTCCCGAGAACAAACGGAATCAATCTAGAATCAACAAACAGTGCAGTTAATTAATGAGAACACCATAAGGGAGCTTTTTTAAACAATGTTGACGGCTGCTGCCTCAGGACCAATAGCCCCAGAAGTTATTGCCGGTTTGAAAGAAGTGACTCTTAGGGTTCCCCCAAGGCACCTTTTGCTTACATTAGCTATTTACCACAACTTTTCCTTTTATTTACACCCTAGGGGAAGTACACTTATTTCCTAAATTACTTTTTAAGTGACGCTTATTCCTGCCAGTAGCCTGAGGTACAGAGTGAAGGTACCACAGAGTAAACAAAGCAGAAACCAAGTCTGAAAGAGCACAGAACAAGTCTGCAGAAAAATCCTTGTACGTAGGGTTGTTTTCCAAGCCACAAATCCTGAGATAGCTCATAACGTGTGGGGGCTTCTTCCTCAGGCCAGGGGGGGGATGAAAAGGGGGGGTGAAAAGGGGGGACGCCTCAGAGGCAGGTGGTGATGTTGATGTGAACACTTAGGAAGATGAAAATACTTGTTTTGGGCAACAAACCTCATTAAAACTAAAGTGACTAAAAGATATTTAGACCTTATAATAAAGTCTTGCTACGTCACGTGTTTAAATGCATCGATCCACAAAAACTTACTGTCTACAAATATAAGTTCCTCAAAAATAGGCACCTGTCTTTTGTTGGCTGAGTATCCCCAGCACCTGAAACAGTGCCTGGCTCATAATAAGCATTCAAAAATTACCCGGGGTTCCAAAAAAAGGTATACACATGACTTGAATTCATCTTTTGTTATCAGTATATATTGAGTATTACAATTTTAATACAGTTTTTTCCTTTCTTAAAATATGTATACTTTTTTTTGGCACCCTCTGTACTTGTTGAATAAATGATTAAATGATTAATGATTGAAGTGAGTGGAACGTGGTGGAAGAAAATCTTAACTCTGCCATCGATTGCCCCAGCAACTGAGAGGCACCTGAAGAAATCCTTAGTTTTTACAATTAGCCATTTGCCATCAATGTCTAATGCCTGGTACAAGAAATAAATCTATAAAGCTCAGTCATTCAGTAAGTTTTAGTATAGAACCTAGTAGACGTCATGTATTGCGGAAGACTTGGAGATCAACAGTCACATGGCAGATTTGGTTTCTGTCCTGCATTTGTAGTCTGATGGAAAAATCAGATCTTAATGTAATAATTATATCAATATATAGTTAAGGAAATGTGATAAGAGTCTTAAAAACAATATTGGGTTCTATGAAATCACATAAGGGGGTTCGGCAGGTCAGAGTGGTCATATAAGGCCTTATTTTTATAGGATGAAAATATTTTAAATGAAGAAGGGATGATTTAAGATGGGAGTTTAGAGGTTCATAGAACTAGAATATTTATCTCTGCATCTTTTCTTGTGAATTGCAATTTCATCCAAACCTCTGAAACAGAGTTATTCAAGAGGTCAGCTACTTTAAACTGTGTTATGCAGTTTTAAAACTTTCAAAACTTGTACACCCTCATAAGACTATTTTAGTAGAATAAGTAAGCATTAAACTCAGTAAATCTTAATTCCTTTTCCTATAGTTAGGATATTAAAATATGTTGGCAAAAAAAGAAGATTAATGCTTTAATTAATAAATAACAAAATAAAGTTTCTAAACTTTTCTTTAAAGTTTAGGTTTCATATTAAGCACAATAATAGAAAAAAATAGGTACTTATTGACTGTGTTCTGTGCATCAGGAACAATGCTAGATTCATTTATTCATTTTTAATATTCAATTATATTTTAGTAGTTTTATTAAACTAAAATTTATGGGTTTAATTACCAGGCAAGATTCCTGTTTTCACACTGTTAATTTTATTTATTTTTTAATGTAAGAAGATGTAAGAAATTTTATTTAATTTTATTTAATGTAAGAAATTTTATTTTATTTTTTTATTTTTATTTTTTATTTTTATTTTTTATTTTTATTTTTATTTTTTATTTTTATTTTTTTATTTTTATTTTTTATTTAATGTAAGAAATTTTATTTAATGTAAGAAATTTTATTTATTTTTTAATGTTAATTTTATTTATTTTTTAATGAGATGAAAGATTACAAATCATGTTCTTGAATATTTTTTTAATTTAAAGAAAAATTTGGATACAGACACATAGACAATGCCTCTACCCTTGGTTGTATTTATAATTTTGTGCCCGATGCATAAAAGATGTTGGGCAATAAAGGTGATCCATTGTTGAAAAGGGTGAATCCTTGATTTTTGCGGCTGTCTGTGTGTGTGTATGAGAGAGAGAGAGAGAGACAGCAAGAGAGAGAGAGAGAGAGAGAGAGAGAGAATCCTAATACTCATGCTTAATTCTTCCCAATTCTTTCATTATACAGATTTGCCACCTAATAAAATTGAATTTCATCACTGAATTAAGCTAACAGAGTTGATTAGGAACTATATTTTAAATATTGATGGTGCCATGAGAGTTGAATAAAACAAAAGGACCAAAATAAGAGCAGCCTGGATTTTTAGGCATAGTCCATGGTGGACATAGTCAAATGTTAGCTTATACAGTAGGATAGCAAACTTCTAACAGCAGAATTGGGGAATAAATAAATTGCTCTATTTTACTTCACCTGTTATGCCTCTATTCAGAAACACGTAAGTGCTTCTGTTTTGGTGAACGTGGTAGTTCTCTTCACATTGGTATTCACACATCCTCCTGGTCTCTCCTACAAGTTTGGGAAATCCAGAGGGTAAGCAAGTTACCTCAAGTGACATACCCAGAGTGATGTGACATTCAGATCACACTGGAATCAAAGATAAAAATCTGTAAGAGCTGGAAAGCCACAGATCTCAATAGGATAAATTATTAAAATAAGTGTTTTTAGAAATTAAAAAACTTACCTACTTAGCCTCTAATCTAGTGTGTACCATTCAATGGTGAAAAAAATTAAGGCCATAGAAAAATAATGAATATGTCATGGAAAAGGAAACCAGGAGAAGAAAAGTGAAAATCAAGGCATTTGAAAAGTAATTTTTAAGGTGACAATATTTAGGAAAAGCACTCAAGGAAGTACTGGCTGAAACAAACATTAAGACACCATAAATGATAGCATTACATAAAATGAAGACTGTAGAATAATAGACAGTGTATAAAATATATTAAAGAAATAAGGGAGAAAAGGGTTAGGAAATTATTTTTGGACTCTTTCTTTCCATTTATATAAACCAGCTATTCCCTAGCAAATGGGAAGATTAATGTAATACTACCGAGCAATAAAAATGGACAAGAAGCAATGTTTCGACAGCAACAATAAAAGGTCATATTTCTGTGAAGCTAGTAATGGCTAAACACTGTTCTCTTCTCTCTCCAGAACAAACTGTGAATCAAGGAATTGAATTAAGTAGTAGCAGACTTTCAAAGGAACCAAACTAGTAGTATTCAGCCATAGTATATCTTAGCACATATTATTTAGTCTAAATATAATGAAGCAATGTCAGACACCAGGGGTAATCTATTAAAAGAAAAAAGTAGAAATAGTAAATGCAGTAATCATAATCTCTATGAAAAGCAGATAATTTTTGGTAGACTGTGTAAATGTTAGTCAATAACTAAGTAGCATTAAAATCTTACAGTAGAAATTCCTGAGGAAGTTTCACATGGCCAGGAGAATAAATATAATGTAACTGCAATTCTGAAAAATCAATCCAGTTTCTATATCATTCTGCAGGTTCCTTCTTGACTATGAATACTACATTTAAAAGCCTACGGCTCTGGAACAAGGCTGGGTCATTCTGATATTATAGGCTGGGTTGTATTTTATCTAAACCCATAGGATTTCCTTTAGCTTTACAGCAAGATATGAGTGATGTGGGTTTGGAGCAAATTAGATTCCCAGATAGCCTCTCTCTTTATGGGAGACTTGCTCTTTTCTAGAATTCTACTGCTGGGGCTTGGCCAGAATTTAACCAAACTCCATGGTGGCAAGGACATCTGGGCATTTACCTCAATGTGTTCAACACGTTGTCAGATCGAGAGATATATATGCATCACAGAATGGAAAGTTTTGGTATCACAGAGCTTTGGAAATACCTCCTAAGAAGAGAAGTGTCTGTTTGGATTAGATGGTTTCCAGTTAAACAGATGGGGTACCAGCCTCCTGGGTTTAAAACTGGCAGAACCTTTTAGGGCATTCAATAAAAGAATCAACAGTGTTTAAAGAGGAAGCAGAAACACTGGGGTCAAAAACATGACATATTTTTGCATGCCAGAAAAAAAGTTAACATAGCTACAAGTTAAATGTGCCAATAAACTTGATTCTTTGACAAAGTAAAATTATATAAATTAGTAAAAATGTTGACTTTTTTTAGATTTCAACATTTTCATCCTACAGTCACCCAATTTAGCATAAAAATTTCAATTTTATAGGAAAGTTTTAGTTCCTATGGTTTAGCATTAGGATTAGCCATGGAAAATATTGGTCTCTTTCTTCTACCATTCAACCAAGTCTCAAGCTATAAGTAAGACTCAACCAAGAGTGAGTTAAATTAATTTAATAATCATATATTGGATATTTAATATGCTCCAGGTCCTATGCTAGTTTCAAAAGGCAAATAACACTCATTCCCTACCTTCAAGGACTTACTATCCATAACATTAGTTCTCCACTTTTTTCTTGTTTCCACATTCATCATATGGGCAAGACATCAAGAAGTGAATTCTAACCTAGAGGTCTGACTGTCTTAAGTTTCCAACAAACTATGGATCCTCATAATTTCGTCTTTTATTTGAATATGATTGACCTAGTGGAAGAAAGCTAATCTAGAATCTAGCAGATATAACAAAAGCTTTCAGGTGCTGTTTGGAAATCTAAAGCAAATAGAGTTGAAGGAAGACAATAAGCTTTGTTGCGTGTGTTCTCTTAGATTCTTTTGGGATCTCCACATAGACTATCCAGCATTCTATGTATTTGGAGTTCAGGAGAGAGACTTTCCTTAGAGGAACAGATTGCAGGATGATCCACATATGGATAGATGTTGAAGATATAAATACAGATAAACTTGTGTGTTTGAAGGGCATACAGAGGAGACAAAAATAACAAAGGAGTCTAAGAAGTGAATGTGTTGTGAAAGTCAAAGGATGAAAGTATTTCCATAAGAGAGTTAAATGGTTTTAAATGCAGAAAAGGTCAAATTATATGAGACCTGACAGGAATGGATTGGGTGAGGGCAATTTAGGTACAACTGGTGACTTTTGCCTCAGCAGATTCCATAGTGAGGTGAGGAAGAAGCCCAGATTTTCAGACAGAAGTGTAGAAAAAAGGTGATGTAAGGAACTGGTGGATTTAAAGACTTAACAATAAAAGACAAAAGAGGTGTAAAGTGAGAACTAGAAGAGTATTCACATTTAAGCAAGGAATTAGGCAGGGCAGTTATTTGTTGATTTGCTCATGTTTGTTTGCTATTGTTATTTAATGAACTTTAGCAGAATTATTAGATCTAGTTAAGAATGGGAGGTTGAAAATGGAAAACAGAGAAATACAAGAAAAAATGAAACACACTTTACAGAACTCCCCTCCATTATAACAAAGGAAATTAAAGAAGAAAAAATGAAGAAAAATACTTTATTTAAGCCAAGACTTTAGCAAAGCCCTAATTTTGGATGAAAAAATGCAAGATATATCACATTTTGGAAAAAAATGTTTAACAGCTAAGTAGAAACTACTCAGCCAAGGAATTAAAATCAATCAAAAGCATACAGAAGTCATTGACCTTTATATATCCAATAGCATTGCATTTTTATACATAAAGCAAAATGTGTTATATATATATAAGGAGAATTAAACAATGCCATGGTAGTAATGGAACAGTTTTAAAAACTCATCTATATTTTGGATATTAGCCCCTTATCGGAGGTGTTGTTTGCAAATATATTCTCCCATTCGGTTGGTTGCCTCTTTATTTTGTCAATGGTTTCTTTTGCTGTGCTGAAGCTTTTTAGTTTGATATAGTCCTATTCATTTAGTTTAGCTTTTACTCCCCTTTGAAGTCAAATTAATAAAATCCTCTTTGAATCTAAGGTCCATAAGTCGAGAACCATATGCTTTCACTGATATGTGGGATATAGAACTGAAAGCAACAAATGAACAAGACAAACAAAGAAACAAAAACTCATAGATACAGACAATAGTTCAGTGGTTACCAGAGGGTAAGGGGGGAGCGGGGAGATAGATAAGGGTAAACAGGATCCAATATTTGGTGATGTAAGGAGAACTGACTCTGGGTAGTGAACACACAATGTGCTATATAGATGATGGATTACAGAATTGGATACCCAAAATCTATGTAACTTTACTAACCATTGTCATCCCAATAAACTTTAATTTAAAAAAAAAAAAAAACTCTTCTAGAATTTGGTAGGTCAAAAAAAATCAACAAATAGGTAAAAATACAAATGATTTGAATAACAGGCTTGATTCTATATACAGATATGACTCAGCTTATACTGGGGTTATGTCCTTATTAACTCATTGTAAATTGAAAATACCCTATGTCAAAAATGTGTATAATACATCTAACCTACTGAACACCATAGTTTAGTCTAACTTAAACATGGTCAGAACACTTCCATTATCCTACAGCTGGGCAGTTATCTTGAGCTTCATCTCAAGAATAATTACCTTCCTCTTCTTTGCACCAGAAGCAGGAGACAGAGATGAACGTTTTGTAGACATGATGGGATGCAAAAACACAAAACACAATATCCAAAAAATGCTGTAAACACACAACACTGTAGAGTATCAGTTGTTTATCTTCATGATCACATGACTGACTAGAAAGAGCAGCTCACTGCCACTGCCGTTTCCCAAGAGAGTATCATACCACATATTTTTAGCCTGGGATAAAGTTTCTACTGGATACCTACCGCTTTTTCACCATCATTAACTCAAAAAATTCTAAGTTGAACCATCATAATTCAGGTACGTGAAATATTACAAAATTTAATCATGTACTAAAAAGTGAATCATCTTATCAGAAAAAAAGAAGGAGCCATGAAAAGGAAATTCATAGAGCAAGAAATATAAATAGGTAACATAAATAAGAAACATGCTTAACCTTACCATTAATCAAAGATGTGCAAAATAAAAACAATGAGATAACTTATCTTCCCTATTAGACCTAAAATGATTGAAAAATAATGTCTAGTGATGATGAGAATATGGGAAACTATCAAGTAATTTATATTATTGGTGTGAGTATAAATGGCACCGCTCTTTGCAGATAATTTAGCAATAAAACTAAATTTTAAATCTTTACACATTTTGGTGAACAGATTCCACTTCTAATAATTTCTTTAGGAAATAGCAGTTTAAAAGTGCATCTTCAGGGTTGTTGCCTTCAATGATGTTTAAAGAGTCTTACATTGATATCAATAAGAGTTTAAAAATAAAATGGCAGCTTTGCAAACATAAAAGAGAATAAATCAACTATTTATGTACTGAGGTGGAAAAATGATAATATATTGTTAAGTAAGGAAAGCAGGTTGAATGAAAGACAGTAAATAAATGATAATTCCACTTATGTAAATTAAAATTTTACATATGTACATAGTATGTAGCAGATAATTTTTTTAATTGAAAGAATCTACTTTTATTGGGGGAGGGATCGTTGCTTAAGTCTCTTAGGCAAATATGGAGCTTTCTGTAATTCAATTAAGACTATGATTTCTTGGTCGACAAAGATGGCTGTATCTTAGGTCATTCACTGCACAATATTCAGATCTGCTCCAAGATCTGCCTCACCAAGATCTGTGTCAGCAAACCCTTCTGAAATAAAGTTACCTCAAGGAAATAGTGAATATAGGCTCATGAGTAGGGATGAAAACAATAATCCCAGGATATGTGGAGGAGGGTTGTTCCATCAGAGCTTTCAGCTGACACAGAAACAACTTGAGACCTTACCACATAAATGTTTCTACTCTGAGAAACCATGAAAAATCGACAGAGGGGGACACAAAGTATTCACGAAACGTTGTTTAAATGCTTCCTTCATGTCAGTTACTGTTCAGGTGACTTTGATACCACAGTGAACCAAAAATACAAACATCCTTGCCTTCATGGAGCTTGCAGTCTACTAGGGAGAAGCAATCAATAAACGAATAAACATATTAAATTGGTAATATTAAAGGCTATGAAATGAAATATTGCCAGGAGTGCAAGGGCAGGATAGGAGTATTGCTATTTTATACAAAGTACTCATTGAAGGCCTAGCAAGATAAATTTTGAAGAGGTACATGAAACAAGTGAGCAAACAAGTCAGATGGATATCTGGGAAAGAGGATTCCAGATTGACAGAACCACAGAGCCAAATACTCAGAATGTGTTTCTTATACAACGGATATAAAAAGGCCAGTGAGGTTAGGATGAAACGAAGGCAGGAGACGTAATAGAAGATAAGAAATAGGAAGGGTCAGTCCTGTAGGATCTCCTAGGCCATTTTTAGAATTTTGGCTTTTACTCTGCAAAAGAGAGGAAGGCATTGGAGAATGTGAGTAAAGGAGAACACTTGGCTAAGGTTTGCACTGAGGAACTGGGAGTATTATTCAAAAGGCAACAGTTGTTTACATAGTTTAGGAGGCTATCAAGAGTGTCCTGTAAAAGACCACTACGCAGAAGCAGAAAACAATAGCAATAGCTGACTTGTAAAACATTAATTTTTAATATGTATGGAGAATGGTTTTTACTCTTCCATAGAGTTTAATCTTTTGCAATGATCATGTTATCAGATAAAATAATAAAGTTACAATAACTAGCAAAATATAGTAGAAGTAAAATGCAACATAGGAAAGAAGCAAGTCACATGATTGAAGTCACAGAAAAGAGTAAAGGAAGTATACAATGAATACAGAGGAAGGACTTGGTTTGAACAGGAGAAGAACACGTCTTACTAAAAGATTGGAGGAAAGAAAAAACAGAAGCAGAAATAGATGTGTTTTCAGGCATATTGATGGGAGATTTGAGGAATTTCCATTAAGATGCCCTTAATCTTCTCTGTAACATATAAAAAAGGTTAATTTGTTTAGAGAAAGATTCTAGATGTTGGAATTGGGGACTTGAAGAGGTTGGCAAGCATTTGAAATAGCTGTGATGGGAAATGGTGCTAAGAAGGCAGCTGAAATTGAGAACCATAAAAATATAATGTCACCATTGCTCACATTTATGTGGTTTCCTCCAGCAGCCCACCAGCATCTCAGAAACAGAAGTAGAGAAAGCAGATGTTTGAATTAAACCAAGTTTCTGAATTGCAGTATAACATGGAGCAGAGTCTAGGAGACTTTCACTTATGGCCATGATGTACTAATAAGGACCGGATTTGCCCATACACCTCAAACATGTAGACAAAATACATGAAACAACAATTTCAAACTGTTGATTACAGACAGCCCAAAACAGTGATCCCTGAGAAAAGGAAACAAGGTGAGAACCACAGTTGTCCAAGCTAACTGCTCATAGAAGCTTTCCAGACCTCAGTACAAAAGAAAAACTAATCCAAGCCCCAGAGGTCGGGCTGAGTAGAGGAGTCAGAGTTGGAAGTTCAGGAAGGCCAAGATCTCTAGAATTTGTTGGGAGGGGTGGAACTCAGAGAAAAGAACTGCAGTGAGATAGCTCCAGATAGAATTCTATGAGACATTCAAGGAAGAAATAATGTCAATATTGTACAAACTTTTCCAAACACATGAAAAGGAAGAACACCTCTGAGCTCATTTTATGAAGCCAGCATTACCCTGATACTAAACCCAAATAAAAAATATTATGAGAACAACAATAAAACACTATAGACCAATATCCCCGTGAATATTTATGCAAAAATTCTCAACACAATACTGTTACTTTGAATCTATATAAAAAAGATAATGTAATCAAGTGGAATTTATCTCAGGAATGCAAGGCTGGGTCATCAGTCAAAAATCAATGAATGTAATTCACTATGTCACAGCTTATTTATTTGAATAGATACAGGAAAAGCATAACTTGCACCATAAATGAAAATTAACTCCAAATGGGTCATACATCTAAATATAAGAATCAGATCTAATCTAAAGTATAGCTAAATTAAACTAAACTAAACTAAACTAACATTATATATTATAACTACATTATAAACACATTACATTATGTATACATTATAAACTAACATTATAAACATTTTAGAAAAACCAGAGATGAAAACCTTTGATTTAGGCAAAGATTTCTTAGGTAAATCACAATTCAAAGAAGAAAAATTGATAAATTTGATTTTATGAACATTTTAACAACTTCAATTCTTTGAAACAATGAAAAATCATGGATGAGAATAATATATTTATAAATCACATTATCTGATTAAGAACTGGTGTCCACAATACATAAAAATGCTTGAACACCAAAATGAAGACAACAATCCAATTTTTTGAAAAGGTATTCCATGTTCATGGAATGGAAGAATCAACACAGTTAAAATGGCCATACACCCAAAGCAATATACAGACTTAATGCAATCCCCATCAAAATCCCAATGGCATTTTTTTAAAGAAATAGAACAAAAAATCATCAGATTTGTATAGAACCACAAAAGACCCTGAATAGCCAAAGCAATCCTAAGAAAAAAGAACAATGCTGGAGGTATCACACTCCCTGACTTCAGCTTGTACTACAAGCAACAATAATCAAAACAGTATGGTATTGGCAGAAAAATAGACACAGTGGACACAAAAGACCAATGGAATAGAATTGAGAACCCATAAATAAACCCACATAAATGTGGATAGATAATTTTCGACAAAGAAGCCAAAAACATACAATAGAGAAAAGACAGCCTCTTCAATAAATGGTGCTTAGAGCTTTGGAAAGCCACATGCAAAAGAATGAAACTAAACTGCTATCTGTCACCATGTACCAAAATTAACTCAAAATGGATCAAAGACCTAAACACAAGACCTGAAACAATAAACTGCATAGAAGAAAACATAGGTACTAAACTTACAGACTTTGGGTTCAAAGAGGATTTTATCAATTTGACCCCAAAGGTAAGGGAAGTAAAAGCTAAAATAAATGAATGGGACTATATCAAACTTAAAAGCTTCTGCACAGCAAAAGAAACCATCGACAAAATAAAGAGGCAACCAACTGAATGGGAGAAGATTTTTGCAAACAACACTTCCAATAAGGGGCTAATATACAAAATATATAAGGAACTCAGACAACTTAACAACAAAAAAACAAACAATCCAATTTAAAAATGGGCAGAGGATCTGAAGAGACATTTCTCCAAAGAGGACATACAAATAACCAACAGACATGAAAAAATGCTCAACATTACTAATCATCAGAGAAATGCAAATAAAAACAACAATGAGATATCACCTCACACCAGTTAGACTGGCTATCATCAACAATAGTAACAAGTGTTGGAGAGGATGTGGAGAAAAAGGAACCCTCATACACTATTGGTGGGAATGCAGATTGGTGCAGCCACTATGGAAGGCAGTGTGGTGGTTCCTAAAAAATTAAAAATAGAATTACCATATGACCCAGCAGTCCCTCTCTTGGGTATCTACCAAACAAATCCGAAAACATTTATCTATAAAGACATATGTGCTTCAGTGTTCATTGCAGCTTTATTTATGGTGACCAAGACATGGAAACAATCAAAATGGCGTTTGATAGATGAATGGATAAAGAAGTTGCGGTATATATACACAATGGAATACTATTCTGCCGTAAGAAAAGATGAAATAGTACCATTTGCAACAACGTGAATGGATCTTGAGATTATAATTCTAAGTGAAATAAGTCAGACCACATGAAAAAGTCAAGAACTATATGATTTCACTGATATGTGGCATATAAAACTGAAAACAACAAAAGAACAAGACAAACAAATGAAGAAACAGAAACTCATAGAAACAGACAATAATTTAGTGGTTACCAGAGGGTAAGAGGGGAGGGGGTGGTAGATGACGGTAAAGGAGATCCATATTTTGTGATGGAAAGAGAACTGACTCTGGGTGAATACACAATGTGACATATAGATGATGTATTACAGACTTGTACACCTGAAATCTACATAACTTTACTAACCACGTCAACCCAATAAACTTTAATTTTAAAAAATAAAAAGTCTCAATTCAAAAAAAGAAAAGGGCAAAATATTTGAATAGATGCTTTACCAAAGAAGAAACACAAAAGATAAAAAATAAAAATACACAAGAAAAGATGTTTAACGTCATTAGTTGTTAGGAAAATGCACATTAAAATCATGAGATACCACTATACATCTATTAGAATGATTAAAATTTAAACAAAAGCAGCAACAACAAATGGCGATACCAAGTATTGATAGGAATATAGAGCTCCTGGAACTGTCACTCATTGCTGCTGGGAATACAACATGGTAGAGACACTTTGGAAAACAGTTTGACATTTTCTCATAAAGTTAAACACGTATTTACCATATGATCAGCAAATTCCAATTCCGTGTATTTTCCCAAGAGAAATGAACACTTATGCTCCTGCAAAAATCTTTAGGCATATATAGCAGCTTTATTCATAAGCACTAAATCTGAGAGCAACCCAAATGCTCTTCAATGAATAGATAAACTGCGGTACAACCATACAGTTGCATATTACTCAGCAATAAACAGGAAGAAACTACTGATATGAGCAAGGAGATGGATGAATTTCAAAAGCATTATGCTAAATCCCAGAGGTATATATACTGTTTGACTCTATTTATATGATACTGTGAAAACGGAAAACTATAGGAACAGGTATCAGGGGGAAGGAAGAGGGTTGCCCTCAGGGCAAGAAGGAAGTTGTGAGTTGGCAGAACAGCTGTGTATCTGGTTTGTGGTGGTGACTGCACAAGTATATGCACACATCGAAGCTCATAGAACTGTTACACTTCAACAAGTGAATTTTACTGTATATAAATTATAGCTCAATAAAGCTGAAAAACAGTGACTGTGGAGGTCATTATAAATGAGCGTAAACCTATTGGCCAATAGTTTTTATACTTAAAAAAAATTTAATTCACCTAATAAAAAAATACACCTCTTGACTATCACTGTCACTTCTGGGAATCTGTGATACAGATATTCACTAGCAACACGTGGAGATATAAGCATAAGCATGTCTATTATCTCATTGTTTGGATTAGGGAAAAAATCACCAAATTAATGTATTAAAAAATAAAGGACTAAATGACAAGCAATAGAGGAATGGATAAATAAATGATGATACTTAATTGTCCGACCTCGTGTGTGTGAGTGTGTGAATCCTATGTATAGTATATATACACTATGTATATACTGTATATACACATTCTGGAATACTGTGCTTTTAAGTTGCAGAATAATATGTACAGTATGATCCCCTTTGGGGGTTAAAAATGAAAGAACAGAACCAACACACCTTTATATTTGCTACAATGAGCTTTAATTTATTGGACTACTAGTACCATCATGGTTAAGAGCATGAATTATTGAACTAGATCTTCCAGTTCAAATGCTGGTTCTACTATTATGACCTATGTGACTTTAGACATATTACTTAACCTCTGTGTATCTCAATTTCCTCCTCTACAAAATGGGAATAATAATGTGTATAACTCAGAGAATTTTTGTGAGGTTTAGATGTGTTAGTGCATATAAAGAGCTAAGTACAGCAGTTGATACACAATAAACAATGTTTGCTGTTATTAGTAGTGAAATCTGAGATTTCACCTCATTCTAGAATCTGAAGTAGAAAGCGTTTAGATCATAATTGCTTCAACTAGATTATCACACTGTAAGCAAGTCTGTTTTTCTTTATTATTCAAGGGAAAGAAATAATCAAAAATCCATATATAGAATTCTTCACCATGTCACTTAAAAAAATAAAACTCTAATAAAACCATCATACTGAATTATCTTTCAACAAAAAGGTAATAGTACTCTTGACTCATAATATAACCCTGTATATTAAGCCTGACACTTTTTCCGTTTTCTTCCCTCCTTATCCAAAATTGTGCCCAGGTGCAGAAAAGGATTTGAGTTAGTGAAAGGGAATTCACTGCCATCTAAACTCCATATGGTCACAAGAGATACCAGAAAATGAAAGAAGTTTCAGTCAAAAAGACACTCGCAGTAAAACTGAATTTTTAAAGCTACATCTGTCATATTATTTGTGCCACATGAATCATTTGGTTGCAATGAGGACAAAAGGAACTCAGTGCTAGGACCGCAGGATATGTGTGTATTCCGTTCTGTGTGTGTGTGTGTGTGTGTGTGTGTGTGCACGCGTGTGTGTGCCTTTTTCATAGAACATATGTTATCCCACTCAGATTTTACCAAAGGTGAAGTTGGACCGTGTAATCGAATATAGTGTTACATCATCAAAATGTTGGGGTTTAGTCCTCATCTAAATGAAAAGCATTTGATTTGAACTTGGATTAGGCGGCTTTGTTGACATTTTCCTACGACTGGGGAAAAAAAAGATGTTTTTATCTTTTCCAAATTAGCTCCTCTTCTTTTTCCCTCCTCCCCTTGTTTGTGGCACTCAACAACAAGAAGGGTAACTTTGTAGACAATAAATGTAGCCGAACCATGAAAAAAATAAAATGGAATCGCTCTGCGACTCGCTTGGTGTGTCTACAACAAGGCAGATCCTAGAGAGTTGGAATCATATCATTCTGAGCATCTGCACCACTCCTCCTTGGAGAGTGCATACTAATCATCTCTCTTCATGGTCAGTAACCACATAAGGACAACACCAGACGATGCCAGTGGTTTTGGTTCTGTAGCATTTATATGCTTCCCTGCAAAGATAGTCATGCCAGATAATATTTGTCAACCTTGTCCTTGGTCTTCTCTCTTGATTGAGGCAGATGTTTATTTTCCATCTGTACTATATGTCAGAGCAACTGCAGCCTTCATCTGGCAAAGGGTGCCAGTAATATTATGAGGCCATCACATAAGCTGCTGGAAAGATTACTCTGGTGAATAAAATCAGTTTATGGCTAAAAACATTTATTCTTCATTTTGATAAGCTCTTAACAAATGGAAATTTGCTTTCTTACACTTTTGCCAAGCATAGAACCATGTTTATTTCTCGCTATATGGGTCACGAAGGATTCCCAGCTGTTAGCTAGAGTCAGTTGTGCATTGCTGCACTCAACAACATCTGTTTCACAAAAACAGTATCCAGCTTTTAGCACTCAAATGGAGGTTATACCATATGCCGGCAGACCACTTAGTTTTTACCTTGGGAACCAACTTTACTCTAGTCAAGGTAACAGAGGAAAAACTGAATATTTAAATGTTACCCGGCTTCAGTCACATCTTCATAGGGCTTGTCATTTCCAACTATATATAGTAAAGTTAGTTCCAAGCATATACCACAAGCTGTTCCTCTGTTTAATTATTAATGGGAAGAAAGTTTGTTAGCAAAACAGTTGAAATGTACTTTGCCATAGATGCTGATGTGGAAAGTAGTGGCATTAGATGATTTTGCAAAGGGAGCGTCCTGTTACATTGTTGATTAATATTATCTATGGACAAAAGCAAGTTAGGCTAATAGGCCCTAAGTAATGGGTGACATTAAGGAACACTACAGAATATCAAATATTTTCTGACATCACAAAACAGACTTCATTGCTTGACTTTTGTCTTGGTTCCCTTATCTTAGTCTATTATACTTTTTTAATTAGAAGATAAAACTTGTGACTTCAGTTTATTTTATGAGAAACTTAAACTTTAAAGAAACGTATATTCAAGCGCATATTGGTTTTCAAATTTGTACCCCTATTAGCTCAGTCCTTAAATCCCTACAAAAGATAACTCACTTGATTCCTAGAAGCCTAAAAATAGTTTGTTGACTGATAATCTAATGCGTCATCATAGAATTTTCTTCATGGGTAATGAATATTTTTAAAATAATACTAAAAAACATTGACATTCTATGTCTAGGTTTTCTAATTTCCTCAGATCCAAAAATGAAGACGTTTAGTCCTATTTGTCTGTAAGGCCCTATTCGTGTGCTGTGACTCTACAATAGTACATAATGATTACTCAGAGAAATCTATGTTTTTTTCACCATGGGCAGAAATTTTAGTTTTTGAAGATTTATTTGATGCTACGATAAAAGCAAAGAGATTTTTTTGAGTCAAAATATTAATTATGAAGCAGGAGCGTCAAGAAGGCCTCATCCAGACCTCAATTGGGGAACATCCTAAATCTCCTAATTTCATTTTCAAATCAAGTTAGAGATGTGTCCATCTGGGAGCTGATTTCTGCAAGGACTCTTTTCATCTGTGGACTTGTATATAAGATTATAAATCCATTTTTGGATTAATCACACATTTAAAAGGGGTAAATAAGAGGGTTATTAGCATGTGGAAGTTTCTCCAATCCTTAACTTTGGTTTCCTTCTACTTTAGACAGCTGCCTGTTTTAAAAGCTAAGTCAAGGCCAGTCCTGGGTAGACATGTACATTTATCCAAGTTCATCTTTCGTGTCTTATGTAGCTGAGTTTCTCTCTCCTTTTCTTCAAACCTACAGAAACTGTCTATCTTTTGAGTTATACCCAATGGACATTTCAACTATTTAGCAATAAAACTTTTCTGAAACATTTGCTAATAAAATTTAAGTCCCCCTTATTATGGAAAATAATTTTATTTTTACACGTAAACTTGGGAAGGAGGATTTTAAGGGTCCCTTGGTAGAAAGTGGCATGAGCAAAAAAGTGTATCAGAGCCTCAGCCCAGCAAACTACTGTTCAAGTTCAAGTCCCAGTCAAGGAAAAAGAATAACCAGAAAACATAGGAAGATTTCCAATCTGGACAAATACCACAGGATTTGGGATTGATCAAAACTGGTGAATTCACGGGTGATTGGGATTCACCCTGGCTTGACAGATACCAGGCTTATACGGGTAAAATAGCCTGCTAACATACTGTCAACTCTGATTCTGACCTGCTCAAGAGCTAGGTGAATCAGGTTCTTCCTACAGAATACTGAGAGGAATTAAGGAAGGCAATGGCTAACACTGCGAAGATCACAGAGCTAGTATGGGTGTGGTTTCAGAGAAATTAATGCATAAACTCAGAGGTGACATTTATTCTTCTTTAAATGCAGGACAATGTGGAGAAACAATAAGAGAACTCAAACCAGCCTGGCAGAGAGAGAACAGACAGTAGCTTGAAGACAAGATTGCTTTATATTGTGGCTCAACTATTGGTTAAAAAGTGGCAGTGAGACATGGAGAAATGGGATGGTCACACCTTTGGTCCTGGGAGTAGGTGACCACACGGCATTCATTGCCTCATGTTGAGATCTGGATGGCAATTTCATGACTAGGGTATAACATAAGCAAGACAACATATGCTGTTTGATTCCCCTTCGGGTAATCTTACTAACCTTAAGGTATCCATTGTATAATTAACTACCTCTATGAAAAAAAGCCTCAAATTCATAGTACATGTTAGCGATGTTACAGAGACAGATGAGCTCTTCAAATAAAATAAATTTCAATTAAAGATATGAGAAATGAACACATGGCTAAAGGGTTACTAGACCTTATAGAAATGAAACTTTTCATTTTTCCAAAAAGTTGAGCCTCTTGGTTCTTGACTTAAATTAGTCCTCCTGTATTTCTACTGTTTACTGAGTTCAAGCAGTTCCAGGGAGGGAATATGATGTTCTCACAATTGTGTTTTAATATGTCAACTAGCAAGGCCATTCTCAAAGAAACCACTTAGTTATTACATAGTCACTGTGTTGTATCAATTTAGTTTATAAATTAACAATCAGCTGCAATCAAAACAAAGGATGACAAACAAAAGACAATCTAAAATAACAAGACACACTTTCGAGGCTTTTGAAAAGAACTCAGGGAAACAGTAGTCTTTAGCTGTTAATTGAAAGTAACCTTACTTCCCCAAATAAAAAGAAACCATAAATGTTTATCTTTGAGTTCGTGATAAAAAGTAACTTTTTAAGACGTTCTAACAAAGTCACTTCCTTCCCTTTTACCATCAATTATGATTGTGCAAAGCTCTGAGCTAGAACTGGGCTGCGTCATTGGCTTTCTTTGCATATTTTCAAAAATTAAGAAAAATTTCCAAATGTTCTCTCTGTGTGTGTGTGTGTGTGTGTGTGTGTGTGTGTGTGTATGTAATTCTTCTTCCTCTTCTGTTTATTCCCAAAGTATTTAGAGATAGAATGACTATCTAATTCATTGTAAAAATCAGGAAACTTTTGAAAACAAGGAGATATTACTAAGAATTATCCTAAGAGAACTGGTATAATTGAGATACAGATACAGTAATACCTATTTAGAGAGAACTGAGCTCATTTCTCTCTTATCGTTAACTGCAAAATGGTTTATAAACTCCTTTGACAGCGTTTTTGTTAAATTAAAAGTTTTTCTTCTCAGTCCCCATCTGAAAATTATATACAAAAAGAAATATCTTTAGTAGCCATGTGAGTTTCGTCCCATGACCATAAATACTGCTAAAAAATAACGATAACAAACACGTCCATGACCCTTGACACAATCACCGAGTCTTCCATTCATTTATTCATTCATGTGATAATTATTGAGAACTTACTGGACTTGGGAAAAATTGATTAGAATCATAAGTCTCCTCTGGTGAGCAGATAATTAGAAAATGTGGATGCAAGGGCTGCTGTGTTCAGGATGGTTCATTGTGCCTTGGCAATATCTAGGAGGGGCACCATACCCAGACATAGGGTGAGGAGTGTTTGGGGAATGCTTTCCTGGAGAAGCAAAACCTTCATTATGACTTCATATTCAAAAGAAAGGAGGTCTACTGGGATGGCCTGTAAGATGGAGAAGGAGGGAGTAGCATTAAAAGGTTTTCAGGAGGAGAGAACAGCATGAATGCAGGCCCTGAGGACAGAGATCAGAGGAACTAAAGGCGGTTTGGTGTCACTGGAGAATTTGCCAGTGCCATAGTGGGGGGTGGGGGGATGTAATGTAGAGGTAGCAGATCACTTGGGTGGGGCTGGAGAGGGAGACCAGTTTGGATCCCCAGACCTAAACCAGGCAAGAAATAGCAGTGACTTGAATCAAGGAAGTGAGAATGAAAACATCAGACCTCCAGTCTGAGGGAACTTCCAAACACCTTATTGTAATCTTTACATTAGTTAGGATCAAGAATATTGGTTCCCAATTGTCTAGATTTTTAAAACCAGGTAGTTCTGTCTGTGAGTTCTAATGTGTATTCAGCTGCAATGGCAAGTGTCTCACAGCCATAGCCCTGGGAATGATACCTAACACTGACATTCAGTGGGAAGAAGCTGGTTCTCGTCCTCCGTACCTGGGCCCCTCACAGAGGGTCTCTCATCACCTCCAACCCCGAGTTCAGGGTTATAGTTGTTCATTTCCTACCTCCACCTTTTGTATATTATTTTAAAGGAAAAGCAAATTTTGAGTAAAGCGAAAATACTATCCTGAGTTGTCGAAAAATCCCCAGGGATCAAAGTGCAGTTAAGAACCAAAATTTGTATTGACTACTTACTGAGTGCTGAGCCCTATGTTAGATACTGGAGATCAAATGGCATTACTAGTCCATTCTTACCCTTTGGGAACTCACAACCTAGTAGGGGGATTACAGCAACATATCATCAGATCATGGACAGGGAAGGTGTTAGATAATGTGTAGAAGATTTAGAAAAATCCTTTCTTATGAAAGTGAAAATACTTTTGCTGAATTTTTTAGTATCAATTCCTCTTTCATTGGAATAGATAGGAGTATGTGTGTGCATGCATACCTAGTAAAAGATATGATGAGGATTTTCTGAAATAAATTCTCATCCAAATTTTTGCATAGAATTGGAGAAAATTTTTTCTCTTCCAAATTTCTATATAGAATTTATACACTCCCTGACACCCATCTTTGGAATCCTTTGTAAGAATCTCTGTTTCACACTGGATTCTCAGAAGGTAGAGAACAGAGAAGGAATATCATCACAATCGTGTTTTATTCCCATCTCTAGCAGAAGGTCTGACAAAAAAAAATTATCAAATAGCAAATAGTAACAATAAAACAGATTTATCATCTAGCATTTGTTAACTGCTTACTAATTGCAAACTTTTTTCTAAGCAAAGTATAGCTCATTGAATTCACAGCAACATTTGAGGTAGATTTTATTACCTCCCCTTTACAGATGAAGAAACAGGTCAGACATGTTGTGCAACTTCCTGGTGTAAGCTAAGAAGTAATAAAGCAAAGATTCATACCCAGACATTCTGACATCAAACCAGTACGTTTCACAGAGAAGAAATAAATGAGTGAATTAAAATCCTTTCCAGGTGTCACACATAACCCTACGAGATCAAGGTTTAAATTGTGCCTTTCTTTGAATTCTTCTTACATCGTTGCCTAAACTTAGGAGATGGCAACTCAGATTTCCTCCAGTTCAAAGTCAGAAGAAAAGAATGTATCCATTCTATAGCTAAGCGGCAAAATAGAAAAAAAAAAAAAGGAATGCCACAGAATCCCAGTTTTCCCTGTTCTGTAGATTATGAATACCAATAAGTTCCCTACAGGTTTTCTCATTAATCCCTGGTTATTAAGAACAAAAAGTCTGTCCTGTGATTACCAAGCCAAAAGTTCCAAACACTTAAGATAAGCAAATCTTACCATGGAGTTATTTTTAAAGATGGATCACAGATTCTTCCAAATGAACTAACTAACATGTCCCCACAGAGAAATGTGCACTATTACTAGTTTGTGACTCCAACTTCCTTCTCAATTGGTATTTTTATTATAATTTGTTGCTGCTCTATTTTCCCCATTTTTAGTTCTCTATTACTTTCATTTAATTTCTCCCTAACCTATAAGCTTGATGAGCTTTATATAAAGAAAGCAGGAAAGATATTAAAAATAAGAGGATTTTCCAGGTGGGTTCTCCCAAGCTCTCGGCTCTCTCGTTAGAATGAAGATTTTACAGTTACATCTGCATGGTTCTTAAAAAAAAGAAAGAAAGAAAGAAGAGAAAAGAAAAGAAAAGAAAAAGGTGTATAAAGGGGAAAGATTATAAAAAGAGTTCAAGATATGTCATCACTCTTCACCCACCGCCATCCAGATGTGCTGTGGCATGAGAGAATGGGATAGAGACCAACGGCGAGATTGAGCGGCAGTGCACTAGAGCAGAACACTCCAACTCTCTTTAATAAAAGCATCAAAATCACCTGTCCTTCCAAAAGTGAAGATGGCCTTTCCTATAAATGTGCCCAGATGACAGTATGCATCCCATGTTTATATAAATTATATATTTTGTTGAGATTCAACTAGTTAACAAATTAAGGAAAGCACATAACTAAACATTGGTCACTAAACAACCAACCTCTAGCTGAAATAGAACAAGGCGACAAGCGGGGAAGGCCATTTTACTGAACGTTGCTGTAAACGTGCTCTAGGAGTTATATTTTTGTTAAAATTTTCTAATTTGTATATTTGCTAATTAGATAAATACTGTCCAATATTCATCTGTCTGTAAGTATGAACATCTGTACAGAATTGTTAAGTAAATGGGAAAGTGACGAAGATTATGACACAGGCTCTGAGTGATTTCTGCTTTCAGATGAATGTTTCACATTATCTGTTACACATTATCTTAGTATTTTTGGACTAAGAAAACTTAACCATGTAAAATCAGCCCAGGATGTTTTAAAATCATCTTTCTTTTCGCCTCTTGTCTTGATCCAGTTGCTATGGAATAAGGAGGACAGGAAAAAATAGGTGTTAAAATTCTAAGTATTTAAAATTGAAAATTTCCTCACAGATTAGAAAGTTGATATTTTAAATTACATATAAACCATGTTGGATTAACCCAAGGTGTATTTCCAAGGCAAATAATGTGTCTGGGAAAAGTCATCCGGGTTCCTGAATTAGTGTCATTATGTTATATACGGAAAGTTGATAAATCAATATCCTGTAGAAAACAGGACAGTTTTCTATTTATTAGCTTTTCCATGGGAATGAATTGAACCATTCCAAAGAAATTTTGTGTTGTGCTTACATCATTAAAAGACACGCTTACCTAACTAATTAAAGAGATCCTTCTCTAGAAGACCTGTATATTGCTAAGAGTGGAAACAAAATAACCAGCTCTCAGAGCAAAGGCCTCAGTGGCAAACCCACCAGGTATTCATCCATCCAGAGATGGACAGAGAGCACCATCTACACCCCAGGTGTCCTTTCGTGTATAAGAGAGAGAAGCAAGAGCAAGACAGGAGCACCCAGTGTGGTTGAGACACACGTCAGGGGAGATGCTTGGTAAACAGGTCACCAGAAAAGCAAGATCATTTCAATTGGTGACAGGTTACTTGGAATATGACACAAGATACTAGGACGGTGTCTAGGGGAAGCTAAACTGAATTGGGGCTGGTAAAGAACAAAATTCAACTGAGTAAATTCGAAGACCTAATGGGCTTTATTAAGTGATTCAGGAATCAGGCAGCATCTCGTCTAGTAACTAGAAGGGGCTCTCCAAAGAGTTTAAAAGGGAGGGGCAAGGGAGCTATTAACAAAAGAAAAGAAGTTTATTTTTATACAAGAACACCTTTTTTTGGGGGAGGAGGATTGCAAAGGTTTTTATCATACAGGTTGCCTCTTCTTTCTATGGTGGGGGGAGGACGGAAAGGGCCCCTGTGACAGATTACGTTATTTGTGTTGACCAGAAAATTCCAGACTGGTTGATTAAGACTATATTTTTGAGAGAGGCTGAAACAGCAGGTCAGATATTAAATCTAGATTTGATGTCATGGGTTTTAGCAGAAGTGACGCTGTGTGGGACCTGTGGTTTCTCTTTATGAGGTAGGAAAAGACCTCTCTAAGAAATGGGATTGGAGCTGGCCCTATAGGGTAAGAGGCCAGCTATGCAAAGATCTTGTGGAAGAGCACACAGGCAGACGGCAGAGCCGGTACCCAGACTGTGAGGTGGGAGGGTGCAGCAGGTTAGAGGAAAAGCAGAAGGACTGAATGAGCACAGGTGAGAATTGATGCAATGAAGTCAGAAAGGAAGGCAAAAAATTAAAAGCCAATCTGTCCAGGCTGACAACAATTTTGAGAGACGATACACAGGTATGTAGAGTGTGGCATCAGGCCTCCCTGTCTCTCTCTAGGGGCTCTAAGTTGAATTCAGCCCGCCCCATACAAAACCAGCCAGCCAGTAAGCCGGGACCCAGTGTCTCTCCTACTTGCCAAGACAATGACGCAACTCACCTTTTACTACATGCTCTTCTTCTAATTTGTCCAGTTGGCTTCCTGAGCCCTGGTCTACCACTCTGTAATTCACCCCCAGGCTCCTTGGCCCATCTAGCTTCAACCACTGCTGTGTCCTGCCTCTATGATCCCAAACACTATCTGCTAGAAAGAAATATCTCTGCCCTTAGCCTAGGCTAGAAGGGATCTGGTAGCCAAGCCTGTCCATTCAGCTCCCTGCCAAGGGAAGGGGACTAGATAAAAGGAAGACACCACCAACCCCACTCAGTTGTACCCTGGTAACTGCTGGATGGAATAAAGAAGCTATGGGCAGGAAGAATGACCCCCATAAAACAGAATCCAGAGCCACATGGGAGCCCAGGGAGGGCAACAAACGCAAGTAGAGGCAAAGACCATGGTTGTGGCCGGGTATCATATCCCTGTTCCTCCTCTCCATCTCCCAGAGGATGGCAGCTTTGCTTAGTGTATGAAGACGCACATTCTTCCTGCTGAGGCAGCTGTTGGAAGTTCTTTCCACCGCTAGACTAGCCTGCAGGAACTATGTTATACTCATCTTTGTATCTTCAGTGGGGGGCACATAGTAGTTGCTCAAGTAATAGTTGTTATATAATTAGAGATATGCAATGATTTGTGTTCAGTGATGTTCATCACAGCATTATAGTGGAAAACTCAGAAATTGCCTTAACATCCAAAGATGAGGTCAATTTTGGTACAACCATAATGCCGAGAATTATACAATAAAAATTATGTTTTAGAAAACAAGCATTCCATAGAAAATAATTCATAATAGAGGAGAGAGAGAGAGATTTCCCCTCCAGATTTACTCTCAGCTTTACTCCACAAGGTGATGTTAGAGCCTGGTTTGCCTGGGACAGTCCCAGTTTATACTGTGTTTCCCCGAAAATAAGACCTAGCTGGACAATCAGCTCTAATGCATCTTTTGGAGCAAAAATTAATATAAGACCCGATATTATATTATATTATATTATATTATATTATATTATATTATATTATATTATATTATATTATATTATATTTTGTTAGATAAGAGCCAGTCTTACAGTAAAATAAGACTGGGTTGTATATTAATTTTTGCTCCAAAAGATGCATTAGAGCTGATTGTGCAGCTAGGTCTTATTTTTGGGGAAACAGGGTACTTACTGTCTTGTCCTGGGTTTATTGGTATTATGAGTAATTCACTCCTTCTCACTTTCAAAAGTGTCCTTTTTCTTGCAGTAGATTTATAAAGTCACCCTTTAGCTCTGCGTCCATCCAGTTGTATAAGCGTGATCACCTGGTCTCTTGCTCTTTGGCTTCTAGCTGGGTTGGGCCAGGAGGAGCACCGACATGTGATTAACAGTATGGGGGCGGCCAGGGAGGCACAAGGGTTTATTCTAGGCCTGTTGTATCTCTCCACCAAAAGGCTAGGCAGCTGTGTCCCACAGCTTCTCCACCTCCAGGCCCCAGGACTTCTCCTCCCATTAGCCGCTCAGGCTTCTGGGTAAAAACAAGTTCCTTGCTGTCCTCCCTGTCCCCTTGTAGTTTCCCTACAACCACCCCACAGCTCTGTAAAGTCTCTTTATGAAACTCTCCTCAAATTGCCCCAGTGTGAGTGTGCTGTTTTCTGTAGGCAACCTGGTTGATTAATAGAGAAAGCAATAGACACACACACACACACACACACACACACACAGAAAGAAAAAACGGTCACCAAAATGTTCTCAGCGGTTATTTCTGTGGGGCAAAAACATAGGTGATACTCAAAAGGGGGACTTTGTTTCTGTTTTATTTTGGACTCTTTCAAATTATTTTCCATTTAGCATGTTTTTAGTATTTAGAGAAATGATACAAAATAAGGTGTACATTTGTTTAACAAACTAATAAATTATTGAAATAACCTTCTCCTACCCTTAGAATCAGAGTTCATGTTCAGACTTGATTCATGTTCAAACTAAACTGTGCTGCTCATGAGTATATGTTCAATTGAAAGAGCATTGTTACTATACTTGGAATTTATTCAACCATCAGGATGGCATTCTATGTCCAGTAATTTATTTAATCCTTACTACAACAAAAGGTAAATGTTACTAATCCCATCCCTAGTATAGAAGAGAAAATGAAAGCTCAGAGAAATTATGTCACTCACCTAAGGCCATTTAGGTAAGAAGAGGTAAAGCCAAGATTTAAACCCATACTCTCAGTTACCACAGCAAGCTTCCTCCTATAAATAATATACACACACACATAGACAAGTTAATTAAAGCATGGCATAAAATGCCTTTGAGAGCAGACTGCTCTTTTGTTCTAAGAAAAACAATGAATTGGCCTTTTGATTATGCAAATATAAAGTAAGAAAAAAATTCTATTTTCCCCATCTTTAGAGGCTAGGCCTTGGATAGGAGAGCTATGTTCAAGGGGACTGATTAGCAGTGATCCCAGAGCTTAGAGACATGGTGACACCCAAGATTAAGGAGAAAAGCTGTCAGTAGGCTACACTCGTAGAGAAGCCAGGCCTCTAAATTCCTCGAGTCCTATCTACTAGGTAATGTTTGCGTGTTTTCTGCATTGTAATACCCATTTGTTATTCCCCAGTCTTCAGTATATCTAGTTAAGTATATAGTTTGTTCTCATTTAGCCCGAGGTGAATTAACTGTGATCGGTTTCCTCATTTAGGAAAAAGTTGCTTAGGGGGAGCAAGAGAAGGCCAGCAGGGGTGTAGAACTGTGGTCCAGAGCGAGACCACTGGCTGGGGGAAGATGACTTCCAGAACCAACCTTTGGAGCATGTACACATCCTCTGGGATTCCCAAAGACATACAGGGTGACAGCCATGGTGGAACACTGGGTTTCCTGTAGTCAAGCAAGATGGGGGCTCTTGCCATAGAAACTTGAGTATAAAACAGGAAATGTGACTTCAGTTTTTGATCAATTTTTAGGAGTATAGGATGCAGGACATGTATTTTGAATCTTGGCCAGTCTCCTAAATCAAAAGTTATGTATTGCTTTCGTTTCTCTGACAATTCAGAATGGTAATGCAACTGGACCGTATTTAGATGCCTGTTGGCAGTATGTATTCATCTTTTAAATGTGAATGTTAATAAATCTGAAACTTCCAAATTTTACCCACCTGTCTAAATTCCACTTATTGAATTGATTCTTTCCCAAATGAATTGAGGTACTCCCTTTGTGGAACTTTAAAGTATTGTACAATTATGTGTCTGTTTCTCTTCAGCTCTCCTTAAATTTGTAAGGAGATTTATCCTACAAGATGCATTTTAAAAAGAATTCTGAAGCCAAATAAGCCTGAGACCTATTGTGTGTAATAACTTCTTAGAAACTCACAATCTATATCAGTAAATTAAACACCTGAGCAGTCCTGACTTACACCTTTACATAACTTGTAGTCCTACATTTCCTTGATACACACCTATAAATACTGTTCTAGAGTGTTCTATTGATTTGTCTAACTGTTGTAATACCAGTAAGGAAAAAAACAAACAAACAAACAAACAAAAAATAGGTGGAATTATCATTGTTTCATTGCAAATACTACTATCTTTTAGGAAAAGTACCCCTACTACCGTTTATTTTCAAAATTGGCATGGCAATTTTGAGCATGGTCTTGCTTACCAAAAATTGTAGAATAATTGTGTTACATTCTAAAATTTCCCCCGTTAGTATACTCATTATGTTCACCTTACTTTATGATTAATTCGGGGTAGAATTCACATGTTAAATTGCAAATCTTCTAATTCAGAAACTTTGTATTTCACTCAATTGTTCAACTCTATTTTTTACCATGTATTATAAGAAATTTCAGTTTTCTTCATCTTTTGTACACATTTTTAACTTACTCCTATTTTACGTTTTGATTGTTGTTAGGAATAAAATTATTTCCCATTGTTTTTAAGTGATTATTGCTAATACACAGTAAATTCAATATTTTTGCAATTACTTTATAACTTGCCACATTATTGAACACCGATATTAATCTAATAGTTTTTTTACATTTAACAAAAATAAAAATATTAAAGATATTTATCAGCTAATTTGCAGTATCTATACCCATTGTATCTTTTTTTGTATTATAATGGATAGAATTTCCAGATCAAAATTTAACAATAGTATCCATAGTCAATATATTTGCTTTATGCTTAATTTATAGCACATGCTCTAGTGATTATCTATGGGCAGGGAACTAGAGGCTAAGATGACGTTGCAGGGCTAATCTGCCGAGAAGTATTGTCCCTTTTCTCAGACAGCATCCGAACTGAATTTGCTCCACAAAGGGGCAACATTACCTTTGCTAAGCAAATGGGAACTCATTATGAGATGATTGGGAGGGGAAACCTGAAGAAATCAAATTTTCTGATTCTTCCAGCTACTGACAGATATTTGAAGTGCAATTACCAATATCCTACATGTTTAAATCTGGGCATTAGATGTAAACAAAACCACCATGGTTGTATTCAGTCTTACGAATAGTGCTATAATTAAAAGTGTATGTCTTTTCATGTGTGTCATGTATGTGTAAGAGGATATTGGTAGGATAATAACTCATCACTGTTCCAATTCAGGTCTTTATTTTTCATCACCTAAGTCAGTACAGGATATCCCTCCCACTATCTTATCTTCAAAATCCTTGTTAAATTTGGCCTCCACGAAAATGTCGGAGTATTTTATTTTATTTTATTGTTGTTCTTTTTTTTTTTTTTTTTTGGCACCCATCTATTCTGCGTCATTTTGCAGGAATTAGGGAAATTCCCTCTGCCCACAGCATTCTGCAAACCCAGGAGAGGCCAAACAACAGAGATGGCAATATTAAAATCCTTTTTGGGGCTAATGTTTAATTTCATTCAGGATTCAGCCATGCTTATATTCTTATGACTATTTTTATGTACTCTTGAAGCAAATTTTTGCCCTGGGCTACATAATGCTGTGATTTTTAACTGTATGTGTCAACTTGACTGGGCTAAGGGAAGCTCAGGTAGCTGATAAAACATTCTTTCTGCATGTGTCTGTGAGGGTGTTTCTGGAAGAGATTTGCATTTGAATCAGTAGACTGAGTAAGGAAGATGGCCCTCAAAAATGTGGGCAGGCAACTTCCAACCTATGGAATAGAACAAAAAAGTAGAGGAAAGGTAAATTTGGCTCTCTCCTCAAACTTGAACATCCATCTTCTCCTGCCCTCAGACATCAATGTTCCTGGTTCTTGGGTCTTCAGGTTTGGACCGGAACCACACCACGGCTTTCCTGGGTCTCCAGCTTGTAGACGGCAGACTGTGGGACCTCTCAGCCTCCATAATAACATGAGCCAATCCCTCACAATAAATCTCTTTTTACATATCTTTATATATCCTATTGGTTCTGTTTCTCTGGAGAACCCTGACTAATACAAATGCCTGTTTCTTTTATTGTTTTAATTGACCCTATTTTCCAAATTTGGAAAATTTGGAAGTGTGGATTTTTTAAGGTTGTCACATAGATAAAGTTTTATTACCATTAATCTTGTCATTCATTAAGCATCTGTTGAATGCCTATTATGAGCTAGTGACTGTTGTAAGCATTAGAGTTATAGCTTGAACTGAAAAAAAAAATATTCAGGGTTACCATCCTCAAACTAATTGTTATCTGCTTTTATAAGGTAAGTATTGTCCATCCACATTTTTCAGATGAGAAAAAATGTAGCTCAGAGAAGTCAAGAACTAGTCCAAGATGACCCCACTAGGAGCAGTCCCAGAGAAGATAGAACTCAGAGTTGACTATCATTATACGCGGAGATTCCTCAATGACATACAAATGCTTTTTACACTGAAAATTAATGGTGAGACTGTGGGGACAGAGCCCCAAAAAGCAGTTTCCAGGCTCTCGGCCTCACATAGAAAGGTGCTGGCTCAGGTAGTAAATGGCCATCGACTGTGATCAAATGGCCATCAGCTGTGGCTAGTTGGCCGTCAGCTGTAACCAGTGAGCCATTGGCCACGAATATAACTGCCGTGGCTACGCTAGCAGAAAATGGGGGCTAGCAAGAAGATGGTGGCTGAGCCTGCAAGCGGCACAGTGAGGGTTGAGAATTGTGTTGCTCCTGTTTCCTGTTTCTCCAACCCAGCCGCCAGCGAGACTATAGTGGTATGACTCCCCTACCTATGGCTCCGTGGGTGTTCCTGTTTGGCCTCACCATGTCCTGCGTTCTTATGTGGGGAGCGGGACCAGAGACCCCGCCTGACACCCCGCACGACAGAGACTCAAGTTCAAACCAAACAGCATTTGGAGCCCAGAGCATTTTATTTTAAATACAAATCTGACTGATTAGATAACCTGATGAAATCTTTAAACACGCACCTGTTAATTGAGTTAATTGAAACCCCTTGAATTGGCATACGGAACTCTTCGTGATTTGAGACCAGGTCTTGCGTTGGCTCTGAGTTTCATGCTCTTCCTCCCACCTACACCTGTAGCTCCCTGCGCACATCCTACTGTCTCACACACACCGTGCCTCTGCTCAAGTCTCTGCTCTGCCTGGAATGCCTGACCCATCTTTGCCTGAGTCTTGTTAGATCCAACAGAGGCAATACCTGCTTCAGAAAACTACTCACACCCCTGGTCCTTCTGTGCACTGGACAAGTCAGGTTCACGCTCTCTGTGGGCCAGTAAGACTAGTGCCTATTTCTATCACTGCATTGAGATTGTTTTTATAAACAGCTGCTATTTGTCTGTCAGCTTGAGGTTAGTGGCTATGTCTTATTTTGTATTTCTGTTCTCTATCCCTAGCATAGTGCTTAGCATATAGGAGGAGCTCAATATACTTCTTTTAAACTAAAGAAACAGAAACAAAGATGTTTTAAAAATCAATTATTCAGACTTATTGTCTCCTTTTAGGAGTTCTGTTGCCACTTACACACCAGGAATCACATCTGAAGTCTTAAGATATTATTATTTTACAACATATATTCCTAAAGTTTTTTCCCACCAAATGAGGTCTTAAAATGTTTCCCTTGGAAAAATATTTACTCTAAGTTGCAATCAAATTACCTTTCATAAAACAGAAAACTTTTTAAAGCCCTTGATTAAAGGGAAATGAATCTTTTGAATTCAATATTCATAATATTTCATGTTAGATAGTGATATTTAATCATTTAATTTAATCACAGCACGTTAATATTAAAAGTGTTACATTAGTGTTTAATGGATCCTAGGAAAATAAGAGTCTGTAAACAAAATTTATAAAACATTTATATGTGTCATGCTTTATATAACAAACTTCATCCTCAGAAAACTTCTAGCTAATGGCTTACAGATGAGGAACTTGAGTCTCAAAGAGGTTAAACAACTCTCTTAAAGAATATTATTCTGCTTCTTTTCAGGAGTTAGATTTGGCAAAATAAATAAGCTTGTTCATAAATATCTTCTACTTCCTCAATCTTACCTCTGAAGCCCTCCATCCTGCACTCTAAGAACTTCCATCTTTTTCTTTTCACTAGGAGCCTTATTACAGAGAAGGGCTAATTTATGCAACCAACTCTTACGAAATCAGAGAGGAAACACCATTTGTCATGATAGTTCCCTCTAAGAACGCCTTCGTGAATGATTGGCAGACCCACTATGATTCTAGAACTCTCAGCGGCAGTCACTGAAAGTCCCTCTCAGATAATGCACTCATTGAATCCTTCATGTAACACATGAAAGTTCTTTCTTTATGAGAAATATTCCATTTCCCCTATACAGAGCTCAAACATCACCAAGCTTTATCCATCTGAAACATAGGGAAGAAACAAAAAGCAACCCCAACTGCTTTGAACCTGTTCAGGGCCATACCAAGCACAACGCCCATTGGAATGCATTCACTTTGCTGATGTGTAAACCTCCCTTCCTGACTCAGAGCACAGTTGCTCCTATTATGTAGCACTTGCTTTTAGCAAGTTTCTTTGGATTGTTTCAAAGTTCACTTCACATAAGTTGCAGAAAAATCACCAGAGACGAAAGTGGCCATGTCAGATATCCTGACAATCACAAGCCATGGAAGACACCAGGAAACTGCGTGTAAAATGTTAATATCCATTAGTGAAATACTAAGAAGTCTGTCTAGGATCAACACACTAGACTGTCTTTCAACTTGAAATGCTCAAATAAGGGTGTTAGGAGAACAAGAACTTCTGACCTGTGCTCACTGCTTCATTCAGGTCCTCCACTGGTGATCACGTGTCGAAATTGCGGTAAAGCTGTTTAAGACCAAGTTTAAGGCAGATCTGGAACAACCCTGCAGTATTACAGGTAAAGAGTCACAGCAGATGACAAACAGATTTTAATTAAACAGGGAAGTAAATGGTCTCAAACTGAAGCTTGCAGGGAACCAAGCCTACACATTCACTTCAGAGGCAAGTTGAACATGGTTTACTCTTCTTTCTCAAGTTTGCTTAAGGCGAAATAGCTTTCCTCATCTGTTACTGTATGCAATAAGTCTGTGGTGTTGTTTTAAAATAGCCGTTTTGTAGGGTGTTTACATGGGTGCTTGAGTGTGTGTGTGGTGTAACTAATTTTTTGTGTGTGGCAAGGAACCACTATCATGATGAATTGATTTCATTTAACCAAATTAACTCTGTTACTTACATGAAAGATTAGGCACTATTATACTGGTGTGCGGAGAGTTACACAGAAGTACAAAATGTACATTGAGGGCCAATTACACATGAAGAACTACTGATAATTATGAGAGCTGGTTAATATTTCTGAATTATTAAGTCTGACAGTATCATCTTGCTTTCTGTGTTGTTTGGTCTATTGATACCAGATGCTTAATGCATAGTAAAATGTGACAGTGCAGTAGAAGTTAACGCTATTCTGAAAATTAAAGAAAATTACTTTGTGCAACATGAGATGCAGCAGGCAGAAGCCAAACGTTAGAACTGGCTTTGAACAAAAGGGTGGCTGTAAGTCTGAAAGTGTATTCAACTTCAAATAATGTTATACCTTATTTCCGCGTGCAGTGGAGAGGTCTGTGGTTGCTTTCCACCATGACAGCTGGTTAGACATCGCCCCTTCTCCTACCACTGTTATGTTTGACGAAGGCCATGAAACAGTGACATCATAATACACCTTCCCTCAAATGCTGAAACTGCTATGTAGCCCTTCTGACAGTTCCTCTTCCAATGTCATTGGAACTTTCCCACCAGCAAGGGCTTTATTTTGGAGTCATGGGTCATTTGCTATCAAGCTGCTGATCAACACTAATTGACTGAAGGTGATGCTAAGCTTTTCATTATGTGAATCAGTTTCTACAAAGCAGCATCAGAGATAAGTGAGAACCATGCACCGGACTAAATTTTTTTTTTCCCAGCAATAGTTATGAAATTCACTCAGTGACACAAGGGAGAAAAATTCACAAGGGCCAATTATCCATGATATATTCTAGATGATTATAAGAGTGGATTAATATTCTTGAATTATTAACTCTGACAGTACTATCATGTTTTTTTTCCTTCTTGTTTTTCTGATGATACCAGATGTTTAACGCAGAGCAAAATGTGAATGTGACTATAATGTGTGCTGTACTTGTGGCTAGAAAACACAAAAAGTACATGCTATCGTTTGAAAATAAAGACATGCATACCAAATAAGACAAAACAGATGTCTTCTTCAGGATTTTCACTCTCATTTAAAGTTGGTTAATCCACCATAGAAGGTATGGGTAAGAGGGAATTTTCTATGACAAATGGGATTGCACTTCATCTCTTAGATAATAAAATGTGTCACTTTTGTTAATTGGTATTATTAGTTGCAGAGTTGATGGGATACCATGTATCAGACTTGGCCCACATAAACCGAAATTTCAATTTGTATCAACCCTGGTCAGTGAGATTTCTTAATGACAATAACTAAGTAATGATATAAAATAGTATGGTAAGAATATTACATGTATTAACTTAATCTTTATAATACCCCTGTGAGGTAGGAACTACCATTATCCTCATTTTACAGATGAAGAGTAGACATAGACATGTTGAGCAAATTGCCCAAGATTATATAGATATTAAGAGTCAAAATGGAGATTTGAACCCAGGGGATCTGGTTTGCAGGCCACATTCTTAAAATACTTATTAATTCCACCATGACCACAAGCCTGCCCCCAATACTCTCATTCTCCCCTTTCCCTTACCTCCAGCCTAACTGTTTGTTGTTTAGGAGACAAGTCTTGGCTCTAGCTAATGGAAAGAGGTAGAAAGCCTCTGTCTTCTTGCTAACAATACGGAGATGCAACCATTACCACAGGCATACATTTTTGCATGCTCTAATTCTTTAACAACCGTTTATACATTGTGGAATAAATGAGCTCTTTCAGATAAAAATGGATCTCTTATTTACCAAGCCTCTCACTTCTACCATTGTTCAATAGCCAGAAGCTTACTCAGTCATCAAATTTCAATTTTAAAAGAACCTAAGCAAACATAGAAACAGAAAATGCTGAGACCAGAGAGGTGTGTAAGTGGTGACAGGCCATAGTAGTTAGTCTTGCATAAATGGCAACACTGGTTGTATCAGCATTTGTTTACCTTGAAACTATATATATATATATATATATATATATATATATATATATATATATATATATATATATATATAAGAATTCCAGGTTGTTTATATACAAGACAGTTAAATTTTATGGTCTTCTGCCACTTAATATTCTAGTTTCAAGTTCTGAAAAGTGTTTTTAGACAGAAAAACAAGATTTTATCTTAGCAAAATATTTTAAAGAAAATAATTGCTTGGTATTTATGAATATATATACATATGTATGTATATTCTTGTTCAAATTGCCTTTATGTGGTATACATTATTACAGTTGTCACCAGAATTTCTTTTAGGAACAAGGATGTCTTTCAAAACAATGCCATTCTTTAGGAGGGAAGGGAGTGGTGAATTACTACAAAGAAGGAAGAGACAATGTATACTGGAGGACAATTAGCAGTTCCTCTCAGAATGACACTCCTCACTCTCTCCCCTTGTGCAAATGGTTGATAAAGCGCAGTAAAACTCAGGAATACTCCCTTCAAGGGATTGTTCAGTGAATGTGAGCACTGAAGAACAAATGAGTTTCAGGCCACAGTTCCCATGGTTCAGGCTAAGGCTATAAGACCTCAAAAGTTGAAGAGGGTAGGAGAATGAAGGTATCTGAGAATTTCCAGAACTCTTGATGATGGCTTTGGATTCCTAAGGCCAGGGAATTAATATGTTGGAGGCAATTTCCACTCAACCAGAAGTGGTAGAGTGTCCCTCAGCTAGATGGAGTCTGGGTCTCATTATTAACATTTGGAGGATAGACAAATGTTAATTTGTCTATGGTTTGCATAGACAGGAGTTTTTAGATTTGGAAGTTTTAGGGCCCATGAAAAGAGCAAGAAGGGCAAACTAATTATTAAAGTTCTATGAAGAGAAAGACTAGGAAGAAAAGACTTGGGATATCTGAGATCTGTCTGTCTATGAGAACCATTTTATTTCCAATATATCTCATGAAGGTAGAGTGGGAGGCAATCATTGATTTTGGGGGAGTGGTAGATTGGAATTCAACAGAGCAGAGGTTCCCAATCCTGGTTGAACATTAAATTCACCCATGGAGCTTTTAAAAACATACTCATGCCTGGGCCAATTCAAAACCAGTTGAATCGAATTCTCTAGGACTGGGGGTGGGGCATTAGTATTCTTTGTGCTATATTCCAGGTATTGAATTACTCTAAATTCTAGACAGTATTGAGAATAGTACCACACATTTCAATGGAACATATTAATTAGGCTTTCTGTTGATCATACTCTAGCTGCTTGAGCTTTAACTATTATTTATTGATTATGTATAATTGTAATATGGAGGACTAAAAAGTTTACCCAGATTGAGAAAATTTCAAATACACCTTGGTTTGCTGAAACATTGCTTGCAGTGACTTGAATTTTATTTTAATTTTCCTTGTGATTAAAGACAAAGAAGATACATTATATAACAATTTTATACATTTGGTTCTTTGATATAGTAAATATTTTTTTTTTATATAATGTAGTTATTGTCTTGTATATTTGGATGTTTCAATCGCTAGTAAAGTTAAAGAAGGCTATAATTAGAAATTGCACAAGTGCAAAACACAGTTTGAAAGTGGAATTTTCTAGAAGTAGTAGAATTTGCAATGAGAAAATATTTTCTTTAATTAGAAAAAATAAATATAATTTCTTATTTTTATAAACTGTATTATCTAATGCATCATCTTACTAGTTGACAACATTGAGATAAAATTATAATATTCAGATTTTTAATTTGTTTCTTCACCTGAGGATTTTCAAGCATGTTGTGATCTGGATATGTTATTTTTAAAGTTTAGGGCTGGGTAAGGTGGAGTATATTTGATATACTAGAAATGAACATAAGGTACTCCCAATACTTGCAGATAAAATTGTTCTCAAACAGATAAACTACTAAAAGGTTGATCATTTAGAAAGATATCTCACAATCAAAGCCCCCAGAAAATCTTGTTAACTTTATCTTCAAAATATATCCAGAATTTGACTACTTCTCACTTCAACCTGTCAGGAAGCACACCTGAGAATCCCTACGCATTCTTACGAGGTATGCGAGAGTGTGACGTCCTGACCACTCCTCACTCAGGATACCTAAGAGGTTGTGTTTGTGGTGAGCAACCTGAAGGGATGGGGCAGTGTCACCCTCAGGACTAAGGGCAGGTTTGCTTACTGCCTCCTACTATAAAAGAGAGAGATTTCCTAAGGTCAGTGTTCCTCAGCTGTGCACGTGCCCACCAATTATGTAGCGCTCATCTGAGCCCAACCATATTGCCTCCAAGGGACTTGGCAGGACAAGGGGAACTAACACAAACATGAAGCTCATGCTGCTTGTTATCCCATGAGTAAGAAAGTCCTTTGTCTCTGACCCAAGAGTCTTATGTCTTTTGCCAGAATCTATGAACAAGCTACAGTTTAATACATTACCTAGAAGTTTGGTCAAAGGAAATCCCACATCCTTGTCACTCATCAAATATCACCTTAACTCAAGACACTATCATCTCTTACCTGGATGATTGCAATAATTCCCTCATCGGTTTCCCTGCTTGTGCCCCTTTGCTGTCTATTCTCAACACAATACTTAGAATGCTTTTACATATAAGTCTGATTATGTCACTCTGTGCAAAACTCTTCAGTGGATTCATATCTTACTCAGAATGAAATTCAAAGTTTTTACTATGAGCCAGAAGGCCCAACATTGTCCCTCTTGACTTTATCTCTTGTTACTTTCAGCCTTGTTCTATCTGAACTGTCCTCTTTTCCACCAGGCACACTCCACTGTTCCTCAGTTTTTCACTAGGTTAACTCCCTCACTTCCTGCAGTTTTTACTCACTCTCTCAGGAGAGCCTTTGCTGCCCATCCTATATAAAATGCCTACAACTCTACTTATCCCTCAACATTTCGTGTTCTCCTTCCTTGTTTTGTTTTACTTCTTAGTCCGTATAACGTACTTAATTTGTTTGTTGTCTATTTCCCTCACTAAGATAAGATGTAAGATCTGTGAAGAAAGGGAATTTTTCACTTATGTATCTCCAGCATCTAGAACAGAACCTGATATGTAGTAGCAATCCATATATGTCAGATGAATGAATGAAGAGGTCTTGTGAAAGTAATCAATGAATAACTGAATACAAAAGATTAAAAAGTTTACTCAATATCCTAGCCTAGTTCAAGAAAAAGATGGACCAAGGAATGGTAGATGATTACTTCTAGAATCTATTGCTGCATAACATACCATCCCAAAACTTAGTGGCTTAAAACAAAAATGTATTATTATTTCTCATAGTTCTCTGGTTTGACCATCCTCAGCTGGACAGTTCTTGACTGGGGTCTCTCATGCACCTGTGATCAGATAAAACATGTGGCTCTCGTTATCTAACATGGGCTGGACATTCAAAGTGTCTTACTCACAAAACTGGCGTGTGATGCTGGCCCTTGGCTGAGAGCTCAGCTGAGACTGCAGCTAGAGTGCCTATTCATGGTAGCTGGATCCTGAGGGGAGCATCCTAAAGGCCAGTGTTTCAAGAGTCAGGAAGAAGAAACTGCCAGGCCTGTGAAGAATGACATCTAGAACTAACAGGTGTGAGGTGGTAGCTCACTGTGGTTTGAATTTTCATTTCACTGATGATTAGTAATGTTGAGCATCTTTTCATGTGTCTCTTGGCCATCTGTATGTCCTCTTTGGAGAAATGTCTACTCAGGTCCTCTACCCTTTTTTTAATTGGATTGTTTGGTATTGAGTTTTATGAGTTCTTTATAAATTTTAGATATTAAGCCCTTATCAGGTGTATCATTGGAGAATATCTTCTCTCATTCAGAAGAATGTCTTTTTGTTTTGTTGGTGGTTTCCTTCGCTGTGCAAAAGCTTTTTAGTTTGATGTAGTTCTATTTGATTTTTTTTTTATTTTGTTTCCCTTGACCGAGGAGATATATCAGGAAAAAAATATTACTAAGGGCAATGTCAGTTTATTACCTTTGTTTTCTTCTAGGAGTTTTATGGTTTCGGGTCTTACATTTAAGTTTTTAATCCATTTTTAATTTATTCTTGTATATGGAGTAAGAAGGTGGTCTAGCTTCATTTGCTTGCACGTACCTGTCCATTTTCCCAGCACCATTTATTCAATAGATTGTCTTTACTTCATTGTATATTCTTGCCTCCTTTGTCATAGATTAAATGATCATATAGACATGGGTTTATCTCTGAGCTCTCTATTCTGTTGCACTGATTTGTGTTTTTATGCCAATACCATGGTGGTTTGATTACTATGGCATTGCAGTATAGTGTGGTATCAGATAGCATGATACTTCCAACTTTGTTCTTCTTTCTCAAGATTGCTGTGGTTATTTAGGGTCATTTATGATTCCATATACATTTTAGGATTATTTATTCTAGTTCAATGAAAAATGTCATTGGTATTTTGATAGGGAGTGCAGTGAATCTATAGGTTGCTTTAGGTAGTATGAACATTTTAACTATGTTAATTCTTCCTATCCATGAGCATGGTATATGCTTCCATTTATTTGTATCTTCTTCAATTTCTTTCTTCAGTGTCTTATAATTTTCCAAGTACAGGTCTTTTACCTCCGTGATTAAATTTATTCCTATGTATTTTATTTTATTTTTGATGCAATTATAAATAGGATTGTTTTCTTAATTTCTCTTTCTCATAGCTCATTATTGGTGTTTAAAAATTCAATGGATTTCTGAATGTTATTTTGCTACTTTTGTATTTTGCTACTTTACTGAATTCATTTATCAGTTCTAATTGTTTTTTGGTGGAATCTTTCAAGTTCTCTATATATAGTATTATGTCATCTGCAAATAATGACAGTTTTACTTCTTCCTTTCCAATTTGGATGCCTTTTATTTTTTTTTTCTTGTCTGATTGTTGTGGCTAGGACTTCCAATACCATGTTGAATAAAAGTGGTGAAAGTGGACATTCTTTTCTTATTCCTGATCTTATGAGAATGCTTTTAGCTTTCCCCCATTGAGTATGATGTTAGCTGTGGGTTTGTCATATATGGCCTTTATTATGTTGAGATATGTTTCCTCTATTCCAACTTTGCTGTGAGTTTTTATCATAAATGGATGCAAGATTTTGTCAGATGTTTTTTGTGCATCTATTGATATGATCATATGATTTCTATCTTTCATTTTGTTAATGTAGGGTATCACATTAATTGATTTGCAGATATTGTACCAACCTTGCACACCAGAAATGAATCCCACTTGATTGGTTGTATGATCTTTTTAATGTGTTGCTGAATCCGATTTGCTAGTACTTTGTTGAGGTGTGGGCCTGAGACCCCCCATTCTTCAGGGGAACCTCTGCTGCGAAGGTATCACTCCTGATGCTCAATTACTATCCATGGATGTGTGGTCAGTCCATTTTGCATCTCCACCCCTCCTACTAGTCTCGACGTGGCCTCTTCTTTATAGTCTCGCTTATAGGGGTTCTATTCAGCTAATCTTCATATGGTTCTCAGGGTTGTCTGTTCTATAATTTAGTTGCAATTTTAATGTGGTTGTGGCAGGTGGTAGCCACAGTGTTTACTTATTGCACCATCTTTATTTGGGTTCTATTATTCTTAATCTTCTACAGATAAAAAAGCCAAGTCTATAAAAAAAGCTAACAAACTTGTTAAAAGACACTTGGCTAGCAGTACGAAATGCTAAATGACCCTATTTATTTTATTATTTCTTCACAGACTGTCTCACTTTATATTTTATCGTATTTGCAAACCCAATATGAAATGCTCAAGAAAATAAGAATTGACTACAAAACTATTTTACATCCAGAATGCCAGTGTTAACATTCAGTGTGGTTTTCACTTTATATACATATTGAATGTAAATATATAATTTATATATAATATGTTATACATAACTCATATATAGATTATATAATTATTTATAAAATACCTATATTCATATATTTTAAAAACTTAAAAATAATCTCTAAAAATCCCAAATTAAAGTTAGCTATATGAAATTTAGCTTCGTTAGTTGATGTTTTTTACCAAAAAAAGATTGAAAGAAAAAAATTCTGCTATCTCAACCTATAGTCTTGGGAAGATTGGTCAGCCTAATCTATTTAGTTTATACTCTGGTGATTTGGGGAGAAAAAAAAGTTGTTTTACAACAGTTGAATTTAACAAAACATTTGATTAAACTAGTCAGTTATTAGTAGCAAAAATATAAAAGCTGTTAAAATTAATGGTATCAGTGCTCTTATAAGTCTTGACCTCCATGTGTTTGGGTAAGATGTGAGAAGCAGATCTGTATGATATTTGAAAGCTCTTTAGAATTCTTCTTCTGGTCAAGATGCTCTGATATTAGATTGGTGGTGAGAGGTAGGTGTTTTCCTTGACATAATGTATGCAATCAGAAAAAATTCATTATTCATAATTCTAGTTATGTCCTTTAAAAAAATTAAAGTTTTAGTAAGTTACTACAATGTCAAGGGACATTAACACAACTTTCATTAAAACTAAGTGGAAAAATCTAACGATTTGCTGAGGATCTGCACAGTTATCCCCTACTGCCATTTCTTGGTTGAGCATCTCACTGAACTTACAGGAACACTCTAGTTGCCCATTTTACCTTTTAACTTTCAGTGATACCTATTACTTCTCATGCATTTCATAGATATAACTACTTGAAACAGCACTGTTTTAGTAGGATTTCTGCCTCCATATGGCTGAGATTTAAAATGAATACAACTACACATCTGTCAGATGCAACTCATTTTTTAATGAGGCCTCAGAATGTTGTTACATATCTGTTTGCTTGTTTTGTTGTGTGGTATTACTTCTCTTATAAGTTCAGTAAACTGCCTATTGTCTTTTTCTCCTCTGTTTTCTTTCATTGATTTCCATTAACTTGTCAAAATCTAATGCATCCCTCATGCCCTGAGCATGTGATATGTATAAATACACATCATTATTTACCACCATTTCCCCTCCCACTCCCTTAAAATAACCACTGTTTACAAAAACTGACCACTTTTCAGTTATTGGGTGAAAAATTGAAGATGCTCAGAAGATTAATATTAAAATAAGATGCCACAGATAGATCTCATATATCTTTCATTTTATCCATGAATGTACAAAATATGTTTAAACAGCCAGTGATTCTAGCAGCAGTTCAAATATACAGTATATAAAGGCATGTAAAAACAGCACATTCTGGTCAAATCTACATAGGATGAATGTGATTCAAAAATCATATCGGAAAGGATTTAAATCTCTTTCAGAAGAGTCTTCACCCACTAATCACCCAGTGTTTTGTGAAACCCAAGGAATAAATATATGAAAATCAATTGCTGTTCTTGCACAAATCATATAAATACTTTTTGCCTGATCATCAACAACGTGATATAAACAGTCTTTTCCCTTCCTGCCCTCGCTCTTATTTGGCAGAGATCTACATTCTAACTGATAAGGATCAGTCAGCCTAGCTGAAAACTATGCTTACTTTGTTATTCCCCAATTACCGTCACTGGAAGACTTACATGAAGGTGACTGTCATCACTTTCATGGTTGGTAATCACGCCTTAGAAGACTGAAAGAATGATTCTTTCCAGAACTCAAAAGAGATGTGCTATGTGATGTTTATTTAAATTTGGGTAGCTTTGCCCATTTTGTAGGGAATATACTATGACTCTTTCACTTTGCCATTTGAGGTTTCTTCCCAATCACACTGACCATGTTCTTTCTGTCTTAACTTCTTACCATGCTTAACTTACAATTTTACATCTGCACAAATAGCAAGAGAAGGCATCAAATGACTCTAGTACTTGTCCTTAGTAAATTTTTTTGCGTTATGGTCTTTTGTATAAGCCTTCGTGTACATATCACCAAAATTTGGGGCAGGGCAGGAGAATTTCAATTGCTTTCTTGTGGCACACCAGAGGAACACCACCCAGCTCCCCCTTTAAGGAGGATCTTCTCCCCAACTGTGGGGAGTGGGGTCAGCGACTGACTGCAGGTCTCAGCTCCTTCAGGGTCCACCTCAGCTGCAGAGAGGGTCTCACCCAAGAGCACCTCTTTCCCAAGCTATGTACACTCAGTGACTATGTGAGGTAGGGATATGAAGCCCTGGTCAATTTGACCCAACAAGGGACACTCTGATAGTCAATCTGTAAGCCAGAGTTCCCAATGGATTGACCAAGACTTTGTCGGTCTTACATCACGCTTGGACTTCTTCTTCTGCCCAAATCTGCTTCCTCCCCCTTCTTTCATAGGTGTTGGATTCCTAATAAACATCTTGCACTCCAAACCATATTTCAGCATCTGTTTCTAGAGAGCTCAAGCTGTTTCAGCCAATTCTTTTAGCTTTTTCTGTATCAGGACACATGAAGAGACTTCTCCTGTGACCCTTATATAGAAAACTGGGAACAAAAGTTAAGGACAAAGATGTCAACAGTCTAGTATCAAAGAATTTGGGGACCTGGCTGCCTTTTTACCAGTCTTGCTTCAGGTGACCAAACTGGTCTTATTACATCTAGCTATCACCTCAGGATGCCCTCATACTAGACTTGTAAGCTGGAGGTGAGTGGGACAGGGAGCAAGTGTCTGGCAGGACGGCTGCTCCATTCCCATCCCCTCTATTATAGCAAAGAGGAGGGGAGTGTGCCCCCTACTCTAATCAGGGTGTGAAGGAAATCAATCCTGGAGATTTGGGATACCTACAAAGAGAATACCTCACAGCTCATTCCCCAACTGATCTACTACTTCTGCTTCTGTAAGGGGGCAGGGCCATGGGAAGAAAGAGAACTGGAAAACGGGCAAAATGAAACAGCTTGCACTAACATACCTTGTGTTGACAAGGGTGTGTGAGTTTCTTGGTAGTCAAATTGACACAGCTTGAGTGCCCCACTTGGGCCATCTTATAAGTCCTCCATCCCTCTAAGAGGGTCAGTCACGTGGAGCAAGCTCTACAGGAGCAAAATCTGTGGAGTAGATCACCTGGGAAGGGGGCTGAGAGGGCAGGGGTCCTCCCAGAATCCATCTTCTGCACAAGGAGTCGGGCAGCAAGGAGACCTTGTCCAGCCTCCTGGAGGGACACACACAAGAGCTGCACAGGAGGATGAGCAGTTAGACGTTTCCCATGCAGACGGTACTCATGGCCCTTCTATGACATCCTGGTTGAGTGGAAGAGTGCAATACCAGAGTCACATGATAAATGGATGCTTTCCAGTCCTGCTGTTTTCCTGTCTCAACACTAGGGAGAAGTAAAGAACTTGAGGTGGAAGTGGGCTGCGGGAGGAGTAAAGAAGAGGCGTCCCAGGAGCAAGCCTTGCCCCTCCCATTCAGGACCCTCAGTGGAAGCCTGGTGGCCCTTGGGGAGAGCAGAGGAGAGGAGCATAAAATTGTATGTGAGACCAAAGATTTAAATTGGATTAAACTGGTTTGGAATTTTTATGTCTTAAAGTGACACACAAACTATAAAGTTTGCGACAGATGTTATTAAAAGACCTGAAAGAGTTTCACAACAGCACTGCTGAAGGTAATGATTGGAGAAAAATTAAACCATTTACTATTTGCACCTCATTGAGTTACCACTCTTCAATAAGCTGGGTATATTTGCTTCAAAACGGTTGTTTCAAAATCTTCGCCTGCCAGCTGGAGATGCGTTTTCTTTGTATTGATCTGCTCTCAAAGGGTTGGATTTCCTGTATTTTTCTTGTAACCTCCTTATCACATGAAGATAGGCAATATTGAGAAATGAAAAAGAAAGTACCTTGAGACAAAATTACAATACATTATAGGCACTTAGAGTTATTTAAAGGATTTCACGCAACTGACTGAGAGGTGTGAGAAAGAAGCCATCGCAAATTGGCTGAAATCACATTTAACTGTCCTTCAGGGTATGGACTAACGGTTGCCCACTGATCTGCTTCACGACAGCCTCAAACATCAGAATGCTGGTAAACTTCATTACTGTTCCACATAACTTGTCCTCTACAATGGCCACACCTGTGATCTGAATATCACTCAGACTACTCAACGTTTGAGAGCTCAGATTTTTAAAATGCCTTCTCTGTTTACTCCTTCTTTGCCTACCACCTCTCAGACTCTCGTTCCCTTTGAGCCTGTCCTTCTTCACCAGGCTTCTCATCTCCCAACGTCCCTTCATTTGACTCAAATGCCTTCCTGCCCTGTCTAGAGCTGGTGGCCATTTCAGTACCTGCCCGGCTTCATGCATGGAGGCAATCACAGAACAGAGACTAAAATGCAGTTGTTGTAATTAACAAAAGTAATGCCCCACGGAAATCCAGGTTGTAGTTAAAGCTTGACTTTTCAAGTATAAATATCCCCAAAGAAATGCAGGTGTTGTGCCAGGAGGAAAGAAAGGTCCAAGATGCACAAGATACATCTTCACGGAGCATCAGTTTTCCTCATAAGGGCAGGTGGAGCCAAAAAGTTATTTGAGCTAAGATATTTAAAACCCTGTTTTTATATTATGGTATTACATTTTTTCTTGATTTTGAAGTTAAAGCATGAAAAGAGCTATCATGGTTTGAGCCAGCAGGTTCAAGGGCAACAGCAGACCATATGCAGAGTAAACTTTCTTCTCTGCGTTAGATAGAGGTGCTTTGAGAGGAAGGGTTATAAAGCATCGTGTTAGGGGGAAGATGAGGACAGATTATGTGTAAAAGAGAGAAGAGGAAAATGAACTTGTGCATAAGAACATGGAGGATCCCATAGGGCTTTGTGGGAAGCATTAAGAGTAACCTGGGTCTAAGGAATTTGACTCTAAGACAAACAGAACCTGAGATCAAGATGGAAGAAGACAAGTGACTGTGTGAGTGACACAAACCTTTATTAGTTTCCTATTGCTGCTTTAACAAATTGACACAAGTTCAGTGACTTAAAACAATGCAAATTTATTACCCTACCATTATCTTACTGAATTAAAACAAGGATGTCAGCAGGACTGAGTTCCTTCTGGGGACTCTTGCAGAGAATCCATTATTTGCCTTTTCCAGCTTCTGGAAGCTGCCCACATTCCTTGGCTTATGGCCCCTTCAGTCTTCAAAGATAGTAATGACATCACCCTAACGTATGCTTCTGTTGTCATATCTCCTTCTCTGACTCTCCCGTTTCCCTCTTTCTCTTACAAGGACACTTGTGGTTACACTGGATCCATCTAAATAATTCATGACAATCTCTCCATCCTAAGATCCTTAATTATATCTGCAAAGTCCCTTTTGCCATGTAAGGTAACATATTCACAGGTTCCAGGAATCAGCACGGGGACATTTATGGGGGACCATTTTTGTACCTACCACATAGACGAGTGAGAGTTGGAAGGTGGTCTGGATATACACAAATTTTTATATTGGAAAAGTTTGAAGCATTCATTTGCTTCAGTACCGCAGTGGGGCTGGCAGGTCCAGAAATGTTAGGTCAGTTTTCCAAGGACACACACTTAATGAAAGAGCCAGGCCTTGAATTCATTTTACCCAGACTGCATGCCTCAGTATTATAGTGTTGTAAGAAGCATAACAAAATGTTTGAGATCTGAAAAAAAAATAAAATAAAATAAAATGGGTTCTAATATGTGAAAAGAAAATCTAAAATAAAAATTAAGATGTTTTGATTAAATTTCAACAAAACATAAAATCACATCAACCTCAATATTTGTTAAATTCAGAATTCATAATAGTACAGTAATATTTTAAATAATTTATGTTTTATTTTATCATTTCTCAAGAATTCTTAAGAGGGCAAGATGATGGCTGATAAATAATATTCAATAAAAATTTAAATGAATTCCTTAAAGGAAATAATTTATAAAACAAAACTATAGAATGCTTTCCATCTTTATAGAAAAATATTGTTTTTATAGTGGGCTGTGAGTGTATTTTAATATATTTAATATGATGTGGTGGGTACCCCAAAAGGAAGAGTGCTTAGGGCCTACCGTGGTCTTCCTACACACACAAAAGATAAAGCCAAGGTTCATGCCAAGCAAATGCATCATGGGAATTTTACCACTGGGGAAGCTCTCCTTAATGAAATCTTTTATGCAGTATATCTGAGGGAACTCCAACTCCGTCAACTTCCTCCAAGGCATGGACAGTATTATAAAAAAGGAAGTCACTCCAGCTGTCTAAACAAAGGAGGTCCTCCCTCATTTTTTCCCAGTGTTTTGACTTAGAACTTACCACAGAGAAAATGAACAGTTCCCCTTCAATTCAATTTGTATATTTCAGTAATTTCTAATTAAACAGTACTACATGTTCATAAAGGAATTTAAAATGCATTATCTCATGCAACCTTCACAATAATCCAGTAAAATAAGTATCATTAGTTCCACTGTACACATGGGAATACAGCCTCAAAAAGGCTCCTGACTTATTCAAGATGAAACATCTGGGAAATATCACAGGCAGAATTAAATACCAGGTTTTTTTCTGTTCTCCCACAATTGGTTGATCCTGTAAGTTTTTATATCATCTCAAATTAGGGATACACTTTCAGAAATTTAGAATTATAGGATATGGAAACGTGCAAGAAGGCAAGAAAAAGAAATAATTAAGTATGTAGGTAATGATTCTAGAGAAACTCCTTTTGTCACCATATCAAAATTTCATATATCAGTGAAATCATATGGTTCTTGACTTTTTCTGTCTGACTTATTTCGCTTAGCATAATAATCTCAAGATCCATCCATGTTGAAAGCAACAAAGGAACAAGACAAACAAAGAAACAAAAACTCATAGACATAGACAATAGTTTAGTGGTTACCAGAGGGTAAGGGGGGTGGGGGTGGGAGATGAGGGTAAACGGGATCAAATATATGGTGATGGAAGGAGAACTGACTCTCGGTGGTAAACACACAATGGGATTTATACATGATGTATTACAGAATTGGATACTTGAAACCTATGTAACTTTACTAACCATTGTTACCCCAATAAACTTTAATTTTAAAAAAATCCCAACAAAACACACACATACACAAACATCAAAAATAATGTATATTTTCTCAAGTTCCAAATCTTCTAGTCCAAACATGTAGATAAATATGATGTGATATAGAATATTAAGACAGATTTATACATAGGCTATTAAGACAGATGTATACATACTTAACTTGATGAGTGACTGTCCCAAGGTTCTTCAAAGAACAGTTATAAAATCCTAATCAATATATTTTCATGTTAGTTAAAGCAGGAAGAGAAGGTTTGGAAAGAAGGCCATAGACATATTATGCCATAGACATAATACTTAAATACACACACACACACACACACACACACACATTTAATAGGATGTCAGTCCTATTTTTTTTGTATTTGGATCCAGATAAAAGTAGAGAAAATAGCTCTTTCACTGAATTAACTACAGCAACTGGAGGCCAAACTTGGAGAAGCCACAATGAGATTATATATGAGGAGAAAAGTCAGGGGATGACTACTAAGTACTTAATTTAGGAGCTCACATGAGGAGATTGGCTCTAGGATTCTAAATAACTGGCTAAAAAGGGGAAAGACCTTAGGTATATTTGTAAAGTGCCAGATTGCATATGAGTTAGATTTTCTTCCTCTTTACGATTGGAACATGATTATTAAAGGAGATTGTGACAGTTTGTATTGATGTTTAACAAATAGTGACTCTTCTCACTTCCCACTGTGGGTGGTATACACTTCCTTGTGTCATATACACTTCCTTGTGTCATATACACTTCCTTGTGTCATTGATGTTGGACTTAGCCATGTGATTTCTTTGGGTCAATGGAATGTTAGAGAATACCGTGCAAGTAGAGGCCTTGAATGTCTCGTGGGGTTTGATGACCCAGTGATCCTCTATGAAAAGAATGTGCCTAAGATAATTTCTGTTCCCAGCCTGAACTTCAAAGTGTGACGCAGGAAGCTGTTCCCATGACCTAGGAGCTTCTGGTTCAAGGAGGGTGAGAGACACACGTCTCCCAAAGAGCAGCCTGGGGTCTGGAATCTGAAGTCTAGCATGGCCGACCCAGCTTACAGCCAACCTGAAGACCTATGAACAAGATAATAGGTTTTAAGTCACTGAGTTTTGGGATACACTGTTTATGTAGCATTATAGTAACAAAGTTGATTAAGACAGAGTAAATATATCCCCATCAAATACCGGAATCTACTAGGAAAGGGAACTCCTATTTTAATAGTACCTCTATAGGATTGTGTGTGTGTGCACAATTTGTTTATTAAAGGACACTTGCACATATTCAATAATCTATCATTATATCGGTCTTGTAGAAAGTTTGATGTATTGTTATTTTTAAAAAGTTTGCCAAGTTGGTATGCTTTTAAGAACTTATCTTTACCAAGATAAATATAAGGAAAAGTAAATGTGTCTTAAAAAGAAAAACAAAAACAAAAAACAAAAAACAAAACCCTATGCAGAGATTTCCTCTTGCAGGAAGATGAAGTAAACATACGTTTTCCTCTTCCTACTGTTACATAGAAGCAGCGTAAAAGAAAGTAGACTGGCTAGGGCCTTTGGGACCAAAAGAATGACATGGTGGTAAGTTTCCTGTTTGTTGTTGTTGTTGTTGTTGTTGTTTATGACAATCTGGAAATGCCAACAGACACAGATCAAAAAAGCACCCCCCAAAAAAGCCTTCTCTCTTGCCCTTGACCAAGAAAGGGGAAGCCTAACAAGACAGAACACTTTCACAGAACAACTACTCTACTCCAGGCAAACAACATAGAAAAAAAAAAAAAAAGAAAGAAAGAAAGAAGGCTCTACCCCATTCTTATCACCAAAGGCTGTGAGAAGGCTGGACTTACACCTCTGCCCAGCTCTACTGAGGTGCCTCAATGTTGTCACCAGGTTGGGTTAAAAAAAATGTGTAAGGAGACAGGATTTTCATTACTTTAGGTAGTAACAAGGACCTTTTTCCCCTGCAGTGTCAGGAGAAACCATTGAGTATCCTAGACTTCTGTTTCCTGTCCACATTCAGATGGTATCAGTAGAAGTCATCAAGGGGAGAAGTAACAGAGAAGCTGTAGACAGAAAGTTTTCAATGGAGGCTCAGAGAGTACTAGAACTTCTATCCCTGACCAGCAGTGACAAGAAGCCATTACTTCTTGAGTATAAATAGAGCCCAATGGGAAACTTGGGCTTCTACTCTCAAGAGACAGTAATAAAACAGCACCTACTTCTTTCTCCACTGGAGCAGTGACACAGGAAGCAAGATAAAACAAAAAGTTTATATGAAATACAGAGTTGCATGACATAATACCCAAAATGACCAGGGATCAATTGGAAATCATTCATTGTAACAAGAACCAAAATGATCTTACACTGAATGCAAAACACAATCCATAGATGACATCAAGATGGCAGGGTTGTTAGAATTATCAGTCACCATACAAGTATATCAATGAGCAATTAAAAACACACTTGAAATAAATAAAACCATAGAATCTCAGCAAAGAAATTGAATATATAAGAAGAACCAAAATGGAAATTTTAGAACTAAAAACACAATAGGCGAAAATTTAAAAACTCAATGGATGGGCTCCACAGCAAATCAGAAGGAATAGGCAAAATCAGAGAACTGGAAGATATAACAATAGAAATTACCCAATATGAACAACAGAGAGAAAAAAAGTAGGAAAAACTAAACATAGCTTACTAGACCTGTGAGCCCATAACAAAAGATGTAATATTCATGTTACCAAAAGTCCCAGGAAAGAGGAAGGAGTATGGAACTGAAAAGCTACTTCTAGAAATTATGGCTGAAAACTTCCCAAATTTGGCAAGAGACATAAACACACAGATTCATGAAGCTCAAACAGTGAACCTAACGAAATTCACATCAGGACACAACATAATGACACATAATATAGTTATGAAAAACTAAAGATAAAGAAAAAAATCTTAAAAACAGCAAGAGAAAAATAACACTTTACTTATGGGGGAAGCAATGTGAACGACAGCAGATTTCTCATCAGAATATATGGAAACAAGAAGGAAGTGGCAAATATTTTCCAAATATTGAGAGAAAAGAACTTTTAGAGTCAACACAATGGCAGAATAGGAGTTTTCTACTATCTTCCCTCCAGAAGAATGCCAATATTGGTGATCATCCATGCACAAGAGTGACTTTGTGGAAGTCTGGGAGTCTAGCAGAGAAGTTCCTAGCACACTGTTGGAGCAAAAAATATCCAAGAGTGGATGCATTAAAGAGGCTAAGAGGAACCGTTTTATTTACCTGCATCATTTCCCCTCCAGTGCAGCACAACTCAGTTCTAAGAAAGATATTTGCCATCTATGAGTTCTCCCATGGGGCAAAGTGAAAGTGTGTGAGTGAGTGTCCAGCCTCCCCAGATGTGCAGAGCACTGCCAAAGAGGTCCACTTCTTTCTCACCCCATCCAGAATTCTGAACTGTGCTATATGACTAGGAAGGGGGGAGGGCTGGGAGAACACCACCAGGGCTTATAGAGGGCATCAAAAGGATTTAGAACCTATTAACTATTTCACAGACTCCATTAGAAAGTTCACCCACAAGTTGGCAGGGATGCCTTGCCTGCAGATCCCCCCAATTGGTCCATAGGCACTCCCAATAATTAATGTGTCTCAGACATCACCACCACCCCCATACACACAGTACCTGGCTCTTTGGGTGTACCCTTGAGGACAGTGATTTGGAGTCTTTGCAAATGATTAGTGAACATGTTCAGAAAGCTGGCCTGTCTCTAGGGGATTGGGAATAAGCACACAAATTTGAGCATTCAACACTGTTCTAGGGAAAGCAAATGGGAAGCTGTCAGCACCTAACTTGGCTTTGCAGGATTGAGAAAAGGAATACCATCTTAAGAATTCCCTGCCAAGAGGGAACAAGAGGTGTGAAATAGGCATATCTACAGAAAAACCCTCAGAGTGCTTAGCAGGACTGACAGAAGGCACTACTTTCCAGTAACTAGAATGGAGAAGGTGACTACTTCTTTAAATGCAAACACAGCAACACATGACTCCAAAAACATGAAAAACCAATGAAAAATGACACCACCAAAGGAACATAATTTTTTCAGTAACCCAGCCCAAAGAAGTGGAGATCTGCAATTTGTCTGATAAAGAATTCAAAATAGTTGTTTTAGAGAAAGTCAGTGAGCTACAAGAAAATGCAGAAAGAAAATTCAATAAAATCTGGAAAATAATATATATACAAACAAAATAAGTTGAACAAATAGATAGAAATCATAAAAAAGAACCAAGCTGCATAAAAAGTTATGCAGGTTAAAAATACAATGAATGAAAGGAAAAAAAGGAATAGAGAGCATCAACATCAGATTTGATGAAGCAGAAGATTAAATCTCTGAAATTAAAAAAGGTCATTTGAAATTATCCAGTTAGAGGAAAACAAATTAAAAAGAGTAAAGAAAGCCTAATCCATACATTATTGTAGTCCCACGCGCAGATAACTTATTTAAAGAAATAGTGGCCGAGGATTTCTCAAATCTAGGGAGAGATTTGGACATCCCAGTGGTGGATGATTCAACCCAAAGGATCTTGTTCAAGATATAGTATAATAAAATTATATAAATTCAAAGAATTTTGGAAGGTGCAAGAGAAAAATATTTCTAATAATAAAATGAACTCTCATAAGGCTATCAGCAGGTTTCTTAGCATAAATCTTACTGGCCATGAGAGAATAGGGTAATATGTCCAAAGTGCTTTAAGAAAAAAAACTTGCCAACCAACAATACTTTACCCAGGAAAACTATCCTTCAGAAATGAAGGAGATTAAGACTTTCCCAGACAAAAGCTAAGGGATTTCATCATCACTAGACCTACCTTATAAGAAATGCTGAAAGAAGTTCATAAAGGTTAACGATCAAAAGTATTAAAAAATAACTATAGTACAATAATTTGTTAATAGATAAAAATATAAAAATGTAAATTGTGACATCAAAAACATAAAATGTGTGTGGGGGAAGGTGAAAGTTTTTAAGCAATTGAAGTTAAGTTGTTATCAGCTTAAAATAGACTGTTATAACTATAAAATGTTTTACATAAGCCTCATGGTAACCACAAAGCAAAAACATACAGTGAATACACAAGAAGATAAAGAGAAAAGAAATCAAAGCATACCATTGTAGAAAATCATCAATTCACAAAGGACTTCAATAAGAGAGCAAGAAAAGAACAAAGAACTCAAAACAGCCAAAAAATAATTAATAAAATGACATTAGTAAATCCTTACTTATCAATCATTACATGTAAATGGATTAAATTCCCCAATCAAAAGGAACAGAGTGACTAAATGGATAAAAAATCAAGACCCAACTATATTCTACCCACAGGAGATTTACTTCAGCTTTAAGGACCCATATAGATTGAAATTGAAGCAATGGAAAAAGATTTTCCATCTTATGAAAACCAAAATCATAGGTAGCTATGCTTATATCAGACAAAACAGTAGCAATGGAATTCAGCAATATAGAAAAAGAATTATGCACCATGACCACATGAGTTTTATTTCAGGAATGCATGGTGGGTTAATACTTGAAAACTGATCAATGTAATTCACACATTAACAAGCTAAAGAAGGAAAATACATGATTATATCAATCTATGCAGAAAAAGCATTTATCAGAGCCAATAAACTTTCATGATAAAACCCTCAGAAGAACAGCAGTAGAGAGGAACTTCCTGAACTTGATAAAGAGCCTTTGCAAAGACTTACATATACTTATAATGTATAATTAAATGTTTTTCTCCTAAGATCAGGAGCAAAGGAAGGATAGCCATTTCACCACCCTCACTAAACATAGAGCTGCAAGTTCTCCTCAATGCAGAAGGCTAAAAAGGAAATTAAAAAAGTACAGATTGAAAGGAATAATTAAACTGCCTCTACTTGCAGATAATATGACTGTCTAGGTACAAATCTCAAGGAATCACCTGCAAAAAAATACAACAACAAACAAAAACAAAAACCCTCCTAGAACTAATAGGAATTTAGGACAGAGACTGCAAGATAAATATTTAAAAATCAATTATATTTCTACATACTAGCAATAAACACGTGGACACTGAAGTTAAAAATGTTCTACCATCTACAATCACTCAAAATAATGAAATACTTGAGTATAAATCTAATAAACATGTACAGGATTTGTATGCTGAAAACTATAAAATACTATGAGAGAAATCAATGAAAATGTAAAGTAATGGAAAGATGTATTCATGTATTGGAAGACTAAGACCAAACATAACAAAAATGTCAAGTTTCCCCCAATTGATATACACGTTTAACAGAATTCCTATAAAAATCCCAGCAATATTTTAGATATGGACAGGATTGTTTTAAAATTTATACTGAAAAGTAAAGAACTAGAATAACTAAGACAATTTTGAAAAAGAAGAACAAAGTATGAAGAATCAGTCTGCTTGATTTCGACTGTTTTTATAGCTATAGTGATCAAAGTGGTGTGGTATTGGGGAGGGAGAGACACATTGATCAACTGAACAGAATTAGATTCACACAAATAGAATTGGACCCATAAATAGACCCACACAAATACCCCAAACTGATTTTTGATAAAGATGCAAAAGCAATTCAATGAAGGAAAGGTAGGCTTTTCGACAAATAGTGCTGGAGTACCTGGACATCTAAAAAAAAAAAAAAAAAAGAGAAGGAGGAGAAGGAGAAGAACCTCAACTTAAGTCTCACATCTTATATAAAAATTAACTCAAAGTGGAACAAGATTTTAATTTATAGTGTTAAACTATAAAAGTTTTTGAAAAAGAAATCATAAAAGTAAATCTTCAGAATCTAGGGTTAGGCAAAGCTAAGATTTGACACCATAAACACAATCCATAAAAAGAAAAACCAGACTTCATCAAAACTTACATTTTTATAGTTTTGCTCTGTGAATAACATTGTTGAAAGGATGAAAGGACACACTATAAACTGGAAAAAAAGTTATTTGCAAAGTACATATCCAACAGTAGACTAGCATCTAGAATATAGAAAGTACTCTCAAAATTTAAGTAATGTAAAAACACAAGTAATCCAATTTAAAAAATAGGCAAAAAAGTAAACTGATGAAATGAAAGTATACAGAGGACAAATTCCTTCTTGACAACCAGAAAGCCATAGTCACATTGAATGTTACTTTTCTTTGTTAACTGATCTCGAAAACTGAAGTATAGACATGGACATCCTATCATTAATTCTGTAAAATAACAACTTTTAAATCAATTAGAGTATATGAATATGGCACTGTGAGAACCAGTGATCTGGAGACAATAATTACATGTCATGTTCACCTTTTTTTTTTTTTTATTGACCAAAGTGCAAGATTTTACAAAAACGAGGAGGGAAAACAAATCATTCTTTATGATTTGCTTTTACAAAGTCTTAACGAAAATGTTTGGGAAAAATCCAGAATACTCCAGCAATTTCCTTGGCATACCTCACTTTTCACAGTAATCAAGCATTCCCTTGATTGTGCTCTGCCCTTAAAGCAGAATAACTTCCTCTGTTACTATAACCATATTAACAGTTATGCTCTAAACCTGTACTTTCCTTGGTTCCTCTGGGAATGTTGGTTAATAGAGTTGGAGAAAGAATTCGCCTTTACCAAGGAAATATCCAGCAGTATCCTTTCAGTTCCTATGTACAGAGAACTCATGGAGTTCATCAAGAACCTGGAAATTTTATCTTACATGTCATCAGTGAGAAGTTAATTTACTCTTTGAAACCCTATCTTATGAAAAAAAGAATAGATGGATTTTTTACCAAATTTTGAGAATATGTTTGGAATGGCCTGATTTAAAATATAGATTATATACTATGCACAATCACACAAATGACATATGGGGCTTGAGGGAGCATGATTTTAAAGATTTCCATTAATTACATTGTATGTATTTTAGAAAAAAAATGCCTTATGTTTTAAATGAAGAGGTGCTCCAAATGTTCATTAACTTTCTAATATGATTAATTTCAATATTCTTTTGGCCACAGTCATGAGAAATTATTATATATTAGACAAAAGGCAGGCTCAAAAATGAATACATTTTCGTTCCACATCACCAAAAGCCTAAAAACAAAAGTGAGAATTCTAAGTGAGTCCAAAGGTCATCTGGGAAGAAGAACGTCCTGGGGAGGCATGTTGTGTCAAGGACCCCTGAGACATGACTAATGCACAATGTGAGCAATGGCTGACTACCATGGGACAAGCTTCTAGAGCAGCTGAAACTGCGGCCTGATCAGATGTCTATGTGACTGCAAATCCGGACAGGCTTGCCATGGGTAGTTAAAAGGCGCGCCTGAGGGAAATTTGGCTGCCACGCAGGAGAGACATGCCATGCATATTAAGATCTCATGGACAGAGAAAACAAACAATGGTTTTAAATATGAGCCTCGAATCAAGGAATGTAATGTCAGTTCGGCGTCTGAAATGTGTCATTATTGATAAATATTAAAAATAAAAGATCAGAGCTAAGTTTCCATGTGGAGGTCTATTAATGAGTTTTCAAAACCACTAAGATAGTAAGTAATAGTGAAAAAAAAACCACACAACAAAAATTTTTAAATGACATCAAGGTCAAAAACATTACATGACCATAGGGTGCATTACAAGGAAACCAGTGTTTTATAAGCTGAGTCCCACTGCTTTCCTTGTACCACCCTTCTTTTCTAAACCTTCACAGTTCCCATGGAGCATTTCTTTCACCCTAGATATTAATAGGTCACGAGTGTAGATGCCACAAATTGCAGGCACTGGTTGGTGATTGAGTTGCTTTCTCTATGGACTGTGCTTCACAAAGAGAATAGCATTTATATGTGCAAATGTATGTACGTAAGAAAGGGTTTTACAAAGCTGAAACTTATTATAGCTCTATTTTTTATCAAAAAAAATAATGCACCACTTTAAAAAAAATATATACAAAGATGATTAAGGATCCTCTCAAGAAAGGCTAGATGGGAGATAGAGGAAGAGAGAGTGAGAAATAAGAGAAGAAAAAACAGAAGAGAGGGGAGGAGAAGAGAGGAACTGCATTGTAGGTGCTGAATTGCAGTTTACAATTTTAAATAGAAACTAATGAGCTGACTTTTATGTAAGATGAACCAGATACAGATTTTGGTTCATGGTTGAAAGCTGCAATGGACATTCCTACCCCAAATATACTACTTTCTTTCTTCCAGTAGGAACCCTATACTGCCCCCACCACCATTTTTTTAATCTTTATGGAACTTCAATTTTTGTGATTATGGCAAAACTACCAATTACAGTCATACAACTATTCCCAGAGATGGAAACACGGCCGAAGGAACATCGACCATATTCACCCGAGGGGTTAAAATTAGAGCAAAGACCTTTAGGTGCAGAGGGTGTGGTTCTCAGGGTCCTGAAGCTGAGAGCTACAGACACTAGGTCCTGTCTTTCATTTTGGCACGCTAATCTATATTCTGAAAGTGAATATCATTTTCTTGCTTACGTTATGGTTCCTTTTGTTTTCAATCAAAGGGTTGTAGACTGTATCTCTAGAATGTGGGTACAAGTACCACATCTAACTTCACTCAGTATTATAGCCCAGGCTTGGCTCTGCACTGAGCTTTTGGTAAGCATTCAGCTATTCGCCAAAGGATGAAACAACATGGGTGAATAAGTACACCCCAACTCCTAAAAATACTTCCTACCTTTAAGATGTAAAGAATAATTTACATCTTAAATCTGAATAGTTCAAATAATTTTCATTACACATCTAAAATAATATAACAGAGATGAGTTGACTATTAATATGAAAAGTTGTATTTTAAAAGGCAAAAAATTTAGACAGAAATGTAAGAAAAATAACTTTTGTAGTTTCCATTTCATTGTCTATCTTATTGAAGTAAGTGCAATTTACACTCAATTCCTGCTTATCCTCGTTAATGAATAACATTTTAACATATTTTTTTATTCTTACCTGTCCATATTATTGGATTATCTTATCTGCATGAATTATTTTGGTTTTTTTTCACAGCCATCAATTCACTAAAATTTATTGCTACTTTTAATTTTTTTGAGCACTGTTATGGACTGAATCTTTGTGTCTCCCCACCCCAATTCATATGTTGAAATCTAATCCGTAATATGATGATATTTGAAGGTGTGGTCATTGGGAGGTGATTCGGTCATGAAGGTACAGCCCTCATGAATGAGATTAATAGTGCCTTTATAAGAAGAAGCCAGAGAGAAGCCTCTTTTCACCATGTGAGGATACGATGAGAATTTGGCAGTCTGCAAACCGGAAGAGGACTCTCACCGGAATCTGACCATGCTGGTACTCCGATCCCAGACTTTCAGCCTGGAGAACTGTGAGAAGTAAACTTCTGTTAGTTATAAGCCATCCAGTCTATGGTACTTTGTTATAAGTACCATACTGACTAAGACAAACACACAGGCCGATAATTACCAAATTGGACACCTGTGCTTCTGAGAATCCATGAAGGTTTTCCAAGACCTTTGCAGGCAGTGAAAGATTTAAGAAAATCTCTTTTCATATTCCCAACTTTTACTTTTTGCCACAATTGTTCTGCCTGAGCATTGGCCTGTGGTCAAGGCATTAATTTGGTTTATCTTTCTCATATCCCCTTCTCACGATGAAACTTCCCTCATATTACAAAAGAAAGGGTTCTGTTTTACCCACCCCAATTTTTATCAAAAACTGTCTGAAAGCTTCTTTAACCAGTTTCCCATAAACTTTTGATAAGGCTTTGTCTTTTCCTTTCTCATACATTTTTCTCCTCTGGACAAAGCGTACCGTTAGAAATGGGATATTCTGCATGTGTTGGAATATTCTGAAGTCAGATATATTTGTAGAGTTGGATTAAAGGAGTAGGGACAATTTTCTTTTAAAGACCCAGAGTCTTCTATCTCCTTAATTCTTGTCAAAGGAAGACCCTGAGAAGAAAGTAATGAAAGTGTGTCCATCGTAAATATTGGAGGGCACTGTAAGTTATTTTATCTATGTGAGAAATTCATAGAAAGGCTGTGTCCTATCTATCGTCTATCTATCTATCATCTATCTCTTTATCTCAAAATTAAAAGAGTTAAGAATGATAAAATAGCGTGCTCTCTTTCCGCTCCTTATCTTGTTTCCTTTCAGAATAATTGAGTCCAAAAGCCAGTAGTTGGGGCAGAGCAAAATAACACAAAGGGGGATGTAGAAGTGCAAGCACAGCACTGAGTGTCTGAGAGGCATGAAGAAGGCATCTTCACAGTGGCGGGTATCAGAGCTGAGAGGTATGAGGAGGCTGTGGGAATGGAGCAATGCTGGTGGTGGTGATGGGGGTGGTTTACATATAGGTGGGAATGACCAAATAAGTAAATACATTGAGGGTGATGGGATCCGAGTTTCTCATTGTCAGAGAAGAGAGCTAGATATGCAGATACATTCATATGTATTATACGTATTAAAATGTGCATTTCTAATTAAACTTGACAGTTTAGGTTTATCTATCAATGTCTGTAATATATTTAAGTTTCTCTGATCAATAATGTGCCAATAATAATTGGCATGATAACATAATCCAGATGAAGAGGGAAAAAACACTTAGGTCTTCTGGTCACAGAGAATATAAAAAATTAATTTCAATTTATATACATATTTTTATAGCAGAAAGATATAGAATGTTATCAATAAAAGACCTTCAAGCATAAAAATATACTATGTTACAATAACACTCTATGGGAGAAATTAAATGGAAATATAAGTTCAAGGAGAAAATGGAACACTAAAATTTCTGGTTGTTAAAGAATTGCTTATTCATGGATTTTTTAAAAAAATTGATGATTCTGGGCATTAAGTCACTATAGCATTTAAATTATATTGAATAGATACATTGAAAAGAATATTGCAGTTTCTATATCAAATGTCGATAATTAAAATATGCCAAAAGACATCTTTTGAAACTATTTTAACTTATGAAAAACTTCTACTGTCAATTTAGAAATAGGCAAAAAGGTAAAATAATTTTTGTAAAACATGTTATGTGCACACAAGCAACCCCTAAAGGTAAATATTTTATCTATGTTTTACAACTAAAAAAATAGAAATGCTCAAAAAATTAATGTTCTCAACTTCATAACAGTAAGTGGTGAAACTGGGAGAGCCTTACTCTGACCCTCTAAGTTTCTCACTGCACCTTCCTTCACTTCCCCAGATTTTCCTCACTCCACTTCACTTCCTGTTCAGATCCTATTCCAACTGTTGGCACAGATGACCCCACAGGTCCCCAGATCACCATAGGATGCTTGGCTGCAGACTCACAAAGACAAGAGCTGCACAGAGGCCACAGTTTCCCGTATTCCTCCCCATGAGCTCCTCTCTCTTAGTCCACTTTGGCAGATGTGCTTGGCTTCGTGATTTCTCTGCAAGCTTCAACATGTCCTCCTGCCAGTGCTTCAGGAGGCCTGGTTAGTGCTTCTTTGTTCTTCCAAGTTTCCCTTGTGCACCTTCACTTTCCTAACTCCTCCCACAATTGTGTAAAGTGTAATCCCTATAATTAATCTTTTGTTCTCATAATATGCATGAGGACTCTGCTTCTTGATGGGCACAATTATTGTTACCTAAAGTAATTACAGAGTAACAGAATCTTAGTATGTATAGGAATCTCGAATTCATTCTCTGATCTGGCTAGCAGGGAATTATAAACCTGTTGCCAGTGGTAAGTGAGGCAGTGGCAGGCCGTGGCATACAGTGGAAAAACACTATTTAAAATATCACCTAAAACCACCAGGGAAGACTTTGCATGTCCATGTGATCAATTTAGTGGAAATAAGAGTAAAATTACCATGGATTGATTTGGATGTTTTTACATATGCTGAAGAACATGGATGGGGAAAAATGAGACTGGGGTTTTAAATTTTCAACTCAAGGTTTTGGTAAGGAACCAAAAACCTTCTATAATACATAATACCACTGAAGGTGGCGTTTATCGTCCATAGCCACGGAATTGAAATTTCTAAAAACCAAATTCAAAATTTAATCTTGTGGTTGGCTAAATTGCAATGCAAATTTAATTCATAGCTTCTCAGGGTCTCTTAGGGAATTAATTGGAAAAGAACGGAAACCCTGAAATTTGGGGGGAGAGCGTATGCGTATATGTAAATTCCACTAAAACTAAGGATTTTGTACACTCAATTCAGCAGCATGTTTTGACAAAGCAAAATTTCTCCCATTCTCTCAGATCAGTCTCCACCTGTCTAAAGTAATTGTAAAAGATCTGTTACTTTCAGAGCTCTGCTGATTTTTCTAGGACTTACTCCCATCACCTCTCACTGCTTCTAGCTCTATAAACCCATTCAAATTTCAAATAGCTCCAGAGGTTCAGCTACAAAGTATGACCTACGAGGACATACCATACACAACAAAGGGCAAGGTTATTTTATTATTATTGTGGCTGGAAAAGGGGCCACATGTTAAACCTGACAAGTTCAGGAGGCTGAAAATACCACATAGGATGGTGTGAACATAAAAATTCCTATGTAAGGTGGGCCATGGTGGGAAGTCACATGTAGCCTGTAGCTTCCTTGACAAATGTGAATCTCTACCGTAAGTGAGCCCATTTATTGTCTTTTTGCACCTAAGATAATATCCTTGGAATGTCAGTAATCTCTTTTTCTGGACCAGAGCAGGAAACTACAAAATTCCTCATTACTATTTGTGTCCTCTGATTACCACCTTTGTGTGCTATAAAAAATGAACTATTAACTATCCTGTACCCACCTCTGTGTGAGAAGTACATGCCTCTCCAACTTACTTTTATCCAATCCCAGAAATTTCCCTGCTTTGCTTTCTCCCACCCTCTTAATCTATCACCCATGGATTTCATGTAACCCTCCACCTTTGATTCCACATATAAAATAAGATGCAAACCGCCGTTTTGGGGAGCATTTTCTCAATACATTGAGATTTTGCTTCCTGGCAATTGTCGTCAGTTTGGCTCAAATAAACTCTTACAGAATGCTTTTTCCATTGACATTATAAAGTACTTGTACTATCTGTGAAATGGTATAGTGTTATTTAAAAGTGGACTTGAATTAGTTGTAAATGGGAAACAAAATGTCAAAGATTTTTTGCATGTAATCTTATGTGCTGTACAATGTGACTTCTCACAAATTTGCAGAAAAGACTTCAGTACCTGCTGGGTTTGGGTTTACTGCAGAAATAAGTGAAGGTACAGAGTCCTGCCTTCCAGTTACCAGTTGTCATAGGATCAAAACAGATCCCACACATGCAGACATAAATGTTAGGAGCCCTTGGCTGATGCTGTGTGTGTATACCTACCTTAGTCATATTTTAACCCTGGCAAGCAGACAGTTAAGATTTTTTTCAGAATCATTACAAATCAGTTTCTTCTTGCATTAGTTCAATGTTTGCACGTAAATCAAAATATTCAAAATTTCTAGCATATCTATCTTTGCTATTAACAGCTGGGTGATTTTCAGCCATTCTTTTCCTTTTGTAGCTAATCTAACAATGGTTAGCTAACATTGTTCTACAATGGTCCTAATCAGAGTAAATGTTTAAATTGATCTCCCAGAGGCTTTCCTGCTTGCAATATTGTAATAAAACTTTGACTCATAAATAATTTAAAGTTTCTTTTTTCTTTAACATCAGAATGATTTCATAAATATGGTTGCCGTATCACCTCAGAAGCTGAGAGGCTAGTGTTACTACAGCTCTGCTGATGAAAGAGAGAACAACTCCAAGCTGAAATGAATGCAAGAATCATTACCATCTGAGTTTGAGATATCCTCCTGGGCTGAGTCTTTTGTTTAGACGGTATTGCATCTCAACTTCTCCCTCTGTCTATCTGTTTCCTTCACTTCCTGAGAGCCTGTCTTAATGTATTCTTGTGCTGGTGTCCCTTTCTGAGTCTGTTTCTCAGGACCTCTTCTATAACAGGTAGAAACAGCAAAAACTGGTGGAAGAGGTGGTGTGGGTAGATTTTACTTCAGACCAGGGCTCTTTGGTGCATCTCTAATAACCAGCAAGGCCCAATCCAAAAAAAAAAAAAAGTTTTTGAGTCTATAAAACTTTCCCTTAGTGAGGGAATGGTTTTTATATAAATGAAGGCTTAGAGAATTCCTTGGGCGTTCTGTCCTCAGAAATCTGGGTCCAAGGGCTAATCAGGAAATGAAATGTTGGAAAAGCCAGTAAGTCAGAGACAGAGAAAAAAATCTTGAATCTTAGCATGGGAAGTAGGATCAGACTGTGAGAATAAACTAAGGTTTAGCATGGAACTGTGAATTTATAAGCCAGAGTATTCAAAACTCAAGTATGTATAAGTAATGCCAAGACTATTAAACAAGAAATGACAAAACTCTTGAATCTTTTCCCTCCTTTTGGAGATAATCAGAGCCATCTGTTTCACCATTTTTAAAGTTGCTTCAAAATAATTATATTCAGGTCTGACCTAAAAATTGTACTCTATTTAAGAAAAATTAAAATGTAACAACACTCTTTATTGTTGGGTCACTTTGTTCATTCAACAGCGGTTTACTTAATAAGCAGTTTTGCGTGCCATGTCTGTATGTGGAAACTGAATGCTAGGTCAACACTATAAAATGCCTTTACAAGAGAAAGAAAAACTAAAGAGGAAATAAGTGCAACTTTTTTAGTTGTAAAGAAAGACAGAATAAGAGGAAGCATTTATGGTTTAAGATACTTTCAGTTGGGTTCAGGGCCGACATCTAAGTTGCCTCATATTTATTAATAATTTCAGGCTTATAGCATCTCAGGAATCAGTTTATACTGTTATTGTTGTCTCGGCTGCAATCAGAATAGCTACCTTAAGAAACCAAGAAAGTGGCGCATTTTACATTTGAATCAGGCAGAAGCAACATATCAACAAGCCAACACCTCAGCTGGGATAAGTTTGTCTAATAAACTCATTTGTATTTATACCTTGTGACAATGGAGCAGAAAGTGCTCAAATGTGAAGGAAAAAAAAAAGGAGAAGCTCCAGGTATTTCAATTGTCATATATTTACTCCTCACAATTTAAACCCCATAAACCTATAGGGAAGGTAGTCTTCTAGTATATTTCAGATGGAAAAACTGAGACTGGCCTCAGAGCTAGACAAGGGCTGAGGTAGGCCAAGGTACAACGCAGAGGCCCTACTTTCCCCATGGGGTAGCTCAGGTACGGATACCTCATGGTAAAAACAGGATCCATAAACATGGAGACAAGAGTGACTGAGCAGAGATAGTAAAGGGTTAGTGAAAGAAACCTCTAAGGAAGGCATGATGGTACAATGAAAGGAGAGGTAACTTGACAGTCGAATATGGGAGCTGAATAGCCCTAAACTCTATGAGTCTTGGTTTTCTTTTATGTAAAAGGGAATAATAATACCTACATCAAAGACTGGTTTTGAAGATGTGATGAAATAATGTATGTAAAACATGAAGCACTACCCGACACTTAGCAAGTCCTCTCAATTCATGTTCCTTTTTCTTCCATTTTCTTTCTTTCCTCTGCTTCACAAGTTGGTCCAGGAATGGTTTTAATTCTAATAGAAGGGGATAGGAAATCAAATTGGTGAAAATAAAGCTCAGGAGGAAGAGAAGAAAGATAACAGCAGTCATTCTTTTTAATTATAGATATGATTCTGTAGGGGAGGAAGAAACTTTCATCTACCCTTCTAGGTTCTTTTGACTGGTCTAATAATTAAATCGACTTGAGACAACAAGAGAAAATAGTCAAATTTACATACGCATGTATGAGAACCACACATAAATGAGGGAGTCAAAGACCGCACATACATGAGACAGAAAGGTAAAATGAGGTATAAATGACATCTTGAGCCAAGGAATGAGATAAGGCACTGGGGCTTCAGAGGGGAGGTAGGTAAGTCCCACAGGAAGATAATTAGAAGTTTTCCCTGCCATAGAGCTAGGTCATAAAAACGTTCTTTCTGGTCATAACTCTTACTACTGGCAAGACCCCCAATTTAAATTCTTTAAGGAAGAGACAAAAATTTCTCTTGAGCTTGTAGAGTCTCAGTTGCCTTCAGCTCAAAATAATCCACATGCCTAAACGGCACATCTTGGGGAGGCCTGTTCTGAAGCCCTTCAACTCAGAATACAATCTATATTTTATGTTAAAAGTTGATAAACTTTAATTAAAAAAAAATTGATAGAACCTTTCAGACTTGAGTACTCAAATCTGAGATTTGGAACTTCCCAATATTGGAAAAAAGAATGTGTGAAATTCTGCTTTGACATTTTCCATAGTGGTACTTTCATGTGTTTCTCAACAAATGATCCCTATAACCTACCCTTTCCCCAGCACATGATTTGCAACAGAATTGGAACCATATGGGTGCTTGTTCTTAAATCCCTCCATTGTCCAGCCACAGTCTCGTGTTGATTAACTTTTTTTCTTTTTCCTTTCCAATGTCAATTCTTCTTGTCCTGTTAGTCCCAGCTCTTTGAAGGAAGGGCCACCTCTTTCATGTTTATGGCTTCAGTAGGCCAAGTATACTGCCGTGGATATTATTTGCACTTAGCAGTTTGTTGTTGACCAAGTCGGTGAAGTTGGAGGTCTCAATCAAGTGTATCAGTATTTTCAAGGTCAGGAAAGAATTAGGACAGAGATGTTGAAATGTAGGGGGAAGACAGTCATTACCCAAGTTTTGGTGACTTCCAAACAGGCTTTTTAGAATCAAGAGAAGACCGCCAGGGAGGAAAGCAGGGCCAGAATTCAAGCCCTATTCATTGATCAGACAGAAAGAGGCTGACAGCTCAGACCAGCTGGTAGATGAGGGTCACCTGGGCTGGTGGGAGAGGCTTCGGAGTATGACTCATCATCTGGATTTTCATAGCGCTTACTGAGACTCCAGTGTATTACCCTCTCTCTTTGCTCCTTCAGCTTTGAATTGTTTTAGCTTGTATTTCTCTCTCTCCATGCATCTCACAATCAATATTTTTCTGAAGACAGATGTTTAGGCCAGTTGCTATCTGTACTGAAGACACTTCCACATCTGGATACCTCAAGTCTAAAGGCTACCCCAAGACTCTTTTAGATCTGGCTGTTGACCCTGGTCTAATTAGTGTGGTCAAGGTACACAAAACACTAACACTGGTAAGTGATCCTGAAGGGACAATTTGTGGCTGGTTTCTGGACAGTTGGACAGCTAGAATTTTAGAGTTGCTTTACCTACATGTCTTATGAACCCTTGTACTGGAAATAAGCTTGAGTTGTCAGCTTTAGCAAATAAAAGTATAGGATCCCCAGTTAATTTTGAATTTCATGTAAACCACAAATGATATTGAATATAGTATTTTGTGGCATAGTATTCAGGCATAGTGTCCACATTATAACCAGCTAGAAAACGATGAGGAGGCAAAGGGCCTGTCCATTCTTAAAGGCACTTTCCCGAAGTAATAGCTTACACTTAGTCTACTGATAAGAATTTAGTCATATGGTTACATCTAACTACAAGGAAGGCTGGGAAAGCAGTGTTTATAATGGACAGACACATGCTCAGCTAAAAATTCCTGAGGAGGAAGGAGAAAATAGATATGGAGAGTCAACTAGTCATCTCTGTTAGACAAGTGATGGGGACAAAGGCATGTGTATGAGGTAAAATAAATTGAACTAGATTGAATATCATGATGTTGTTATTGGCTTACAAAAGCAAAAGAGGAATACAAGATGTCTTTACATTTTTATTTCAACCAGAACCAGGTCAGTAAACAGATGGAGACCCCTTTAAACAGAAATGGGAAACACAAGAGAAACATATATTCAAAATGTATTAAGTGTGTACCGTAAAGTGTTCTAAGTAAGGTGCTACACAGATACCTTGGGGATATGACACAATTGCTAACCAAATCTAGTAGGTGACACTGCAGTCTTCTTCCTTCCACTTCCAGAAGACAGTGATTAACAGCAGGGGTTTGCCATTATTGTTATGAAATGTTTAGCACGTGGTAAATGTTCAGTAAGTTGATTAATACTTGATGTTTTTACCTGTATTTTCACACAGATAATCAAACGGAAAATAAAAGTATAAAGGTTGAGGCTTCTTGTAATAGCTAGCAAGAGGGGCTTTGTGCAGTGGTTACAGAAATGCACAGTATGGGTACCATTCTGAAAAATGGGCTCTGCTGGCCAAGGAGTGATGGAAACCAATTTGCTTTCTCTTGGAGGAGATAGAGTAGCTGTTGGCTTACGAAACCTTTTGGATTTCCTGGAAAATTGAATCTACAATAGGAGGAAAGAGACGCAGTAGAAACACCCCAGCATAAAAGTCAGAGATGAAGATACTCATAAACACTCGAGTTATAATCCGGCCCAGCCATTCACAGCTTTAAGGCCAAGGGTAGCAAAGCAGCAGTAATTGAGTTATGGAGCACTGACTGAGAGCCAGGTACATGCAAAGTACTTCCAGTGTTGTTATCTCAACCCCAGGGTATGGGATCAGGAGGGTGAAGACATGGTTGTGTAAGAGATAGTTCTGGCCTTCTACTGCAAGAAAGACAGAAATAACTGAGACACAGTGGGGAAAATGGGATGGGGTAAAAGTAGAGACAGTGTTGAAAGTATGGAGGGGGGGGGTTTAATTACAAAAGAAAAGTTAGAGTGAATTCCTAGAAGGAAGTGGGATTTGACCTAGGCCTTGACAGGTAGGTAGAATTTTAGTACGTATTTAGGGTAGAGAAGAAAAATTTTCAGGCAGAATGAATATCATAAACAAAGGTGTGAAAAGGCTGATTGTGAGGGACACATTGGTTCAACCTTTCATGTACATGGAACTGCACCAGCCATGGGAGTTGTACCAGAAAGAGAAATTGCAGAGGGTTTCTCATTGCAGGTTGGAGATTTATGACTTTATCACAAAGGCAACGATGAAGAATTTTGAACAGGGGAAAAGGAGGGTAGGTCTGTGTTATAGGGAGGTGGCAACAGGGAGGATGGTCTGGAAAAGTGAAAGGTCACAGGCACGAAGGTCAGTGCTGAAGTTGTAATAGTCCAGAGAACTGTTGAAATAAAATCTTGCATAAAAAAAAAAAAAAGTTGTCTTGGAATAGCTTTGGTTACAATGGTATTATTATTATTATTATTATTAATCAATTAACAGGGGTAAGTTACTTAACCTGAGTGTCCTTGTATGTTCTTTAAAATGCTGCAAAAAGTTACATCACAAGTTTTTTGAGGAGAGTAAATAAACACATGTGAAGTCCCCGGTGCGTGGTGATTACTCAGGAAAAGGTCTTTGAAAAGCTTCTCCCTTATTTTTCATAGGTACAACCTGTGGGTATCATACCACTTCTATTTTGGCTCTTAGTGTTGTTCTGGAATAGCTGGTTGCATCTATCTTCTCTCTGGGGTCACGGCCCCGTCTCCGAATTCACCGACTCTGGGAAGAACCCTACACGCAGCAGGCTCTCAGCGAAAAGTGTCACCGCAAGCAGGACCCGCAGGGTGAAAGAGGCCGGCGCCCAACAGCTCACTCTGCAGGTACCAGCCGCCCGCCGGGCTCCCTGGATCGTGCCTACGAGGTCCCCGGTGCCGGAGCGCGGCGGGCACAGTGCCACCCTCTTCGGGGGCAAGCAGAGTCCCTGCTGAGGCTAAGGGACGAGAAACCCAAGCCACACGCACTTCCAACTCAGAACAGAAACTCCCCCTCCTTCGGGCCTTCAGAGGCCCGCTCTCGGGAAATCCCAGCCCCTGCCCCCGCTGCGGCCCTTCTTCCCGCCCCGTTTTCCAGGAGCGGCCGGGCGGGAGGCGGTCGCCGAGCCGGGCGTGCGCGTGGGTGGAGGATGGGCCGGGGGCGGAGGGAGGCCGGGAACTTTGCGACCCAGCTTCGGGGGCCTGCGGTGACGTTCCTGGCAGTGCCGCGAGCAGGCCAGTCTCTCGGGCCGACCGAGGGAGCGCAGGCTGCAGAGGCGCCGCGCACGCCGCTCGGAGAGAGACCCCGGGCTGCTCCCCGCAGCCGCGCGCGAGCCGACGGCGGAATACATGTCCAGCGGCATGGACCACTTCTCACTGCAGCCGCTGTTGCTGCAGCTGCTCAGCTCCCGGGGCCTGGCCCTGGCCGGGCTCTTGCTGCTCCTGGTCCTGTGTCTGCGCGCCCGACGCTCCAGGTAGGCGCCCCGGCGGCCTCCGGAGGCGGCCCCGCGGCCCGGGCCACGCATGCGCCCTGGGCCCCGCGGACCGCGCGCCACCCAGATGGCCAAAGGAGTCCCTCCATGATTTCAGTGCAGATAGTCAAAACTTGCTGGCGGGGACCCCCGTTGTTTGGAATCCTGTGTAACGACCAGGGTTTTGTATGCTTCTTTCCCATACATCCCCATACATGTGAAAAGCGTTGGGACCAAATTCGACTTGCTGCTCCTGTGTAGGTTGTAATAAGCCCTAGGTTTGTGTTATACATTATGCATCACGCGTGGCCTCCAAACAGACACACTTTGGTGCCTTGTTGCAGCGAGTTGATGGTTTAGGGCCTAACAGTCATACAGTGTTTTAGGAAGGGGGAATCTTCTTACATTTCATTCATTTAAAAATGAAATGTTTCAGAAAAATGTATGAACAATAATTCTGGATGCCGCTCTGTGCCTCAGTTTACCTCACTGTACCTTATTTGGAAAAACGAAATAATACCTCATGGGTTTTTGGTGAGTACTAAATGAGTTTATAGTGTGGATTTTATGCCTTTGCTCTACTATTTTTATTAGAACAAAACAAAGCAATAACAAAACTCAGAAGTGTGTCACTTCTTTATTTGATTTGCAATGTGGAAGTAGAACAGAAATTCAAAATAAAAGCATTCCCTTTGACATGCTTTGAAATCACTCTATTTTCCTTGTCTTACTGGGTTATTTTTTCATATGATCAGGTTATTCATAGCTTTTGATAAACAAGCAGGTAAGTTTCAATGAGTAGTAATTGCTGCTTTGTGATTAGATATCACATACCTCAAATTCACAAACATACGGGTATGTGTGTGTAAGTATAAATAGAGATTTATGTATATCTATATATGTACAAATATGTTTATGATATATATGTGTGACATAGGTTACTTCTCGATGGGGAAAATGGCATCATTGTACTGCTTTCAAAAATCTGGACATTTCTAGAATGTTCATGGATGAATACTCTGGAAGGGAGCCTTTGCTTTTTTCCCCACATGAGTTTTCTGTGATCTTCCTGGAATATGCCAAGCCCTCTCCTAGGCTGCCTTTTCCAATAGCTGTGCTCTTACTTTAGAGCCCAAGATGAGGATTTAGGAGACTTTAACTTCAGTGTTTTTTGGATGCTAGGTAGATTCCACTTTCTAGTCTATCTGCAATGTCCGCAGAGCAGTTCAGAGGTAGGAGGTCTGACAATTAAGTGAGAGAACTTGTTGCAATGATGTTGCTAACGTTTTTTGCTATTAGAGGGATTATTCATTATGAATTTGTACTAAGTGGACAAACATTTAACCAAGTTTACTATTTGGAAGCTCTGAGAAGGCTGTATGAAAAAGTCAGATGACCTGAACTTTTCATCAACAATTCACGGCTCTTGCATCACAACCATGCACCAGCACCTCGGCATTGTCTGTGAGGGAGTTTTTAGCCAGCAAACAAATAACTGTATTGAAACACCCTCCCTACTCACCTGATCTGGCCCCCAGTGACTTCTTTCTTTAGCCGAAGATAAAGGAAATATTGAAAGGAAGACATTTGGATGACATTCAGGACATCAAGGGTAATACAACAACAGCTCTGATGGCTAGTCCAGAAAAAGAGTTCCAAAAGTGCTTTGAAGGGTGGACTAGGCGCTGGCATCGGTGCAGAGCTTCCCAAGGGGAGTACTTCGAAGGTGACCATAGAGATATTCAGCAATGAGGTATATAGCACTTTTTCTAGGATAAGTTCGGGAACTTAATTGTCTGACCTCATATTTCTAGGTATGCCTTTAAAGAGAGCTGGTAGATAAGAAGGTTATCTGTTCTACTCCCGTCTTACATGTAGGGCAAGAGAAGGCAAGCTGACTAGGTCATTCAGGATCATTGACGGTAATCGGGGTGAGAATGTAGAACTTGGGGTACAATTGGGAAGGCAAAAGTGTTTTCCAGCATACTCAGAGTAGGCTTATCTTTCTCTGTCCCACTAAAAAGTGTTGTGCTAAGGGATTCATACCATCCATTACCAGTTCCTTCCAAACAAAAAGACTGTTTAATGCTGCAATCTACAGAGCACTGCATTCTAAAGAAGTTTTATTATACTGTCTCAGTATATTTATCTCGGCAAAGAAGGTTACATTCTTTATTTTACTATTTCTTCTGTTTGCACATTTCACTCTAATGCTCTTGGAACATGCTCTATGATACCACCATTAAGAGAGGACACTATAGTTAAGAGTTTCTTATATTTGTACAGATTTTTTATGCTTAGGCTAGTATGTTTGAATGTATGTTAATAAAAATGTAGAAAATACATTTTGTGGCAACTTTTTATACTTTACAATACATTTTAGACATCTCCCTGTGTAGTACATCGTTGACACCTTTCTAGGTCAGGTTATTGAAGTCATTATTTGTGATGACTGTATAGAGATACACCACACACGCGCGCACTCGCATACACACGGATATCTTTGGGCTTTTGTGGAAATATTTATGTAGGATCGTGGAGTAGTTGTCAAAATGTATGTGTGCTTTGTACTTTAATAGATGTTGCCAACATATTGTAAGTCCCAATTTATGTTACTACTAATGACTTACGTTAGTGCCAGTTTTTTCATATCCTGTCAATAGTAGTATGAATAATTTTAATTTCACCAATCTGATACATAACGAAAATAAAACTTCATTTTTATCCTAATTTTTATTTATTTACTTTTGAGGGACTTTGAACATTTTTAAAGAAGATAATTGTCTCTTTGTTTCTGGATCATTAATAATAAATGATTGTTAACCACTCACTTTTTGACCATTAATAGCTCTTATATAATAGGAATTGTCACACTTTCATACCCACAACAGTTATTTTTCACTATTGTTATTAGTATTTGTTTAAGAGTTTCTGGATATACCTCTTGCTTAGAGAGCCCTTGTACTCTCCAACATTATAAAAAATGTTCACCATTGTTTTCCATCTAGTTTATTTTTAAAAGATTTTACACATACATATATTACATTTTTATTCTCATTCTATAACCATCCTTTGAACAGTTATGTCTGAAGTTTGTAATATAGGTATTATAGGAATGCCAGATGTTCCAAAGTAAAAATTTAAATGTTAACTACAAATTGATAAAATATTTTTAAAATAGGTAGAAACCAGTTTCAGAGGTTATTTGTTTCCTTTGGCTACATACCGTCTCATTCTCCCTCTTTTGACGGCAGCAGTTTGATTTCCTTTTGTGAAATTGTGTTTTTCCCTGTTAGACATGATCTGGTGAGACTGTCAACTGCAGAAGCCATTGCTGTGCTCCTCAGGAGAGATGCCAGTGGCTTGGCCTACAATTGTAACTGTGGAGTTGATGGGAAGTGGTTTGAATTGGGGTATATTTTTGGTGGTAGAATCAACAGGACTCACTAATGGGGTAAAGGTGGTGTGTGAAGGAGAGAAGAGTCAAAAATGAAACTTAGATGTTATTTTTTTCGTTGTTTTATGTGTCTTGAAGTTTTGGGGGATGGAGGACATCGATAATTTTATTTGGAGACATGTTAGATAGGTAGTAAGACGTGTTTCTGGTGTGCAGGAGAGAGGTCCATGCAGGATATATAATTTGGGGCTACTTCAGTGGCCCCAAACTCATTCACATTTACAAATATGAAAATGGCACATAAAGCCACGAGTGTATATTCAGTTACTTGGTGAGAGAGTTTGATGGAGAAGCAGAATACCTGGGCCACTTTCTTTACTGAAGAGTCTGGCAGAGAAAGAGGAACCAGCAGAGGAAACAGAGAAAGAGAAACCAATGATAGGAAAAGAAACCCAAGCGAATACAGCCTCCTGGAAACTAGATAGAGACATATTTCAACTATGGGGAGTTACCTGTGTCAGATGCTGCTGAGAAGTTCGGTTTGTTGAAGACAAAGAAATGACCATCAGAGTTGAAAAGATGCAGAATTGTCAAGAGCTATGCAGAGAGTTGGTAGGAATGAAAGCCTGTTTGAAGTGGATTGAAATGCTGTCCTACAATAACTTCTAAGATTTTATATTCAGACTAGTGTATTGTTCTAGGATTATGTGTCATATATCTAGAGCCAATAGTTCCAGTAATTTTATTTAAAAAAAATCTCTCCTGGTGAAATAAGTATGAAGGTCCTTAAAGATTTTTTTTTATATTAGTTTGAGGTGTACAAAACAATGTAATAGTTTTGTAGACATTTACACCCCTCACAAAGTGATAATCTACTACCCCTCTGACATCGTATATAACTGTCACAATTCCATTGACTCTATTCCCTATGTTGTACTCCATATCCTGTGACAATGCTCATTAGGGCTGCTTATTACAGTGAAACATTAGAAAAAACTTGATTTCTAAAAAAAAAATATTGGTTTAGTTAAAGAAATTCTAGCAATCCAAATAATAGAAAATTATGTAGCTACAAAACATATAATGTAGACTATATGAAGACATGGAAAGCAACATTCAAGATAAGTAATAAAAATTACAAAACGAGATATGTTTATATACATGGTGTTAATAGCCTCCAGCCAAAGACCACTAGGAACATACCTGCAGTTTATAAGTTGAGTTATTGCTTATTGCAATAAGAAAGAACACACACCATTCATGCTCAGTAAAAGACCTAATGGTTATAGATCATTAGAAAGGACCTAATGGTCTATAAATAATGGTCTATTTATAGTATTTGGGTTTGTGTTACATGATTTTGGGGGAGAGTTTGAGGAAGCAAAATTTTACTCTGTTGGTAAGATACTGTCAGAAAGCGGGGACTATTCTATGATTGGACATCTTAATACATCTCACTGTAAGGCAAGAGGAATGGATTGAGGCTAACTCTGTAGTTGGTAAATTAGCAACAGACACTAATATCAGTAAGGTTTGGGGGATATTTGGTCATTTTTTTGATTTGGAAAGTTCATAATTTTGTCATTATTTAGACATGGTCTTGTTTTTGTCTTTACCCATAATGGTCACGGAGTGGCTTTGTTTCATGTTAATTTTGCACAACTGTTGAGTAGAAGAACAGACTGTCCTACCTGTGAGTGCCCAGAAAGCACACCAATGGCAGGACTGGCTTTATCTTTCTCAAAAGTGTAAGAGGCTGCAAGGATATACCTTCGCCATTTTGGGGGTAAAATTTATATATAATGAAATGTGCTGATTTTGTGTACAATTCAATTGGTTTTCATAAATGTATGCACCGATGTAACTGCCAAGTCAAGATGTGGAATGTTTTCATTAACCCAGAAAGTTTCCTCATGCCCCTTTCTAGTCAGTCCCCATCCCTGAGTTCTGATTTAGTTTTGCCTATTCTAAAACTTCATATAAATGGGAGTATGCAGTACCTACTTTTGTGTATAGCTTTCTTCACCATAAAGATTTTGAGATTCACACATGTTGTTGCATGTATCAGTAATTTATTCAACTTTTTTTTTTTTTTTTAAAGATTTTATTGGGGAAGGGGAACAGGACTTTATTGGGGAACAGTTGTACTTCCAGGACTTTTTTCCAAGTCAAGTTGTGGTCCTTTCAATCTTAGTTGTGGAGGGTGCCGTTCAGCTTCAAGTTGTTGTCCTTTCAGTTTTAGTTGTGGAGGGCGCAGCTCAGCTCCAGGTCCAGTTGCCGTTTTCTAGTTGCAGGGGGGGCACAGCCCACCATCCCCTGTGGGAGTCGAACCGGCAACCTTGTGGTTGAGAGGACGCTCTCCAACCAACTGAGCCATCCGGGAGGCAGCTCAGCTCAAGGTGCCGTGTTCAATCTTAGTTGCAGGGGCGCTGCCGACCATCCCTTGCGGGACTCGAGGAATTGAACTGGCACCCTTGTGGTTGAGAGCCCACTAGCCCATGTGGGAATCGAACCGGCAGTCTTCGGAGTTAGGAGCATGGAGCTCTAACCGCCTGAGCCACCGGGCCGGCCCTATTCAACTATTTCATTGCAGAGTAGTTTATATTTTATATATAAATTGTGAGATATATATATATATACACACACACACACACACACACACACACACACACACACACACATCAGATTTGGCGTGTGTGTGTGCGTATACTACAATTTGGTCATTCTGTTAATGGAAATTTAGTTGTTTCCAGTTTGGGACTATTATGAATAAAGCTTCTGTAAACATTCTTTCACAAGAGTTATTGTGAACATATTATTTAGTTTTTTCTTGGAGTAAAAGCTAGGAGACGGTTGATGGGTCATAGGGTAAAGAGTTTATACCCACAACCACTTTGGAAAGTTATCACTTTTCCAATGTAATTGTACTATTTTTTACACTTCCACCAGTACTGTATGTGAGTTCCAGTTGCTCCACATTTTCACCCATATTTGATGTGGCCAGTCGTTGGGTATAAGCACTGTCTTTCTATATTCTTCATTTTGTTGTTCTTCCCTGAAGAGTGCTGCATTTTGTTTTTGTGTGCAGATACATTGCTGGCTGATTATCTTGAACTTGTGGAAGCTTGGTTATACCCTTTGTAAAAATGAATCTATGGAAAGCTCAAGATCAAGCTTTTCTTTGATAGGATTCCAACCCTGAACTCTTATTTCCCAACCGGTGGGCCGCAGCTGAAATCTCTGCTCAGTTCTTTCAATCTTCCAGCAGCTCATTCCTTCCACAGGACTCTTTGAATCTCTCCTGCAGAGGCACACTTCCCAGGTTGGCCTAGAATTTGAGGGGTGTTTGTGTTATTTTTTTCTAGAATTTTCTCTTGATTTCCAGCCACTTCACTAGCCCCAAACTCTGACACCTCAACCAGTAATATTGTAGGGTTTTGTGTGAGTTCCAGCTGTCTCTCACCTTGGGGACAGTGAGCCCTCAGGGGAAGTGCTGTCCACTAAGTGCTGTGGGCCTAATTTGTTATGGGTTTGTCCTTTAATAGTTGACTCCCCTCCAGTATCTGCCTTCTTTTGCTTGTTCTTCAGTGCATTTAAATCATTTTTTTTCCACTTTATGTTTTGTTATTTGTGAAAATATTAGGTTAATTCAAGCTACTTCACCATTTCTGGAACCTAAACCCAGACTTTTTACAGTGGCTATGTCTAGGTGATAAATTTTTGTGAGATGATACATTTTTATGCTTCTATATATTTTGAAATTGTTGTCAACAAATACGTATTTCATTTATAATACAGAAAGAATGATACATTTGAAATAAAATGTTGAGAAGTTCTAAAAGCTTGATCTTGAGCTTTCCATAGACTCATTTTTATAAAGGGCAAAACTAAGCTTCCACAAGTTCAAGATAATCAGCCAGAAATGTATCTGCACGCTAAAACTAAATGCAGCACTCTTCAGGGGAGGACAACAAAATGAAGAATCAAAAAAGTGCTTATACCCAATAGACTGGTCACATTACATAAAATGTTTTGAATCTTTATTTCCTTTGGAAGAACCAGCCTTGTGGGTGGTAATAATAAGATTCTAACTTAGAAGATATGATTTGGGTGGTGCTAAGAAACCCAGTTCATTTTCAGCAAGTCACGAATAGTATGATACATTGCTTTTGTTTAATGATTAGATACATGTTTTTTTAAATTACTGTTTACTACTAATCGACTTAAATATAGATATCTACTTTCCAAATTATTGTAGAAGACAACATATAAAAAGAGTCTATATAACAAGGCAGACTTGAGAACAGACATGTCTCTACTATTCTTTCCCTACCTCCCCAGCCCCTGCAAAACTGACAAAAATTAGTCCAGCCAAAACAATATAAAATAAATATAAAATGGGTAAATTCTTCTACGTAAGTGAAATAAAAAGTGGCACTAAATATGTTTGTTAAAGGAGACACGTAAAATAGAATTAAAAGATTAGTAATGGTTAGGGGGAAAGTGCTTACAGAAAACATGATGGGAAGACAACAATAACACAGACTTTTGAATCTTAAAGTTCTAGACCCCAGAAGTCTGAAATGGGCCTACCTGGCCTCCATCAAGGGATTGGTAGGGCTTCATTCCTTTCGGTGGATCTAGGGCAGAATCCATTTCCTTCCCTCTTCCAGCTTCTAGAGGCCACCAGAATTCAAATCTGTTTTTCATACTCTGACATTCCTGTTGCTTTTAATCCAGGATCATCTTCCCATCTCAAGGTCCTTAATTTAGTGACATCTGCAGTCACTTTTGCCATGTAAGGTGCCATATTCACAGGTTTGGGGGATTACGACATAGACATCTTTTTGGGGACATTATTCTTCCAACCACAGTACTCCTACTGACCTCCCAAGATTTATGTCCATTTTACATGCAAGATATACTCACCCCATCCCAACATCCACAAGAGTCGCAACCCATTACAGTATCAAGTCAAAGTCCTACCAGCTCAAAAGTCCTAAATCTCATTAGATAAATCCTCTAAATCATGTCTGGGAATCTGGTATGATCCACCCTGGGACAAAAATTCCCAAATACCTCATGGGACTCCCATGTGTGTCACAGGGATTAACTCATCAGACAACAGGCTCCTTCAGAGTGTGTTCTCTCTCCTATTCCTCACTTCCTGGATAATCTCATTTATATTCCTGGCTGCTTCAGATATGGCTGAGGAGAAATGGGAGTTATGTGCCTGATCTTGTCAATGGCTGACTGAGACTCTGTACATGGGAATGAGTATCTATGACTGAACACTCCAGCCTTTTGATTCTTTCCTGGCACTAGCAAAACTTGTCCAGCCACATTTTTGGCCCTCTCTCCAGAGTACTTTTTCCTGACAATGAATCTCCCAGTTTTAGTGTCTTTTGCAGTCTGGATAGATTAGGTAGGATGAGAATTCCCCAAGTCATCAATCCTTGGTTCCTTTGTGCTCAACAGTTCTTCCCTTCATTTATATCTTTCCTCCTTACAGCAAGAAAAAATTAGGCTGACCTTTCAACACTTTGCTTAAACATCTCCTCAGCTAAGTATCCAAGTTCATTGTTTGCCAATTTTGCTTTCCACATAACTGCGGGACATAACGCAGCTAAGCTTTCTGCAATTATATGACAGGGATTTTCTTTTCTCCAGTTTCCAGTAACATGTTCCTCATTTCATCTGAGCCCTCACTGGCAGTGCCTTTAAGGTTACTATTTCTACTTACAATTTGTGACAATGTAAGTATTCTTTAAAATGATAAATATGTTCCCTACCATACTCTTTACTCTTTCTGAGTCTCTACTAGGGGAGTTGTTAACATCTATATTTCTAGTCACTATCTCTTCAAGGCAATTTAGGGTTTTTCTGTCATCTTCCTCAAAATTCTCCCAACATCTGTCCATTGACCAATTCTCAAAACAGACACTTCCACATATTTCGGTATTGGGCACTCTGAGGTACCAAAATCTGTATGTTTTCTTTTGCTGCTATAAAAAATTATCACAAATTTAGAGGTGTAAGACAATAGGCTTATTCACTTACAGTTCTGGAGGTCAGAGTCTCACTGGACTTACGTCAAAGAGTCGGCAGGGCTAAGTCTCTTCTGGAGGCTACAGCAGAAAAGACTAGATTTTGAGAACACAACTGAACTTGTGCTGGATGAACAAAGTCTTCAACTAGAAAAAGATCTCAAAGACTGAGCCCAGAAGAGGATGCCTCACCAAATCACATTTTCCAGGCTCCCGCAGAAAGAATCCCCGTCCTCAGCAGGAGATTCAAAGGGTACACAAACTCTGTGACTGCTGACCAGTCTGACTAACCTAGCTGAGTCATCTTCCTGAACTAGAAAATGGAAATAACAGCTACCACACAGGTAGATGTGAGAAGCAACGTGCATGAGAAATGTGAATACATTTTGTAAAGTGTGAAATTTAGATGACAGTTGGCTTGCCCCATCAGGTTTTCTTGGCACTTCCCAGAGACCCTTTTCTCCTAGTTGCTGTTTTAGGGGAAAAAGTACGATGGATTTCTTTTCCTCTTTCATCTCGTTTTCTCCAACACACATGTCCCTGCACCCCCAAAATGCTACACTTGGTTAAAAAAAATAAGATTTAAATGCTGTTAAGATAAAGTTTAGCCAAAGTAAAAATTCAATGATTTTTTGAATTGTAAGATGTCAAGGTTATGTAGATATCAAGTGGTTTTAAAATGTTGACATCACTCTATCACATAAGTCAATTATTTCCTCTTTCTGATTAATGACTCCCTGAAAAAACCCTGGTGTTCTAGTCCCTCACATTGCAACCACTGCCTAGAAAAAGAACTAGGTTGCCACCATTAGTGGATGTTTTCTTTCCTTCCTCTTTTCTTATAGCAAAATATAGAAAAAGGAGATGGGCAGCTGAAAGCCATTTTCTTGTCAAGAGTATGCTGAATTTTACAGGTGAATTTTTGTGTTTTTACGTGGGTTATAGGGAGATCGCCAGGCACGTTTTGGCTCTTGATTAAACTAATCAATTACTTCATGGTGCTATACTTTCCTTTTCTAAGCTGCAGAGTTTGAGTTGGTCTTGTTACCATTTGAGACAGATTCAGGCTTGCTTCGATGTTTTATTTTGCAACTTTAAAAAAAAACAAAAGTGCCTGAAGATGGAGAAGATTCCTGTTGTGTAATTCCAGGAACATGTGAACCGGAAAAACAAACACTTTGCTGTTTATTTTGTGTGTTATTCAAAGTGACCATTTAATGGGTCATGAGACGTTCAGAACTGCTAATATTATCAACATTGAGGATTGCTCAGTGCTGTAATCACATTTGGCTGATAAATCCTGGCTACCCCTTTAAATATATCATCTGTTTGCATAAGAGAAATCAATTCAGAATTTATGCTGGATCAGCATACATAAATCTCTTACCTCTATCAGAATAAAATCTTGGAGTGCTTACCTCAGTAATATGGGGCGATTTATGTATGTACAGTCATCCGTGGCTCAGTGTTTTCCAACAATAAAACCTTGTAGAAGGCAGTGTAGTGTAAAGCAGAGAGCATGGCAATGAATAAGCCAAATAGACCTGGAGCCAAAATCCAGCTCCTTCCTCCCCACCCCCTCTCCACAATGTTGACTTTTGAGAGGAAGGTAAAGGAAGATGGCAATTATAAAAAACAACAAAACAAAACAAAACCCTTAACTTCCATGGCTGACTTTTTGTTTTAATGAAAGGGTTTATTGGGCCATAAAGGATCAGGTTGAAGGGCATGAAGTCTGAAGCACCAGCAGCATGTTAGGTGGAGAAGGCAACGTGTCCGCCGTCCTTGAGTTGATGGCGCTCTTTTATACATCAGCTTTTGGGGAAGAAAGACAGAAGTTGTTTTGAAAGAATTTATGTGGGCTACAGATAAAGTGGGCGGGATAAGGTGAAGCGGGGAAGTTCTGGGATAGGTGCAGAGTCTGTAAGGAAGAAGTGTTTGCTTCTTTGGATTGGTTGTGGGCCACAGTCCAGGAAGTTCACTTGTAAGCAAGAAGTGGAGGTTCTTGGCTTTCGATGGCACCTGGCGATTCTCTTTTAGATAATTGCAGAAATAGCCACCTGGAAGTTAATTCAAAGTTCCAATATACACTGAGGAATGTAAGACCTGTGGTTGGTAACTGATTAACCCGTTGTCTCTTCCTTCCACCCTCTGGCTTGCTGTAATTTAATTTAGGACATCTCAGAATTTTCGTCTTGTCAAAAGGAATGATGTTGAGGCCCTACTTTATATCAGGCTCTGTGCTTAGGTCTTCTGCATGTGTTATCTCATTTAATCTTCATTGTGGTTCCTGAGATAACTAATAGTAAGCTATTTTTCAGAAGAAGAGACAAACACAATAAGAGCTTACCTAATTTGCCAAAGGTTGCAGAGCTCTCAGGTGTAGAACTGGGTTTCTGATTCAGGTCCCTTATGGCTATGGTAGACAGAACAAAGCCCTCTTAACTCTGAATTGTTCACACCTTAATGCCCAGAAGCTATGGATATGTTAGGTTACCTGGAAAAGGAAGATTATGGTTGCAAGATGGCGTGAAGGTTGATAAATCAGCTAACCTTAAGATGAGGGATTATCCTGAACTATTCGGGAGGGCCCAGTGTAGTCATAAATTAAAACTGGAAGAGGGAAGACAAAGAGGAGGTCAATTGACCATTGCAGGCTTTGGAGATGGATCAAGGAGTCCAAAAACCAAAGAATGTGGGCAGCTTCATGAAGCTAAAAAGATGAGAAAATCGGATCCCCTCTAGAGCCTCCAGGAAGGAACCCAGGGAACACCTTGATTTTAGCAAGGGAGACCCCATTTTGGTCTTCTGGCCTACAGAACCATGATAATAAATTTATATTGGTTAAGCCACGCATTTGTGGTAACTCGTTACAGTGACCATAGAAAACTAACACAATACCCATCGTCCCTATGCTCTTTGCATTAAATTGTACTGCTTGCAAGAAGATTCAAAGGGTGGGAAAGACGGGAACTAGAATGACTTTGCTGGTTGCCCACGAGGACCAGGATAGAGAGTAACCATTTCTAAATCCTCATTGCTTTCCTCACTCTATTTAATAAATAATATGAGAATTTTGGGCTCCAAACTTCGCAGGTTATCATGGGCTATTCATCGATGTCTCTCTTGCTTATCCATCAATTCACAAGTAAGTTTTGAATGCTTGTGATATATCTGGTAACTCCACAAATCTTCAGAATATTTTTGAAAATAAGACAAAGGCTGTAGGCATTGAGACCCAGATGTGATTGGGTCAGATTTGTTATTTCCCCGACTTGGTTATTCCTCCTTACTGCTGCCCAGAGCCTGGAGGAGAAAGCTAAGGATGATTGAGGATTTGAAGAGATCTACGGGAGTGGGACGCTGTACTTCACTGATTTTCCCCAAAATAGAAGTGCTGAAAAAGCCATCCAGTGCAGAGGAAAGATTAACAGCTTCTTGTAAGAGAATATTTTTGGACTTTATCCGAAGTAAAATCCCATTGAAATTAGTTCAGGTTACTGTTCTTTGAAAGGCAAAGGACAAAATTATAGGAAGCTACCGTGCTGAATAAGAGAAGGTGACATCTATTATATCATGCATTTTTATAGCTGAAGCGCTGCTCATTTTTATGGCTTTAACATTTTTTTTCAACAGAAGTATTTGGGATGGGATCATTTTTTTGTCTCTAGAAAAGTGGAAAGCATTAATTAAATCTGTAATTGCTTAATACGGAAATTAATAGAAATTTTAATAAAAGTGCAACCATAACAGGGTTTACATCATTGTCCTGTTTCCTCATAAATTTATCCTAAATAGTTGGTAATAATGAAGAAGAAACTTTAGAAGCTTTAGTTTTAGCACCTAGCACAGTATCTGACACTGAGTAGGTTCTCAGTGAGTGTTTGTTATAAGAACGAAGGATGAATGAATGAATGAACAGCTTGGTGCAGTAATTGTTATTTATTTCCAATATGAATATTTTAGAGTTGCACATATTACTATAAAAATACACAAACTGCAAATAAAAATGATAAATCAAATGTCATCCATATCAAGTTTTTTGCTGCTTTAATTAAAAAGTGAAGATTTTATAAACAAGTGCTTACCTATCATGAATATTTATAAATGGAGAACATATTGGTGCAGTGATTATTCTTTATTGTAAACCTCACTGAAAACATAGCGATTGGAGTGCAGTCAATTCCTAAAATTCCTGACTCTTAAAATTTAGAGTTTAAAAACATGTGTTGTTGACTTTCAGATCTAGGTACTGGATTTGTACAAATGTGCTACGAACCCCCTCCCTGGCATAGCTGGGCATCGTGCTTTATTTAACAGATCCGAGCTCCTTTGTGAAAGAGCTGAGCCTGGTTTTGGTTAATCACATAGAATTGCATACATTTTGGCACTTATATACTTAAAACAAATAATGGTAAATGATTACTCATAAATATTAAAGGGACTAGGTTTTCTGTTTGAAAATCAAAGTTGCCCTGGTGAAAGCATTGCTTTGTATTAGAATTGTGAACACAAAAACCACTTTATTCCAAGAAGACAAGGAGCTTGTTGTTCAGTCATACCCAGGGAGAATTTAGTGTCATAATATATTTCAGCAGTGCTGTCCTTTTGGGGGCAGGATGTACAAGGATTAACATCTTTGGAAAATGGACCGTTAACCGTTTTAGATTTAGGTACTCCAACATTGTTGACTCTTTTTCTATAGTTTGTGTATTGAGTATATAGTGTTTTAGAATTGTTTTTGACTTACTATAATAACGAGAGCCAACATTTTGTGCTCTTCTTAGGTGCTTCCTAGACATAAAGGCAAGTACTTTATAGTCATTATTATGTGGAATTTATTGACTCCTCCCTCACAACAACGTCCTTATTTCATAGAGGCAAAAAGTCAGTCTTATTTAAGTAATGTTTTCAAAGGCATATAGTGTAGTTAGGATTCCAATAAAGTGTTTGACTGCAAGCCCAACCATGTAATATGGTTTTCTTCTTTTTTCCTTACTCTTTTTAAAATTTTCTCACAATGATGTTCTGACGTTTTCACTTATTGTTTACTAAAAATGAAAGTATTAAGATTTAATACAACTTTTAAGCATTTCTAGTAGAGATTTAACTAAGATACAGTGTTTCCCCGAAAATAAGACCTAGCTGGCCAATCAGCTTTAATGTGTCTTTTGGAGCAAAAATTAATATTATTAATTTATATATAATTATATATATAATATTATAATATATTTATAATAATATAATTAATAATATAAGACCGGGTCTTATTTAATATAATACCCGAGGTACCACTGTATAATATAATATAATATAATACTGGGTCTTATATTAATTTTTGCTCCAAAAGATGCATCAGAGCTGATTGTCCAGCTAGTTCTTATTTTTGAGGAAACACAGTATGAATATATACATTTGGGCTTTAAAAGACTATGTTAAGTCTAAAAAAAACAGACAATAATAGTCTGCTATCTCCCTCTGACACTAGATTGTGTGAAAGTCACAGTTGATGGACAACGTGAGAAAATACCTCGTTTTCCTTATCCCATTTACTGGCTTTTGCACCTACTCAATGGCTCAGCAGAGGATTTGAGGTTAACTGTGTGCCCAGCCTGGCCTTTTTTCAGATACAATGGAGAACTGGACAGACGATGCAGAGCCTTGCCTCTTTTTTTTTCTCTCTTTTTTTTTTTTTTTTGCGTACACAAAGCTGTACATATTTAATGTATAGAATTTAACGTGTTTAGAGATCAGTATACATCCATGAAACCATCACCACAATGTATGCCACAAACATAGCAGCACCTACAGCAGTTTCCTCCCACCCTCTTTATTTATGATGATAAGAACACAACATAATTATCTATGCTCTCAGCAAATTTTTAAGTATACACTCCAGTATTATTAACTATAGACACTATTCTGTAAAGTAGATCCCTTTGTATAACTGAAACTTTGTATCCTTTGACTAATACTTCTCTGTTTTCCCCTACCCCCAGCCCCTGTTAACCACCATTCTACTCTTCTTCTATGAGTTTGACTATTTTAGATTCCTCATATAAGCGGTATCATGTAGTATTTGTCCTCCCGTGTCTAACTTTTTTCTGACCTTGTCTTCCAGGTTCATCCGTGTTGTTGCAAATAGTGTGACTTCCTTCTTTTTTTAAGGACGCATATTATTCTATTGTATGTGTATACCACATTTAAAAACAATCTGCTTCTCCACTGATGGACATTTAGGTTGCTTCCATGTCTTGGCTATTGTGAAGAATGCTTCAATGAACATGGGAGTGTAGATATCTCTTTGGGATCCTCATTTCAACATTTTTGGATAAATACCCTGAAGTGTAGTTGCTGGATCATATGGTAGTTCTTCTGCTTTTAAATTTTTGAGGAACCTCCATACTGTTTTCCATAGTGACTGCAGCAATTTACGTTCCCACCAACAGTGCACAAGGCTTCCCTTTCCTCCACATCCTTGCCAACACTTAGCTTTTTTAATTTTTATAATAGCCTATATTTTTATAATAGGTGTGAGGTGATATCTCACTGTGCTTTTGATTTGCATTTCCCTGATAATTAGTGATGTTACACACCTTTTCACATACCTGTTAGCCATTTGTATGTCTTCTTTGGACAAAATTTCCCTTCACTTCCTTTGTCTATTTTTTAATCGGGTTATTTGTTTTTTTACTCTTGAATTGTAGGAGTTCCCTATAGATTTTTGGATATTAGTGCTTTATGAGCTATATGGTCTGCAGATATTTTCATTTTGTTGTTTCCTTTGCTGTGCAGAAGAGTTTTAGTTTGATATATTGCCACTTGTGTTTTTTTGTTGTTGTTGTTTGTTTGTTTGTTTTGCTTTTGTTACCTGTGCTTTTAGTGTCAAATCCAAGAAATCATTGTCAAGGAGCTTTTCTTCTATGTTTTCATCTAGGAGACTCTGCCTCTTGACACAGAAAGGATAGTGAGCAGGCCGAGAGTCACACCTTTATGTTTCTGAAAACTTGTAAAATTTGATTTCAAATCACTGCTTTCGAAAGGAAAACCATGTTGAAGCAACCTGGACTCAGAGGGGAAGAATATTTTTACCCTCTGGGAATCAATTAAAGACAGTGTTTGTCTCCTTTGAACAATCCTTCCTAAATGTATTATACAAGCTGTTGCACCATTGCTGCAGTTACTATTGCACTTAGAGAAGCAGCATTAAATATTGTATGCGAAAGTGTTACAGACAGTTCAAAGATTCCTTGATGTAGCAAAGTGTCGTGGTTCCTGACATGTCTCTTGAATGTTTTTATATCTATAGGGAACTTTTAATTTTGTTTTGGATTTTGAATGACCTTTTCCACGGGGATGAAGAATCTCAATACTGTATGTAGAATGTGTAATTTTGCCCTTATTTCTTTGCAGGCATACATGCATCCTTCACTATACATGCAGTGTATGTGTGTGTGAATATATAAATGTGTAAATATATGTGTGTATATATGTGTATATATTTAAAACTAGTTCTACCCTTTTTGCTTGTCAGTGTGTTGTACCATATGGTGTAGAACTTCATGCCAAAAGATAAAAATATTCCTAGAACATATGAAATCACCAGTCAGCTGAAGAAGGGTAAAGACGTTTGACCACAGCATTTGTGGCTGTGTTGCATCTATAGACGATAGTACATGGCTTAATACCCCAATTCTAAAAACAGGACATATTTTGAAGACAAAGAGGCTCTTACTTTTTAAGAGAAAGAATCCAAAATAATGTCTTTGAAAATTTTATTTTTCTAAAGTAAAGGAATTGATTCAAATCAGTGTTTTCTTTCTATCTCCATATTTATTTATAGAACACTCCCCTCTTATTTTACTCTCTAGAATTACCATACATGGAGGCCTTAGAGATGAAACCTACTTTACTGTAGGTAGATGGAGTCTTTGGTTGTAGATAACATGTCCAGTACTCAGTTTTTCTAACTCATTCTGTGGTTGCGATATTTCAAACAAACAAACAAACAAACAAACAGGTACAGAAAATCAAATTCCACAGCGTTCCTAGAGACCATGGAATAAAATCATAATAACCACGTAAGTCAAGGCTGTTTACACCCCAGAAATAAGCAATAATGGGTCTGCACGTGGTCCACAATATGCCCTATTGTGCTACTCAGATTTTACTCACTTTAGGTCGCAGGTAGACCTGGTTTCCTTTGTACAACATTGAATATTGTTTTCCACTACTTAATTTAACAATAATGGGGGTGGGGACCTTCAGTAGTTAATTTCCTAGCCAAGAATGGAGTATACTTTTTACTAGAGAGATAAACTTTAGTACAGAAAATAGAATAAGTGCCATTGTCATGAAATTTCTGGGTAAAAGTTCTATAAATAGTACTTATGTTATTTGACAAAGATACAATCTTAATTTTTCATCTCTTCACTAATTGTGAGTCTTCTGTTGTATTTAGTCGCCTTGCCTAAGTTTTTTCTTTTTTTTTTTTGACAAAATTATCCTACCTGGCCTTGGTTTTTACAGGATGGGTCTATAATGGAATAATAGTCTTGCTAGACTGCGTCTTAGCAATGTCCCTCCTCGTTTTATGATTTATGTTTGAACCCTGCTGTATTGCAATTGATTTCTTAGGCAGTAGTTGCCTTACCTGGAGACAAACATAGATCTCAAAAATGTTCAAGCCAAAGCCTTATTCCAGGAACTTCTATATATTTTATTTGTTCTTGTGCTTTTCTCTTCGTTCACTGGAGAGCTACTATAGAGCAATAATTTTACTCCCAAATATAAGTTAATAAAATTGAGTAGGTAGGTAAAAATGTTCTTAATTACACTGCATTGGAAGATATATGCAAATTGCATTCCACTTTATAGGCAACTATAATATTTTTAAAGGGCTAGTCTTTTCTCTTTAGGAGCCAAAGTGACTGACTGAGGTTAGTTTCCTTAATCTGCTTTAGTGGGACTAAAATAACTCAATCACTCTTTGAAATTCTGTGTCTGTACTCTTAAAACAGTCATGTTTGAGAAGAAATTCTGGCCAAACAGAATCAAAAGCTGAACTCATGTCTGTTTTCGGACTTCAAAAATTATTACTGTCTTATAAAAAGGAACACATAACCAGAGTCTCAAACACTGTGTTTATATGATAGGGTAAGAGGGACTTTAACTATTTTAAGATGACTCAAATTGGTAGACTATTTCATGACCTATGTAACAAATTTAGAATAATACTAGGTTATTTAATCACTTAAAATTGATCATTTTTCATTTGTCAACCACTTTGAACAATGACAGTTTTATAACTGTATTTATGATATGCATACATTTCTTTTTAAATCCACCCCCCCCTTCTGTAGAACCCATGATTATTTATAAGAGGAAAAACAAGGAAGAAACATGCAGGGACATTGTTTCTGTCTGTCACATGGTGACTTTAGAAAAGGACGAGAATGTTGGCTGCATCCAAAGCATGCTTTCCCAGGGTCCTGGAAGCCTTGGTAAGGTCACGGAAAGAGGAATCCTTCACAGTGAGGGCTTTGCTTTTCCAACTGCTGTTTCCAAGTTTCCATTGGAATGCTACACTTACAACCAGGTCAAGAAAATAACTCAGAATACTTATCCTTAGTGAAAAAAAGAAAATCTAGGAGCATGATATTTATGAAAAAAGCAATAATGGAAATCCCACAGAGAATGGCATGATAACATTTCTCACTAACTTTCTCTGAGCCTCGGTGTTCTCGTAAATAAGGAAGTCAGATTAGATAATCACTTGGGAAATGATCTGATTCTACAAGGACATTGCCATTCTCAAATCACCCCTGTCCCCAAACTAGGTATATTTCAGCTTTACAGAATGCACCTGTTCTCATACACAGCATGTCTTCTTCTGATTCCATTGTAGTACAGTTCTTTCTGTCCTTTTAGACCAGCATAAAAGCTCCATCTCTCTGGAGTTTTTCCAGCTCTTTCTCAGGCAGAGTTCATCATCTTCTCACCTAGCCTCCCGGAGCACCTCAGAATTCACATCACAATGAATTATAATTATTAGTCAATATAAATGGCCTTGGCTAGTGTGTCAGCAACTAGTATGAGAATCAGAGTGTGTTTTTTATTCATCTCAATGTCCTCAGCACCTAGATAAAAAGTATCTGGTGTACTAGGTAGTCAATAAGTAATGCATTAATAATTTTAAAAAGAACTGCCCTTAAATAGAGTCAGTGCTCATCATAATGTGGAAAATAAAGCCTGTGGACAATTTTTCTATAGTCATTATCGGTTCCCAAAATGCTGAGAAACCTGTCATACACAGCTGACTATAGGGAATATGAATCCTGGCTCAACATGAGTCAGAGCTAAGCCACTGACTGGAAATTCCTCTTAGATCACTTGTAAACTACAAGAGTACTTTCAGGGCCTGACTTAAGAGGATCACGAGATCCTGAATCCCAGAGTTCAGGGCAATGAGAAACATCTCATTCTTGAAGACCGAGAACAACACTGTTTCTGAGAATTAGAGAAAAAGAGTTCTTTGAATGGGGTTGGATAAGGACATTTGGAAATCTAAGCATGTCCCCAGAACTCAAATCAGAGGCAAGAAGGCCATTTCGAAACAGAAATTGGATGAGACCCTTGGCCCAAAAACAAAATAGAAGAGCACAGTGAGATATTTGACCGTCCATATTGATATTTGTTCAGAATACTTCAGGTGACAATAGGGCAGAATGGTTGAATACTTCAGGTGACAATAGGGCAGAATGGTTGAATACTTCAGGTGACAATAGGGCAGAATGGTTAAGGGCTAGGGCTTTAAAACCAGAGAGATGGGAAGGAGTTTGAATACTAGCTCTGCTACGTATTTGAGGTAAGACTCTCCACAATTTATTTCACCTCTGAGGATAGAAGTAGTTTTGGAGGCAGAAGGATGAATTTGGAAAGGTTTCATTGCTCAGACCCTTGAAGGAAAGCAGGTATGCATTATTCAGTAAATACGTTATTAAACTCCTACAATGTGGAAAACCTGGAGGGGTGAAGAAAGCAGAATAAGATACCATTTCTGCCTGCAAGGAGTTTATAGCTGAGTTAGGCCTCAGCTTTAAGTACATCCCAATCTTCAACTGTTCACACTTCCCTGTTCTATTAATTCAAGACTGCTTAACACCTGTACTTGTCAGTGTTTATATACTGAGTTTCTTTCACATTGAACAAGAGGTCAAGTAAGAAGATCCCTTAAGGCTGGATCTTGCAGCAGGAGGAGAAGTTGAGGCTACTAATGTCAACTGTTACTGTTAATGTAAATTACCCAGCAATCACCAAGGCAAAAGAAATGGACCTTCCATCCCAATCCCTGTCTCTCAGATCGATTAGTCTTCCCTTCACATGTTCTTTTCAGTTCAATTCACCAAATATGTGTTGGTTGCCTACTTATATTCGTGCTTCTTTGCTGCTGGGTATACAGAGATGATAGTCAGTGTCTGTCCTCATGGGCCCAAAATCTATAGAGATACATAAATAATCCTGCATTCCGTTACACAATATCATAGGTAGTCAAGATAGAGATAAGCCATAGAAAAACAAGTGTTGATGGTAGGGCTAGATTCGAGAAATTCTTAGGAGTAGGAACTACTGGACTTGATGTTAGGTTGCATGTAGATGGAAGAAAGGATGGGTGTAAGGACGATTCTTAGGCTTCTAGTGTGAGTGACTGCAGCTGGGTCGTTCGACAAGATAAAAACTGTTTAGGAGGATTCGGTTTGGGGTAAGAAGATGAGGCCACTTTGTTGGACATGATGAACATGCAGTGTCTTTGTGATGCCCTGTTGTAGTATTGTCTTTGGCAATTGTAGACAGGGATATTATGGTTTTTCTTCAATTTAACTTCATAATTTTTATCACGAGAAGGGCCAGAGTGATGGGTAGGTTAGTAGAAATAAATTGAGGTAGCTTTTAGCTCGGGACAATTCTCCCAGATATCACATCTTCCCCAACATCCCATTTTACATACAAATGCCATCTGCCGTCCTTTCACAAGATGTGTCTTCTGGGCCAAAGTAATTGGATTAAGGGTAGGCATGTGACCCAAAGCTCTTCCACTTGAATTTTTTCAAACTGCAGCTGATATGGAAGACCCCTTTCATTGATGATCCTGGCATTGTAAGGATGTGAGCCTGGAAATGACTAGCAGCCATAGGCCCCGTCTTGAATGAAGGAGGTGTACATTAGGAGAAAGTTTAACAGAGAAAAACAGAGAGCACAGCTGAAGATCTGCCTTATTCATTCATTTAACAAATATTTCTTGAGTGTCAAGTATGTGCCAGACATTGTTTTAGATGCTTGGAAAATGCCAGTGAACAAAACAGACAAAAGTAATCTGTAATTCAGGAGCTCACATTGGGGACGCACATTAAATAACAAAATAAATAAGTAAATTATCATGTTAGGAGTGAGTGCGGCAGAAAAAAATACAGCAGAATAAGAGGGATCTGGAAGTGGAACTGATTGTAATTTTATATAGGTTAACTCTCATTGAGGAGGTAATATTTGAACAAAGAATTGAAGGAAGTGGGGAAGAGGAAACTGGAATTTCAGTGGAAAGAATATTCCCAGTCAGAAGGAACAACCAGTGCAAGGTCAGTAAGGTGGGAGCATGCCTAATGCCTCTGGGGAACAGTAAGCAGGCCAGTGTTGTGGGAGTGAAGTGAGTGATGCATAACATTGTTGAAAATCAGGTCAGAGAATTAACAAGTAGCCAGATTGTGAAGGGCTTTGAAGACCATTGTAAGGCTTTGGCTTTTATTCCTAGGAAATGGGGAGCCATTGGAGAGTTGGGAATAGCAGAGTCAGGTCATCTGATTCCCGTTTTTAAATGACCACTCTGGCTGCAGGGTAGTGGGCAGCCTGGAAGCCAGATACCGGTAGGAGATTAAGAAGTGATAGTGACTTGGGTCAGACAGGTTGTGGTGAGAAATAGTCAGAATGTGAATATGTTTTCAAGGAAGAGCTTTCTTCCTGAAAGAAGGAAGTTAATAAGACTCTAAGATACGTGGCCTGAGCAGCTGGAGGATGGAATTGCTAGGGGCTGATGGGGCGAACTGTGGATGAGGCGTATTTGGGAGGGAAGATCAAAGGCTCAGTTTTAGATGTGTTAAATTTGAGATTTCTAATTAGACAGCTAAATGAGCATGTCCTATGGGCGGTCAGATATTTAAGTCTCAAGGTCAGGAGAGAGGTCTGGATTGGAGCTATACGTTTTTTTGGTCATTGGCATATAGATAGAAAATTAAGGCAATGAGAATAGATGAGATTAAGGGGATCGTGTAGACATGAAAGAGAGCAGAGGACAAAAACCGAGCCTTGGGCACTCCACATTCAGCACACAGGCGAAAGAGGACTGAAAAGGGACAATCAGCGAGGTAGAGGGAAACCTTGAGAGTCTGGTGTCCAAGTGAAGAAAGCGTGTCAAGGAAGAGAGACTGTGTGTTAAATGCTGCTGACCGGTCACATAAGATGAGGAACAAGAAGTGACTCTCGAGTGTAGCAAGGTGGAGAGCATTGTTGATCGCAACAAAAGTTTTTGAAATACTGTTTAGAGGAGGCTTAATGGAAAATGGGAGGAGTGAGATTGGAGACAGTGACTTTAGATAAATGTTTCCCAAAGTTTTCTTGGAGAGGGCATCAGATATAGGGCAGTATCCGGTAGGGGCATGTTTGAGTGCAAACGGGCGACATCCTACAGAAAAAGAAAATGATGATATAAACGAGAGGTGGGAATTTCCAGAAAGAATTTCTTGTGCTAATGAGAGAGATGGGTGTATGAGTCTAGGTTCTCCAGAGAAACACAGCCAATAGGGGGTGTGTGTGTGTGTGTGTGTGTGTGTGTGTGTGTGTGTGTGTGTGTGTTAGGTTGGTACAAAAGTAATTGCGGTTTAAAAGGTTAAAACTAATTGCAAAAGGGCAATTACTTTTGCACCAACCTAATATTTGTTATAAGGAACTGGCTCACGTGATTCTGGAGGCTGGCAAATTCAAAATTTGCAGAGTGGGCCATCAGGCTGAAGACCCAGGAAAAAGACAACGTTGATATTTAGGTCCAAGGGCCATGTGCTACAGAATTCTTTCCTGCTCAGAGGCAGTCAGTACTTGTATTCTATTCAGGCCTTTAGCTGATTGGATAAGCCCTACCAGCGTTATGGAGAGCAGTCTACCAATTTAAATGTTAATCTCAAACAAAACCCCTCACAGCAACATGCAGAATAATGTTTCTCACATATCTGGGCACCATGGCCCAACCAAACTGAAACACAAAATGAACCGTCACAGGCGGGATCTCACGTGCAAGAGGAGGGTTGGCTTAGACCAGGGCATGGATTCTTCCTTCATAGAACAAGGTAGGAAGGCAGAGCCTGGGTGTGTAATGCTGGTTGGTGAGTGGTTCTGGTGCTGAGAGTCTGCAAAAGTTCCTTTCTCTCACAGGAACTGAAGTAATCTGAAGAGGAAGTAGGAAGCAAGAGGGAATGTGGGGGGTGAGGAATCAGGAGTTTGAGCCACAATGGGAAGGAAAAGTTGAATTAGTTGTCCAGAAACATGGGCAAGTGAATGGCGTAGGGAAATGTGGCATGATTACTGACAGAATTAAGGCTCGCTGGAGGATTTGGGTCATTAATTTAAAGTGAGACCTGTTAGCAGGATTGTGTGCTTTTGTCCGGCCATGTTTCCTGCACAGGCTAAGCGTGGAGAAGGCAGAGTGCCATACTAATGGAGGTACGGTTTTGCCCATGAGCTCCGCGTAGCGTGAGAGGGAAGATAGTTGAAGGAATAAGCTGTGGAGTGAGTATGATGATTGACTGTGGAATCCAAGCTGGAAAACAGGCAACAGAGGACATCAAGTGGGAGAGGGCCTCGGAAAGGTAGAGGGATACAAATGGGGATATTCTGAGGGCATCAAGCCCCTGGTTCCTGTCACTCCTGGGGCCAGCTTCACTTCTGACTTTAGATATGTGAGCAAATTCCGCCTTAAGCCTCAGTACCTTGGGGTTCTGTCACTTGAAGTTGAAAAAGACCTGCCAATTTGGGCAGAAACTATAAAGAAAAAAAGGGAATGACTTAACTGACAAAACTTCTACTCTCCCAATAAGTGATTCTTAACTCTCACACAGTTTCAGAATTTTCAGAATGAAAACATATAAAATTTTTAAAAATGATGCTCAGATCCCACCCCTGAGATTCTGATTCAGTTGGTGAGGATTGAGGAAGTTGTTTTCAAAACTCCCCAATGTTCAGCCTGGGTTGAGAATGATAGTTCTAACTCCAACTGAGGTCTTTAGTGATAGCTTCAAATTATTTAGATGCTGCAAATTAATCTTGGAATTAAATGATCAGTTGCTTTTTGGATTATCTCTGCATGCCACTGGGAGATTGATGAGGGAAAGAAAGGTTCTCCCATTTTCCTGTGATAGCTTTCACAGATCTCGAGGCCAGCCACGTGTGAAGTCTGAGGCCCACAATGGACTGTGGGTGACTCTGCTGTGCCCGACACTGTGTGACCGGAGGTGTGGCTGCTGCTTTTTAGGATCTCACCTTGGGTTTTTCATTTGTGTTATTGTTTGTGTAGCGTTTATTGTGAGGAGTATATTGGCTTTAGATTTATGGTTCAGTAGTTTTTATTCTTTGCAGTAGCTGAACACTTTATTGCAAATTAAGGCTCCTTAAATAATTGGTTTGGAAAGTATGTCCCTTTTAATAGGCATTTATAACAGAGCAGTAGAGTTTACTAGAAAGAGCTTTGGTCTGTGTGTCAACAGAGCTGTGCTGGTGTTCTGTTCCCACCCTATCCCAGCTCAGAAATTCAGGGCAAGTTCCTCACCTTCTTTATGCCTTAGGGTCCCCATTTGGAAAACGAGGAGGACATAAACTATTTTGTCCATCTCACACTACAGGGAGCTCATGGGCAAAACTATATGCTGTTAATATGATGTTCTGCCTTCTCCACACTTAGCCTGTTCAGTGAACGGAACTTGAAGATGTTTCAGCCCCCAAACTCTGCCTTCAGCCATAGTTTTCTTTCCCCAAAATTATTTTTGAGATGTAGAAGTGGATTTTGTCTTTTGGTTTGGTTTTATGATGCACTGTTGGTCTCACCTATGGTTTATGTGTTTGCCCTTTGTTATTGGAATATGGCATGGTGCCAGGTGGAAAACATGAATGGGCTTGATGCCAGTCTGCTTTCCAGTATGGCATTTAGGAATCCATTGCAGGGAAAAGTAAAGATGTCTATTCATAGAATATTAAACGATAAAGATGAAGTAAAGAAGAATGGTAAGAACACTGATTTTTGCTGGGACTTTGAAAAGGAGGGAGAGAGCAAGTTTCTGTGTTCTTCTGGGAAGACTCCAGGAAAGAGGTGATAATTGACCCAGTGTTTGCAGGATGAGTGGGGTCTCAATCTTCAGGAGAGAAGAGGACTTTGTCTTGTGTGCTTGGCTGGATTGGTGGAATGAAGGTGGGCACATGGACCAAGACATGGAGTGGGGAAAGCGGGGATTATATTTGGAGGATGGAGGGAGCAAATGCTTTGGATGAGCAGAAGAAAAGATGGGAAATACAGAAAATGTGGATGCTGAACCACATACCAGCTGTTGACACTGTTGTAACATGTAATAGGAAAGTAATTCTCACATTCGAGTATTAATATTTAATTAATTTTATAGAAAGTTGAACAATTAAAATGTAACGGGGAATGGGAACTTAGATGGTGGTAAAAAAGAACTTTAGAAAATTGGAATACAAAATGGGGTTTATACATCCCTTAGAGGACATGTAGAAGATAGTGTGAAGGTACTTTCTGGGCTCTCAGTTTTCATATACTGTGTAAACTTTTGAACTAACATTGATATGCCTAAGAAAATGCTTAGATGCCAAGGAGTCTATCCTACCTCTTCTTTTACAATTTTTCAGCTCTTAACCATTGAATCTTACCATTGTCTCAAGTCATAAAAATCTCTTTGGGGGGGCTAGAAATGGTAAAGATTCAAAATGTTTGTTTGTCAAGACTAATTTAATCAAGGTACTGCACCACTCCCTCCCATGCATTTCATTAAGGGATAAGATTCTAATAAATTTTGTTTTTTAAGTTTAATAATAAAATATCAAAATGTGTAATGCATTTAATTTTTGTTCAAGTTTCTGCTAATGATTATAATAATTTAATGACAATTTAACCCAGAAGAGAACATTTTTAACAGAGCATGATGGTCATGAGCATTACAACAATATTTTCAATGTTATGCACATCATGGGGTCACCTATAAAAACTGGTGTGTAGCTAATAATCCTGTACTGCCGATGTCCTATAGTTAGCAGTCTGTTTTGGAAAGTCAACCAGGAATTAAAACCACTCAAAGGTAGTGGTTCTTTTATTGAGGGATTGTTTTTATTTGGTGTGGCCTTTTTTTCTGTGTTTTTTGTTTGTTTGTTTGTTTGTTTTTTTAGTTTCAGATGTACAAAGCAATGTAATAGACATTTAAACCCCTCCTAAAGTGGTAGCCCACCCCCAAGCTACTACCCATCTGACATCTTATACAGCTGTTACAATACAACTGACTATCTTCCCTATGTTGTACTCCACATCCCGTGACTATACATTGGACACAGTCTGTGAAGTGATCCCCCTGATAAGTCCAGTGCCCATCTGGCACCTTACATGATCTTTACAACATTGTTGATTATATTCCCCATACTGTATTAACTACCAATTTGTATTGCTTAATACCTTCACCTTTTTCACCCTGACCCCAGCCCCATTTCCACCTATCACCCTGATAGATCTAGTACCTATCTGGCACCATACCTAGTTATTACAATATTATTGACTATATTCCTTAGGCTATACCCTACATCCCCATGACTACTGTGTAACAACCAATTTGTGCTTCTTAATCCCTTCCCCTTTCACCCATCCTTAACCCCCCTCCCATCTTAAAGAAGTCCCTCTAAGATGCCTTGTAATACAGGTTTGGTGGTGATGAACTTCAGCTTTTTCTTGTCTGGGAAGCTCTTTATCTGTCCTTCAATTCTAAATGACAGCTTTGCTGAGTAGAGTAATCTTAGTTGTATGTGTGGCTTTTCATCACTTGGAATATTTCCAGCCACTCCCTTCTTGCCTGCAAAGTTTCTGTTGAGAAATCAGCTGCCAGTTTTATGGATGTTCCCTTGTATAGGTAACGAACTGTTTTCTCTTGCTGCTTTTAAGAGTCTCTCTTTGTATTTAACCTTTGGGATTTTAATTATGGTGTGTCTTGGTGTTGGCCACTTTGGGGTTTATCTTGTTTGGGACTCGCTGTGCTTCCTGGGCTTGCATGTCTGTTTCCTTCACCAGGTTAGGGAAGTTTTCCGTCATTATTTCTTCAAATGGGTTTTCAATTCCTTGCTCTCTCTGTTCTCCTTCTGGTACCCCTATAATGCGAATGTTGGTACATTTGATGTTGTCCCAGAGGCCCCTTAAACTCACCTCAAGTTTTTGGATTCTTTTTTCTTTATGCTGTTCTGCTTGGGTGTTTTCTGCTACCTTATCTTCTACTTCGCTGGTTGGATCCTCTGCTTCATCTAATCTACTGTTGATTCCCTGTAATATATTCTTCATTTCTGTTATTGTATCCTTTATTTGTGACTGGTTCTTTTTCATGGTTTCCATCTCCATCTTTATGCTTTGTATCTCTCTGTTGAAGTTCTCCCTGAGATCATTGAGCATCATTGAGCATTCTTATAACCAGTGTTTAGAACTCTGTGTTTGATAGATTGTTTATCTCCATTTTGCTTAGTTCTTTTTCTGGAGCTTTGTTCTGTTATTTGGGACATGTTTCTTTGTTTTCCCCTTTTGGCTGCCTCCCTGTGTGTGTGTGTGTTTTTTCTCCTTCCCCTATGTATTAGGTAGGGCTGCTATGTCTTCTGGTCTTAGTAGAGTGGCCTTATGTAGTAGGTGCACTGTGGAGTTCAGTGGTACAGTCTTTCAGGTCACTTGAGACATGTACTCCAGATGTGTCCCTTGTGTGGGTTGTATCTGCCTTCCTCTTGTAGTTGAGCCTTGGTTGATAATTGCATATCAATGGGAGGGACTGACCCTTGGGCTCACTGGTTGTAAGGACTGGCCTTGACTACAGTGTGAGGGTTGTTGTTCAGGGGCTGAGCCTACAGAGCCGGATCTGCCTCAGCAGGACTCTGGTGCCCGCCCAATCCACCCCTTGGGTATGTCATACTTTGAGGGGGCTGGGTGATGCTCCAGCTCATTTTAAAGCTGGCTACTGGGGACACCAGCCCCAGGACCACCTTGGCGGGGATCCGCTATAGGTCAAATTCAGCCACAGCCCATGCCCCACCTGGGGCCACCCGGCAGGAGCCAGAAAAAAAATCTGCAGATGGCTGCCACCCGTGCTGTGCTTACTAGCACCTTTGAGAGGCCAAGCTATGAACCAAGGCCAGCTGCTGCTAATGCCAACTTAGGGCTGCTCAGCCAGAGGTACAGGACACGCTCAAGCCAGATGCTGCTTGTCTGGGTTCCACGAACCTTTGAGAAACCCTAGGAAAGTCTACAGCTTGAGCCAAGGCAGGCGGTCTGCACAAAAAAGCCACTGGAAGCAGCCTGGGTGTGCCCCCAAATTGGGCAGGATCGGGTCTTGAATCACCGGGGCATGGCGAGCAAACGATGGAGACTCAGATATGGTGGCCGCCTGCATCTGCACGTGGGGAAGAGGGAAGGCTCAACAAAGAAGCAATGGCCTCTGCCAGCTCCCCTGTCAAGGACAAAGCTGCCTCTCCAGTCCCCGTCCCAAGCCAAATACCTCAGTTTCCCACCATGTGTCCCTGCCATCTTTCTAGCTGCTGCCCCAGCGCTGGAGCTCAGAGCGAGTGATGCTGTTGGTGGGTACATCCACGTGCAATCCCTTTAACAGGAGCAACCACACTGTCTCCCTCAGTCACAATCTCTGCTGGTTTTCACAACCAAAAATTATGGGGACTTCTTTCCCGGCACTGGAACCCTGGGTTGGGGTCGGGCTGGGACCTCTCGGTCTTCTGGAGGATGGGGGGGACCCCCCCCCACAGCTGAAATAACCCTCCCAATCTTTAATGGTCACAGGCGGGTGTGGGACCAGCCCGATATGCATCTCTGCCCTTCCTTCCGGTCTGGAGATGGCTTCTTTGGCGCATAGTTGCAAGGCCTCAGTTCAGCTTGATTTTAGACGATTCTCAATAATGGTTCTTTTATAGAGTAGTTGTAATTTTGATGTGGTTGTGAGAGAAGGTAAACACAGCATTTACCTACTGCGTCATCTTGGTTGTCTGGTTTGGCCTTTCAAATGGTCAAGTCAGGCGTTTGGTTATGCCTAAGGCAAACAAACCTTTGAAGTTAAACACAGCCACCTACCAGCTATCTACTCTTAGATAATTACTTAACTTCTCTGGGCCTCAGTTTTCTCCTAAGTAAATTGGGGATAATAAGACATACTGCGTAGTTTTGACTCGAAGAGTAATGAGATAGTGATGTTAAATACTTAGTACAGTTTCATGTACACAGAAGACTCAGTCAATGGTCTCTTTCTTGCTCTCATTATATATAAATAACAACTCAAGCTGACTGTAGATCAATCATTAAATTTAATGTGACTTTAAAAAGTAGCCTCACTTGGAAAATTATCACAGAAAAATATGAGTAAATTTGTTAAAAAATAAATGAAATATTAGAAATGCACCAGAAGAGCAAATTACAAAATAATTGCTCCTCAAAAGATAATGCCTCATAGTTCACCTCCTGTAGTTTAGATTTTTGTATATTGTTTATATCCCTCTATCTAAATATCTGCCTGCCTACCTATTTATTAATGTAAGAAATACCTGAAAAACATTTGTTATTCACTAATAATTATACCCATGAGTAATAAGTTCGGGAGGGAAGATGTTTTGGAGGAAAGAATACTACGGAGTCTTTTGGTTAATTTTGGTTCGTAAGAGTAATGCACACAACAGTTATCAGAAAGCTGATTGGAGGGATTTGAACTTTTATGTGAATAATGGCCACCAAAAATGGTAACCTCTCAAAAAGGATATGAACTTTTAAAATATATGCTTTTACTACTGTGCAGATTTGTGCTACAAGTATAATATAACATATAGTTGCTTACCTTGATCATTGCATCATTTAGCCAAAGTTTCAAATGCCTCATGAAAACTTTAGTGAAGTAACCTATTTTCTTACCTATTTGTATGATCTTCTCAAACCAGTTCCACCCAAGTATTGATAATTAATTATCTTAATTTCCTTACATGTAAATTATTAGCAATGTTATAGAAATTCTACAATATTTTTGGTTAGCTGTTTGGTTAATATAAGTAAAATTGACCATCAAACCTATAACTGAAGAGGAGTCAGAAAAGAAAGTCAATGTGATCGCTCATGAATAGGTGGGTTTATTCTCATGTTCTATCAAAAATAATTTTAATATATCCCAGGAACCCTTTTCAGATTCATGATGTACCTTGACAAATAATTCTCTTAGATAAGATAAAATTGCAACTTTAATTTTTTTTTCTGCAAAAGGCTTAATTTGTTTCAATTAGTCCATGGCACAACATTTATATTCTTATTGATACACTCAAAAAATCTACTATAGTAGATTTTGAGCTGTAAATAGGAGAACTACTGTATCGTGTGACTCTCCATAAGCTGAATGTGTGTGTTCGGTGCTATGATTTATAACAGTTTTTGCAAACTAAAGAAATTTTCACATTTGAAAATGTGGAAAGCAGTTCAGACTCTCAACTTTGGAAAGCCTGTCTTTCTCATTTCCTGCTTCCCTCATAAGCCCACCATTTCTCCTCACCATGGAATATGCATAGGAGTGAACGGTGAGAAGGCAGTACTGTACACAGTTCACACAAGGTCTTGTTAAGAAGATGGGACTACATCTTCAACCATATGGAATGCTGAAATTTTTGGGAACAAACCAAAATGGTAATCCGAAGTCTTATTTAGGAAACAAAACTTGTGTGACTAGAAATAGACCAACTCCTAAATATATTCTGGTTTATGTGCATTCTGGTATAAGCCACATGTCACTAAGTAGAGTTTTAGGTGGTCAGCAGAGGGCAGCCATATTTTCTCCCTAATGAATGTGTCCACCAGTCCGGGAATTGATTTACTCTTTTCTAGTTGATACTTTCAAGGTTTTTCTACCTTAGTGACAAATCTATACTTATATATACGTATTTTTAATATTGTCAATCTCTTGGAGGAAATGAGTGTCATTTTAAGAAATTTTTGATTATGAATTATGACTTCAGAAATCTCATTTCTACATTGAACTTTTTAAAACTATCATTTGAAATATTCTCTGAAATATTGTTCTTCTCTTGGGTTTAAACCACTCAAAATAAAATTGTCAGTTCTTGTCAGAATTTTTATGTTGTTTTGCTGAAAATAATCCATGTTACCCATGTTATGCAACTATGATAGAGTGGGTTCAAATCTCTAGACTTTCAAGCATCAGTAACTTTCTCACTAATTAGCTGCTGCATCTTAATGCAAATGACTTAACCACGCTGAGCTTCAGTGTCCTTCATAAACTAAAGATTTTTGTATTTCATGTACTGGGAGAATTATACCAGAGGCCTGAATTTCCATTTTCACAAGAATTTAACATCCTATACTCATACTGTGATCATTTTCCATATTTTTTCTTGTAAACCATTTACCTGTTAGCTTCTTTGTTTTCTAGTTTATATAATTTGTCGTGTGGTTATTCTTTGTTGCTGGCTGTTCCTTTTATTTTTTCTAGTATATTTCTTGTGCAGTTGATAGAGGGGAACCCACTAAGATGTATTTTTATAAAATAATGTAAGGAATATAGATATTTAGAGATGTAACTGATCATAAATAGCATCTAGCCTGTGCAAGAAAAATACAGAAAGTGATAGCAGGATTGGTCAGGGCCTTGATTGTGGTTTAGAGGGAAGATCTGTGAACTCAGAAATTAGCAGATCGACGAGCTCTCACATTTCATCCTGTCCACCCCCCAACGCCCAGCTGTGTCATCAGCAGTAATATTTCTACTCTGATGTATTCACTGGTTTGTGAAATTTAAGAAGCAATCTTTGATGCTGCTGAGATACAACAGTCCAGATTTCTGTAGCCAAGGGTCCAGTTCTCCCTCCATCATGGGGTTCAGAGCTGACCAGGCTGAGAAGGTCGCCTAAGAGTTACTTGTCCTCCCTCTCCTCCCTCTTCCCACACTGCAGCAGGACCCCGTTTGTACTTGGTGTACTTGTTGGTCAGCGTGTGTTTATCAGCAGACAGACCCTGCCTCGGGCTTGTCTTCCTCTAGACGGTGGTCAGACTGGCAGCTTAATGTGATAGAAAGAGCAGGGGCCTAAGGCTCTGCCTTTAATCGGGTAGGTGGCGTGGATCTCATAGTCTCACTGTTTTAAAATGTAGTTTTATTCTTTTTCAGGTATGGTGTGATGCCTGGTACGGTACCACGGTGGGGGCTGGGGACGGGGGGCACACAGGGAAGCACCAAGTTGGTCAGGAGGCAGAGGGAGAAGGGGAAGAGCCTTTATTGTGGCTTCCATAGGATGGAATGCCAAGGCAGGGCAAGCATATTTTGTTTTTTGTTTTTTGTTTTTGTTTTTATTAGTTTCATGTGTACAAAACAATGTAATAGTTAAACATTTATCATTTATATCCCTCACACAGTGATAACCCCCTTCTCCCCACCTACTACCCCTCTGAGCAAGCAGATTTTGGATTCACCAGTTTGAATGATTTGAGCAAGCTCTAGAGCATAGGAGCTGTCCCTAGCTGTCCGGTACCTGGCCCTGGTGTGATTAGGGCAAGGGGTGGTCCCCCAGATTATGGGAACCCAAGACAATGGAGGTGGCGGAGGTGTGGACTCTGAACTGATTGGTTTGCATATGAAAGGGATGCTTTTAAGTGAGTCATTTATTAGCTCTAGGAATTGACTAACCCTGGGTAATGCAGTTCCTCCAGTGTCAGCAAAGCCTCAAGATGTCCAAGTATCAAAAATATAGAATAAAAAGACATGCTTAATGAATGTCTTACTTGGCCTTAGAATTTTTTATTTGAAATAATATGAGTAATTATATTATTACTAATGTAGTGTTAGTAATAGTACTAGTACTACTGAAAACAGTAGTATGGTCTACTCATTATTTCATTTGATTCTCACTAGGATGAGGAATGAGATACGAATTATTATGTCCTCTTTACAGATGTAAAACATGAAGACAGAGGTTTATTTGCGAAGTTCATACAATGAGTAATTGTGTCCACACTTCACCTGCTTTTTACACTTCAAAAAGAAAGGAGAACAGATTTACATTTATTGAATAGTTACTATGTGTCAAATATCTTCTTAGGTGCTTTAGTATATTGTTGTTAAATATTAAACAAAAAGATTTAAATATTCTCAACAATGTAAAAAAATTATTACGCCCATTTTATAGATGAGAAAAACAAGGTTCAGAAAAGTTGTTTGAAGGCTATATACCCAATAAGTGGCAGAATTGTGATTTGAAGCAGCTGGGTCTGTTGGACCCAGGGTAGCAAATGAATTTTATCTCCAGCATCAGCTTCAATGAGCTGATAGAGACTATCTGAAGCAGTATGGAGAGTCTTCGGCTGCGTCTTGGCTCATTGGGAAAGAGTGGTCCTTTTAGTTGGTGACCTTTGTCACAGGAGTGAGGGGAGCGAGGCGGCACCCACCCATTTATTTCTCATCCTTGAAGTAAATTCTAGTTAATGTCCCTTTCAACTCCATAAACCTGTTATTCTAGGTAGCCACGGGGATAGGTAGTGTCTTAGCCAGCATTCCCCTGAAAGCAGAGCCTGAGACAGAGGCTCGTGTGCAGGTAGTTTGTTTGAGAATGTGACCCCCAGGGAGCAGGAGTGAAGGATGGGGAAGGAGGGAAAGCTACTACAACAGAGTGTTGTGGAGATGGATGCCACTTATACTCAGTCTGGTATGACCTCTTGAGAAGCTTCATGGAATATATTTGAGAACTCCCCGTGTAGGAGGATCACAGGGGCAAGAAACATTTATGCGTAGACTCCCAGGCCGTACTGGACTGGGGCATTGCCAGTTGGCACATGTGTGAGTGTTTGGGGGGGTGGGTGGTTTGAGGTGTCCTGCTGAGCAGCACAGATTGGTCAAGTGCTGTTAAGATGCATTGGAGTGAAACTGGTAAGAGCCTGCCCTGGACTTGGTCATCTCACTAGTGGCCGGTGTGAGCGGTGGGGCTACAGGGTCTTGAAGTGCCACCCAAGAGGGCACTGGCCCCTGTTGATCTCTGTAACTCCCATAGGCCTGGGGAGACTGCATGACCCTTGGAAAGGCTGTGTTTATGCTAGGAAAGTACTAATGGCACTTCATCTTAAGTACTTCCTGAACTTTTCCTCTCTGTTATTTTTCTGGCCGAGAGAAAGTTGGGATCATACATATCCATCTGTGAATAAGAGAGCAAGTATGTGGGGCACTGGTAATTCTGTCTTGTTGGGCATCTTTTATGCCCTAGACTCTAAACCCATAATCTCACTCAATCTAAACCACACTGTTGTGAAGGAGCTATTATTTCCCTGCCTTGCAGAGAAAACTGAATTGCCTAAGGCCACTCCTACACAGCAGTTGAGCTGAAATTCAAACAAGCCTCCAGCTGATTCGTCAGCTGGATCATTTCACTCTGTGGCTGTCTGACAGGAGAGAGCAGAAAGGCCTTGGCGCTGGTTTGACCAGGGCTTGAGCTTTCACCCTGGGACTCTACACAATGTAGTTGGTTTGGGGGTTCTGGCCCATTAGCGTCCTCTACGTGAGTCAACTGGAGACTGGCTGCTTTCCACGGTAAGTGCTGGAAATCCCCACTCTGTCTCTGAGCCCACGAATCTTTAAACCAAACTTGAAGCACAAACTGAAGTTGAAAGTCCCTAGAAACTTACCTTTTTTTCCCCCCAAGTAGTACCAGAAGGCCACATTTCCCCTAGTACTCAGAAAAATAACATTAGACGGCGTATCAAAAGGTTCAAAGAAAATTAGCATCAGCCTCTCACAGTGTCAGTTTTCTCTGATCTCTAAGGTCCTTTCCAAGCTAAATTTTATGAGGCTTAGGCTACAATACAGCTGATTACAAGAAACAGAGGGCAGGGGCATAGTTTCAACGTTTTTGTTTCCCTACTATTTAACACATAGTGAATCCTGACCCCGTGTTTGCCACACGCCAGCGGAATGCAAAGCTGACAGGCCCCCTTTCTGCATTTCGTTCCTCCACTCCTTGATAGCTCTCCATCCTATCCCAGCACCTGCTGTCTTAGCCAGCATTCCCCAGAAAGCAGAACCTGAGACGGAGGCTTGTGTGCAGGTAGTTTGTTTGAGAATGTGACCCTAGAGAGCAGGAGCAAAGGATGGGGAAGGAGGGAAAGCTACTACAACAGAACATTATGGAAGTGGCCACCCTTTGTACTCAATCTACTTCCCAAATCTGCTTCCCAAAAAGCCTTGTGCTTAAAACTGCTTGCACGTTTAGTTGTACCTTAGTGTGAAGGATCTCACTCTTCCCAGGTGTGGGGACAGAGCCAGGAGTACAGTTTCCAGGCTCTCGGCTTCGCATGGAAAGGTGCTGGCTCGGGTAGTAGATAGCCATCAGCTGTGGCTAGTTGGCCGTCAGCTGTAACCAGTGAGCCATTGGCCACTAATATAACTGCCGTGGCTAGGCTAGCAGCGGATGGTGGCTGAGCTAGCAAGCGTGGATTGCAGTTAGCACAGCAGATTGCAGTTAGCAAGAAGGGTTGGTTGGTTGGTTGGTTGGTTGGTTGGTTGGTTGGTTGGTTGGTTGGTTGGCAGAGAAGTGGACGGTGGATTACGCATGATGTGGCTCCTGCTTCCGTGTCTTTAACCCAGCGCCAGAGAGAATATAGTGGTAAGACTCCCCTATCTATGGCTCCATGGGTGTTCCTTTTTGGCCTCACCGTATCCCGCGTTCTTATGTGGGGAGCGGAGACCCCGCATGACACCCTGCATGACACCAGGTATATTTGCAAATTGAGATTTATACCTAATTGTGAAATTAAAGGAATTTCATCCATCAGCCAGCCTCGTTTTTGAAGGACAGAGCTCTTTCGAGGCTCTAAAATCATCCCATTGGACATAAAATCCAAAGTGCCTGTTTGACGCACATTATAGACCAGGAAACAGTGCTTCCCACTTCGAACAAGTGGGGATAAAATGAGGAAAAGGAGTGACGAGCTGGACATGAAGTGAGCACAGGCGCTGCTGGTCAGCCAGTCCTTTCTCTGGCTGCTCCTGCAGCCCCACCAGGTGTAAAGCACATAGTGTGGGCAAATGAGGTGAGTGGTTAGGGCAGGAGTCTGCAAACTATGTTCTGCAGGCCGAATCCAGCCCAAGCCCTGCGCCTCTTCTCATGTGGTATGTGAGCTAGGGCTGGGTTATACAGGTGAATGTTTGTAACTGATTTGATGATTGGAAACACTAACTTTGAACTTAAGTGAAATGTTGAAAGCTCCCCACAGAATTCCGTTCTTTTTATTAGTAGGCTTGTAGTGTTTTTTTTTTAAGTGTTTGATTATTATTATATTTCAAATTTCATCAGTGAGAAGTATGTGGAAATTTTGTCCTCTCTTGTTATATAGATACCTCCTAATATAATTGATTTTGTCTCTTGGACCACAAAGCTTAAAATATTTACTTTCCAGCTCCTTACAGAAAATATTTGCCAGCCCCTCATCAAGAGGAAAAGAAACCAGACAATAGGAAGATTATAGGGCTATGACAGAGGATGAAAGGGAGACGGAGGAAAAGTAATGCTACAAATAAAGTAGAAGAGGTAGAATGTTCTTTCTCTAATCATCATGTAAAGCACTTACATGGAATCTTTAAGGACTATCCAGCTTCTCCCTACCCCAGCAAAACATTCTCCTCTGTGTTAAAACACACGCACACACGCGTGCGCACGCACATGCATACACACACCTGCAGCTGGCCTTCTATGAAGGTAGTGCAACTCTGAGCCCCAGTCACAGCTCTGCCACGAATTCACAGTGTGATTTAGAGAGTTATTTCTCCTCTGGCCTCCCTACCATTGCCTAAAGTTGTAATCATTAAAACTGGTGGGTTTTCCCCCTTCTTAGTCTCCGTAAACCTTTATCTCTGGTTTCCACGAGGCTGCTCGCATAACCCTTCACTGACTCCTGTTTGGTTCCGAACTCCTCTACATGCATAGGCCTTGCCCAAGGTTTTGTCCTCAGCCCTCTGCCCTCCTTTCTTTACACTTTCCCTCCAAGTTCTCATTCCTTCTGCAGTGTGATCATGTCACTCCTTTTCATTGCCCTGACAAAGGTCCGACAACCGTCTGTGGCATGCGAGGCATCTATGTCTGTGTCTCTCTCCCTCCAGCCCTACAAGTTGAATGCTTCTCGCCGTGCCTCCTTCTTGTCATGCTTTTGTCTTGCCAAGCGCTTGCCCCCAATTCCAGGGCCTCTACTTACCTACTTTGTCTACTGAATGCTGTCTGCCCTCCTCTTGCCTTTGCTGGACTGACTTCTAGTCCTTCATATCCGGCCTGCCCCACTGCCCCTGCCATCTGCCTTGACCCCTGCCTGTTAAACAAATTATGGTAAGAATTTAAATGTTGTTTTAAATTTAATCTATCAGATTATCTGTCTGAACATTTCAAATTACTGTCAGGACCATCACAACAACAATGCAAAAACATTCCCAAACACTGAGACCTCGTGCAGATCTTAAAAAAAACGAAATGGATCAATGCGATGCATCAAGTTAGCACAAATATTCAAATACTAAAAATCCTTCAAGACTGACAAAAGAGACCCTGCACCTTTTGGACAGGCCTTTTATAACTTAATCAAATCATGGTGTCAGTCCCCTGCTTCAGACTGCAGGGCTTCCTGTTTTCCTCAGAAGAGAGAGCACGTCCTAGCTGGGGCCACAGGGCCCTGGCAGAAACCTCCTCCCACCCTCTGTCCCCCATGCACGGGGCACCAGCCACACTGGCCTCTTTGTTCCTCGGAAGTGCCAAACTGGTTCCCCTTTGCACCCTTGCACTTTTGGCTGGAGTTCAGCCCCCACATTTCCATGACACACGCAAGCTTGTCATCCAAAGGACAGCTCAGAAAGACCTTTCCTTACCAGCCTATCTAAAGCTGTTCTCTCACTCTTTCAAATGAATCCATTTCATTTCCTTTATAGATTTATCACAGTCTGAAGCTTTCCGTTCATGTGTTTGTGTACTTATTCTTGTCTGTTTACAATTACTAGAATGTACGTTTCAGGACAGTAGAAATCTTGTCTATTTTGCCATTGCAAGACCCCCTCAGTTGTCCTGTAACATATTCACTCCTCTAGGATGTCAGTCCAAAGGTCTGATCCATTCTCTGTAGGGGATGGGTTGCTTTCCCACAAAGTGAACATTAGTCTTTGGCGTGATAGGGTTACATGCTTGAGATTCAAAGAAATTATATGTAAAGATGCTTAATATAGAGAGGAAGGTTTCTTTGCAAAGCAGTGGGAGCCGATGCAATGCTAAATATTAGCATAGTGCTTCAGATTTCAACAAGGCAAAACAATTATTCTGTAGGCTCTCAGTAAGTTAAAAATCAACAACAGCCCTAGGTGGTGGACATTTGGCATTGTTTTTTGTTTTGAAAAATTACTATTTTTATTAGAAATTCCTGTCATTCTTCAAATCTGAATTCATCATCTTCATTTTTAAAAGTGTTATCCATTTAAAGAGAACCATTGGATTCTGGTGCATTCTAAACCAAAGTCTTCCTTTTAATCTTCCGTGGAAAATAACATTTCAAACACTGGAAGACCTTAGTAATTCATATTTGACCTTTACTTTTTGTACACTCTGTTAAATTTTCCAGATTATTAATCGTGTGTGTGTGTGTTATCTGTAGGTTCTCTCAAATTTTATCTCACCCCTTTAACATGTAACAGAGGTAGTATACGCATAGTAAATTTACCAAAGCTTTCATAATCCCTGAATAGAAAACCGAAATCAAGGTATTCAGTAAGAAGATATTGACGGGTACCACTCATTCAAGTGTAGAAATTTCTCAGATTTTACTTTCTTCATATATTGCAAGAAAAGTTATAATAAAAGTTATAGATACATATATCTATATCTGTGTGTGTGTGTGTGTGTGTGTGTGTGTGTGTGTGTGTGTGTATGGTCAAGGTTTCAGACAAATATATATATATATATATATATATATATATATACCCTTATAACTATAGAAAAAGACAATTTTGAAGTTTCCCTTCACATACTATAGTGTTCAATTTCACACAGAGAACATTAGAAAAAATAAATCTCTCCTTGAGTTCCATTCTGTATCTCTTACCACCTGCCTCAGTTCTACATAATATCCCATATGTCTTTCCTCATTACCAGCATATTTTAAAGTCATTAGAACTCTGTGGGTGGCAGAGATACATTGGAGAGCAGCTCATAATTAATAAAACCCCTTGAGGACATTTTAGAGTTTATCTTGATATATACATATACATACATATGTACACATATGCACACATACACACACATGCACACACATACACAATTTATTTTAACAGAATAAAATAAAGTGCCAGTTGGACATGGCACTTAATTATGAAAGTATATCCCAAAGTATGCAGCCCTGCTTGTAAGTAAACTTTGCATACATAGTTTTGACATAATCTCAGCTGGGTACCATTCATGATCGATCTAGAGCTCTGATTTGCTTACAGGAGCCGGAAACTCATACTTAAAGATTTCTTTTCTGGTATACATCATGGATCAGGTAGTGGCATCTGCTGGCAATGGGTGATATTGCTTTCTAATTCTATAGGCAGCCTAGCCTTTCATAACAGTACATCCCTCGAAAGGAGATCATGGTGGTATTATTCTTAGAACAAACATATACCTGAAAAGATACACAACAAAACAGAGTGGCGATGACAATTTCCATAGTGGCTGGTATGTGACACACGGAAGGACAAAAATGAACTTTTATTGTAAATTTACTCTGCCTAAGTGCTGGTGTGTCCTTTCACGTGCTATCAGAGCGGTTCAGACACTGGCCCAGTTTCACAGGCTGGGGAAGGCAGAATTCCAGTAAACTTGGATCCTGCGGTAAATAGTTTGGATGACCTAGTTTTTGAGGCAAAATAGAGAAGGCTATTTAGAAAAGGATTTCAATGGCAGTGAACCGTCTCACACTGCTGCCAGTTGTAGTGTATACTGCTTCCGGTTTTCTGAAGAACAGTTTTCCCATATGCGTGGAAAGCCCTAAAAATGTGCATGCCATTTCACTAAGCAATTCCAATTCTGGTCATTTATCTTCAGGAAAGAATTATAGAAGATAGAAGTGCTTGAAGACTTATATGGTTATTTATTGCATCTTTATGCACACTATATCTTATAGCATTTATTATATTCCATGAAAAATAATCTACATAACAACCAATAACAAAGGATTGTAAACATATAGTATATCCCCATAAAGGAATTATATTCACCCATTAAAATACATTGTGTAGGAACATTTATTGACATGAAAAAACGTTTATACCATATTATTAAGTAAAAAAGCTGGTTTTTGATGCTGTATGATGCCATTTTTCAAATAAAACTCTGTATATGTACATGTGAATTGTGTGGGCTTATAAGGAAGATATACCAAAATACGAACAGTGCTTATCTCTGAGAGATAGGTTACATTTATTGTCTTCTTTCCCTCATCTCTATTTTATAATTTTTCTTCATGGAACACACATCATTTAAAAATTTTAAAATAGTTTGTATCTTAAGGAAAGAGTTAAGAATATGGGAACCAGAAGTAATTTAGGGAGCCCAGAATAGAGAAAGACCCAGCGGGGATAGAACTCGAAAGGGACAAGTCCCTCCAGTGGGAAGTTAATGAGAAGTGACGTTAAGCAACAAGTGCATCCAGCGCTGGCAGGTCATAAAAGGAGGGGCAAGAGGCCTCTGTACAGGTGCACAGGTAGCATCAGAGATGTTTAAAATGGTGATCATGGTGCTGGAGAGAAACTAGGCACCATGATATAGAAATAATTTTTGTCCCAGAGAAATTGGAGGATCCGGAAGAGAGCCATAGACAGGAAGTAGAGTTGGCTCTGAGAAGTAGGTATAAACCCAGGGCAGAGGTTTAACTCAGTGTTAAGGTATTCAGCAACTGTCCCACTTGGATAATGCTCCAGGCAAGCTTTGTTCCCCCTCCTGCCACCATACTAAAGATTTAGAGAATCATTTGTCTACATGGAGATGAAGTGTAATATCTAATGTACTAAATGTCGCTTCAGGTTACTAATGTATATTCCTATAAAGGAATTGGGAACGAATTGGGAAGCATACAGGTAAAACCAGACCCACAGATGGAACCAATATCTATTTTTTCCAGTCAATTTTTTGCATAGGAAGCAAAGGTAATGACTAAATTCATTCCTTTGACTTCAAAATGCCCCTGTATTGGGATCATTTGCAACATCTAGATGTTTTAAACCCTGTGAAAACTTTTGATGGCAAAGTTTTGGAGAGAAAAAGAATATTGGGCTCGGGTCAATAAACCCCGGTCCTGTTGCGCTGCCATGACCGACTGAGAAAGTTACTTCAACTTTTTAGATCTCAGTTCCTTCATCTGTAAAGTGAGATGAAATGAGATAAAGATGGAGGGTTCTTTCAGCCTTGAAACTCCAGGACTCTCTGGACCTGAAACTTCACTCTTATTTTCATACCCATATCATCTCTCATGTGTATTCATCCCCAACCCCCAAATATAAGAGCCACAAAAGGGAAAATCGATCACAGAACGTCAGACTGAGGGAAGAGCTAGCTCTTTTCTCTTTTTCTGGAGTATTCTTACAATCTGACTGTACGGCTACAGGAGCATTTTATTTTAACATTTGTTTATTCATTTACTCATTCATTCAAGAACCGTTGAACTTCCCTGTTTGGTCCCGGATATTGTGCTAAGTCTTAGGTAAACAAAATTTTGAAAGATACCTTTCCTGCTGTCAAGAAACTTGCTATGTAGGGGAGGATTTTCAATTCTCCTACTATTTATTCCCCTAGAGATTCTGAACTTCCTCCCTCTTCTCTGAGTCTTTCCACACACATTACTTCTAATAAGAAATATTATGATGGAAGTTGATTGAATATATGGATAGTATGGAGGTAGAAAAATACTGAAAACCACTGGCCTGGTGCAGGAGACAGGCTCATACACAGGCCATTACAAATTGCTATTGTACAATCTATAGCAGGGTGATATTCTTTGGGCCATAGAAACATAGCCACGTGAGCATACCTGACCCCATGTTTCCAACCCCATGTTTTCAGGAGTTTCTTACATATCCAGCTCAGGGCTCAAGCAACAAGTATTATAGATCCATTTGCTCTAAAGTCTATCTAATTTTGTTCTGTTCCCACTGCCTCTTCCTCAATCCAGTTTTTCATCATCGTTTACCTGGATTATTATAGCACTTCTTAACTCATCTGCTTGCCCCCTTTGAGTCCATTTTCCACATTATAGACAGAGTAATCTTCCTAAAACACAAATTTGATGATGCCTCTCTTGCTAGAGTACATTTGAAGTCTAAACCCTCAGTGCAAGTTAGGTTAACCTTCTCTGTGCGTTCATCTCTGCGCATCATTCACTGTTGTAATTGCCTGCGTAGTTATCGTTCTCCTAGACTATGCAGAGAGCTCTCTGAAGACTACTTTATTCATCAATAAATGAATGAGCCTAGCACTATACCTGGCACAGAGTAAGTGCTTCACAATATTTTTTAGATGAATGTAGGATGGCAGTGTGGAGGCTATATTTAACTGAAGTCATAGGCATAGATAAAATTTGGATATAGGAGGTGCCCAGTGAGGATTTTGTTGAATGAATAGATGGATAATAGACAGATATAGATCATAGAACCCTGAAGAATACTGACATTTCACTGGGTGGTAGAGGAAGGTAAATCACTCTGTGAGAGTGACTGAAAAGAGAGGAAAGCCGGGAGAGGATGTGAGAGGGTTACCATAAAGCAGAGAATCTCCATAAATGCTTCTTTGTATCCCCAGGGCCCAGCACAGGGGCAGATGAATGAATGGGTTAAATGAATGGTGTTTAGCAGATTCAGATTTTGTAGCAAAGTTAAGTACCGGAGCAACTGAGCAGTGTTCATTGGATTTGGCAATTAGGGGATCCTTGGAATCAACTGGATAATTGTTAAAGTTTTAGTGGAGCATTTGGTGCAGAAGCCCAGGATGGAATAGGAGGTGAGGAAGGAGAGGTGGCAAATATAGACCACTCTTAGAAGGAAAGGGAAGGAGACATATTGGGCAATAACTGAAGTGTGACTCTAGAGGAAAGGGGAGTTTCTGTTAGTCTGTATTTAAAGGTGAGAGATATATGATGATACATACACACCGAGCGGGAGAAGCTCCACCTCCCATCTCTCTGCTCACCTGGAGCCATAGCCCCTTGGCAGATGCATTGGTCTGTCCTGGGTACAGGCTACTGAATGGATGGATGAATTGTGAGTTCCGGGAGCGCATCAAGGAGTCGAGAGCAGAGGTGAAAACTACCTCAACACTGGTCTTGCTTGCAAGACCTGAGGTACATCTTGTAGTCCCCAGAAGAGGAGTTTTGGTGAGAAGGCAAGCAGAGGTCCTGAAGTTGTAGAGGTGCTTCTTCTAAAGCGAAGGGCAGAGGGTCACTGCCCAGGCTGTGACCTTAATTTTCCCCTTTCAAATTTTCAGCGTTGCTCATTGGGTGACTTAATACTTTCTTCTGCTCTATAGTTTCTTTATATTTCTCTAGTGGAGATGATGATGATGGTGATAATGATAACAGTGATAAGCCAGGTGCTGTGTTAAGTGCTTTTATAAGCACTAATTTAATCCAGCCAATAACTCAATGATATTGACAAAATTTTTATCCCCTTTTACTGATGAGTAAAGTCATTTGAATAAGTGAGTATTTTCTATTGATTTATAATAAAATCAATGATGATAAAGTGGAATTATGTTTACGAACTTCCTGTACTCGAATTTTAGGAATGAAGTCTTTCATAAAGTGAGGGTATATACAGTATTGTAGATTTGTAAATGTAATTTGGGATTAAATACATCACACAAAAGGTAACTGGTAACAAGAGTATGTCAGAATGTCTGTTTAATCTCTTTTGTGTCCTTAATTACGATATAAACAAATGGTATTTAGAAAAAATATATAGCATTGAGTTGGGTACCTTTTCCAAAATTTTGTATCTTATGTCATGAAAAACTTAATTTTAAATTGTTTACTGTCCTCTTTCTAATAATTTGTTTTTGAAATTAAAATATTTTTCCTGGCTAATGGGTAAAAATATTCTTGCTCTTAATGCTTACTATAAAAATGTTGAAATAAATAGTAGTGGGAAGATAGCTCACATGTAAAACATAGTTACTGTTTTGTTTTTTTAAATCACCAAAATATGAATGCATTTAGGATCAATACTTAAGTCTTCATAGCCATTGCAACCGACTGAATGCAAAATGTATTTTAATATATGCTATAAATGAGTGATAACACACAGAATGACAGTGTCACTTGTGTTATTCCCTATGCAATTCTCAGAACTGATTTTTCTTGTGATAAAACAAAATGGGGGGCGGGGGGGGCGCAGAATGCATGCTCTTAAAGGAACCTTAAAGGCCTGCCTTTAAAAATAGACAACAGAAGCTACGGAAATCAACACTGGGGGATCTTAGCTGCATTCTTAATCTACCTTTTTGTGTTGCAGAATTAAGACACACAGCAAACTTGAGAGTCTACACTGCAGGTTTTAACAAAAGACCTTGGCTCTACTGACTTAAGAAAGGGATTTTAGTTTTATCTACTAAATACCTATTTCTTTCTTTTTAATTTAACTAAGATTCAGCAAGAGAATTTAAATACATTTGAAAATCTTAGTGGCGAGAAATACCCCTTAATATCAAATAGATTAAAAAATATGCATTGAATGGTTGACTCAGGGGCTTTCACTAAACTGGCCATGAATGCTGAAACCATCTGTTTTTCTGGACGTTGTCAGGGTGAGTGTGGCGGAGGCAGCTGTTTGAAAAGGGACGCTTTGGATGATGAACCAGCCCATTGTTTCTAAGCAATTCACTTGCATTCAGAGGCTCTACCCAAGCGTACTATAGAGTAATCAAAATCAAACTATTGTTTGTACCAATCATATTGATCTGAAAAGAACGTGGTGGGATGACCCCATTGTAGATGCAAATAGTTCTTCTGAGCAGCTGTATGCTGGCCAATATGTACCTCAGTAGGAAACAGGCTTGGAAGAAGCTAGAGGGCTCTCTGCACCCTACTGGGGGAGGAAAAAAGATTATACCAGATTGAGCAGCAGTTTAAGGGGACGGGAGGGAATGAAGACACAGGACTGTTGGTATTAATGGTAATTGTCTCTCACAAAAAAATTGTCAACATTAACTTGGTGGTGAAGCTCTTTTAATATGAAAGCTTTCTGCAAACTAGAAATCTAGAATCTCCATAAAATTAGATAACGACTAAAACTGTAGCACGAAAAGTGATTTGCTTTGGTTGCAAATGTCAAGTCCTGACTGGTTCTACAAATTAGAAAATGCACAATCTTGCCTTATCTGGAATTATCCATACCCTGTTTAAAGTTTTATCATTTATTTACAATTCAGGAAAAATGTAGAAATAATCTTGATATTGCAATATTTGGATGAATATTAAAAAGATATTTTTGCCTATGCAGAGAGCGAATGGAAGCACACAAGATGAAAATTATACTGTTCAGTTTTTTAATATAACCTGAATGCTATCTTTTATCCATTAACATTTAAGCTTTTTGGTTGTCCTTATCACTTCATTGCTTGCATGCTAATATGTTCTCATATAAAATTTAATCTGTTGAACTAAATGAAGGAATTAGTATCTGAAAGACATCTTTCATTAAGCAATTAACGAATCTCTCCAACAAATCTATGAAAGCATATGTGTTTATATTTAATAATTATTTGTATGATCAGCCAGTTATAATACAAGCATACATTTCATTTTAATCCTGATGTTACTTACTACACCTAAACTTAATGTCGTTGTATCATAGAGTCCTAATAAAACTGTGTTTAAAACTGGTTATTTGCTAAAGAAGATATACATCTGTAGTTTATCAACTTTCAAAATTCCTCGGTGGTTCAGGATAGAGCAGTAACAGTTCTCTCAAACAGAGTTATTCGGTTGTGGATGCAGTTTTGCAGTGAGAACCAGAAATAACAGTGTAAAGTTAAAACAATTCATAGGTATGTGGATTATGTTTAAAAGAAGGCTCAACACAGTATATGCCAACCAACCTTTATTATCAAATGTAGGGGCCATGATAATACTTGAATTTGAGTCTTTCTAAAGAAAATATCTGCGTTATCCACAATTTTCATTGCTTAAAAAGTCATTTCAGAGCAATACTTTAATTAGCAGCCTGCACTGTTTCTCCTTAATATATTTGGCTGTCCAGGTGTCACTGTGAGTTTGACATGGGGTGGAGCCTATGAAACATTCTGCCATGGCACATTCAGTCCATCACTAGATTAGCAGGTCTATGTCAGGTGAAAGAAAAATACTAAAATCAATTTTTCAATTAAATCTCTGATTTAGACTTGAATTACATGTCTGGATGGAATGGCTAAGAAATATCTGGAAATAAACTCCATTGGTTCAAACTTCTTAAATGTTTTATGTATACAATTAACAGATAGACAATATTTCATTATTCTAACACTCAGTTGACTTCCCTTCTACTTTTAGGAGAATGAGACCAATTACAATTTAAATAAACAATATGAAGGATTTATTCCAAAAGATATTTCCATATTATATTTCTAATATAAGTAAACATTTGGTCAAATTTCCCATGCCTGTCTGTATAAATAACTATAGCTTTGGTAAGATATTGTGAATGATTACCTAAGGTGCATACTGACATGTCAGCCACCAAAGAATAATTAAATAATGTTCATAATATCATACGTAACAATAGCTACTTTTATTGAATTTTTCTATGTGTCCATGGGAAGTTCAATTTGTTTATATGGAAAGAAACAATTTATTGAACTAAACTAATAAAATGAAAAATATATTAGTATGTGTTATGGGCTGAACTGTGTCCCTTCCACTTCCCCAAATTCTTATGTTGAAGCCCTAACAACCCAGCATCTTGGAATGTGATGATATTTGGAGATAGAGCCTTTAAAGAGGTAATTAGGGTTAGATGAGGTCATTTGGATGGACACTAATCCAATCTGAGTGGTGGCCTCATGAGAAAAAGCATTTGGACAGTTAGAGAAACAGGAAAATCTTAACTGAAAATCTTGGCATGAGAAAGCTGTGTGCAAAAATAGTCCCAAAGGAGCTCAAAAGCCAAGGAAAGTCACAGTTTGCCAAGACCTTTTGGAGAGGCAAGACGATCTTTTGGGCTTTCTTGTCCTGGTGATGAAATATGGGTGTACCAATACAACCCTGAAACAAAGTATCAAAGTGCACAATGGACGTCAGCCAATTCCCCTTGGCCAAAAAAGTCCGTCAGTCCAAATCAAGATTCAATATGACGTTGTTACCCTTTTTTGATATCAGAGGAATATTGTAAAATAAATGCAAAGGGACGCATGTGCACAAAGCATATACCATGTGAGCATACAGGTTGGCCATCTGCAATCCAAGGACAGGGGTTTCAGAAGAAACCAAACCTGCTGATACCTTTGAGGTAGGATGTTTGTAGTTTAGTACAGGTAAGGAAGCGGAGGCTTAAAAAGGTTCAGTTTAGCCAAGGGGTCCACAACTAATAACTGGGAAACTTGGTTTTGAACCCATGTCTATATGTCTCCACAGCCTTTTTCTTAACCACCATGAAGTGTATCAATACCATTTAGAAAGAATTTCAGCAATAAATATAGACTCTAAATTTTTAACCCTCATTAATAGGAAAGCTAGTTGAGAAAAATGGCCTATTTCCCAAGAACTTTGCTAATATCAGTTAATATTATTACATATTAAATATCTTACTTTTGGTACTTTTATTTCTGTGAATGAATTTATTGGGAAAAAATTCCACTTATATTGATTCTCTAGTGTGTAAATCTTAAACAAGATACATTAAATTTCTCCAGAGAAGCTAACAGAAAGAGTTTAGGTTTATAAGAAAAAGACGTTAGAGATAGAATATTGGAAACTAAATAATATAGGAAATTAATAACATTATTATTGTTTTTTAGAAGTAGCTTGGTGTTTTTTTTTTGTTTTTTGTTTTAACTTTTATTTATTTCAAGTGTGTTTTTCCAGGACCCATCACCTCCAAGTCAAGTAGTTGTTTCAATCTAGTTGTGGAGGCGCAGCTCACAGTGGCCCATGTAGGGATCGATCTGGCAGACTTGTTGTTAAGAGCACTGCGCTCTAACCAACTGAGCTCACCGACCGCCCCAATAACATTATTTTTTAATGTACTAAATGTGTACATAGGGAAGTTCACCTTTATATGAAAAGAAACAAGTTACTGCTCCATGCTAAAAAAAAATATAATAATAAAATAAAACAATGGAAAATGTATTAGTATTTGAAGGCCATGGCATTTACTATTTTTCTTTTTTTATTGAGCTGAACTGTAGGAGTATGATTCAGGGGGTGGTTAGAAGTTGAAGCCAAGAAAACAATAAAACAATCTATTTGATATTTGCTCACATGTCCTTGGGCGGGGCATATTTTTGAAGAAACTATGGACATAATGATGCATTTTCTTCTTCTCTTCCATCTGATACCTTCATACTTGACAAAAAGAAAAGCATTCAGAAACCTTATAGACCTGCTCTTAACTTTTCAAACACGTAAAGAATGGTTACTTTAAGTTGTGCAAAAGTGTCTATTAGGTTGAAGGTTTGCAGTAGATCAAGGAAATGACAAAGGTGACCCCATGCCCTCACCAACAAACAGAACATTCAAAACAATACCGACAACATTGCAAAACAAGGAGCGAAAGTTAGATCTCTCTCATCTGTTCCTATGGAATTTTTAGCTCCTTGATCATGGGTCAGTGGTTGGCTTTTCCTAACTGAGCTGCTTCCGGACTAAAAAAAGAATTCCGGAAATTCCACCCAGTAACTCTATAGTGTATTATGCCAGTTGTCCAGGTGATGTTAACGTAGAAGCTTGAATCCATATTCTAGTAATTGAAATGTCAATATTTAAGAATATCTGGTACTTTCCATCATGGTTCTGAGTCTGTCCTTTGTTGAAGACATAATTTCTAGCCTGTGGTTTTCTAGCAGAGCCTTCAGGGACACATGAGAAGAAAGCAGAAACCATCTGCTGCTAACAGTATCAAATGGCTGTGGTTCATGATTACAGTAACCAATATAGTATTAGAATATAGGAGAGTAAAATTTTCTGTTAGAGTATAAAACATAACTGTTTTATAAGTATGTGACTATGTTTCTTCTGAGGGAAAGAACAGTAATGGCATTGACAAATACTCTCCTTGAGATGTATTTATGTTAATAATATCTTACTATATAAAGTTAACCTACCGAAAGCAGGTTTTTCTCTTTTGATTTGACAACTCTTTCCATGCAGCTTTTACAATTAATTAGTGTTGAACCAAATAAGAAATATAGAGCCTGCTAATAAATCTATTTCTGGCGTCCTTCTTTTTATATAATGAAAGAAAAAAAATCTTTGTGATTGCCCAGTAGCCATCTGGGAAACTTCAGAGATATTTCAGATGTAAAAAGTAACTTCAATAAAAGGTGTTTTTTTTGGTTGATTTAGGGTCTACTCTTCCGAAGGCAAAATCAAGAGTTATTAGTAGAAATCTGGTCACTTGATGAAGGTGGGTCATAAATGCCTGGAAAGAAAGAATGGTGTTAGCCTGGCTATCTTAATCAAAATGGCCATACAATATTTTTAAATAAACATAGAAGAGGGAAACAAAATTATAACAAACCCTAGCATTCTTAGAAATAAGAAACGTTTTAAAATAATCAAGGATATACTTTATAAAGTAAGCAAAAAGCACAGAAAATTATTCTGATGATGTATAGATGGTTGCAAAGAAAAATAACCTTTTGCTACCTTTGATAAAGTGTAGACTGAATTCTACAAGACCACCCTGACATTTTAACCGAGAACAACATTCTAATATTTGACAGTATTCATGAATTGTTTTCTCTGATGAATACACCCATCAAATCTAAGAAAGTTTTGCTAACGTTTTATTGCATTTCAGTGCTTCGTTTTAGTCTTATTATTTGCAGTAATTATAAACCAAGGAAAATGAATTTTAAAAAATTCCTACAATTTCCTATAAGCATTCAAAATATGTCTTCACTGTCCTCTTTCACAGTCTGGAAAAGCCAGATATTTTACTTGAGGGAAAGACCACTATGTTTCCTTTGATAAACAAAACACATCTTATTACCTTGCATAGACAACCATTTCTCTACTATTCCCACTCCTAATATGGTTTTAATTACCTGTATTAATTATAATTTTTAACTGAACTAATGTCTGTTTCTCAGAACAACTGAGAAATAGGTAATCAAAAAAGATCTGTCATGTGCAAGAATTTTAGCAGACTAACGAAGATCATGAGCATAAACAGCATGACCCGCTGCAGCCCTAAATATCCATTTTACACCTTCTTAAAGTGGCAAATACGAATGCATTCATCAATATAATTGAGAGGTAAAACCATTCCACAAACATAAAAATGAAAAGCAAAAATGCATATATTAAAAGCTGGTTTGGGATTAGTAGTTCAGTATTCTATTGTATTAAGAAATATCCATGTCTATATTAAAAAATTATCTATGAATTAACACAATGGTATGTTTGTCCACGGTAGTAACATGAACTAAATATCTTGGAAATTAGATTTAAATTGAAGTAAGACAGAACATAATTTCTGTTGTTATAAAATATTTGTCAGAATCACAATTCAGTTTAGTTGAACACATAATTTTCTAGTTTTTACCATCATAGGTCTTATGTGGGAATAATGGTAACCTGTCTGATCAGTAAATCAGCTTTAGAAGTTTAGGAAGTTTATATTAATTTGTCTCTGTTAATACCTACAAAATAGATTTCTGGGGTTTTAATTGGGATTGTGCTGAATTTATATAGATCAAGTTGGACAGAATTGATGCCTTAACAATATTGAGTCTTCTAATCCATGAACATAGACTATCTCTCCATTTATTTAAATCTTTGGTTTCTTTTATGAAAGTTTTATAGTTTTTTGCATATAGATCCTGTACATATTTTATTAGATTTCGGTACAATATTTAGATTTGTACCTAAATATTTCACTTTTTGGGTGCTGTTATACATAGTATTGTGTTTTTCATTTCAACCTCCAATATTCATCGATGCTATATACCATGTTTCCCCGAAAATAAGACTTAGCCGGATAATCAGCTCTAATGTGTCTTTTGGAGCAAAAATTAATATAAGACCCAGTATTATATTATATTATATTATATTATATTATATTATATTATATTATATTATATTATATTATAAAGACCCGGTCTTATATTATAATAAAATAAGACCAGGTCTTATATTAATTTTTGCTCCAAAAGACGCATTAGAGCTGATTGTCCGGCTAGGTCTTATTTTCTGGGAAACACGGTAGGAAAGCAATTGGCTTTTGTGTATTACTCTTGTTTCAAATAACCTTGCTATAATTTATTATTAGTTCAAGCATTTTTTTCCTTCGGTTTTCTGAGGTTTGTACATAGAAAATTATATCATTTACAAATTAAGACAGTTTTATTTCTTTCTTCTCTCCCAATCTGTATACCTCTTATTTTCTTTTATTGTCTTCTTAGACTAATTAGGATTGCCATTATGGTGTTATATAGGAGTGTGAGACGGGAGATACCTTGTCCTTGTTCTCTATCTTAGGGGAAAGCATTCAGTCCTACACCATTAAATATTATGTTTTGTGGAGATGTTCTTTACAAAGATGAGAAATTTCCCTGTATCTCCAGTTTCCTGCGAGGTTTTTTATCATCATCAGTATTGGATTTTGTCAAATGCTTTTTCTCCATCCATTAATATTGTCTTATGACTTTTCATCTTTAGCTTGTTGATGTGGTAGATTACATTAATTGATTCCCAAATGTTGAACCAGACTTGCAAACCTGGAATAAATCCCACTTGGTCATGGTGTATAATTCTATTTATACATTGCTGGATTTGATTTGTATATTCATAAGATATATTGGTCTGTAATTTTTCTTTCTCGCAATGTATTGGTATTTGGTTTTGGTATTTGAATGTGACTGGCCTCATAGGATGTTAGGAAGTGTTCTGGAAGATTTGTGGAGAATGGAGATCATTTCTTCCTTAAATATTTAGAAGAATTCACCAATGCTATATCGTCTGGGCATGGTGCTTTCTTTTTGGAAGGTTATGAATTATTGATTGGATTTCCTTAATAGATATAGACCTTTTTAAATTATCATTTTTTTATGAGAATTGGTAGTTTATTTCAAGAAATTGGTCCGTTTCATCTAAATTACCAAATTTGTGGGTGTAGAGTTGTTAATATTATCCTTTTAATGTCCACGGGATGCATAGTAATGACCCTTTTTTCATTTCTGAGATTGGTAAATTGTGACTTCTCTCTTTTTTTGTAGTTATCTTGGCTAGAGGTTTATTAATGTTATTGATTTTTTCAGTGTACCAACATTTGGATTAGTTGCTTTACTCTTTTTTTTCTTTTTTCTTATGTTTAATTTAATTCAATTCATTTATGCTATAAATTGTATTATTTCTTTTCTTCTGCTTTATGCCTAAATTGCTCCTTTCTCTTATTCCTTGAGGTAGAATGTTAGATTGTTGATCATTTTTTCTTTATAATATGTGCATTTAATGCTATAAACGTCCCTGTAACCACTACTTTTGCTGTATCCTACAAGTCTTAAATTGTATTTTCATTTTCACTTACTTCAAAATATTTGTAATTTATCTCAGGACTTCCTTGATCCATAAGTTACATATGATCCGTGTAGTATAGAAATATGTGGTTTAATTCCTGAGTATGTCTGGACTTTCCAGCTATCTTTCTGTTACTCTTTTCTAGCTTAATTCCATTGTAGTCTGAGAACACACTTTGTATGATTTCTTAACTTTTGGTTAAGGTGTATTTTATGGCCCAGAATGTGGTCTGTCTTGGGGAATATTCAGTGTAAGCTTGAGAAGAATGTTTAATTAGCTGATGCTCCTTCTCCAGCGCTCTTCATTTCTCTACCTATATAGACCCAAGTTTTTGATCTATATCATTTTCCTTTTCCTTGAAGAAAATATTTTAACGTTTCTTGTATGGCAGGTTGGCTGGTGATGCATTCCCTCCGTTTTTTGTTGTCTGAGGAAATCTTTATATCTCTTTTATTTTGCAAGGACAATTTTGGTACATATAGATAGATGTCTTGTTTTGGTATTTGAATGTAAGTTGTTTATTTCAACAGTAAATATTTCAATCCACTCCCTTCTGGCTTGCATGAAGAGAAGTCTGCTGTAATTCTTATCCTAGTTTCTCTTTAGGTAGGAGTGTTTTTCCCCTCTGATTTCTTTCAGGACTTTCTCTTTGTCTGGTTTTCTGCAGTTAGAATCTGATATGCCTACATGTGGATTTTCAGGATAACTGCATGATGCTCTTTGAGCTTCCTGCATCTGCAGTTTGTTGTTTGTCATTATTTTTGAAAATTCGTAGTCATTATTACATCAAATATTTTTGTTTTGTTCTCTTTTCTTCTGGTAGTCCAATTATATGAGTTCTGACAATTAAGTTCACGAACTCATCCTAGAAAAAGTGCTTCATACTTCATTGCTGAATATCACTACGGTCACCTTCAAAGTACTCCCCTTGGGAAGCTATGCACAAACACTAGTGCCTAGTCCATCCTTCAAAGCAATTTTGGAGCTCTTTTTCTGGAATGGCCATCAGAGCTGTCATCGTATTACCTTTGATGTCCTGAATGTCATCAAAATGTCTTCCTTTCAATATTTCCTTTAGCTTCGGGTGAAGAAAGAAGTCATTGGGGGCCAGATCAGGTGAGTAGGGAGGGTGTCCCCATACAGTTATTTGTTTATTGGCTAAAAACTCCCTCACAGACAGTGCTGTGTGAGCTAGTATATCGTCGTGATGCAAGAGCCATGAATTATTGGTGAAAAGTTCAGGTCGTTTTCGTCTAACTTTTTCACACAGCCTTTTTAGCACTTCCAAATAGTAAACTTGGTTAATTCTTTGTCCAGTTGGTATAAATTCATGATGAATAATCCTTCTGATTATCAAAAAACGTTAGCAACGTCATTGCAACCAGTTCGTGATCTTAATTGTCAAACCTTGTATATATGCTACATATTTTGAAATTGTTTCACATTTTTTGGATGCTGTTTTCTGTTTTTCTTCATTCTTTCTTTCTTTTGCATTACAGTTGGTAAATTGCACTGAACTATCCTTAAGCTCACCGACAGTCATCCTTGGCTCTGTCCAGTCTGTATATGAACCCGTCAAAAGCATTCTTTGTTTCTGTTACACTGTTTTTTGATTTGTAGTATTTCCTTTTGAGTCTTTCTTAAAGTTGTCGTCTCTCTGTCTGTATTATACATCTGTTTTTATATGTTGTGTACTTTTTCCATTAGAACCACTAACATATGCATCACAGTTATTTTAAATTTCCTGTCTTACCATTCCACAATCAGTGTCATAATTGGACTCTAGTTCTGAAGCTTGCTTTGTCTGTTCAGACTGTTTTTTCCATTGATTATTAAGATCATTTTGCATAGTTTCAGCTTTTATAGTTATTTTTATGGTTCTGTACTATTGTGAAAAGTGAGGAGTGTGTGTGTGTGTGTGTGTGTGTGTGTGAGTGTGTGTAAGTGTTCTGTTCAAGTAATGAAATACTTAGCATAGGAGACCCTGTGTTAATGTTTTCACTTTGCTTTGAGTTACCAAATAACATAAAACCATCTGAACATATGTCTTTAAATTGGCTGTTATCTTTCAGCTTCTCTTTAGTTTGGTTGTGGAACTTTCTTCCCTCAGTCTCAGGTTGCCGTTGAGCTTGAATGCCTTTTAGGGAATTTTCTCTCTTAACAGACCTTTTCTGTAACTGCATTATGAAGAACTTAGGAAATAGCAAAAGTTCCCTAGACATTTTGAAATTGAATTTCAATTGTTTTCCTGATTTTTTTAGAAGCATGTGATAATTTTCTGGAGTTTTTCTTAATGATAGTAATCATTATAATAACGGCATCTAATATTTACTGAATATTTGGTATGTATCACCTCCTTTGCATAGCACTTCATATATATATATATATATATACATATATATACATATATATACATATATATATATATATACACACATATATATGTTATGAGAGAATATAATTTCTTCTACTCAACAAGTATAATAACTTAAACTTCGAATACATCCAGAAGAATAACAGTCTTTTACACATCAATGTTGTTGATGTAAATTAGATCTTAGACTTTTTCCCACTGAGACAAGAGGCTAACAGAGTGTGGGGAAGGACCTTTTAAGATCTAGGCACTGCCCGCTCACTGACTGGGACCAAGTGAGTCCAATAATCAAAGAAGTGTCCTCTGAAGAAGAGCTGCAGGTGCTGTCCACTGAAAGCACCCAGGGAATCTAAAAGTTCCTTTTCCATTATACTTACTACCACCACCCTTGATAACTTGGTTGTATGATATAAAAACTTCAAACAGCCCTGGCTTAGCAAAGGAACCGGCCTACTGCCTGGAGACGCTGGCAATGCTGGATAATTATAGTCTCCAAGTCCTCCCATAGAAAACTTAATGAGCTGTGTTTACTTCTTTCTGGCATTATAACGATTATGTATCCTTTTCTGTGCAGAGACAGTTCCTTGGGGATGGAGAGTTATGCATGATCATTAACAGAAGAATATGTCCCACAGCAGGTACTGCATGCTAAACCCGAGAGCCTATTGTCCATATGAGTGACAAGCCTAACTTCTCCATTGTGGTGGCAAATGAGAGGATGAAGAGATAATGATAATAATGAAAGAGGTGATTGAAATGTTCTTGCTCCATACTTTGGTTCAATATTCAGATACATTTCAAATGAACCATACTTCTTCAAATGTTGAAATCCAAGTGTGATGACATTCTTGCCTAATGTCCTGTGTTTTGAAATGGAAGGTTCCTTTGGAATTCTGTCTTAGAATTGGCAAAGTCCTTTGTCCTGGCTTTGAACCTTGAGTATTGGTTTTAAGTGTTTCAGTCTAAAAGACTTCATATTGTTCTCATTGGTCTTTCTAGACTGACTTTTCCTGACTCTTCTGGCCAGTATATTAGCATAATCTTTGCCTAAAGAAGTCGACTTAGTCAGCTGTTCCCTATAGATTTTTTTCAGTTTAGAAAAATGAAATAGTGGGACATATGTGGTCACTTTGATGTTGGAATCTTCCTGATAATTATTCTTTTCAAGAATTCAGGTCTTTTTTGTCATTTACAATTCTGATCAATGTATGTATTGTATGAAGACCTAATTCATGAGAATTATCGTGAAAAGGGTGTCATTGGTTATGTATACATTAAAAGATCTCAATTGAACAGAAAATCATTTGTGAGAAAAAAATAATTTAAGAAAAGCAATGAATGCTCAGAATTATGTCATTAGGAAACCTAGTCAGCAAAGAGAAGTGGTGTGTTATTATACACATAGTATTTAAAAGAAATCAGAGGTGTGAAATTTATGCTCAAATTAAGTAAAATAAATTATAAGAGAATTTGTAATAGCATATTGTCTTCAAAGTAAAACTCCTGTGCAGGAGCTCCCCGGGGGAGACTGTAAGGGAACCAGGGAAGCAGGGCAGGGAAGGGAGGAAGACGAGGAAGTGGGCAGAGGTGGGGAGGAATGTCAGGCAGAATCTCCCGGAGAGTGGATTTCAGCCTAATCCTGCAGGACTCCGGAATCTGAATTACCTTTATATATGCTGAGGGTTCATACTCTCTCCCCCCATAATCACTGGGTGACAGTCATCGGGTGTGTGGAAAAGCCATAGACCCTGAAGCCCTTCCCACATTCTGCACCTGCGGCAATGTGGCCCCAGCAGCCTGAGAGCTGTCGTCTGAACAGCTGCAGGCCTGGCCATCAAAAGTCCCAGATTATACTTTCAGAGTGTGAGGGACATGCGGGAATGGTAAAAAAGGAACGGGAAGGGGTTTAACGTTGTTTGCTATGCAGGTGATGCTAAATTACTTAAGAGTAAAATGAAAAAGTATAAAAATACAGTAAGCACATTTGACATCTATGTTTCTCAGCTTAAAGAAGAAATCACGTCAGCTGTATCTGGAATCCTTGTTTGTTGCTTTATTCTTCATTGTATAACCAACAAAACCCGATATATTGAGTACCTGCTGTACGTCAGGAGCTGTTAACTTTTTGGTCCTCAGGGCAGTGAATATGGGTATTATTTCCCCCATTTTAGAGTGGGGAAGGGCCCTGCCAGGCATGGTGGTGTGCAAAAATGATTGCTGAATGAACAAATGAATGAATACGCCATATTGAGTCAAACAGAGGCTGGCTATGCACTTGTATTCTATTTATCACATTAAAACACTGCTAGTAAGTGGCTCACTCAAGACACAAGTGTACATCTGTCTGACTCTAAAACCCCACGTGTTTGAATCTGTTCCCATATACTGCCTTTCCAAAACAAACAAAAATTTTAACTCTTTTCATCTCTGTTTCTCAAACAATAGTGATAGCTCCCTGCATTTGTACAGCACCGCAGAGTTTACACAACCTTTCATATTCGTTATCCCGTTTAACTTCACCACCACCTGTGAGGTGTAACACCCTCTTTACAAATTAGGCAGCTGATGTTCAGAGAGGCCAGGTAACTTCCTCCAGGTGACAGAGCCAGAATACAGTAGGGCTAAAGCCAAAGCCAGTTCTCCTGATTCCAATTCCAGTGCACTTTCCAAAATAGGAAGTTGTTTTGTTTCCTTTTTTTTGGTATTGAGAGTTTTCCCGGGGGATTCAAAATATTTGGTGGAGCTTGTGTCATGGCAGGGTGATTAGTCAATACATATTTTCTAAGCTGATTTCTATGAAATTGCATTAAAATGAAGGAGTTTTCTGATCCCATAAGGTGCATATTCAGTCTCTATAGTTTGTTGGATATATGTAGCTGGGGCATGGCCTATGGTTCATTTTAAATCACTTCTGCAACACTTTACTAATTAAAAGATGAAAAGGTTAGGGAATATGAGAAACAATGGAGGGTTTTTTATTGGTTTTTGTTTTTTAAAAATCACAGGGCTGAAAGAAGGTTTTTATTCTACATACTTGTTCCATAAAAGGGTTATATATATAAATATATATATATGTATATATATACATTTTTTTTTTTAGTTTTACCTCAAGAAGACAACACCTTAATTAAACTCCAGTGGGCCAGTTTAATTAAAAAATGTCAGTCAGATCCTCACAAGTGGACCAGATATCCATGAAACATACCGTCTGCTTCCTTTGTGACGACTCAGAAATCTCTGACCCAGTGCCCACCGGGACTGCGTGTGGTGGCTGTGGGCAGACCTCGTGAGTCGCTGTGCTGAAGGATGAGTGCGCCTTTGGTGGGCCAGGGGGCCAGGTCGGGACACAATAAAGAAGGGGCACCAGGAAGATCATCAGGCCCCAAATTTTGAACATTTAGAGATTCTCTTCTCTATCACTATACTGAATTAAGGGATTTGTCGTCATGTTTTCTATTCTCATCACCAAGAAAATGTCTACAAAGTTATTCACTCTTTCATCCCTATTCCACTTCCTTACTTCTCTCCCTGTCTCCCCGCTTTCCTTTCTCTGATCTGGCAGGTCTCAGACCCCAGTTTTGTGTATATTTGAGAGCCTTTTAGTGACTACTTCAGCCTGATCCCAGATACCCCTGTCAGCAAGGAAGCCAGCTCCCTAAACCCTAGGACAAGAGAGGGGTGAGGGATTTCTGAGTCACAGTACATTGAGGGTCTAGTGTCATCATTTCCTTTGCCATGTGTTTTAAATATATGCTTTCATTTAATACCCATTTTATTATTACCTCACTTTATACAGATGTAGAAAATGGAGGATTAGAGAAATTCAGTGATTTCCCCAAAATTATAAAGAATTATAAAGCAAGCATATGGAGAAGCTAGGGATTGACTTGCAGAGCTATCCATGGCCTGAAAAGCTTCCAACTAGACATGCTTCTCAGCCATCTCTTCTTTATTTATGAAAGTGGCTTCATAGTTTTAATTTGATTACCTTCCGTCTCCTACCTGCCTTTCCCCTCCTCCAGCACCTTTCCGTGTTCATTATCAACAACCTGTTACATGACCTTTCAAATCTTGTCTAAAAGCATATAATCGGAACAAACCTGCATGTGTGCACACATGCACGTGTGAATAGGGATTTTGCTATTGTTAAGTGTTTTTTTCTTTTTTGATATGTTCTCTGCATCTTAACTTTTCATTTAAGAATACGTTATGGAAAATTTTCTGGTCAACTGGAATAGAACCCACACTTCTAAAGGTATATAGTATACCATAGTACGGATGGTCCATAGTTTTTCTACTTTGTTTTTGTTTTTTATCTCTTTTTTTGCCCAAGAAACAATTTTGCACTAAATACCTTTGTTTACATATGATTTAATATTGGTGCTTTTATTTTTATGGGATAGATTTCCTAGAGGTGAGGATTTTAGTTTGAAGAGTTGTGCCTTTTTTATTTTAATAGTTATCTCCAGATTGTCCAAGCAGTTTCTAGAACATGTGATTATGCCTTTTATCAAACTATCTATTAGACATACATAAGAACGGATACGAATGTGTTCCCAACTAAAATTTGATTTTCACAAACCCTGACTACCCCATGTTAAATGTTGTACAAATGTTTCAGCTCTGGATTAGGTGCCGACTGGAATCTACAGGATCAAATTAAAAACAAATTGTCAGAGATCATGTGTACTTGTGGATGCTCCTACTGAATTTCTGGGTTACTTAAAACTCACAAAAGTTCTATAGATTTTACTTACTGGGTGTTTGGATAGCCAATTGTTACTAGCAAATCAACGTGGGTTTTTGTTAATAGAAACTGTCCCTATGATGTCTCATCATAGAATTATAAGACTTTAGAGCCAGAATGTTTGCTTTGGTGGTTCCTCCATATACTGTATAGAATCTCCGTGAATCATGTCTTGACGGGATGACATGCTACCATGTCATCTCATTTAGTGCTCTGCTGAAAACCTATTTCTAAAATGTTTTTCAAAAGTGTTCCAATTTTTAAAGAGAAGGAGACACTTATTTCAATTTACTTTTAAAGATCACTGATTCAGGCCTAATGATTGTATAGTTTATTAATCAAACGTATTTAACAGGAAAAAAGCCAGCTACAATTCACTTACAATTGAGATTTTACTCTATTTTAACGTTATTTTAATGAGCTACAGATTTGAATGTGGGCTTTGTTCATCTGTTGCTTCCGCTCAATTGCAGTTTCACCCTAAGAAGACACAAGACAGATTGATCAGGCTTCCAGTCATTGTGAGGCTTAAATGAAGTGAACAGGGCCTTATGTTTCGAAACCAAATGAGAAAATTAAGGGAAAAAGAAAAAGAAGGCAAAAAACATTTTAAGTTCCCCTACTCCCCAAGAACTCTCTATACATCCTTTAAATCATCTATTTGTTATTCTTAAATTTGCTAGTATAGTGTCCCAGTTTTCCTAGGAAAGCATCAGAAGATGATATCATAAAAATGAGAGTCGCAAACATTCCAGACAACTATTAGCATGTGTAAATGTCAGGGGAAAGCTACTGTCCCATCTATTTTTTGACACGTGACAATTTCAGTGCAGAAGTAAAGCATTTTAATTATGTTAGATTTCTTTAGCAGATAATATTATGTCTAAATTTAAAAAGCTATTTATCATCTGATACTTTGTTAAAAATCATTCCACATTTATATGATTTATTTAAATGAGAACAATATTTGTTTGAATTAAAATGATTTTTGTGGTTAATATTTATAGCCATATTTTCAACAGTGGGTATGTTTTTGGGGAACTTCTCTGATGAGCCATGTAAGGTCTGGCGAGCACATATTGGACAGGTTTTGGCTGCTCTTTTTTTCAGTTTTTCAAGAGCGGCCTAGAGAGGCCATAGCTCCCAAATGCAATTTCCATTGTAGTTTTTATACACTGGCTATGCTGCTTAAGTTGAAAAAAAAACTTCACATCCAGAAAGCAGAACTTACACAGTGGTCTTCTTCAAGTTGTGGGAAGCTTTGGCCAACATCGTTAAACAGGAAATTAATCACAGTTTCTAAACTTCCATGAATCAACCTTCTGATAACAAGAAACCATGTATGCCCCTATTATGTTATCTTTTTTAAAATTGCAAATGGTTTATGTTTAATGCAAGTTTTGTAAGTTACCTTTTTAGGTAAGAAAAACTTCTAATTAGCAATAATCATATTTTTATAAGCAAACATTCTTGGAGTAATCCAGATTCTGTGGACTTATTTGAGCAATACAATAAATGAAACCATTTGAGGTAGATAATAGAATGCAAATATGAAGTATTATTTTGTATATTAGATATATACTCCAGGACAGTTGTAAATAATATATATATATTTTTAAACTGCAAATTTCCATAGGAGAGCTCACTAAAAAATTCCTATGTCTAATGCTGTGCGTCACAAATATGAATCTTTTAGTCATTCTTTACCTACATTTGTATGCTAGTTATGCTTAAAGTGAAACAAACCTATTTAGTTTTCTCAGAGAGCTTGTTGCTTATTTTATTTGTTTCTTTCATATTGATGATAGGATAGATGTGGTAAGACCAAAAAAATATATAAAATAAAATATAGAAACTAACATATTAAAAAAAGGAGTAGAGAAACAATAGATCTATGTGATTCTGGCTGAGCAACGCTACAGAATTCACTGAGAGCTTTCTAACAGCCAGGACAGATGTTTATCTCGTACTTAAGCTAGTTGTGTAACTTGGTGAATGACAGTTGTTAGTATTTTCAGTGAAGGTGGGCTTTGTTTCATTGTTTGTTAGTTAAAATTAATGTTGAAGTTTTAATGTATTTCCTATTAAAAACAAGAGCAGCCACAAAACAAATGTATGCAAGAAAAGTGAGATTGACTTTACAGGTAAAAAAAACTTAACAAAGCATTAAAAAACAAAATTAAACTGAGTAAATTGTAAAGATCTTATTAGGTTTATTCAAGGATTCATGAATTGGGCAGCATCTCATTTAACAAATAGAAAGTCCCTCTGAGGAGCTGTACAAAATGAAAGACACTTAGAGGCAGAGGGAGGCGAACAAGGAAGTTATACTAGCGAAGAGCTGATTGTGACAGTCACCTTTCTTTAGGGGATGTAGGGGTCCATCAGGCAGATAACCTCACTAGTGCTGACCAGGTAATTTCAGATTGACTGGTTTAAGATTCCATTCGTGGCTGAAACTGTAAATTAGGTACTAAGTCTTGGTTTGGTGATGGTGGGGCTTAGCACAAGTGACTGCATTTGGAGCCTGTTGCGTTGTTTTTAACATAAGTAAGAATCACATGTTTTTCTATATTTTGTCATTTGTGGTTATGTTATGAGATTTTGTGTCTCTGTTTTGTTTTAAATAGTAGATTTTTGTTTAAAGAAAAAAATATTTATGTATTTAATTTTTGATAAATTTTTGCATGAAGAACAAAACCTATTTGTAAGTAATTTATAAATAGATGAAATTCAAAACAAAACTGACTTTTAACAAAGTCTGCTGAAAAATTTTGCTGAAAAATTATAACACTTCCATTATGCAGAGACCGTCAGTTATTAATTGTGATAAAATTTAAATAGTATCCATAAACAGCTTTATTATTACATAATCTAAAGGAATATTTTATCATAAGAGATCTATATTTGTTTAACAAATATCTTTTAAAATATGCACATGACATACATTTTGGTCTCAGGCAAAGATGTGTGAATTAAAATTATTTAATGACATGCAACCGGTCTTATAAAGAGGTTAATTTCCTTTTGATGGCATGTGTGTACAACCACTGTGTGGATGTTTTTGCATTGCTTTGGACATTAACATTTTCTCTGAATATTCTGTGTATCTAAGTAACCATGATTGTGGTTCATTTCACTTAATGGTCATTCATATAAAATAAAAGCTTTGAGAATATTATTATTTGCTTCAGCTAATACTAGTTATATTCCTCTTTTATAGGACAGCTGATATTTTCACGTAACAGAGATTTTATCCAGTCTCTTGACTTTTTCTTTTTATTGTATTGTTCCTTTCACTGAAAATACGCTCATAATAAGTTCAAGGTGAAGTTTTCAGGCTCAGAGCTATAAGTCAATTTTCATGTAAACAATTGGCAACAACCATCTTTGACATCATCCTTTTATTCATTCATCTTTGTATTCTGTTACGTAAATAACCATACCTGTGTGTTTTTAAAAATCACTATTTCTAATGGGCACATTAAAAAATCTTTAGGTATTCAATGCTTTTCTGCAAACAAATGTAAAGTGGGTGTATTGTGCCTTAGATTAAAGGCCAGTAAGGCAGACAAAAGGGACACCATTGCAAATTAAACCATAAAGGTCTGAAGTATTATTAAGAGGTTCACAGATACTATGTTCCAATCAGGCTCAATAAGAGCTGAATTCCTATTATGTTTCTTAAGCCTCCAAAAAGACATGGGAAGGGACCCAAAGTTAAAGTCGTCAAACAGAAAGCACTTAGGCCAAGAGCACATGAATGTATGACTGGGTAATGGGCCTTTCATCTTTGAAATAAAAACAGTTCAGTTCAATTGGAACCGAAGTCTCCCCCTTTGAGAAAGTTTATTTTAATGAGTTTCCATTTTATGCGTGGGCTGCTCTTTAATCCAAGCTATTCCATTGAAGTCTTACCCAATGAAGACGCAAGACAGATTGTCCAAGCTTGCGGCTATTGTTAGGGGTTGATGAAGTGTATGGGCCCTTATGGTTGATAACAGAACTAGATGGTCAAAGCCAATAAATAAAACTTTAACTCTGATTGTTGGGTGCTTTATGCTGAAAAGACTTCCATTAGCATGGATCTTTAGTTTTGAAGGACTTGTGAACCCAAAGGCAGCTTGTAGCTCTGTCACATAAACTAAGTCACTTAGACAAGCAGCAATCTGTGCTAGCTAATCAACTCAGTTTGGCTTTTCAGATTCTAGAGTGTTTAGAAATCAACACTATTAATATCTTGACAGACAGTGAACAGTATGTGGACCTGCTACACTATTGATTTATCACAAAAGTGGTTTAAGGTGACGTAGTTGTGCTTTGCTTTGTGGGGTCTTAAAAAACGTAAATTTTAGAATTAACAATTTGGTATATTTTAAGCAGTTGATATTTGAGGATGTGAGCAGAGGAGGATATTTTACGAAGTTAGTTGCAGAACCATCTCCAGTGTCACAAATGCTGGTCGCCCTTGCAAGTGACGTTCATGTGCTCTCTCCAAATTTTTATTCTTCTAAATCCCATTTACTCCAGTTTTTTGGGTGATGGATATGGTCAGTTGTATTCTCATAGTTGTCCTAAAACCTACCCAAACCATTTGTCATGAGCTGACGTTCCTTAAAAATCTGCCCCAGTCACTTCCAAATTATACATCACTCGTTTAGCACTTTAGAAGCCCCGGCATCCCGTGACTATTTAAGTCATGATTGTTGCAGTACAATATATAGAACCTTGATGACCTTGAAGGAGTCACCCCACTCTTCATTGCCTTGACACTGGAATCTAAGTTAGGTCCTTGGAGGAATCCACCTCATATTCGCCTTTCCAGCTACCCCGTGGGAAATCACCTCTAATATTTTTCAGGCAGGGATACAAATGGCTGGTTAGCACACATCCTGCGTCTGCCATTCTAAAAGGGATCTCGCATGTCTGGAATGGAACACTCTGTCCCCAGGAAGCTCCATCAAACTACTTCCCTACACCCCAAACAACTGCCTTTGGCTCACTTCAGACCTAGAGGTGAACACAGCACTTGCATTATGGAAAAATAGAGGCAAGATCCTAGAATCGGGGCAGAATGGGATATTTTCTCCTCTACATTTTGTAGTAAAATCTCTAAGAATGAATAAAGTGACTAACAAGGGTGAGAGAAGTTGGGGGCAATGAGGAAATGAAAGAAGGTGGGTTAGGAAGCCTCATAAGGAAAGGGCAGCATAAGTGTTGTTTGCTAATTCATATTAATTGTCCAGTGGGTGTCCTTTTATATTCATTTTCCCCTTTAAAAAATATAGTATATAGTTTACAACAATGTTCATAGTTAGTGATTTCCCACCTCTTCCTCAATAAGATTATTTATAGTTAGTTTACAGTCTCTTAGTATATTTCAGTGGTGTCAGACTTTTTCAAAAAATCAAAACTTTTCCAGATTTTTCTTTTTCAGCAAGGACAATGTGAGTATTAAGTTGCCCTTTGTTTTTTCTTTGAAGAGTAACAGAAATCCTACCAAAATTCAAGGTACGTATGTTGGAAAGAAACAAAGATGCTTCCGGAATTCTAGCCTGTAATTCATTGGTTGGAGACCTTGGAGTCATTGGGGTCTCAGGTCTTGTACTGAAGTCCCTTTACTCCCTTATTCCTAGATTTGTTTTGTTTAATGGTTTGAATTCCCAAATAAGGAGCATGGACAGCTTTATTCTTACATAGGGAGAAAGGATTCTACATCTTTCTACAAGATAACTCTTCACTCTGCATTATTAGATTAAATATTTGTTTAAAATATGATTAAATGTTGAGTTTATCCTGTTAACTTTTTCTTTAACCTTTAAAGAAAAATATCATCATTGCATGCAGCTATTTATCCTGAGAGTAGAGTGACGGGACATCAGTTTTCATACAGTAGGTGACACAGAACTACAAACAGGACACTGTCGTATCCAGAACTGTCTGTCATTGAGGAATGACCTTAGACTTCCAGATCAGTTCTGACAAGTCCCTGACAGTTTGCAGGAGAAGCACATATGTGACAAAGGACAAACAGAGGCTACATGTGTCAGCAAGAACCCTCTGATTGCTGCTAGGAGTCAAGTTACTGACAACTCTTGTATTTGGATGTTCTTGGTTTTCTTTTTAAATTTAGTTTCAGAAAATCACAGGTGCTCATTCTTTCAGAGATACCTAGCTTTACTGCTGCTTTTCTCAGTAGCTAAATGGCCAGTCACACTGATTTGAAGGCTACCATATTCTTGGTCTTTTTGCCAGTTTGTTTATGAATTTGCACACATTTTATTGACATAATAATGGATCCTGGATGATAAGGGGTAAATGGATATTGTGTAAAACGCCACAATTGAACTGAATTGTTTTAAAATCATGTTTAGTGTAAAAATGGAACCTCTGACCAAGTTTGAGTCTTAAAGTGTTAATGTCTGTTCTTTGCACAGGTGGAACAGAGGCTGTATAGCATAGTAGTTAAGAGCTTGGAAGCTGAAGCCAGATTTCATGGGTTTGAGTCCTGGATCCAGTTTTAAGTGTTAGGCTACATTGAGCACAGCTGCCTAATATTTCTGGGAGTCAGTGTCCTTATCTGTAAAATGGGGATAACAAGGGTCTTCAAATGAGGACTATGTAGGTTACTACCTGTAAAGCTTTTTGAACAGGGTCTGGCATATGATAGACGTCATATAAGTGTTTACAATTATTATTAAATTATGTTGCTGAATTTTCATACATCCAATATGCAATTTCTATGAGATAATATAATATAGAAAGAAAGGATCCACGAGTTCATAATTTTTATTACATTTGGGAAAATTTGGGCCATTATTCCTTGAAAATGCTTTGGTCTCCCTCTTTCTCTTCTGTCTTTCTGGAATTCCAATTATTTGTATTGCCTAGACTGCTTTATATTGTCCCACAGGTCATTACAATGCTTTTATTTCTTTTTAAATGTTTTACCTGTATTTTCTTCCTTTTGGATAGTTTCTACTGCTATTTCTTCAAGTTGTTTGCTTTCTTCTTCTACAGTATCCAATCTGTAGATCTCATCCAGTGTAGTTTTATTTCAGGTATTTTATTTTCATCTCTAAAATTTCCATTTTTAGACCTCCCATTTCTTTTTTTTTAAGTTCATGTTTTTTTCTGTGTTCTTGAACAAATGAAGTACATTTATATTTGCCATTTTAATTTCTATGTCTATTAATTTGAAATATTACCCATTTCTCTCTCTTATTTTGGGGGGCAGCTTTTATTGATTATTGTTTTTTCTATATTTTCCAGATTTTCTGCCTGCCTGATAGCTTTTACTGCATGCTGGAGATTGAGGATTTTATTTTGGGGTGCTGAATTTGGTTGTGTTTCTTTTAATAGTGTTGGACTTTGTTTGGACTTGCAGTTAAGCTTCTTGGTATCAGTGTGATTAATTCAAAGCTTGCTTTTAAACTTTGTGATGTTAGGTACTGAAACATATCATTTGACAAGTCTCATACAATACACTGACGACTTTTGTTTGATGGTACTACTTAATTAATTCACTAATCAGTTCTCTATCCATTTATCCAGCTGATATTTTATTGAATTTCTCTGATATGGTAAAGATGCATATGAACCCTCAAGTAGCTTATATTTAGGAGAGAAGATCAATATGGACATAAAAGTTTTCGGGCAGTGATATGCACTGGTAGAATTGTATGCAAAGTTCTATAGAATCTGCTAGTATCTTACTTCTTCCATGTGTATATACAGATAGTCAATAAAAGTGTACTCTCATATACTGAATTTTCTTTTCTCTTTGATTATTCTCTTTTGGCCATACAGTGTTTAAGAAAATTTCGGTATTGTAACATAGATTCATATCCCAAGGAGAAAAAAACTGTATCTACTTTTATAATAATACAAGCATTTATTCAACAAATGCGTCTTGATTGGCTATAACGTACCAGTTCACAGCTGGAGCTGCAATGATGAGCAAAACAAAGTACTTTTCAAAATGCAAATTGAAAATGCACGATCAAGTGGTGATAATATATACCATATTACAAAATTATGGCTTTAGATTTATCTCTCTGCGTTTAAAGTGACATGATGATTCTAGCATTGAGTTAATGGTACAAAAATTGCCCTTGGGCAGGCCAGCTTGTTCCCTGTTCTGAGCTCCAGATTATAAGTGCTGCTGAAAAAGGCTAGTTCCAGAGAAGTGTTTTAAAAAGGATTGCTGATGTATCTACATTTTTGTCTGTGAGAGTGCTATATTTGTAGCTACAAATTGGGTTTCTGTTTTTAGAGTTTTAGGATATGAATTTCAAGAAGATTTTTAATTGCAAAAGAAAAGCCAGGCTAAGAGCAACTACTACAAATGTTACTACTGCTGTTGCTGCTGCTACTAGTTATGATTTCCTGAATTGCCAACATCTGCCTATGCTCTGTGAAGTTCTTTACTTAATTTCTTTTCATCCTCAAAGGAATCCTATGAGATGTAGGATAATCATAGTACAGAACAGAAAAGTGAGGATGGCCATAAAATCATTTTTTTAAGTATTTATGAAAATGAGACATAGTCACCAAGACAGAAATAATTTTAAATCTGTATTATTGAAAGGACTATAATAAGACTATTAGCACATGCTACATTGCACATTGTAAATTGCAATTAGCATTGTTGATTTGATGACTGAGTAGATGGCTTTCTGAGCAAGCCTTATTTGGAAGATTCAAATCAAATTCTACATTATTTTCTAGAAGGAGGGCACATTATAAGGATATGTGGAATTTAAAATAACCCTCACAAGAGTACCTTCTTGTATCTGCCTTACTAAATGGTAAATGCCCTACTTAGCCAGTTCTCCAAAGAGGTAACTAAAAGTTGAGTCAGAGAGGAGATTAGAATGGTCAGTAGAGATTGCATATGGGGATCCTTTTCTGCAGACCTTGGCTTCCTTCTCTAAGGCAGGGGCTCCTCTCCAAGAGGGACAGATGACAAGATCAACACTGGGAAAGCGGCCTTCACTGACACTTTACCCTCTTTGTAGAGCCACCCTTTGCTCATTCCTAGAGAGGAGGGCTGCCCTGCATTGACTGGTCCCAGATCCTTGGGGCCACCGATCCAGAAATAATTTCCACCCAGCTGTGAAGTATGTAAAAACTGAGACCTGGTTTGCAGTGATTCTGCTGTTCAAGAAGTAGCAGATCTCTCTACATCTTTTATATGCATAAATTTTATATACTTCTATAAATATATAATAAATATAATATAAATAAAAACATCTGTATTTTATGAAATGCTTTATATTTACATATTCATCTGTAACTCGACCATTGATCCATTCATGACATTTATTGAGTTCCCACTGTGGGTCCAGCACTGTGGTCCTGCAGTGACGTGTGAAGCAGGTTTCTGAATCTACATACGCCAAGCATCCTGATTGATGGACAAGGTGATAGCAAGATTCAGGAAAAAGCAAGATTGCTCCTAACTAAGATTAGAGGAATTGGGAATGTAAGAACGGCTCAAGAGAGAAAGGGCCCAACATAGTGCCTGGCATACAGGAATTGCTTGAACAGAATTTACTCCACGAATGATGAATGAACAAATGTGAAAGAAGTGGCATTTGACTGTGCCAATGAGTAGGTTGGACTTGAAACAATGCCAGAGCAAAGCTAACCATGTGAGGAGAGAGAGAGAGAGAGAGAGAGAGAGAGAGAGAGAGAGAGAGAGAGAGAAATTTAAGGCAAGTTTAAGGAATGGTAAACAGCTTGGCCTAACCGGACTTCAGCGAGGAGTGATGGTGTTTGAGTGATGGTGTTTTAAAGTAAGTTAGAGTCAAGTTAGGAGATGCCTCAGACCCCACTTTAAATAAGGTGGGTTTTATCTGCACTGTGGGAAGCTGTTGGGAGTTTTGGAGAGAGTCTGTTCAGATCTGTGCTTTAGAAATACTTAGCTGGTGACACTGGTAGGCTAGGAGGGGGTGGAGAGATTCCAGAATCAGAGCCTGGTTCTGAGACTATGCAGTCAGTGAGACTGAATCTGCTGTGATTGTCTGTGGCTTGAACAACACCCTCAGAAAAATGAACTGAGCCCCATTGTTCTTATCCAAGAGTACTGTGTTTGATACGGCCTACAGAAAACTGTCAACCAAATACTGTGGTGAAATGTGAGGTGAAATATCTCATGAGAAAGAAAAATCAACATAGTGAAGCTAACTCAGAAATCGAATCCTTTGAGATCTGTTCAGCTTTATTTTTGAGTCTTAAGTTCTTCTGAGGAGAACACTTTTCTCAGTTGATAAGTTCTTTTTTCTTCATTGAAAAAGCCACACATTGTTTATACCATTTATCCTTTTTCTTGTGCTTGTAACACAGTTATAGTTTCATGCAGACTAGGCCAAAGATATCCTTTAATATCTTCCAGAGCTGCTTCATTCTTTGTAAAATACACAATCAAAATGATGAACATAGAAAACAGTCTATTATAAGGCTGTTTATATGAACAGCCTTATAATTTTTTTTATGAACAGCCTTATAATTTCCAAAATTCTAGTCTCTTAATAATTTTCAGCATTTCATTAATCTATTTACTTACATTCTAAGCAGTAATGAATGCATTATTTGCGTGTGTGTGTGCGCACGCGTGTGTGTGTGTGTGTGTGTGTGTATTCTACACACACATTTACAAATATCTTCAGGCTTTATTTGAAGGAAAAGTTTATGTAAATATTTTCGACTATCATTTTGCTATATGTGCTGTGATTTTAATAACTAATACTTTTAGTGTTGAATATTTAATAATCAGAAGCATATATTGTATCTACTTATATACATTCAAGAATGCAGACTATTGTTAAGCGATATTTGAACAAATAATGAATTTCTAATAAAACATTAATTCAGAAAAGTAACAAGCTAAAATTTAAAAGTCATTAAAATATTGAATATAAAAATTATGGTATCATTTCAGAAACTCTAGTTGAGCTCATGGTGATCGATGTAGAGGTATTATATTTCAATAACCACAAAATACGTTAGTCCTTCCAAACTTTGCACATTCTGTTCTTGGTCTTCTTTTATTATTTTTTCTGGATGTTTTCATGTGTATTTTCATTTTATTATATGGCATCTTTTCAGTCACCTTCTTCTAGAAACTCTTCAGTATTCGGCATCAAATGGTTAAATGGGAGGATATCGCACACAGCATGTAAAGCAACAAACTGAAATGTCTAGGCTGCTTAGCAGCCTTTATACTTTTAAAACATGTTTTATTCATACTTTTGTGGTTTTTCATTGGTGACTTCTTTCCTTAAAGATTTCACATACAACAAAATTGTGATAAAATTTTACAAAGTACCAAAGAAAAGTGGCGGGATATTAGCTGATTGTGACTATGGAATAAGGATGTCTTGTCACATAGGGTGACCAGGTAGCAGCTATGGGGACAAAATGGAGAGCAGAAGGTGATGTCCTAGAATCTCCCAACTCAGTAAATTTAAGAGTAAAGCTGGTGTTTCATTCAAATCTTTTATAATCCTAAGTGAAATATAGAGATGAGATAAAATTTACAGTCAGGACTCAATGTTAGTTTAGATGAGACTCACACTCTGTTTCCCAATATGTTATTCAATCCAGATGACTTGGTATTAAGATGAACTGACATACAATCAGACAAGCAAGGAAAGAGCAGTTCCTTTGCCTTCTTGCCTAGAGCCAGTGCTCCCAGAGGCCATTGTACATAGTTGGATGCTGGAAAAGAAACAACAGCAAACCTGACGGGATTAGAATTATGTAATTAGCACTTCTGATTCCAAGCACAGTTTCCCTCTATCTCTCTTGCTCTCCTCACTGCCAATCATATGCCCATGTATATCTCTCTATTTCCAGATATACTTATGTAGTGAATTATTAAAATATGGCCTCATCTCATTTCCTATATATATATTGACCAATAAACCTTTTTCAGAAATCTAGAGTTTATGATTGGTCACAGAACAGAGAATTGTACTTTGAATTTTGGATTTTAAGTCTTCCGAAAAACAAGTTAGAAAAATGAGGAAAGAAAACCAAAACTAAATTAATAAAATGTTAATGTTTTGGTGAACTGGTTTACTAGTGTAATTTGGGAATAACTATCCAATAGAGCCCTGCCTTGTTAGTGATTGGGGAAACTTTTCATTTAAAATGACTGTTAATGCCATTCCCCGTGATTGACTTTTGATTGCAAGTCACCTTTGCAGTAGAATATATTGAGTTCTTAAACAGCTATACTCTGATTGAGTTTGTGAGTTCTCTGTTCACTCAAAAGAGAGGACGAGGTTACTCTTTGGTACCAAATAAGCACAACTCGGTTTACATTTTTGCCTAGGAATGAACTTTCATCTGGAGATGACATCAGAAAGCTGATTTACTAGTCATTTATCGGGGGTGTGTGGCCTTGAATTAGACAAACATATTGAGATAGATAATGGACTCTGGAATTTGGGAAATAGTGTTGGCTTGGATATTCATTTTGTTGGCCTCTAGGGACTTCAAAACTAAATGAAAATGAACTCCATTAACAGTGAAAGTATTATCTTAGTACAACTCTCAGACTTTTCATTTTCTCTCTTGAAGGCTTGTTTGGTACACACATATGTTGCATAGCATATGCAGTTTGAGTTATTCAGGTGTAGATTCTAAATGAATACTAATGTCTTATTGTTGAAAGCTGAATCACTCACAGTTTCTAATACAAATTCTGATTCTGTGAGCTACTAGATGGCATTAAGTAGATGGATTGCTCAGTTCTGTTTTTGATAGCAATTTAAATGCCTTGTTTTAAGAAAACATTTTTTTCTGATAATAATCTTTTCTCTCATTTCTAAAGGGCCTACTATGTACCAATGAGGCATTACTATTACTGAGGTTCAAAGAGGTAAGACACAGGTGTAATGCGAATAGCTGAGACAGTTGCAACCCAGGTCTTTCTGGTAAAGCCTGTTGATGGCGGTGATGCTGGACAGCCTCTCTGTCAAGCAACGTCTTTGTTTACAGGGTTATTTTGATATTTCTGATAAGTGATGAAATGGACCTAATTTAATCCTGTTAATAAATAACTAGAGCTGTTATTTAGGACGAGAACATATTTGTATTGTCCTCAGACAACCAAGATTTCTTGCTGCAACTCACTTATCAGAAACCAAATCAGTGAAGGAAACTTTCACAATTGCTAAATTTTTGACAATTACTTCTCTTTCATTAGAATTAGGATGCTGATTACCTAAGTTGGAAAGATGAGAAGTTCCATACCTAAATTACTAACAATCTCTCGTTAGTATATGAGAAAAATGATTGTTTAGAGCACAACTATCTTCCTAGCTTAAGAGTAACAAAGAGCTCCTAAATTAAGACTTTTTCCCTATACTAATTATTAGCACATTTTACTCAGTCTCATAGTCAGTTTTACCATGAACTCTACCTTCACCTTAACCTTTGAACTCTGAAATTTCCATGAGTTAGGATCAAGCGTACAGCTCATTAGGGTATATACTTTTTTTCAAAGGATTCTACTGAATATATTTTCAGAGAGAGATGTTATTATAAGCTTATAATCTAGAATTTAATTAGGGGAGTTCTTAGTAGTGTTTCTTTTTTTAGCAAAGTATTTTCAAATAGATATGTAATAAAAGTTTTTATATAAATAAAAATATTTAAGGCTGATTTTAGACCGCCTAGGTTATAATAACCTGTTGGAGTTCAGTTTAACATTACATTGTTAAATGACCCAAATATCAAAGTGCCACATTTCTGAATTTTATTCTTCTTGCTGAATCACTGTATTATCTTTATACTTTCTAGCATTTTTCAGTACAATTATTAAAACAGTTATAGTGGCTCTAAAGGAATGTAATTGGAAAAGAAAGATGGCCTGTACAGAATGAAATTCTTAATTAATCTTTCACTGTTAAATTGTTCAAAATTAATCAAGTATATTGCCTGTAAGAAGGCAACTACACTTTACATATCTCAGTATTATCATCACCAAGCCATACATTAAAAGTTAATTTCTGATTTAAAAGTGTACTTTAACTGCAAAACCATCAATCCAACATAATTCCATTACAAAAAAATAAAAAAACTTATAACACCAAAGAACATGATGGAGTACTTTGAGATGTGTGTGTGTGTGTGTGTGTGTGTGAGTGTGAGCTTTGCAACATCAAATTACGATATACATTTTTTAAAAAAAAATAACTAACCTGATGAAGAGAATATCATTCATTTACTCATTGATTCATTCATTTACTCAACACATTCATTTAAAAAAGTTAGGTTTCAAGCATTGAGAATAATATCTATGAAATGCAGTAGCCGTTTTCTGGTGTATAAGGACACAATAAACAACTTGATTGCAATCACATTTATAGATAAATGTATTATATCTGGGGCTATTTGAGAAAATTATGGAAAGGTGGTTTCCCCCACCCAAATTGTTTAGAACTATGCAGACTATATTCTCCACTAGTTCTCAGTATTTTTACCACTTCAACACACCATAGTGACAAGACACAGCCCATCAGACACACTTGATCCCTAGGACCATACTTCTGAGCTGGAGGGAGGAAGTCACTTCCTTTTCCAGAGCTGGAGAGGAGTAAAAAAATCCATTGACTCTGCCCCATTCCTAGATTGAGAATCACCAAAAAATGAGACCATGCTTAATTATCGAGCTGGCCACAGAGACAAATGCCTGAATATATCCAGAATATATCCAAAGCCAGGTGCGTATGGTCTTGATACAGTCAGTAGAACCATGGTTAAGTTTAGTGGATTTTTTTCCCCCCGTAAAATCAACTACTTGTTTGATTTAGTTAATTAAGTAGACGTTTTTGTGTCTCAGAGACATAATCTATCGCAACATAAGTGTATTATTTGGTTGGATATTTTGTTAAGGTGTGATTGTAATCAGGACCATTTTAAGATAAATATGAACAGATGTTCCTTAAAGTCAGAATAGCATGAAATACTGTATTTCATTGAATTCAACAGTCAAGAGTCAAGTCTAAATGCTTTGATGCTGGACACTCTTGATCTTATCAAAGGTGTGAAAAGCTGCCACCTGGTTGGCAGAGACTACAAGAAGCTGTTTCAAAGAAGTGAGATGTGAAAAATGTGCTATTATTCTTAGACTCAGTGAAATGGGATAAAACCTTTCCCTGAAAATGCTCTATGTTCTGATACATACTCTATTCTTAAACGTACGTGTAAAACACAGAGGATGGTACTCTTCGAGAAAGACTTAGGTTGCTCAGGTAAGGAGTATTATGTTAATCAGATGCATAACCTGCTGTGTTGATTAAGAGCTATCTGTGGAACTTAACAGACATTATTCATCCACCAGATATGCCTTGTGATAGGGTGTCCTGAAATACCAGGTTTTATTGAAATTGGTTAAAATCTTTTCTGTATTGGGCTAATCCAGTGGGGGGATGCTTGAGTAGAATGGACGAGCTACTGAATGTCATAATCTGAACAACTAAAAAAATATTTTTAATAATGTCTTCGTGTTTAGGATTATGTCAGCCTTGCCTTTTCTTTAAAATAGAAGGGCTTCTCTGAAAGTTAATATAGCGTATCCCTAACAAGCTGGTGTACTTAGTCAGCTTCTTTGCTTTCTCCCCTGACTAGGAATATAGAAGGAAAAATGAAGAGAACAAAGGCTCGCAGTGCAGGAAAACGAGCTATAAAATTTCTCTGGTTTGCCTAATCTCCTATCGCCTACAATATTAATTTTAGAAAACCACATTGAGAAACCAGCAAACAAAAAGTTAAAGAATGAAGATGAGGTCCTTTCATAATGTGACACTGGACATTCAATTAAAATCCTTCTTTAAAAAGGCGGATTAGTGCATTAATTACTAGTTCAGTCTGCCCTAACATTTCCAAAATATGCACTCTTGCTGTAAAAATAAGAGGACTAGATTAAGACAATCCAGTGTGTTTTCTCAATATTCATATATTCTCTTCCCTTTCTGAATGACAGAGCCAGTTGACCAGCCGCTGTTTCTATTACGCAGTTTGGGACACGTTGCTTTCTCTTGTTCACCCTGTTAACTGTGAGGGTTTCTCATGCTTCATTCTTGAAATGGGAGTTTGTCCTGCTGGCCCACCTGCTACTTAGATTTTCCTGGTTTCATTTGTATGGTCTTAAATATGATTTAGAGGTGTCATCAAATTACATTTTCATTAAAGGAAAGAAGAAACAAGCAGGCAAGGGTCAGACAGTTTTATAAGAATAGTGGAGTATTAAGATGTGGGAGATTATTCTGTGTTTCTGTTGTACAGTTAAGCAATTCATGCAAATCAAAATAATTTGTCTTAGGTGATTGTTTTTCTCCTATTGTCTCCTATATATCTTAGGTGATTGTTTTTCTCCTATTGAATAGGGGCTATCTTTTATTTTGCTCAAAAATGCGTTCTTGCTGTATATTTTGGAACAGAACGGAAACATTTAAAAAGATAGAATTGTGCCTTGGTGAGAGCAATCGGAGACAAAGCTCCCAGCCCTCCCCTCGGCCCCTTTCAGCCCATCTCCAACATGATGACATTGGTACAGACAGGGTTTGTCACCCATAAATTTATAGCTTATTCCAGTCTCTTCATAAATTGACTAAATTTTTTGAAAGAAAAAATATATATAGGTGTATAAAACACCCAGTTACAGGTTGTGTTCTATTTAGCCCTTGATTGAAACGTATTGCTCCTCAGTATCTTTTAGCTATGAAAATTATAATATGGAACAGAGATTAGAATGAAATTATCATGGCTAGAAGGCATTTACTCAGTGGTGGCAGCCACATAAACCTGGTCCTGAGAATGATGATAATACATTAGGTTCTGCATGCCCGATATTATTGCCCTACATTATGTATGTTTCATTTATACTATTTCGCACACACCAGCAACGCTGACAGATAGGTAATTACTCTCTGCGCCAATGAACAGTTATCAGCACCACCGCTGTTTATTGCCAGAATGAAGTGCGTTTGTCAGTCAAGGTCACTTGTTTGTGTGTCCTCTTTAATAGTTCCTTCACAGTTGTTGAACTTTGCACGCTGTTCTTATTGCGGGGTTCCTGGAGGTTACTTTACTACATAATGCATTTCTTGGGTTATCAAAGTCACTTGTATTTATTACTTTAATTGATAAACAACTAAGTTGCAGGAAGCAGAACTGAGGATGCGAAAGAACATATTTTGCTAGTCAGCTGATCCCACTAGGTACTCAGTAAAGAATGACCTCAAGAAGATGCATTCTACACACGCCCTCTTAGCTGGTGATACTCCGCCAGCCTGAGCTAGTGAAATTTCTTTTGTAACGTTAACCTTAATTTCAGCCACTGATAGATACAGACCCAATTTCATAACGACTGTAGTCTACTATAGACTTAACATTTGTTCCTTCTAGAAGTATTTTCCTTTGTTCATTTCTTATGCAGTGCAAAGGTTATTTCCATGCTTAGTATACTTATACCTATAATAGGCTAAATCCATTTGGATTGACTTTCTACCAGTCATGTTTATTTTTTTAGATATGTGCCATTAAGCCTCCTCTTTCCATAAAAAATGTTATCAGTCTAATGCTGGTTATCATCATTGTGTTAAAGCACTAGTCTTCTTCCAAAATGAACATTGCGTGGTGCATTTTTGAGAGTAAAAATAAATTCAGTGCCATTCTGTCTATTCTATGCAGGCTGTAATTTCATCTGTTATAAAATAAAGAAAATGGTTGATCTTTTTATTTTTGTTTGTTAGCCATAGTGCTTTATTAGAAACTGGGATAACCTCTAGGATATAATAATTTATCCAGTCAAGATAACTGGAGCTATTTCCTTAAGCCTGTGATCAGCTTGAGTTTGTGTGTTGGGAGATTTATACTACCGTTGCTTATTACCAAAGAAACAGTTAAAAGGATTTATGGTAGTGCACATTATGTGTGTGTCTAGAATTTTTGTGTACTTAACTTCTCTCCTTGCCTATCTCTGTTTTTTCCTCTTTTAACATTATTGTCAAATAGAGAGAATATCTATACCTACTATTAAATGCAAATTTTATTCAGGCACTTAAGCAGAATCACATTCATTCATTAAACCAGTGATTCTTGTATTTGGAAAAAACATATCAGCGCATGGTAATATCACACCCTGTTTACAAGGGACTCTAGTTCTCCATCAGTGCAAAAGTTTACTATTTCATCATTAAAGGATTAAATTCTGGCAAAAGGTGCCTGGCGACCGTGAATGTTTTAGTTAATTTGATTATACCCATAAAAAAAGAATTTAATTCCATAGCAGCCACTGGGTCATATATGCCTGACAGTGTGGTTCCAGCGTATTGCTGATCTGATCTTGTCCTGGGAGGGACTGAAATTGCCATTTGGGCGAGGCATGGAGAAAGAGAGGAGCAAGTCGGCTCCCTCGTGCACCCAGGTTAACACCATGCCTCGACGTTTTCAAAACGCTTCCTTTTCTTAGTTCTTAGTTACCAGAGTGTTACAAAGAAAGGGTTTTGATCTCATGTAGCTAGCATAGCATTAATTACCCTGACACTAATTAAACTGCATCAAACAAATACCACCGTGTTCCTCTGGGGGACAACAGAAGGCAGTTTAAAATAATTACTGGAGCTTCATGCATGTGTGAAGTTTTCATTACTCTTAGGACACAAGCAGAAGAGATTTGATATCATTAAAAATAGCCACCCTTTAGTGATTGTAACAACAACAGAAAAAAAGTGACTGAAATTTCCTTGGAGCATATTGATGTCTAAATAGTAGTGGCTTCAATCCTGGAGAATGGTAACTTTTCCTGAGGAACTGCAAGTCTGTGAAGCAGGAACAGGTGTGCCAGTTCACATTCTGGTATGGTTATGTATTAGCTTATGTTTGTCAGACCATTTCATTAACCACCCACTGCTATCACACATACATATACTTTGTTCTTTCTGAACCATGAAATGAAATGCATATATCTTCACTAATGCTTGCTATCAATGTAATTGAGAAAAAGAAGCTTATCACCAATCACCGCTGCTGTGAAGCCCACACCTCTGTACACTTACAGGTAATAAACATCTTTTCGTAAGTAGGACACAAGATTTATGGAGTTCTTCCTGTAATAAGAAATGGCAGTCTTGTCCTACATTTACATTAATGGACGGCACTTCCCATACATATTTAGACACAATGCAAGGGATTCCTTTTGAAGCAAGCTGCTTCTCTCAAAACCGGAAGTGGCCATTATGTTTGCGATCTTTTGTCATTATGGAGGTAAGCAAACCTTTCTGATCATAGATAATGGACCTTTTTTGCAACTGGGCGCGTGCACCCCGTCAGTGGCCACTAGTATAGGGGTTGTAGATGGCCTTTGTAAGGGCAGCTGTTAGAAGAGACGAGTGGAAAAATTGCTAACTCCCAGCTAAGTGAGGTAGGGTAACTGATGGACAGAATCCCAGGCAGTTGCGGTGACGGTGGAATTGCATGTTTGATCCGTCTTTCATGTGCGTGTGTCCCTGTTCATGCATGGGTGCCTGTGAATGTGTGTCTGTGTGTGTGTGTGTGTCTGTGTGTGGTGGACTATTTGTATTTTCCCCTCCTGTCTCTTCTATAGATACACACATTGCCTAGTCCATGGTCTTTACTTCACAAGGTCACTCATCCTGTTTATTTCGGTGACGTATGAGCAATGAGACATCAAGTTGCCTGTGTTCTGGCACCAGGTGCCAGCCGTCCTCCCTGAAAGGTGTTGGGAATTAAAATGGGAGAGTAGGCATTGCCAGATTTATGCAACTCATATATCTTTCGGTGAATGACTGTTTGAATGTGATTATGGAGTGGTTCTGTGTATGCAGTACTGCACATTATAAGCCATTTATTTTTTTATTCCCCTCTGAAAGCAATAGTTTAATGAAATTATGTATTTTGAGGGTTTTACAGTGATTTTTTTAAATTAAAGTAATACCAGATATTTTAGGAAACCTATTTAGGAAAACAACACAGAATTAAGTGTTTTAGAATTGTCACACTAAGCAGAAAAACAGATCACAACTGACTGTGGAAGAATACAATTTAATCCAGTTGTAGAAATTTGTAGGGTCCAGAAAATATGCAAAAAAAATATGCTTTTGTTGCTTTATAGCCAGATGGTTTCTCCTATTTTAAGCTGATAGTATCTTCATACATCTTTCTTGAATGTCATTGGCTTTAACTGGCAGACAGTGTCTACTATTAGAATTTTCCTTATTCCTGGGTGAGCTATAAAGTACATTTTCAGAACATTTGGATGATCATACTGTACACCAAGAAAAATTTTTCATTACACTGCGCTCATACTCAAAAAAGTGTTTATGTAATTTTTTTTTTAAAAAAAAAACCTCTTAAAATGAACAGTTCTTTTGACATGATGTTGACAGAAGTCACTTTGATGTAGTTTAGAGTCATGAATTTTCTATCTGTTCCATTTTTCCTGGGGCTCCATCCACTCAGACATCCTGATCTGTCATTTTGCAACTCTTTGTGAAGGCCTTGACAGATAGAGGTTTTGACAAGCGCTGGACATCAGCAGCAATGCAGAATAAGCAGTGTATATTTCTCCAGGTAAAGTGACAAAATGTCTAAAAGCGTGAACTGTGTGGTCTTCAATCATATCTAATATTATAAAGCAAGCTTCTATTTATGTGCTGTGTTTTAGCATTGTACGGTGGCGCAGATTTAAAATTCTGTCAGAATCGAAGATTTGAGACTTTTGCCTTGTTTACGAGTGCTTACAATAATAAGAACCTTAGGGTTACTAGAAACATCCTTTAAATTCCTATTGAGTGAATGATGGGAATAATCACACAATGTGATAGGAGTCTTTCAAACTGTAACATGTCATTATGTTTTGTGTGTGTGTGTGTGTGTGTGTGCGTGTGTGTGTCTGCAGTACTGATTTGAGTAATTCTGCTTGATTAAAATATACTTTCTCATCCTTCTTCAGAGTTGATGGTTCAGAGTTCAGTTAAAGAGAACTTTTCCTGGGCACTAATTCGACTTATTGAGAGGGCATTAACTTTTCAGACCTGTCAGTCTTTCTTAGTTCTATCCTCTATTAATGACTGTATAATAAATGTAAACATTGTCCTGCATATTGAATATGTTGTCCTTTTTACATAATTATTTTGTGTCTGTATTCACTCAAGAAACAGCTGTTGAAACTTGAGTGGGATGCAAAATGGCACAGCCTGAAGATGTTTGTGCTCATGCAGCTAACTCCTTTTTGATGTGATACCTCCTGGCAGGGTGTGTGGTGAATTCAACTTCTTTGACAGCTATCAGCGCTACTGACCAGTGGGCTCAGGTTTTCTAGTGAGGGGAAAGAGTAGGAAAGGATCCCATAGTTTAGTGTTTTCCCCCTGCTGCTGGATCTAAAGCTTCTGCCAACAACCATCTAAATCAACACCATGCCAGCGTGCTCTGCAGAGCAAAGGTCACCCCAACATCTGGCCCCACTGTCTGCTTCTTTCAGGTTTGTCACTGGGCAGCATCTGCTTATGGATTCTTTTTCAACCTGTCTTTGATCTCTCTGACAGTAAAAAGAAGCTTCTATCACCCATCATGTGTTAGGATTTAAAAAAGACATGGGACATTGGAAAACCAGTTGAATTTTATGTTTTCTGCTCTTTTTATTTTTTTAAGTTGGTCATTCTGTTTGACACAGAAATATAGAGTGAGATGATTCTACTCTTGTTTTCCAAAAATATTGTCACAATCAATAAGTCTAATATGTGAAGACATCTCATCTAAGCGAGACCTGTTTTGTGCCTCTTGGTCAGCCTTTAAAGAATAAAAAGTGAATAAGGTAAACTGGTTCTGTTTTGGTGTGTGTTTATTTTGTATGAACTCTGAAGAATCAATGTTGATATCTGTTATCTGCTTTTCTGACATTTTTATCAGTGGTTAAGATGTGTTTTTCATCCACCGACTTGGAGTGTAGGGGACAGTTTGGGGATGCTGCATAATCTCTGGATAAACATTGATGAATGTAGTCAACATTAGCCTTTCTGAAAAGTGAAGCCCAATGGAGTGTCTGCCCCCAGCAGCAGGTGGTTAGGTAGCATGCTGTTTACAAAGGCTAACTGTCTCCTGGACAGGCCACTCACTAAAGCATACCCGTCCTCCCTTAGATCAGTTCCTCTTTCAGTTCTTCAACCCTTCACCCTTCAGATGAACTCTGATGATCTCCAGAGTTCAAATTCAGCAAACACGGAGTGTGTGCCTGCTCTGTGCCTGGCGCTGTCCTACATGCTGGGTACACAGATGTGGACAAGATAGACACACTCTCTATTCCTCAGAGTTTATAATATGGGTTGATAAGAGGAGGCTTAGAAATTTTCATGTCGTGAAAAGATGCAATGATTGAAATGTGTTTGGTTCTCCCCAAGAATTGGCCATCCATTACTATATTTGTATGTGAATATGATAGTTCACAGCTAGGACTGGAAGAGGATTTTAATTCTAGTCCAAATCAAATGCCATAACTTTCAGAAGGAAGTTATAATGTATTCTCCAGCATGTAGCACAGCCACTCAATAACATTTGTGGAGAGAATTAGTGATTCTCTTCTATTTTCAGTCACTCTCCAAACAGATTAGTGATTTCCTTCTACTTACCTTCATCTTTCAGGAAACTAAAGCAACAGATGAAATCTTTTTTTTTTTTTTTCAGTGTGATTTAACTTTGGCTAACTAAAACGAGAATTTGTTTTTACAGCACTTACCACAATTTTCAAAGCACTTTTACTAATTTGGCATCATTTGTTCTCAAAATCCCAAAAATTTAGAAGAAACTCAAGGTTTAACTCTGAAGTCCATAGTAACTAGGAGAGTATTAGGACCAGGCATCTGCATATATCATTGTTATTATTAGTTCTTGATTTCTCATTTTCATTCCATAAAAAGAGCTTGTTCTGTCCATTAACAAATGCCTCTGAAAGTGCTTAAATAATCGATAAAATGTAAAAAGATGTGATATCTCTAAAGGAATGAGACTTTTTTAGGGGAAAAATCAATCTAAATATTTTATAGTCACAAGTCTGTGTTGAGATGCAACTTAAGGGAAGAAAGCTAACAAACCTAGGACTATTTTTCCTGAGTCATGCATAGTCCAAGAAGAATGAATCAGGGTACCCGGATTGCAGTTCCCTACTCTGCTAACTGGTTCAGTGACGTGAGTAAGTCATTTGAGCTGTTTGGTTTCCAGATTTCTGTGTTTCATTTGTAAACAAGGTGTCAGGGTTAGATGGCAAAAGTAATAATTTATATTCAATTTTCTGGTTTTTTTTTTTTTTTTGGTGTGTGTGTGTGTGTGTGTGTGTGTGTGCCGTTTATAAAATTTCCACATATATTATTATCTCCTTTAACCAAAACTTTTAGTTCTAATATTTCAGAAATCAGTAATTTCACTTGAAAGGGTACATGTTTTTTATGTTAAATTAAGCCTTCATCCTGGGAATCAGGTTATAATGATTCTGTTTAATGACCTGATACCTGCTTTGGAAATAATCTGTGAAACTTCAGTCACCTAAATGGTAAGTGCTAGTTATCGGTAAAGAATAATCATGACCCTATTAATAAGTCTGGTAATGAGTCTTCTTTGTTCTGAACATTCAGAAGCATAAATGAGTGTCTAATCAGTTATAAGAATTATAACTAAACATAATATTTACCATATACACTGAGATAATTTTGCATTTTCTTTGACTGATATATAATTACCTCATTTGAAATACTCCAAAAAGAAATTATACATAAAAAAAAGTTATTTTCTTTTAAAAACAGCCAGATCACAAAAGATAACCCTTTCTTAACAAACCTGTGAATTTACATATATTACTGTAGCCACTAGAGGGAGTCTGCATTATCAGAAATGCCCAAGAAACCTATGAGAACAGGAAACAGGATGTGTTAGTGTTGATAACACATCCATTGTCTGCCCATGAAATTATATGCATACAAAATATCATGGTAAGCAAACTCAATTCCATTGGGTCCATTACCCCTACCCCCCAAAAAAGGAATTTTCCATCATATTTTATTTTGTTCTTTAAAAAAAAAAAAGTACAACTTTCAAGAGGCGATAACTTAAAATACCTCCTCAAAATGATGGAGATTTAACAATCTGAAAGAACATGAGGGATTAAAAAACATATATTAATGATAACGTGATCACTGATTTTCTTAAATCAGTTCAGTGCTGGTGAAAGAAGTAATCCGGAAATGAAAATCTTCTCTTTCTTCCTCAGCTTCTCCCCACGTAGGCAGCAGCTGTGCTGGCTTTTTTCATCCTGACCTACTGATATACATCACCCCTAACCTGCAGGGACTTCCTTCTAGGGTGAGAGGGTAATTATGTCTCATGTCCGGTCAGTGCTTGGCCCCCCTTCTGAGACTACCAAACAAGTGGCTTTGTGTGTGTATTTTCGCAGAGCCAGTTTATAAATGAGGAACTGAACTGAAACCACCTGCTCATTTCACCTCAGCTACCAAAAAGAAGAGGAAGGGTAGGGACAGCCAGTCTTTTCTCAGCATGGCTGGTCTCAGTCAGTGGTATAACTAAAGAGTTCGAATTTGCTAAATTTCTGGTTTCCAATAGGGTCCCTTGGGTTTTACTGAAATACCTTACACATTATTGACATGTGTTTTGACTCATTTCTGGATTGTTCGCTTCTCATTACCCATGTATGCAGAAGTTGGCCAGAGAACCGGAACACAATGAATAATTGAAAATGTAGGTGGTTATTACAGATACGTGTTTATATTGAACTTTTGTTCTCTCATTGAGAGGTAGGCATCTTTGATATCCTAGGAAATTGTTATATTCCTCCCAGATAAAACCTGACTCAAAAGGTTTGGTAGAGTTGCCCAGCACAGTGCTTCTCAAACTACCTGTGGCGATGGACCAATTCTTTTATTCCTTTTCCAATTTGTTGTGGATCAATACTTCTGTAAAATACAATAAAAATAAATGACTAGAAAAGTGAAATAAAAAGCATTTGAAATACCACCTAATTTTTTATTATTATATTCAACAGACATAAAACTACTGTGTGAAATTGCTGTAAGAGTTTCTGAGCACTTCCTCTCCTTCTCTGGGTCTCCTGGCGGCCAGCATGTCCGGGGTCTGTAGACTGGATTTGAGCTGTAGTGACCTAAGAGCGTTCTCAGTTTTCACAGGGGTTCCACCCCTTCCTGACAATCCAATCAGAATAGGTGGCATTGCCTTTCAGGTTCATAAATGAAGAACAGCAGCTATAGCGGAACTCCCTCATTCTCCTGTATCAGGACCAAGGGAGAAGTTGGAAGGTTTTGCTTCCGAGCTGAATATAGGGTAGTGATAAATGGAAAAAGAGCTGTATTAAAAATTAAGCAGAGTTGATGGCAGTGCCAGTTTAATGAAAATAAGGTTTCAAATGTTTGACCCTGAGGATATAATTAGAAGTTTGTTGAAGATGATATTTTCTAATCACCTCACACTACAAAAGGTTCAAAATTAAATTATTTTTGTCTTATGAATTTGGGGCAGGAATGAAGCAGTTAAGGGGGGGGGTCTTCATGTTCATGAAATATTCAATAGGTAAAGAATCTAGAGAGCTCAGTAAAATAATAGACCAAACACATTGCTTTATTTTTCTCTCTTTTTAGCTGCCCTTTTGAAATAGAGCTGAGGGTAATTTTGTCTCTAAAGCCTCAATGCACACTGAGGATAGAGTAACTAAAGAAACATACTGGTCTGGGAATGAAGAGTCCCAGCTATCATCTTGTCACTACTTACTAGCCATCTGGCCTGCAGCAAATCAGTTTAGACCTCAGTATTTTCTTCTTAAAATGGGAAGGCTGTCACCTCTTTGTCTTCATCACAGGATTACTGGGAAGACCAAGTTGATTAGTCAGTGGGCTTTGAAAAGCATCAGTCATGTTATGGACATACATACGCGTGCACACGCGCGTTTGTGTGTGTGTGTGTGTGTGTGTGGCATTACTGCTCATTTTTCTTAAACATTTATTTTCCTGAACTTTCTTAAAATACACATTCCACATTCATTGTTAACCTATTCCGTGTATATTTGATGGTCTTTTCTCACCCCAACACCTGTTCGTCCATAACTTTAAGCGTATAATGATTTTTATTCTTGTTTTAAATGGTGGAGGAAAGAATCATTTAAATTTCATCTCTAAGACTTAGCCTCTCTTGCACAGTGATGCTAAGCATTGCTGTGGTGCTGAGCTTGCAGGTCTCGATAAAAGGAAGTACTGCCTCCGAAGGCTCAGTGCCCACAAACTCATGTGCACACGTGTACCTAAGCCCGTAACACTCAGCTGTCTCCCTGTAGCTGTGGTCAGTCCTTAGAGTGTTTTGCCCACAGAGGACACTACGTTAATGCTGACTGATTCAATCCTTTAATGTTGAGTCCAGATATCTGCACTTTGTACCTTCGAGGATAAACTCATTTGAGGTATGCCAGAAATGACGGCCCTTTGGGCGTTCCCAGTAACTCTGTTATAAGTGTGATCAGTACTGAGGAGTTGTGGGTGGGAAGGCACCCTGCCCTTCAAATTATGAGGCAGGAGGCTTGCTCTGGCCCTGCCCTTAGGGCGCCAGTTACTTGCTGCCTCTGCTCACAGGGAAGGGTTAGACCGGAAGGACACTAGGGCCTGTCCAGTCTTAAGGCTTCGATGATCCCAAGACTGCTGGTGCTAGAGACAGACCTGCATTGAAGTGGAAGGCAATTCTTTTGCCATTACCATTTTGTTGAATGTATTCCTTTCTACACCTATGTCTCAGACGCTTGGGGAGTCATTGGTGAGCAGAAGCAAGTCAATTGCATGTAGATTTGAGAAGGACTTACGAGGCCATCCACATTCTACCTGTAATCACCACCATACCCCCGCCCCAGTTGCCATCACAACCATCTGTTTATATTGGTGCCCTTTCATACATATGTTGAATGCATGTGCCAGTGGGGTCCCTGCTTTTCTGGCAGTCTGTGTCCTTTGACAGTGCCCAGGAGTTAAAATAGGATGAGGTGGATGTCCATTTGGCTTCTTCTGTTTTTATTTCAGAGCTTTAGGGAGAACTGATAAGTCATTTTCTGCTGTGGTCACTAAGCCAACTTCAGTTCCCTAAACTCTAGCAGTTGAATTTGTGTTGATAAATGAGGAAATTTATACTTTTTGGTAAAGGATACAACCTTCATAAACGTTTGTCAATTTATGCCTTTTGAAACATTTTAGACACTATGGATGCTGATGTAGAATGTTTAAATAATACTTAAGCTATTTATATGACTCTTCTCAGTATGCTGAACTGCCTCTACCCTCACCCCTGAACAGTGTGTACCCCAGGAGCTGCTCCATCCCTAAGCACTGCATTGTTCATAAAAGCAGGAGGGAGGAGAGAGTGGTGAATTTTGTGCACAGTGACACATGTGTAATCCCTTCATAGCATGAGCGTTTGGTTCCATTTCTTACTGGAAGGCATAAAACTAATTGCTTATGTGCATGTTTAAACCACAAGAATGTCCTGGCAGAAAATGAACGCCTGGGGATATTTGTATCCACATCCCACAGTGGAGTGAACAGGAGAAGTGGTTCCAGCGAAAGGAGAAACACAAGTGTGCCTTGAGAAATCTCTTCAATTTCCAAATTTTATAGGACAAGTCTCAAATATTTCTTCAACCACACTCAACCTATGTATTATTGAAAATGCGTGTTACTCATTCAAGTTTGAGAATGAATAGTACATAAGGTTTTGTGTGTGTGTGTGTGTGTGTTTAACCAGAATTTTCTTTTTTAAAAAGATTTTTATTAAAATATAGCTAACATACAACATTATATTAGTTTCAGGGGTACACCGTAGATATTCAACATTTATGTACCTAAAGAAGTGCTCACCGTGATAAGTCCAGCAACCGTCTGAAACTGTTCCACTTTATCACAAAATTTTTGACTATATTCCCCATGCTGTATGTTACATCCCATGACTTATTTGTTTTATACTTGGAAATTTGGACTTCTTATTCCCCTTCACCTTTTCCCCCTTTTTAAAAATTTTTCAATTAGAGTGGACATTAAATATTATATTAATTTCAGATGTACAGCATAGTGGTTAGACATTTGTATAATTTAAGAAATGATACCCCGACTAGTAGTATCCACCTGGCACTATACATAGTTATTATCATATTATTGAATATATTCCCTGTGCTTTACTTTACATCCCCTTGACTATTTTGTAACTACCAGTTTGTATTTTTTAATACCTTCATCTTTTTCACCCTGCTCCCCAACTGCTCTACCAACTATCAACCACCCCAATAAATCTAGTGCCCATCTGACACCATACATAGTAATTACAATATTATTGACTATATTCCTTATGCTATCCACATAACTACTTTGTAACAATCAATTTGTGCTTCTTAATGCCTTCCCCTTTTCACTCATCCCCAATTCGCCTCCCATCTGGTAACCATCAATATGTTTTCTGTATCTATGAGTTTGTTTCTGTTTTGTTTGTTTATTTTGTTCTTTAGATTCCACATGTAAGCAAAATCACATCGCAGTTGCCTTTTTCTTACACTCAACTCAGCACAGTACCCTCCAGGTCCATCCATGCCGCCGCAGATGACAAAAACCCATTCCCTTCCATGGCCAAGCAATATTCCATTGTATGTAGTACCACCTCTTTTTTTATCCACTCTTCCATCGACAGACACCCAGGCTGCCTCCACATCTTGGCCATTGTAAACAATGCTGCAGTGAACATACGGATGCACACATCCCCTTGAGGTAGCATTTGGGTTACTTCAAATAATTACCAGGAAGTGGGATTGCTGGGTCCTTCTTTGCCACTTGTTATAGCCCTTGCTTTAAAGTCTATTTTGTCTAATATAACTGTTGTTACCCCAGCTTTTTTTTTGGTTTTTTCATTTCATTTTCATGAAATAGATTTTTCCATCCCTTTACTTTCTGTCCACATGTGTCTTTCAATCTGAAATGAGTCTCTTGTAGACAGCATATGTAAGGATTTTGTTTTCTTATCCATTCAGCCATCCTATGTCATTTGAGTTGAGCATTTAATCTATTTACATCAAAGTAATTGCTGATAAATATGTAGCTTTTGCCATTTTATTATTCATAATTTTGATATTTTTTTCCATCTCAAAGAAGTCCCTCTAAGATTCTTTGTAATACTGATTTGACGGTGATGAACTCCTTTAGCATTTTCTTGTCTAAGAAGCTCTTTATCTGTCCTTTGGTTCTAAATGATTGCTTTTCTGGGTAGAGTAGTCTTGGTTGTAGGTCCTTACTTTTCATCATGTTGAATATTTTCTGCCAATCCCTTCTGGCCTGCAAAGTTTCTGCTGAGTAATCAGCTGGAAATCTTATGAGGGCTCCCTTGTAAGTTACTAGTTGCCTTTCTCCTGTTGCTTTTAGGATTCTCTCTTTGCCTTTAACCTTTACCATTCTAATTATAACGTGTTAGGTGTGGGCATTTTGGGTTCATCTTGTTTGGGACTCTCTGCACTTCCTGGATGTATATGTCTATTTCCTCCACCAGATTAGGAAAGTTTTCAGTCATTATTTCTTCAAATAGGTTCTCAATCCCTAGCTTTCTCTCTTGTGGTACCCCTATGATGCGAATGTTGTTATGCTTGCTGTTATCCCAGAGGTCTCTTAAGCTATCCTCATTTTTTTTATTATTGGTTTTTTCCTCTTTGCTGTTCTAGTTGGGTGTTTCCTGCTATCTTTTCTTCCAAATCGCTGATTCAGTCTTCTGCTTCTTTGAGTCTGCTGGTGATTCCTTCTTCTGCATTCTTCATTTCAGTTATTGTATTCTTCACTCCTGACTGGTTCTTTTTTATGGTTTCTGTGTCCTTTTTTATGCTTGTTATCTATTTGTTGAAGTTCTCACTAAGTTCCTTGAGTATCCTTATAATCATTGTTTTGAACTCTGTATCTGGTAGGTTGCTTGCCTCCATTTTGTTCAGTTCTTTTTCTGGAGTTTTCTCCTGTTCTTTCATTTTTGGATATATTTCTTTATTTCCTCATTTTGGCTGCATCGCTGTGTTTGTTTCTATGTATTAGGTAGATCTGCTCTGTCTCCCTGTCTTGGCTGGGTGGCCTTATGTAATAGGTTCCCTGTGGGACCCAGTGGCACAGTCTCCCTGGTCACCTGCTCTGGGTGTTCCAGAAGTGTTTTTTGTGGGTTCTGTGTGCCCTACTGTTACTGTTGAGCCTTGATTGCTATTGGCATGTCAGTAGGTGGGATTGACTCTCAGGCTGATTGGCTGTGAGATTTAGCCATGTCCACAGCTTACAGGCTGCTGTACAGGGGGCTTACCCCATTCAGTGGGATTTGCACCACTGGGTTCTGGTACCTGTTGATGCCACCCTTTGTGTGTGCTGCTTGTGGAACTAATTGGGTGATGCTCTGCTGTGGTCTAAGCAAACCTTCAAGAATGTTGGTTCTGGGGCCCCTTATAAGGGGCTTTGGTGTAAGCCCAGGTCAGTCACGGCCTGTGACCGTCCAGGGACTACTAGTAGGAGCTACAAGCAATCCAGAGTTGTTTTTTGCCTGTGCTAACCCTGGAGGCATGTGGGAGAGGCCACTCTGTGAACCGAGTATGTCTGCCACGAGTACCAGGCCTGGGGTAGCCCTACGAAGTGCCAGGACACCCAGAGGCCTACTGCCACCTGCCAGCTCCCTTAAGGTTCAGTCACTAATAAAGTCTTGTGCAGTACACAAGTTGGGTGAGGCGGGGTCTCAGGAAGTCACTAGAGTGGGAAGAGTTGTAGTCACCAGGTTAATATAGACTCTAGTTTGGTGCCAGTGCTGAGCCTGGAGCTAGTCAGCAAAAAGTCTCAGAGCACCTGGAGGCCAGCTGCTACCTGCCTGGTGCCTGTGGACTCCAATAGTTAACCAAGAAAGAGTGCAATTCTGGCAGGGCTGGCTACTCATGGAGAAATTGCCTCTGGTGTTGGGCGAGTTGGGTGGGGTGGTGTTCCAGTGAGTCAGCAGGGTGGAGCAGCATAGCTCACCAGGCCAATTAGATTCAGATTTGGCTTGTGGGGAAGGACTCAACACAGGAAAGATGGCATCCACCTGCTGGCTGCACGGGAGAAGGACCCCACACAGAGAAAATGGCGATTGTCCTCCAGCCCTCCCCATGAAGCCACACACCTCAGTCTGAACCCCATATGTCTCCAACACCCCTTGAATTACTGTCCCTCAGCTGGAGCCCAAGGTGAGTGCCTGTGAGTGATTCTATGCACAGGTAGTTTAAGAGGACATCTGGGTTATCCTCAGCCTTCCATTTTACCTGGGTGGTCAGAATCCCCACTATTTTTCACAGCTAGATGTTGTGGGGGCTACTCTTCCTGGCACCAGTACTCCAGGCTGGGAAGACTGGTTTGCGGTTGGGATCCCTCCCTCCCCTGGGGGGAACTACCACGACCAAGATATCCTTCCCAATTCTCAACTGCCATATGGAAGTTTGGGGCTAGCTTGTTTCACATCTCTGCCTCTTCTACCAGTATTGATGTGGCTTCTTCTTTATATCCTTTGTTATAAAACTTCTGTTCAGCTAGACTTCAGATGATTCTCCAGGTTGATTGTTCTGTAATTTAGTTGTAATTTTAATATGTTCACGGAAGGAAGCAGACACAGTATTTATGTACTCCACCATCTTGGGTCTCTTCCTTAACCAGAATTTTCTAAGCAGAAAAAAGGGCGATTACAAATTGCCAGGGCCTTATAGTTTCTTGACTTGAAATAGGCTACAAATATGGGTATCTCTATAACCTCCCCAAATGCACAATATCTGGGTTTGTTCAGTACTTTTTAAATAGAATATTTTATAATCATGGAAAATGTGATGGCATCAAGTAGTTGGTTTTATTTTCAAGAATATTTAGTGTTGGGGCATTATTTTAGAATTAGGGGGAAAAAGAGGATTACATCAAGACATATATCTTTTTATTTATATGGAGAATATATATTTTAATGTTTTAAGTACACAGGTACAATTTATTTGCAGCATTTTCCAAGAGTGGAGATGCCAGTTGAAACTCAGAATCAAATAATTCTTTTGCTAGACGATTAACCAGTTAGGGTTTGGGTATAATCAATAGAGACAATGGATATTTCGACCTGGACTGATTTCATTAATAAGTAATAGTGCAGAGGAGGGAATGTATTATGCTTTTAATGATTGGAGGATAATATCTCTGGATATGTGTCTGCCATGTTTCCCTGAAAATAAGACCTAGCCGGATAATCAGCTCTAAATGCGTCTTTTGGAGCAAAAATTAATATAAGACCGGGTTTTATTTTACTATACTATGAGACCCGGTCTTTACTATTATGTAAGACCACGTCTTATGTTATAGTAAAATAAGACCCGGTCTTATATAATATAAAACCGAGTCTTATCTTAATTTTTTCTCCAAAAGACACAGAGCTGATTGTCCGGCTAGGTCTTATTTTCAGGGAAATGTGGTATAAGTGTCAGTATATAAGATAGGCCCTCATGGCTTCTGTCAGTAAAGCAGGGGCAATGTGTGTGGGTGCATTGTGAGGGAATTCAGTTCTTAATATGCCCCTCTCCTCTTTAAAGAAATCCTAGAGATAAGATTTCATTTCCAATTCAGTTATGAGTATTTTGAATTTATATAAGTATTTTCATCATTATTTCTTTAAATAATGAGCTCCAATAGGACATTATAAACAGCTTATATTTTAAAGTTTGATGTCCACATGTGTTTGAGAGAATTTATCACAAAAAGTATGCAATATATTTGGAAACAAACAAGAATGTTTTAAAGGTAAGAAATGTATGCACAGCTACTTTGTAAAACCAATTTAACAGAAGGAAAGAAATGAAAGGTTACTTAAACTTAATGACAAATATCTCAGAATTTACTTTTAAATCAACAATTTTTTAGCACCTAGAAAGCCAGAATCCTAGAAACTTGCACTTCAGCAAAAGGTGGACTCATGAAATCTTACTGGGAGGGGAGCATTTTAAAGCAAAGTATAAGCTTCTTGTAGGTGTGTCTTTTTTCATTCAGTGTATCCTCAACATCTAACATTATATCTGGCTATAGTCTATATGAAATAAATTTGTTACTTGATATAAGTGAATTTAAAAAGAAATGAAAGAAAGGGAGGGAGGAAAGAAAGAATGGAAAAGCTTCACACAAAGCTAATTTTAAGTGCTTTTATGCATATTAATTGTAATCACTACAGCCACCCAACATTCTAACGCTTTGCTAGGAGAGGTGATGGAGATAGAAGAGTAGATGGCTCTTGCAGGAGTGGCTGCAGAACTGTCATAGGTGAAATGATCCAGCTTGAATTTGGGGTTTTATGTACAGACATCTTTGTTATCACCCTGGCTGTCACTGAGTCAGTAAATGAGTTTTATACGGACTGCAAGAGCTGAGAGCAGAGGGAACAATGGTGACTATAGTTATGGGTACTAAGTGTATTTGTCGGTATTGTGATATAGGATGAGAGAACTGCCAACACAGGAGATAGCTGGGAAGGGGAATGACACCTGCAGGGTATTATGCCCACTGAATCAGCATGTCCTGTCTCCATTCCCACTGCTACCAGCTTTCGTTAGCCAGATTCCTCATACTGAAGAGAATCTTGCAGACAGCCTTAGGAAGATATACTGAAATGCGAGAAATATGTTATCTAGGGAAATGACCTATCATGAATGAGTGAGGCTGTGATTATTTATCCTTCCTTTCACAATGTTGAAAGCAGGTGGTGCTGTTTTTCCAGCTATATACAGAGTAACACGCACTTGAAAAATACTTGAAAAAACTTCGAATTATCCAAGGAGTAATTTTTTAAAAGAAAAATTACATTTCTTGAGCATCTATTATATGCCACATACTTTTAGATGATATTGAATTGAGAGGGGGGTGGTTGTGTCTATTTATTTTCTTAATTGAGATATAATTCATACACCATAAAATTCACCTTTTGAAAGGGTCAATTCCATCAGTTTTTAGTGTATTCACAAGGCTGTGCAGTCATCACCACTATCTAACTCTGGAACATTGTCATTATCCCCCAGAAATACCCTCTTGGCAGTCATCCCCAATTCTCCCTCCCCTCATTTCTAGCTAATCATTAATCTACTTTCTGCCTCTATGGACTTGCCTATTCTGGGTATTTCATATAAATTGAATCATAGAACACGTGACCTTTGTGTCTGGCTTCTTTCACTTTGCATCATGTTTTCAAGGTCCATCCAAGTTGTAGCATAGATCAGTACTTCATTCCTGTTTATGGCTGAATAATATTCCACTGTGTGAATATACCACATTTATTCATTCATCAGTTGATGGGTATTTGGCTTGCTTCCACTTTTTGGCTATTACGAATAATACTGATATGAATATTTGTCTATATGTTTTTGTGTGGATGTATGTGTTTATTTCTCTTGGGTATACACCTAGGAGTGGAATTGCTGGATCATGTGATAATTTTGGGTTTAACTTTTTGAGGACCGGCCAGACTGTTTTCCACAGTAGCTGCACCATTTTACAGCCCTCCTTGTGGTATGAAGGGGTGTCTCATTGTGATTTTGATTTGCATTTCTCTAATGATCAGTGATGTTGAGCATCTTTTCATGGGCTTATTGGTCATTTGTGTATCTTCTTTGGAGAAATATCTAATTTTATTTGGTATTATTATGCATTTCTGAATTAATCAGGAGACACAAGTTAAGGCAGGCTTTAATTCAACCCATCACCAAACATTTATCGAGCACCTTTTATGTACTTGCTGGCAATTGATTGGGAAGATGGTGTTCATAGGTACTTTTGAGTGAGATCATCTCTGAACCTGGAAGACATTTTGTTAATTTTTTAAAAATTTATATTTCAATTACAGTTGACATACAGTATTGTTAGTTTTGGGTGTACAACATAGTGATTAGACATTTATATAACTTACAAAGTGATCACCCCAATAAGTCTAATACCTGTCTGACACCATAGGAAATTTTGAATACTGATTATGACCTTACAGATTTCAAAAAAATAAATATCTTTATTTTGTCTGAATTCTATAATAAATTCTAATTTAGCATTATGTCTGCAGCTTAGAGAGTCTATTAATTAATTTAATGATTTAATAAAATCTTACATAGTGTTTATTATATACCAGGCATTATGGTAACTCGACTTATTGTAAATGTCAGTCACATCCACAGATACCTTTACACCAACATTGAGACTAGTGGACCAAGCGTTTGGACACCTTAGCCCAGCCAAGTTGACACATAGTTAGCCATCACAATAATTTAGTAACTCACTCATGCTGTGCTTCTATTTTGGCCACAACTCAGTGCACCCTACTCATGTATTGAACCTTCTATTCTAAATGCATGCTAGTTATCTATCATGTTTCCCTGAAAAGAAGACTTAACCATAAAATAAGCCCTAGCATGGTTTTTCAGGATGACATCCCCTGAACATAAGCCCTAATGCATCTTTTGGAGATAAAATTAATATAAGACCCAGTCTTATTTTGGGGGAAACACGGTATTGCTATGTAATAAGTTACCCCTTCCTCCCAACTTGAGATGCTTAAAACAACATTTATTATCTTACAGCTTCTGAGGGTCAGGATCTGTGAGTGTGAGTGGCTTAGCTAGCTGGTTTTGGCTCAGGGTCTCTCAGGATGTGGCAGTCACAATATTGACTGGGGCTGCAGCCATCTCAAGATTTGACTGAAGCTGAAAAATCTGGTCACATGACTGTTAGCAGGCTTTACTGGCTGTTAGCCGGAGGCTTTCAGCTGTTTACCAAGCAGGTCTTTGCAACACAGAAGCTTGCTTCCCCAGAAAACATGGTCCCAGAAAGATAGAGAGAACCCAATACAGAAACCACTAATCTTAGAAGTGACATATCTTCACTTCTGTCATATATTTATCACACAAACCTATCCTAGGCCAATGTGGAAGGGGACTACACAATGGTGTGAATACCAGGTCCATCATGGAGTCAGGCCATCACGAAAGGAGCACACCTGTCTTTTCAGTTTCTGGAATGAATAACTGACCAAATGAGCAAACAGGCCCAGAGAATGTGAGGTAGAGTGGCAATTCTGATTGTATTTCCCTCTAAAAATCATGTGCAAAAGGGAGGAGTAAGATTTTGTTTTCCTAAATTATTGGAAATGTTTTCATTGACATTTTACTGTCTAATTACGTATGTCCAGAAACATTTTAAGAACGATTTTAAGGGTCAGACTGACCCCTGATTTAGCTTTTCTCCAAACAGTTGGAATAATTTCCACTAAAAGTGGGGGGGAGGGATTTTTTTGTGTGTGGGGGGTGGAAGTTGGGCCACAGGGAAGTAATTTGGGCCTGGAAGAAGTTACAGGTAGACTGGACCTGGGAAGTGTTGACTGCAGCCGTACAGAGTTTAAATGGCATGAATGCATTATGGAAAATAGGAATGGAGGGATGCTTAAGAAAATCTTACTTTCTCACAAATATAGCATTTTTAAGTGTTGCTTTAAGTTTTAATTTCAATGTTAAAAGCTAGGGCAAAGTGAAAGAATATAATGGTCAAAATCATCTGTATCCTTTTATTGCCATATGATGTGCTTTATTGGAGCCATATTTCTGGCTAAAGTATCGGAAATTTGTGTCCCTGGCAACTGTCAACACTTTTATTTTCTGTGTTTTCAATTTTTGAAGGGCCCATGCTTTGTTTATTGTGAATTCTTATAAATCATAGAAACCTCTATTTTTTAAATAAAACAATGCCCCAGTGCTGCAGGACATCTCAGTTTTGATTTCATGTTTTTAATTTAAATAAAGCAGAAAATTTGGTACTTTCGTCTTCCCGTCACAGCCCGGGGTTGGTTAGGTACTGTCACTTTTTTCTCTGATAAGAAGACAAGGGACTAGTCCAGCTTATCAGTGGGAAGAACCAAAAGGAACATATAAGGAAAATAAGAGTGTATTTGAAAGGGAAGCTCCACTGGTTAGAAGACTAAAATAGGCGTGTACAATATTGGAGAGAAAAATGAAGGTGTGATGAAAGAAAAAGTTTAAAAGAGAAAGCGACAGAATGGCTGGGAAAAGAAGAGTTGGTTTTCTTTAATGGAGGATAAAATCTATAAATGGTGGGAGGGGAGTCAAGGAGAAAAAGTTTTCTATTTCCTTTAAAATAAAAAATAAAATAAATAGAACTAGAAATTAGAAAGCAAGAAAAAAGTTGAAAAAGTGACAATTTCTGTTGAAAAGAATTGAATCATTTCTTTTTTTTTAAAATTAAAATTTATTGGGTGACAATTGTTAGTAAAGTTACATAGATTTCAGGTGTACAATTCTGTAATGCATTATCTACATCTCACATTGTGTGTTCACCATCCAGAGTCAGTTCTCTTTCCATCACCATATATTAAACCCCGTTTACCCTCTTCTACACACCCCCTCCTCTTACTCTCTGGTAACCCTTAAACTATTATCTATGTCTATGAGTTTTTCTTCCTTCATTTGTTTGTCTTATTCCTTTGTTGTTTTCTGTTTTATATACCACATATCAGTGAAATCATATAGTTCTCTACTTTTTCTGTCTGACTTATTTCGCTTAGCATTATAATTTCAAGATCCATCCATGTTGTCACAAATGGTACTATTTCATCTTTTCTTACGGCAGAATAGTATTCCATTGTGTATATATGCCACAACTTCTTTATCCATTCATCTATCAAAGGCCACTTTGGTTGTTTCCATGTCTTGGTCACCATAAATAAAGCTGCAATGAACATTGCAGCACATATGTCTTTAGGGATAAATGTTTCAGATTTGTTTGGTAGATACCCAAGAGAGGGACTCTGGGTCATATGGTAATTCCATTCTTAATTTTTTGAGGAACCTCCACTCTGCCTTCCATAGCGGCTGCACCAGTCTGCATTCCCACCAACAGTGTATGAGGTGAACCATTTCTACTAGCACTCACTGAGTGGAGCCTTTTGCCCAGAAGGGCTTTTTTAAGATTCACATTTAACTGAAAGCAGCAAAAAATATTTTTCAAAAGCAAGAAAATATTTGTGAAGGTTGTTTCCATCTAGCTACACAAATCCCAGGGAAGGGTGTTTGTTGCGTTTGATGGGCTCAGGGAGCCACCTAAGGTGGTCAAGACTGACAGGTGTTTGCCTAAGGTTGGGCCTGTATTTATAGCCTTACAACCTCTTCCTTTGACAAAGGGCTTCCTCATTGTTCCCTGTTTATCGGCCCTACTCACTGGCTAGTGAAGTAGTGATGCTAGAAATCCCTGCCTATCGACTTCCATAAGTCAGTAGGCTCTATTCAAAGTAAAGTCAGACCAAAGTTTTTGGTCAGCCTTTCATCCTTCAAGCTGGCTGTTGAATGAATGAGTAAGTGAATGCATGAATGAATGAATGAAGAAAAATAGGCATTCTAGTTTGACTATATTAATGAAGTTGAATTTAAACAAAAAGGTTATGAATGTTTCACAGGTCTATGAACATCAACTTTAACCTTCCTGCCCCCTAAAAACACAATACATATATAAATACTGTCATATAAATGCAACTATATACATTCTTAATTGAGTCTGTTATCCAATTGCCATTATGCTGTCTTGCTTTTCAGAAACTGGCATCACAGTCTCTTTGCTTCTCTCTGTCTTTCTGACTCTCTCAGATAGATAGTTAGATGATAGATAGATAGATAAATAGATAGATAGATAGATAGATAGATAGATAGATATAAAGTGGCCTTGAATATATATCACATTGTTGTTTAACAAAAGTATTAGGTTGATGCAAAAGTAATTGCAGTTTTTACAATTATTTTTAACCTTGTAAACCATAATTACTTTTGCTCCAACCTAAGAGTTTCCTTAAGTTCTCTAAGAGTTCTGATTTTTTGGGATACTAAAGGCCTGTACATACAGATAAGATCCCTTCTGAAACATCAGCTATCTTTGAACCCAGACCAGGTTACCACCGTGTATTCTGTACCTCAAAGCATTGTTTTCCTCTTTACTTCTCTATGGATGGAATAACCATCCCCAGCCGCAGCTGTGTGGTCACATACTGATGAAGACATTGTTTTGCTCTGTTCTGAATATCACCACATGTGCCCCATCTCTTGGCTTGTCCAAATATTCCAGAAAAAACTCCGTTTGGTTCAGTTGGGTGAGATGCCCAACCTGGACCGATCAACTGAAACCATCATTGGGTCACATTGCACATGGCAGCTCCTGTGAGGATGGTGGAAGGAATGGTTACTGGATCCCATGGGTGTCCACTGCATCCTAACAAATGAGCCAGCATCTTATTTGTAACTAAGAAGTTGGTTTTGTTGTCACCAAAGGAGAGTTTGTTTTTGTTTTTGTTTTGTGGGGGAGGGAGAGCGTTCTTTTTTTTTTAATCAGGATAAGGTACTTTCTTTTGTTCTGATGACTTTTCTGGGAATAAAGAATTGATGCTGAATAAATGCTGCTAGATTAGTAATCACAAGAATCCTATATGTGTCTCTAAGCAGAGGTTCAAGGTCTGACTCTTTTAGGGGCTTCGTGTAGTCGGGCAATTGATGCACTCAACTTTGGTTCACGAAGGTAGCAGGCTTAATGAACGATATTCACTGCCGACATACCTGAGCTTGGCTTCTCAAAAAGCAGGAATTTGAGCATAGCCCTGGGTTACATGTGTGAGAGGTTTTGCCCATAGTCTCCAATCCTGAGAGTGATATGAAAGACAAAATTGGGGTGAAGTGAGTAATACAAACGAGACATACAGATCAGAGCCTCAGGCAGAGAAGGAGAATTGAGGTAGAAGACAAGAATTTGGAACTAGAGTGCCAAACCAGAGCAAAACTCCCCAGATCGGAGAGTAGAAACAGAATTAGCTGGAATACGGCTCAGCCACAAGAAATCCTTCTAGGGTTCCTTTAAACCTTGGGAGGGAACCATGAAAGGCAATGAGCTGATTCTGACACCACAATAATAATAACAATAATAAGAGCAGCTAACACTATCAAACACGGTGTACCAAAATGTATGCTAACTGCTTTTAACGACGAGCTCATTTGGCAGACCAGATTTTATAGTTCGTTTATTTTAAAATGTGGATCCTATGATACATTTCTATTGAAAGAAATAAGAGTGTGGTTCCTTCTTATGCATTCCTTTCAGCACATAACCTTTGGGAATATTTTGATGAATCCTTAATTTTCTGACATGCCATGATTTTAGATTAGATTTTTAATGTGATGGTGATAAAGCTTTTACAGCTTGTCCTCGTCAGTTGCTTGAAAATGTTCTGGTGAGCTGTTAGTCCTGTACTTGTATGTAATTGTCATTTTTCTGGCAATTGGCTAATATAATCATCAGGAAATCATTGCTTTTTTTAGCCATTAAAAATGTGCTATTTCCCTCATTTCTATGGTTTATCTATAAGAAGTTTAGTTCTTAACTTAGTTGTTATTTAAATATTACTATTATCTCTATGACAACATATTCTAGTATGTCATTTTGGTCAGCTTTAAAAAGGTTTAGTTGTTTTCTTAGGATTTTTGATTGTCCAGTAAACGCATGAGACTGCTTTGTTCAGAATTTTAATGGCCAGTTAGGTAGGAAGTACCACTTTTTGTTTTGAATATATGTTGCCATGAGTGGACGTTTTTTCCTCTGTAACTCAAAATATTGTATATGTATTAGGCTTTTAACAAGCTTAATTCAAATCGTACATGTAAATATATTTTGTCTAGTGGGCTTTTCTAGTAACATTCCTGAGTTTTTGTTTTAGCATCATAATGTGCTGCCTTTTAAATTAGAACAAAAGCCCCCAAATGTCGGTTCATCAGCTGACAATACCAGTTTTGTCTCTTAATTAGAAAAGAGAATAAAGCTGTTTAGGGGTGTCAATAAAATGACAGATGCATCATTAGCAGACGGCTATGGTGGATCAGTTCTGTGCAAATACTTGGAATGGAATTAATAGGAATTTCTGCTAGCATATTTAAATTGCAAGCTTCGGGGAAGAAAGCAGTGTTTTAATGCAGTGAACTAGAAAAAACAAATCGGGAGTGAACCACCATTTAAGACTGAATTAAGAGTGTAAGAGAAAGCAAGTTGCAACAGAGAATATATTACTGAGAATTTTATATATTATTAATATATCACAAATGAGCCATTATGGATATTATATGATTAATTCATTTAATAAATATTTATTGAGGGTCTACTACATCCCAGGTGGTAAATTTAATGAGAGAATACAAGCTCCGAGTCCAAACCCAATGTGACTGTCCCTTATAATTAGCAGGACAAAATTTCAATTCAACCATAAATCTCTGAAGAGGTTCCTTGAAGGTTTTATATTGGATGGTTTTACACTCTGTACAACCCAGGTCACTCCATGCAATTCAAAGGAGAATTCCATTTAGTCCCTATTTCCTGAATGGCTGGCACAGTTGCTAAAGCAAGTGTAGGCAGGTACACATCGGGTGTGTCATACACAAGATGTTCTATCTTGTTAGTCAGTGATCAGGAAGCACTTTACTCATGAGACTAAACTGTGTGCTTCTTCAGTTATTATATTCCCAATGCTTAAAATAGTGCTGCCATATAGTAGGTACCAGTAAATATTTATTAATGCATGGCTGAAAGAAGAATGCGTGTAAAACTGAAGATGAACAATAGATGAATTTGAGAAATTTTAAGAAAAATGACCTATCATGCTAGAAGTCCTTCATTTTGTTTGAAATGTATTCGTTTGCGTATTCATTCTGTTGACACTTAGAACACTTAAGCGGTTCCATGTATTGTGATAGGACTGGGGAACAACCCCATGAAACGAACAACCCCTGCCCTCAGGAGCTCCCAGTTTAGCCTTTACATGCTGAGTGATTCTGGTCAAATTCGAGGTCTCCCTGTAATGCATCACCCTCTGATGTAGAAAAATACAAATGTTACAGATCTCTAAGGCTTGGCCTTGGAACTATATAAAAATGCCATTTTTATCTTTTGTAAATCTCTGCAGGAAAAATGTACCTGCCCTTAGTCAGAATCTAGGTACGTAATATTGTGGGTGACTGATCCTGCGATTACGCCTGGAAATTTCAAGTGTGTCCTCTTAGGAACTGCCAAGTTTTCACTTCTTGCTCTCACACTCCCCACTGCAACCACCTTTGTTCGAACAGTGTTGTATCTAGAGTATTGAACACCCAGAGGGGATTTTTAATTCTTTCTCTATAAGACAGTATCATTTAGTGATAAATTATGTAACAATCCGTAATAAGTATTTTCTCAATATTTTAGTTTTTTAAATTAATAGAGAAGAAACTTCAATTTAATAGATATTATTCAAAACTAGAAAATACTTCATGTATGAACTAAATTTTACATTTACCAAACAAAAATATTACATTTTGCAGTTTACATTGTTTCATTATTTAAAATTTGAAGCATAAATAAAAAACCCGCGGCCACGGTGGGGGGTGCATCAAATGCCAGAATTGTATCCCAGGTTCGGTTTCTTCACCATTACAATCCTCTGCTATCATTTTTATTTAGAATCTACTGTTTCAACAAAGGGCTATGTAGAACCACTGAGTCAGGAGCCATGATTTACATTCAAAATGAGTTTATGCCTTTATGAACAGTTACAAACTTACTCTTGAAATACATGTGTGTAGCTGAGTCTAGATGTCACAGAAGGGACAGCTCTGTAACTGTTAGTTTTCCTAATTTAACTTTCTTGCAGAATACCATGTTCGTGAAGGAAAATGTAAGAAAAAATAGCTAATTTGTTTAAACCCAACAACTGCTTAGAATTTAGATCAACAAAAGATTTTGGGGATGAGAAATATTTTGCCCCAAACAGTTAAAATTGTTGGCACATGGTACTCATAAAGAGCCGACCCACTTTCAGTCATTTGGCCATTATTTTTCAGTTCTCTGCAGAGTGCAGACAATTGCCTGTTCCCAGGGTGGACCCCTCCCACCACTCTGCCCTTGGTCTGCACCTGGACTTGACCACCTGCCTCCACATGTGGGCCCAGACCTGTTTGAACATAAAAGCAGGGTTTTCCACAGGCAGACCTTAGGAGTGCTCGGTGGCCCATACCCAGACCCCTGTCCAGACTGTGATCTCTGTCTCTGGGACCCTTTGCCTGGTCTGCCATATATGTTCCCAGAGTGTGGGTCTCTGTCATTTCTCTGTCCTGGTGCAACCCTCGGACTTAATTGACACGCTAGACTTTGTAACTTGTCTGCCTGGACCTACGGTGCTGACCTGCCCATCTTTGCCTTCACTGATCTTCCTACCTTATGTTACTAGTCAGCTCGCCCCACTTTACTTTTGTCCATATTCTGGCCCTGGTCTCCTTGCCTCCCTGGCTTGTTTGATGGCCCAGCTTCATTACGATACATTTCCTTGGCTTTGGTGGTCAGCAATTAAAGAGTAGTAAATTGATAAATCAAGGTATATTTGTGTCAGTTTCTTCCCATAGGTCTGCAGGTAGAGGTGGGTTACAGCATTGCTTTAAGGAGCTGAGAGAGCTGGGAAATGCCAGCTGACTGAGGCAAAGGACAATGAAAGCACCTGTCTGCCACCACCTCCTGTTCCCCATGTGCTGTTTCCCTGAACCCGTTGGAGGAGGCCTTCTGGGGCTTTCCTAGGGCTTTTCCAATCTTTCCTCATTCTTGCCTATTTTTCACATTGGTGCCAGAGGGAGTTTTTAAATACTCCATCCTATTTTTAATAAACAATAGCAACAAAACTTTAAGTGACTTTGCCCTTGCAAACTGGTCTAGATCTTTCTAGCTGGTTTCCAGACATCAGACTGTTCTTTCTACCCTATCATCTGTTCCCCACCCATCCCCAACCAGTTTCTGCCCCTATGCTTGGTTTGTGCTGATTCCTTTTCTTCATTCTTCGACTCCATCTGTTAAAATTCTGCCTACTTTCCGAAGTGTGAACTCCTCTATCCCCCTCCCTACCCCATGTGGGTCCCTGCTGTCTTCTCTCTGGCCTTCAATGGACACCTCTGGATCGCAGCTACTACATTGTACAATAATAGTATGATTTTTTTTTGTTGCCTTTCCATATCAGCTACAGATATCCCAGAGGAGGGACTGTTTTCTTCATTATATATATATATATATATATATATATGTCCAGTGTCGTACTCTTGTTGGTGATATAGTGTAGCTACTTTAAAAAAAAAGAAAAAAAGAAAAGAAAGGTTGGTTAAAGAATGAAAGTCAGTACAAGAACAAAACCACTCTGGTGACTTAGTGAATTCGTGATCATATTTACTTACTATGAGATGTGATTTGTCCCAGAGTTTGGAGTGAAGATAACACAAACTACCAAATTTAAAGGAATCAAATAATACAGACAAGCCTATGAAACTCAGTGGACTGAAACTGTCATTGTGCAGAATATCATCTAATTACTATTCATTGTTAAGACCTCCAGCCATAAAAATCAAACAACAAAAAAAGAAAACATTTAAATTGTGATCATTGTGTAATGATATTGAGTCAGGGAAATTTGTGATAAAATTTACAAATATTGCTATCCTGAACATATTGTAATAGTTGGATAATTGTGTGTGTGTATGTATTTATGTATGCACATATATATGTATATATGTATTTGAATACTTGTAGGTAACTGTATATATAGTGAATCGTTATATGTAACTAGCTGTACGTATAGTTGAATAGTTGTATATAGCTATATATTAAGTTGCACGTAGCTGACCCACCAAAAATATCCTAATTCTCTATGATCCAAAACAAAGATATTGCTTTACATTTCATTAATAGCACCTCAGGTGAATATGAATTTTAATTGATAGTGGTCTGCTCAGGGCTACATCGCTCTGAAAGATTCTTCTGCACACTACATAAACATCAGCTTGCTTAGTTCCTGCAGGGAAGAAAATGCCCATTTCCTTTATCTTTGCCTCTTTTCATGGAACAACAAGGTGAGGCAAGTAAGCTGGGACATCAATGCCATCACTTATTACCACCAATTTTCTAAAGTTATTACTCATTTATTCTTTCAGCAAACACATAGCAAACACTTGCCATAGCCAGACACTTACCAGGCTCCAGGCAAACCAGGTCAAACAAGGTCGAAGGTATATGGTGCTGACAGACAAGGAAATCTCCTCGATAGTACAGTGTGGCCCGTGCCAATGACAAAGGGGGACACTCTCAGCTTTGGAAACATAGGCTCGTTTGCAACATACCAAAGCACACAAGAGAAAAGTGGAAATGAATTTAAAATATCTGTATGCACATTATAGCTATAGTCAGTACTCAGCTATTAAATCCAGCAAAAATTCTATTGCTTTAATTAATTTCTTTGTGCCGATTCTTCCTAGTAAGCCTTAATTTTAACAAAGTTAATTAGATTGAAGATTAAAAATCCCATTAGTGTCGATCATTCACTTCTTGGCTCTGTCAACAAGGTGCTAAAACCTTGCTCAGTTCCAGCGGGGCAGAAAGGGGCCCCTGAAGCTAGCTCGTTGGATCCTTCAGGACCAGATATTTTATGGCCTTTTTCAGGCCGTAGATGGATATCAGACACCATCATCTCGTTTTATAGCATCTTTTCGTACTTTTTCAAACATCACTTCTCTCAAATCCTTTAGACCTGTGGCTGTTTCTTTTCCACGAGTTCTATGGTACGTTTGCTAAGAAACTCTATTCCATCCACTCTGATTACCTAATTTGCAGGTTTGCAGGGCATGGATTTTTAATCAAGAATCTGTTTCCACTGTCACCTTGTCTGCCCATTTATTATGGTTAAAGACTCAATGGTGGCTAATAGCTCACCCAGAGCTGGAAAGAACACACAATTAATAGAATCATGAATTACTTGCAGGTCATAATTCTGTTCAAAACACTGGTTTGTTTGAGTTATGTTTCCTGGTTTGGCTCCCACACCCATCTTACAAAGGCAAGAATTACAGAAATTCAAATATGTATTGTTAGCATTCACTCCCAGGAAGTGGCTATAGCAGATAGAAGGGGGACACAAGCTGCAGACACAAACATATGTGTCATTCACAACGGAAAGTCGTCAGTGGGTAGGAACCCAGAGCTGGTGGTAGAGGAGGTGGGAAGCCTTCTTAAATCAAGTTCATACAGGGACATGGCAAGGGCTTTCCACTTCCTGTACAGAGTTAAAGGCCGAGCGGAATTTGATGAAGAGTTAAGATTAGAAAAACTGAGTAAACATTATGCAGAACCGTATTTTCCAAGCAGATTCATCTAAAGCCAAGATGAGGGAAAATCACAACAGAGCACAGCCCCATAAAACTTGCCTGAGACACCAGGACTCACAAAAGATGGAGAAATACCAAGAGACTGGAGCAAATGGGAGACTAGGTAGGTAGCTTCAAATTTCAAGGTGTGGGTGGCAGGGTGGGCAGAAAAGGAGTGTGCAATGGTACATACCATATTTCCCCAAAAATAAGACCTAGCCAGACACACAGCTCTAATGCATCTTTTAGAGCAAAAATTAATATTAGACCTGGTCTTATTTTACTATAACATAAGACCGGGTCTTTAATATAATATCATATGATATAATATAATATAATATAATACCCAGTCTTATATTAATTTTTGCTCCAAAAGATGCATTAGAGCTGATTGTCCGGCTAGGTCTTATTTTCGGGGAAACAGAGTAGAAGGCCCTGCACGTACAGGGTCATCAGAAGTGTTGGGTTCACAGGGAAAAGCCTAATACCTTTCTTTCCTTGAGCTACTGCATGTAAATAATTTACATTATTATTGTTACGTACATTATGTACACTTATTATTACGTACATAGCTTGAATCAGTGTGACTAGGAGGGACCACAGCAGACTGACACATGAAGTGCAAAAAACAAAATAGAATTTCATTTAGAAATGGTCTCTTGCTATAATATTCTTGAAAACTAGGGCCGAGGGTGAGCTCTGTAAAGATGGTGTCCTGGCAAGAACCTATTGATAGGCCTGGGTGGCCTCTACCTAGAGAACAGAAGTACCTATCTGTCACGAGCGACTGCTAGGCTCACAGTCGGTGCTGCAGTCTCTTCCTGCAAGTCAGAGGGACTAACCCCCAAGACCCCCAGGGTCTATTGGCATTGACCGTGGGAGCCATGGCACGAGTGAAGAACAGAGCACGCACGATCTTAAATGCCTTTCAACGTGCTCTTTACTCAAACATCAACCATCAACACACCAAACAGTAAAACATCAATCATCAATACATCAAACAGTAAAGCACACAGAGTAATACAATAACTGGGTCAAATAGAGTAACGAGCCAGTCCAAAAGTCAACCAGAGTCCTGGTGGAGCGAGGAAGGGTGGCTGGTCCGGGAGGTCGGTCCAGCAGAGGTTCTGTCCCAGCGGAACGGAGCAGAGTGTTGGGTTCTCGGAGCAGAGTGGCAGCGTGGTCACCTCCCAGTTGAGATCCGCTCTCTGGGCTGCAAAAGTCCTCAGTTCTTGTGCAATTCTGAGTGCCTTCCTGACATCATCTTATCAGGGCAGCTAGCTAGCGATCCTGACGTCCTCATATCTTCAGTAGCAGACCTTCGGGGTGTAGCTGGTTACGCCCAATTACCAGAGCAACTGGGCAGCTCTCTGGGCTTGTCTGCTAAGTTCTTTGTGCATGTCCAAAAGGGAGTTACTCTTGCTCATTCAACATGGAGTCACTCTTGCTCACACAAAACTCATTCTAACAGCCTCCAGGGGCTCTGTATACACTATCCATGGCAGAAGAAAAGGGGGGTTTCTTCAGGTGAGTTGTGTTTCTCTTTGGGCTTCAAGTTCATCATTGAAATAATGAAGGTGAGAAACCAACTTATTTCCTTGGTTCATTTTAATTCTAAAAATCTATGATCCTGAGTCTAAACAAATATTATATCTATTTCACTTATCAGGACCTTTCCCTTTCCCCTTTTCTTTGGTGAAAAAAACAACAAGCAAACAAACAAAAACTCTTCAACTCTATGCCTATAGGTTTGAACCCAGCCCAAAACATAGCCCTGCTACTGTGGAATTCCTACTCAAGCCTGTAGGGCAAAATATTGTGTTTCTTAGAGCACAAATGTTAAGTCTTTAGCACCTTCTCGTACCTCTTATCTCCTCACACACTCCCTGTTCTGCTCAACCTCTACTGCCTATGAGTGTCCTTGAAAATGCTTCTCCGTTTCTCTGTTCAGAAGCATCAGCCTCTACTCACCGCTTTTTGGCTACTCATTCTTTTTGAATCACAGCTCAAGACAGGAGGAGCAGGGAAAGAGGTCTCAGAGTGACAACCTGCGAAGGGATCAACAGCGCAGTCTTAACTCACTTAGTTAACCCCTCCCAACAAATGAGATCATTGTTTTTTGCTTTTTGATTTTTCCCCGCTCCCTCACCAACTCATTATTTTCAGTCTAGTTGTGTAGGACGCAGCTCCCTGGCCTATGTTGGTATTATGAGCCTTGCGCTCCACCTGGCTGAGGCAGTCGGTCACTGGCCGTTGGCCATCAGTTGGCAGCCCATGGCAGCTCAGCTCCAGGTCAAGCTGTTGTTCACAGTCTTAGCTGTAGAGGGCGCAGCTGACTGGCCCATGTGGGAGTCGAACTGGTGACCTCGGTGGCGTTAGGAGCACAATGCTCCAACCACCTGAGCCTCTGAAATCATTGTTTTAAGACATGAATTCTCTACTGAAAACTTTTTGAACCTTTAAAGAAGCCAGCACCTTACCCTGCCCCAAGTGTCCTGTTCAGGAATGTTCTATGTTGTCTTGAGCTGGTGGAGGGCAGGGACAATGCCGCTAGAAAGGCTGAGTCTGGCTTTTTTATGTATTGCTTCTGAAATGGATGTTGTAATTTTGCTGTTGTACCTCTTTTGCTTCTCTTTATCTTCTTTAGCCTTGAACCTGACAACTCTGTTCATACTTGACCGTCATAAAACCTAACTGAAAGAATGAATATTTTTGTAGGCAAGATTAAATACCAATTTTTGCATATCATCTAATATCTGCCAATCCAAGAAACATTAGTCACTAACAAATGGAAGGGGTTCACTAACTGATGATGGCCCTAGCTTTTGCTTATATTGGGTCTTTACCACAATATACACCTCAGATACTCACATTCAAAAGTCAGCTCGTATGTGTTAAGAAATATAAATTTCAAGTCTGCATTCCTGAAGAGGCAGAACTGGGTCTTGCTGCCCCATCCGAAATGGTTGTCGGGCCCACATCTCCCCCCATTGATCTGAGTGACAACTCCTGAATAATTAAGGACATCTCAGGTGAAGGTTTGGAGGAATCTCAACTTTTTCTCGGCCATCTGTCCCCTACACACACAAACACACACACACACACACACACACACACGCACACACACACACCCCATTCAATAATACAGTAAACAATTGAATAAACAAATAATTGGCCAGATAGTAGGAATCATAGATAAGAATGATGAAATACAGGATCTTTTCTCCCTGATAAATAACCTATCAAGTCTGGTAGGCTGAGGGTGAGTGAGTGTTTGTGTGCTTTGAAGGAAAGGAGGAGAAGGAGGTGAAAAGAGGCAGAATAGGGTCGGAAAGGGATATTTGTTCTGCTTTGTACTTCATCTACCAACTGTGTTGTATCTATATTGTTTTCAAATTAGTGCAGGTAAAAGGAATTGCAGACCCAGAACAACTTAATCAGTTACCTCCATTCATTAATCAAGTCAGAAACAAGAGCCTCCAGCTCCAAGCTGATGTAATTGCAGCTTGGAGAAAAGAATTTCTTCTCATTAAAGTCTTGAACTCAGCTTGTCTCTTAGTTGCCTAAAATTAGAATGGCCAATCTTCTATAAAATCATATTATTAATCTGCTCATTATTTAGTCAAAATAATTGAGTGCATACTATGTAATTCACTTTATACAAGTTCTATGGAATAAACACAAAAGTAGTAGAATGTCAACTCCTGTTTCAGCTTAAATGTCACCACCTCCGAGAAGCCTCCCCAGCCCACCTAGTCTAAGAGTAGCTCTTTGCCATGTGCAGTCATATTTGTCTTGCTTTATTTTCTACAAATGCTTGTCACTCACTATTTTCTTTTGATTAGTGACTAGTTTTCCCCTAGAAGAATGCAAGTTCCATGATAACAGAACCTTGAATCTTGTTCAATTCTTGTGATGAGTATAGGTATTTGATATATAGATATGTATATTACATATATGATATGTGTATAACACGTATGTATATAATGTGTGTATATATACATACATATACCGGGGGTGCCACAAAAAATGTAGACAAGTGGACACATTGGTCAGTGTTGCTCAAGCAGTAGAGTCACCGTAATCAGAAGTGTCTGGACACTGATGGTAACCACTCTGAGCACCTCTTGTAATGGAAGAAGTCAAACGTGACTTGTATTCACTTTTGTTATCGGTATATATTGAGTATTACCATTTTAATAGTTTTTTTCATTTCTTGAAATGTGTATACATTTCTTGGCACCCTCTGTATATGTGATTCATTTTTAAATAATGATTCACAGGATTACCACAGCTGTCAAGTCTAAAATCCACAGAGCAGGATGGCAGGTTGGTGACTTCCAGGCAGGAGTTGATATTGTAGTCTTGAGGCAGACTTTCTACGTTCTCAGGGAAACTCAGTTTTGCTTTTAAGGCCTTTCAACCAATTGAAAGGCGCACACCTATTACTGATGGTAATCTCCATCTAGAAAACGCGTTCTCAGCAATACCTAGATTAGTGTTTGTTTAATCCGGTAACTTACTACTATAGCTTAGCCAAGTGACATATGAAACTAACCATCACACCTCTATATCTCTAGTATTAGAAAAGTGCACATAGTGGATAGTCAGTAATTTCTGTTGGCTACCTATTAATTCATTGTATAAGCCTAACAAGATACCCTATAAGATACAGCCCTGTCCTCCTGTGCTTATGATCTAGATGGGAAGATACATCCCACACAAGTTAATAATTAAGCCACAGCACTGGACAATGTATGATTCAAAGCTGAAACGAGTGATACTAACATAATTTTAAAAAAGAAAAAAAAACAGATTAGGAATTCAGAGAAGGAAGATCCTTGTTAGTGGGAAGAATGAGAAAAAGACCTATTCGGGGGTCTGGTTGTCTCTGTCAGGTTGTTATTTCATTGCCATTTTTCATTGTGGGACAATACCTAACAACCTGGTGGGGTGACCTCCCTTTGTCCTCTCTGGGTCTTTGGGCTGTCTATCTTCAGTCACCTCTGCAGACACAAATGGCAAGGAACTGTTTTCATGGGACGATGTGCCACTGTGCTTTGGTTCCTACAGAACGACTGGCCCTTCTGCCTCCTTTGAGCTATGGTCCTCTTGGATCTTGTGGGTCAGCTCTTAATTGGGTGAGGGAGGTAATTCATTTAAGCTGTTTTGTACTTAGTGACTTTAGTGTTATATTTCACTGACTCTAATAATGGTCATTTTATTAATTAGTTGGGCAGTCTTTTTATCTTGAGGAAAATAGTGGAAACCGACCTTTTCTTATTTGCATACTTATTCAGATTATCTCCTACAAAAATTATCCCTCTTGAGGAAGCTAGAATACTTTAAGTGATTTAAAGATAAATATGAACATTTAAGTGGAAGGAATAGAAAAGCTGGTATAGACTGAGGTATGCTCATCACTTTCCCTTTACTGCTGGCTGCTTCTGATTTCCAGGTAAGGGGATGTGTGCTATGCGTATGAAATGGGGGACCCTGAGCTTATGGAGAGCCCATGTGGTACAGGGCACTGGGGTGTGGCTTTGGGCAAATCACATTGTCATTGTGGGGACAACTTCAAAATGGAGTCAGAATAGCCCTTAAACAGTTTTAAGTCCTGAAACTGCTCACACAAAATCTTACATTTAATTCTAATTTGTGAAATAGGAAGTCAGAGCTGGAGGCCATAGTTGGCCAAGAAGTGTGTGCGTGTGTGTGTTAGTGTCCGAAGCCCGCCAGCTGCAACCTTCATTCTCTCCCCACAAGTGGACACTAGAAAATCCTTAAGGCTTCAGAGTATAGTTTGTAAACCATAGACTTAATGAAATGGACAGGTGTCTTTGAAGATGCCTGCTTTGAAAGATGCCTGCTGCGAAATTCTATGAACAATTATGAATAAGGTAATTCATCACAAGTTTTTAGAAAGCTATGTTTTCCTTACAGTAATAATTATATAAGAAACATGATGACATATCTTACTATAAAAAATTTAACTGATACAGGAGTATCTGGAGGAAAAATGTGAAAAGCCCCTCCACCTTGCACCCTCTTTCCATTCCCACCAATCTCTGTCCCAAGCACGATTGGGAATTTGATTTGATGCTTAGTTTTGCATTATCTATGTGTGTGTGTTCATATATATATTGTATATAATATATGTACGTCACATATATTATATATAATATATAATAACATATTATATATATATATGCATACACATATGCATATAAGGGGAGGTGGCATTTATATAAATTGGATGGTATTAGAGTTGTTTGTCATTTTATAACTTACCCATTTCACTTAACCGCATGCCTTAGAAATCTTTGTGTGTCAGTAAGATATACCTAATTCTTTCTAAAGCTAATCATGTATGAGAATTCCCATTTGCCCCATGCTATCGACAGCCGTGGAAATTACCAATCTTAGAAATATCTCCTACCAGAAAAGCAAATTTGAAGTCTTCCTGTTGCTTTCATTTATTTTCTCTGATGGCGCGTTCATTTGAGCACTAAATATTGGCAAAGTAGGTTTTCCATTATCTGTTATGTGGAAGATCACCTAAGGTCTAAAAAGAGGTGAACATTTTAACCATGGAATCTGTTTAACAGAGCCATTGATTGTTGTGTTTTATGTCTCTGACAAGAAATTTAGGCCCTGAAACCTGTGAAGCCATTTTCTTCTGGGATTCACATATATTTTCATGCACTCATAGTCATTAGTAGCCTTGGATAGAGAACATTTTATTAATTAGAGGAAACTTGTCATTCTCATGATGCAATGTAAATAGAATTTTAATTAATAAATGCAATAATTATGCATTTTGATGCATAATTGATTTCAATTGCCACTTGATTTTAATTGCCAGGTCTAGCAATTGTAAAGTCCCAGTATTCTCTTTTTAACCATTTTTTAATCAATTTACTTGTCAATTTAATAGAGATTTTTTCTTTCCCTTTAAAAATGAAACAAAGCAAAACTGAGTATCAAGCTCTAACTTCTTATTTCATGTACTAGTATGTCAACTAAGTTGCCAGACCAATCCATCATAAGAAAGCACAGGTCTCCCAAGCAAATGCCAGTAAAAAAAGAATAGATTTAGAAAGATTAATAATCACTTTAATTTATAGCACTTTTTCTCCCAAAGATGCTTGGGAAGCATTGTAAATATTTGAACCAAAATGCAGTGTAAGCCACTAGGAAACAGACATGTAAACTTGCTAAAAAAAAATACAATAAAATATGAGCCTCATATAGTGGCCCTTCCTATTCAGAGATGACACGTTCATATTATATAGTTATCAGTTCAACAAGTTTTTACTGCATTTTATTTGTTCTCCCCAAAGCCTTATTTTTGATAGATGATGCCCAAGATATACAGGGAGCGTCCTTTCAATATCGTGTGAGTGATGAAAGGCAAAACAAAACAATTTATCAAATCACACTGCATACATCCCTATAAATTTGGAGAATGATGAATCTGTAGACCCATAGACCTTGGCATGTCATGGATTCATCAAAGTTAAAGCCCCAAACATCTCAAACACTGCTGGTGACAGGAGGGCTGATCTTACTTGGGGAAAAAAAGTAATTACCCTCTGAAACTATTCCTCTACTACGAGACTCTTTGGAAGATTGAGCAGTTGTCTGTCGAGTTGGAGTTCAGAGTTGTATAGAGAATTTGATACGAATATTTCAACAGAGGATGATGTCATCATATTCTTTTCTTATGTAGCAAAGTTAAGTGCATTTATAAAAACAGTCAAAAGCACTTACTATGTATTAGGCTATGTCTAGTATTTATAGCTGCTAATGAAAAGCCAAATAAAACGCTTCTTTAGAATGTAAAAAAAAGGACTAGATATTCATTTCCCTCCCATCCTGCTCTAAGGAACCAAAAGAGTTATTTCTCCCATCACAGATATTTTACAAATAGGGATAGGAAGTGTACTGACCTAATTTCATTCCCTAATGGGAACGTGCCCACCTGATACCTAATTAGAGGTGAGTCTCATTCCTTGTAACTCGGTGAGTAGACTAATGAATTATGCAGTGTGCTTTAGTGCAAAAATATCAGAAAAGAATTACTTGCCTTGTCTGCTTTAAGAGCTCAAGAGTTTTAAAGGTCACTATTATCACTGAGTCCTGAAACATTTAAGTTGTTTCCTGGGAACATTAGGAGAGTGGTGACTTTTTAGGATCCTCCGAGTCTGTGTTCAAGATGGGAGAGGATCCGTCTTCTCCAGCTCCTGGCCTGGCCCTCTCTTGCCAGCATGCTCTGCGGAGCCACACACTTTTCTACTGCAAGAGGGTTGATATGGTGGTCTTTGAGGGGATGTGTAATTCGGCCCAATTCCAAATTACTTACTTATGAGGAGACCCTCACTTCCAAAGCCTTTTTGTGTGTGTTTGTTTTCCAGTCTGTAAATCCATTAGTACAACTTAGCACATAGTGATAGGGCTTGGGGTTTTTTGTCCCTTCTACTTTCCATACTCATTCAAAGTTTTTCCCCCCTTTGAGAAAAATTAGCTATATTTAATGAAGGAAAATATTTTGAAAATCAACCAGAACCTTTTCTTTGGTGGATAACCCCTGCTCACATGAGAACCCTGGTTTCTTTCTATAATATCCTGGTAACTAAAGTTGTTTGAGTGAGAAACTGGATGGCCTCAAAGGAATTAGAGTGGAAATACCCTCCTGTAAGGTTGTAAAAGACATTAGGAGTAGAACAATTGACCATTCTACAGGAGATACATTTTCATCTGAATGTCCCTGATTAAATAATAACATTACCTTAACACAATTATTTTTTTTTTAAATAGTCAACAGTATTTGTCATTTGGTGCTGTGCATAATATTTTAAGGCAGATAATGAGTATAGCAAACCAACTTGTCACGATGTTCAGTAATAGTAATCATCAATACATCAATGAAGAGGAAGCATCCAACCAAATAATTGCATACTAGACTATTTTTCTCTTCATTTCAGTCTTCTGGTTAGTTCTACTCATTCTGCTTCTGCTGAGTCACTTATAAGTTAGTTGCATCATGAAAATAATCATTGTGCAAAACGCAGACCCGCTCTCCTATGTGGTCATTTCAGATTTTCCTCATTCCATTTGCATTTCCTCTGGAAGATAAGCCTTTTGGGTTATATCCTTTATGTTAATAAAATGCATTTGTGATAACGTGAAAAAGTAGGCTCTCCTGGCAGTGTAAAATATATTTGTTTAGCCTGAGCCCAGTTAAATTTAATGACGCAAACCTAAAACAACGTTTTTAAAAGAGAATATTGGTATATATGTGCATTGTCTATTCCATTACCTTTTTCACAGGACCCTGTTTCCTTCTTTCCCCTCAAGTCATAATTATATATTTCTAATTTATCTACTCCATTTAATTTCTTTTCCCTCAGTAGGCTGCAAAGTCTGTAAGGGGAGTTTCACCTCTGTATCCAGAATGACAAGGACAGTGCCTGGCATGTGAGTAGGACTCACATATTTGAGAAATGTGTGACCTGAGCTAACTTGTGTGTGTTAGTGAGAGCTAATATTTTAGGACTAGGCACTCATTTAAAAAATTGAAGAGACTGTATTAATTTTTTTAAGTTGTTTGAAAGGTGAAACAGTTTGTCTAAGTTAAAACCATTTGCCCAAACTCAGTTTGCCTAGTCTAGTTGGTATAGCTTGTGAAATATTGACATCCTCTTTTGTTAGACAGCCGACCCCCAAAGTGTCTGCCTTTTGACGTAAAATGCCCCCTCCTCCCTGAAGCCTTTCTAGGTTACCGCATAAAAGCATGACCCTAATCTCCCAAACTCAAGAGTATTTCATACTCCGTGCAGCCTTCATCTCCACCTCCTTTAATCACCTGATTTTATCACCCCTCTTCTTGATAATGAACTCCTAGGGGAGGGCAAAAATCATAGCTTTTCATCTAGGTGTTATACATAGAGCCTGACCCAGTACCTGTGGCACAGTAGGCATTCAATTAATGCCTGCTGAATTAATAAATATTAATGTATGTCCGGCTGACAATAATGGACTAGCATCATTTTCATATATGACACATAGTAAATAATTATATACATTGCCAGGGTCCAATTCACTGGCCAGCCATGATCTGGGTTCCTTTTTTATGATGATGCCAATGTGATTGGCAGGAACAAATTTTAATTCCATGCATAATCAAGCCAAATTGCGGTTGGCTTGGGTTCCTTTGGACAAACTAATTATGCCATTGTTCTGTCAGTATTTCAACTCTATATGCTGTCTCTATGTTTCTCATGCTTCAGTGGCTTTAGGACAGACAAGAATTTATAGATAAAGGACAGGTGCAACAGAGGGAACTCCCTCATGGCGATTACAGCTCAGCTCACTGCTTTGTCCCCACCACAGGTCTCTCACAACATTTGCACACGTACCCCGTAGGTCTGTGCACATGAAATGAATGTCAGTGAAACCTGGGTGAAAGAGCATCCACTTAATCGAATAATGGTTCCGGGGTGTGGCTTTCCTGTTGCCTTCAGGCTGCAGGCCAGGGGCCAGAGCCCAGCTTCTCCCTGAGGAGTACTGAGGCCCAGCCCCACTCAAATCCAGCTTCCCTGCTGTGCAATGTAGAGAGGTCTCTTACCTCTCCCACGTCTCGGTTCCTCTCTGTGTAAAAAAGAATAATGATAAAATGTGCTTCAGAAGATGATTGTAAAGATTAAATGAGATAATCCATTCATAGCATTTAGCAGTGTCTGACATAAATGGGTTCTATAAATAATACCTAATATTATTATTAAAAATGAGTCAGAAGCAATAGCTCTGTGTATGTGTGTGTGTATGTGTGTGTGTGTGTGTGTGTGTGTGTAAGTATATAGTGTGGCCTGAAAAATAGTGGATCTTACTGTCTGGATTGTTCAAATTGTAAATAGGTCAGATCTCAAAGACTGCCTCATGAACCCACCCACTACACACACACACACACACACACACACACACACACGCAGACACACGTACACGCACAGACACACACAGAGACACACACAGACACACACACGCACAGGCACACACAGAAACACACATACACACACACGTACACTCACACCCCACAGCTGACCTCCGGTGTGGACAGTGTGTGTGAGCTGAGACACAGCAACGAGAAACAGTATAAGCAATGTTTTCCCTTCCGTGGCCTGGGTGAATCCCGAAACTGCCCAGACGCAGTCTGTATTTCCAACCCTTCTGGAGGGGGCAGAGTGGGTCTGACCAGGGAGAACAGTGACAGGGACAGTGGTACTGAGAGCCAATGAATGTTGGGCAGCTTAGGGAGAGAGATTGGGTGTCGGGGAGACAGGGAAGAGAGAAGCATGGCACTGTCAAATTAGAGTGGACAGGAATGAAATGCTCGGTCCTCAGGATCTAGGGGGTGAAACTGAGATCAACCTCATCTCTTTGGAGTGAAACAGTCTCTGAAAAGGAAACACTTGGAACTGAGCAGTGAAAGGACGGAGAGAGCCGTCACCCCGCCCCTTCCCCCATGCTGTCTGCTCGACAAGCCCTGTGTTGTTCGTGGTTTAGATGCTGGTTGACACAGGGTAGATGAGAGAGCTGGAGAAACCAAGTGTGAAGGGTCACTGTCGCAACTACCTAGCAAAAGTTTCCTTTGTGTTTGCAACTTTCAGGACCTAGAAGGGTTCCTTTGCTATTTAATGCATCATTTAAAACAGTGTTTAGAGCAAGGAGGCCCCTCCACGAAAGGAGAAGGCAAGTGAATCATGGCAAACCATATTCCAGGAGCTTTAGAGTCTGAATCAGAAATGACCACTATGGATTCAGCTCCTGCATGTTCCTCAGGGAAGCCTCCATTTACTTATTCATTTTTACAGATTTTTGTTGTTGTTGTTGTTGTTGTATTTAAGGGTCAAGCACTATGCTAAAAGCTAGGAAAAGATAAATAGAAGACACATCAGTAGGCATTCAGGAATAATTAGTTACCCAAAGTGAATCAATATATGATTCCTCATCAATGTCTATTGTAAACAAACATTTCTAATGCGGTATCGGCCTTCTCATAATTATTGATAAAATATCTTTGAAAATAAAGAAGATACCGTCTTCCAGCAAGGAGAGAGTGGAGGGAGGAAGATCGACAAAAAGGTTTATCAGAAGAGGTTTGGTTGAGTCTTACATAGTATCTAGAAGCTTGCCAGGTGAATAAGAAAAGAAAAATTCTGGGGAAAGGGAAAAGCATGTTTCCCAAACTGCCTGTGTTTCAGAATTACTTGAGTGTAGGAGTAGGATGAAGGGGAGGAAAAGGAGGAGAAGATGAAGTCAGAGAGGTTGGTAGCGACTAGGCGATGAGACAGGCAGAGTGCCTGAGGGCACAGTACAGGACTGGGGTCAGACAAACCGGATTTGAATCCCATTTTTACCGAATAGTAAGTAATATCTTTGTGACCCTGGAAATCCCCTTCCAGATTTCATTTCTTTATCTACGACAATGAAAGGCACACATGTCTTGTAGGGTTGTAGTAGGCTGTGTAGCCATGTGGGTGAAATTCTGGAAACAGAAAGTACTCCGTATTTGACTATGATCATATCATTTAAATGCCATGCAAAGGAATTTGTGCTTCATTTTGTTTGTTCCAAGGAGCCAGTAAAGATTTAATCAGCGAAGTGGCATGATTTGCATTCACAGTCTGGTTGAATGGGAAGTATAGAACTGACTTCTGATTTGAGCAAATTGTTTAATGTCTCTAAGTCTTAGTTTGCTCATCTGTAAAATAGAGGCAGTAATAGTATTTACCTTCTCACCTTATTGTGAAGATTAAATGAGATCATAACCAGTATTTAGCACTGTGCCTGCCCCAATTTATGTTAAGTTTTATTTTTATTCTCTTTATAGGTGTGAGGTTGAAAGTAAGGAGACCAGCCTGCTGGGAGGTCTTTGTTAGGGTCTCGTTGGAAGGCAGGTAGGGCCATGCCTTGTGAGTTGGGCTGGAGATATTTAAGAATGAAAATCAATGGCCCTGGAATTCATTGAATGTGGAAGTTTATCTTGCGGTTGATTTTCTTGCCTTCACCACATGCTTTCCCCCCTAAGAATAAAAACTATAGTGAAATTTATTTTTGTAAAGTGTGCATTTCATAATAAAGGCATACATTTTCAAAACAGCCAAGTCCACATCCCTGATTGTCTCTATTAGTGAAATCATTGCAATTGAAGGGCACAGCTTAAAGGAACAGGTTACTTTGAGTTCAGCAAAATTGGAACAAGTACTAGAGACCAGAGTTGGATTTCACAAACCAACAGAAGTCCAGCAGGAGCTGTGACTTTCAATCTGTACCAGTTCTTCCCCCTTTACCCTGCACAAATTTAAATGTATTAAAAGGATTATTAATGACATTAAACAGTTTAACAGAAATCAGTCTAAGCAATGCAGACCATCTGGAGATAGCTAAGATCAACTGGTCTGGCTCCACTATAACAGAAACACAGTTGAAATCATCTCTGGTTCTCAAAAAGAAAAGGACACAGAACTAAAACTGGCTTCCTTGCAAACAAGCAGTAACTCCTATCAGAGTTCTTGAGCTGACAGAAAGGAACTTACAAGAACACTAAAGTGGCCTGATGTGGAGGATTTGGCTGCCTTCTCCCAAATGTTTACAAAGTTCTGTTTCATTCTTGTCAGAACTTTAATCCAGGAAAAGCCTACCCCAACCCTCATGTTCAGGAAGCGCCACCCTCCCATTGCTCAGAATCGTGAGAATGTGTGCAAATCTAGGTGATCTTCTCTTCTTGTACCTAACAGCAAGTCCTTATCCTTTATGCTTATGGGAAATCTTGTGTGTGCACTTTCAGGCCACCGTGTTTCACTCTCAGTTAAGTTGGAGAGCTGCAGGTCATCATACATCTTCTTTCATATTTGCAGGCCTCTATGGAGTTTCTCCTCAATTTTCTGAAAATTTCCAACCTCTCAATTATTAGCTCTGTGAGTTTTCTCATTACATTTTTCAGGTTAAACTCTCTCCTCGTAGCAGAACAAAGCACTGAAATGATAGCCTAGATTATAGAGTATCACTCAGTGACGTGGAAGCACCCACTCCTTGGTTCCTGAGTCCCTCTCATTAGCCCAATATGACACAAACAGAAAGGTGTGATAGGTGGCCTCTCAGTTACTCCTGTGATCCTTGATTCCTGGTAGTTATCCCCTGGTACATTCCCTTCTTCTTGAGTGTTGGCAACACTTAGTGCTTTGCTTCTAACGAAGCTGGAGCCATCCTGAACCTTGCCTGGATTCTTGACACACAGATACTGTGAGATAACAAATGGTTGTTGTCTTAAACCTCTCAGGTTGAGGGTAATTTATTACACAACAACGATGATGAATACAAAAGTCTAAGAGTACAGATCCTGGAAACATAATATACAGATGATGAGCCTGCCTGTACCATGTTTTGGTAAGTGGCCATGGGCTGGTTATTTAACTTTTGTAAGCTTCGTTTTCTCATCTATGAAAAGGCCGTAATAGTACTTTCCTCATAAAGATGGTTATTGGGGCATTAATAGGAATAATGTATGTAAAATGCTTGACAGACTACCTGGCTCGTAGTAAGTACTCAATGAATGTTGTTTTATTGTTACTACTATTTTCATTGTTTATCGTTTTTAAATACTGAGTTTTGACTGGGGTCCTGTCCTTTACTCTCTTCCCTTTGGCTCTCCCTGGGTGGGTCTCACACTCTGGGACTTTATTTCCCATCTGTGTACTGATAACCACCAAGCGTCTACACCTCTTACAAACTCAAGATGTGTGTGTATTGTTACCTGTTGTATAACTCTCCCAGGCTGTCCTGCCCACAAGTATCTCAGCTCAAAAAGTCAGAGTTCGATTTCCCACCTTTCCTCCCAACTACAAACTAGCTGTGGCTCCTGTATTTTCCTACTTGGGAGGAGTCATCATCTAAGAACCTTGTTCTGAGTAAGAATAGCCAAGATTGTGCTAATCTTTTCATGGCAAGCACACGGTGATCTATGTATAAGAATATTCATCATAATGTGCTAAAAACTGGGAGCCATCTAAGCTTCCATCAATAGGAAATAAACTAAATGATGCTCATCAGTAATAATAACTAACATTTATTTAGTCGTTGCTATGTGATAAGTGTACCTCTAAGAGCATTACATATATTGTGTCGCTTAAATCAGTACAGCAACGCTGTTTATACTTATTCAGTGGAATACATGCAGTGCATTTTTAGAGGGTACAGTAGGAATAGATTTACTGGTATAGAAAGATACTCATGAAATATTGTAAAATGAGAAAAGAAAGTTATGAAAGATACATCATAGCACAATATTAAAACACACATCTATGCATAGATGTGAATATATATATAAAATACACAGTTTTTCATTTTAGGCACAGATTCGATATGCACAAATGTTCGGTTACCACAATTTAGTTAAATTTAACAATAGTTCCCCAACAACACAGTTCAAATTTCAGTTGGTGCAGTATGTTGCTGTGAAAAATAAAGTACAAACTTCACTGCTAGCTCTTCAATCCACAAATCACTATGTGAATAACAGGTGCCCATCAATGGTCAATCATATGACTTCTTTAAAAGTCTGTCGGTGATAGGTCAGTACACATCTATTATTCAGTTCACACAGGTGTGTAGTTCTGTAGCTTCTTTGTCTCCCAGTGATCAACCTCTGTGAAAAATTGGATACTTTAAAGAGGAAATTGACCAAAAACCATCAGCCAAGAAACAGAAAGTGATGATGCCGGAAGTAAGACTTTACCATAAGTAGAGTTACAGAAGAAATAGTTGACCCTGGGAATGGTGACACTACTGCCATTCTAGAGACGAGATGTACAGCAGAGGGATTTAGTGAAGGGAACTTATCAACATAAATGAGGACAGTGGTCCTGATGGAAAGGATGCTCTCCCAGGAGATATGGCCATGCAAATAACTTATTTCACATTAAAGGGACTCGAAGAGATATGTCACAACATTGAAAGCCCAAAGGATAAAATGTTGGAAGCTGATCCGAACTTAAAAAGGAACGCGACAATTCACCAAGGCATAGAAAAGATGTTCACTCCAGATAGTAAGTTACATGACAAGAAGAAGAAGGCAACCACTGTTCAAACTACTCTTGATAAGTTTTTTATATTAAAAAAAAAGTTACTTCTCGAATAAGAGGTCCAAAGTTCCAGATGTAAAACAAGTCTTGGGGATGTAATATACAGCATAGGAAATATAGTCAGTAATATTGTGGTAGCATGGTATGGTGTCAGATGGTTGCTGGACTTATGGTGATCACTTCTTTAGCATAGGGAATATAATTCATAATGTGGTAATAACTCTGTAGAGTGCTAGGTAGGTACTATTGCATAGCCATGATGTATATCTGAAACTAATATGATACTGTATGTTAGCTATATTTTAATGCAAATATATTTTAAAAATGTTACTTCTCAGTGTTTCTACTGTTTTAAATTACAGTGTACTATGTAAATATTAGTTTTCCTGTGCTCATTTCCCTATACATTTATAATAACAGTAAGAGAGATTTTAATGCTTTAACAGAAACTTTTAAAGATCACGGAACAGTGATTTTATCCACTGATTATTAAAATTATTTTGCAACAGTTTTATGGTCCTGCACTACTGTGCAAAGCAAAGACTGCCTATATACACTGGTAAAAAACAAAACAAAACACTTTGGACTTACATTAAGATCCTAATAATATATATAGTCCTTTCCAACAATGAGGTCATGGAATAATGCAAATGACCACCACATTACACAAAATATTTACACTGCATGTCAGCTATAATAGAGATAGGAACAAACGTCAAAAGTATACCCAAGAGATAGCCCTAAACCCCTCCTTGGGGGAGAACTTGGGGAGAGCTTCAGGCTTTTTACACTCCACTATTGAAGCTTTTACCCCAAGGAAAAATAGATCCGAATTGACCACAGCATTTTATACTGGAAATTACCAAAACCTACAGCCCTCTTTCTAGAGAACCAGTTTTAGTTCTAGGCCTTCACACACGAAAGAGGCAAAGCCAACAAGGTAATGTGAAAATACACTGAGTGTTTCACCAAGGATTATTCAGATACTTGTTTTATCTGCTGCCTTCTGTTTTTGAAGTTTACCAAAGGGATCTCACATTGATTGGTCTTTGTTGTTGTTTTTCACACTGACTTTTGTAAAAAGTCAAAATCGTGTAATCAAAATCTGCAGTAGCAAGGAGGACCCAAGCAGTTAGGGCCTGCTCTGGGCCCCGGATTGTGACTGACACAGACGGCTCCTGTGCGTTACTGCTGTTGGAGCTCTGCCATCAGTTTTGAGAGTTCTTAAAGTTTCATGAGTTGATGGTGGCGTCCAATATAGTGACTTCCCCCATCGCATTACAGCTGTGAGATCATCTTACTATAAAACTGACAGCACCCAGCAAAGATACTTCCTAACGTCCGTACGTGGAATTCAGAAACAAAAACTCGTAAGTACTATAGGGAAGGCTTTTGCAATTAGGCTTTCCACCTAGTGTCTTCAATAAATTCTTGTTGGTTAAAATGGTTTTATCTTTGATTTTGGGACCTTATTTAGAACATGCCTTCCTACCTCCTATATTGAGATGTGGTGGTGCGGGAGCAACTTCACTGGTGTCCTGGCAGCCAGGTCTTCCCTTCCATCTCCTTCCCTGATGTTGACGCTCCAGGGTCCTTGTCCAGATGGCAGCGCAGTATATGTAGACAGCTTTTCCCAAAGTGCCCGTGAGCCTGCCATGGTCAGGAGGCCACTGTGGGTGTGACATCAACATCGATCATCTTGTGAGGAAGTTAAGCCTTTGCAGTTTGCTTTAAACCTTTTAAGTCAACAACCCATTCTACACTCCCTATAACATCTACTGATCTTCCTTTTAAACCAAGAACAGGCCCTGGGCTTGGCGCTGTCAGAAGACCTGAACATCTAGCTAGAATTTAATAACAGTGTTTTTTTTGTTTTTATTCTTTTATAGTAGTGAAATAAATGAGTCAATTTAAAGAAAGAGACTAAGAAAATAGTGTGAGCAGGTGTTTCATGGATATGGCTAAAAATTTTCCCAGTGGTGTTTGAACAACTAAAGTTTGGAAATATCAGTAGTTTGGAAAAATCATAGGCTACGAGTCAAGAGGCCCAGATTTATATTTTGGGTCTTTGTAATTTTAAGATGGTTGCAAGTCATCCGCCTATCTATATCTTCATATTCTCCTCCGTTAATTTTCAAGTTAGATTATATGTGCTTCACAATAATAGCTATCATTGATAGAGCCGAATGTTCCTAAGTATTTCATATACACCATAGGACCCTCACAACCACCCAATGAGGTGGCCTACTTTGCAGAAAATAGAGCCAACTGCAGAGATGTAGCCCAAAGAGTATACACTGAGTAGGTCGGACCTAGTCAGATTCCAAATCCTGTGCTCTTAGCCGCCAAGGTTGCCATCCTAGATTCTCGGGAAGCATTGCAACATTTGTTTTAAATTCCAGAGTCTCAATATGTTCATCCACTTCTCCCTGATTATCTTCCAGTCATAGCATTTTATCATGTGGCAATTGCTTCAGACTTCATCTGGACCTTGTGGGTTATGTAGTACAGCAGAGTAGCCTGGGAGAGAAAGGTCTCTCTATCTGCCGGCTGCCCCACTGGTTGCAAAATGGAAGAATGAGCTGCATCTTCCTAGTGCCATCAGAGGGGAGAGAAACCATCTCAGAACCAGGCAGCTTTGGAACATTAAGGAACCACTGAAACACTCTTCAGGTAGTATTTTCCCAAAGCTCAGGTGACGGTGTACATGGCGGGTAGTCTCGCCAGTCTTCCTCATCTCCTCTGTGTTCTTCCACCTCAAATACACCTTTATATATTTTTATCATCTAAGACATCAACATTTGTAGTTACATTTTATACATCTAGTGAAAACTATATAAACTTCCACAGCATCATTGACCTTTTCTGAGCCAAACCCCACAGTGCTCTGTAGCGGATATGCCCAAGAACATTCTAGAATAAGGTAAATTTATTTACTTGTATGAAAAGCCCCCTGAAGACCAAACACAGAAAAGTTTCCACTGCTTTTAGTTTACATTTTGAATGATAAGTTTCTCAGAAGATCCAAATTAAAAAATAAATTTCAAAGCTGTTATCATTTAAACTTTAAAAAATCTTTGCCGGGCTGTATTAGAAAATGATTTTACCTGTGGCATAAAGAATTAAATATTTCTATGTATGAATGATCTATGACTTTGTTTCTAATTATTTTTAGGACAGTAAGGCAGTTTATAGTAAAACATCTAGTTATACCTGTTTGCTTCATTTTATTATTAGGGACAGATACACAATTTGAAGAAACTTGACCCGTATCAAGCATCCAACGTGTATTTTTCTTCTGAGAGTAGTATTATTAGAAAGAAGCCTCTGTTAACTTATGTCCTTGTTTATTTTGAAGTTAAATAAACTGTAAAGTAGGATTATTTTAAACTTATGAACAGATTCTAGAGCATGTGGGCATGGAAGGCTGATGCTAACGATTATTGGCATTAAAGCACTGTTCATACTATGTTGTTAAACCTCAGATCACTTTGTGAAGGCTGACAATTGATGGTTTTGGAGTATGGCATCTACTGATGACTTGACTCTCCCATATCTCATTCAGTAGAAATTGCAATATGCATTTTGGAGAGTTAAATTTTAAGAAAAGGTGTATAGTATCTTCTAGATCAAATATAGGGAAAGTATTCTCACACCTCTTGTTAAATTGTCTTTAACATATCCTTCTTGTGACATGAATATTATTATATCACAAGAACAATAATTATTACAACCTAACGCCTACCTCCATCAACATTGAATTTTCATAGGGAAAATCCTGTGTCTTGTATTCTTCCTTGTGTCCTTGTTACCTAAAGCAGTGCCTGACACTGAGTACAGAATGAGTACAGAGTAATTGTTTGAACTAATGAATTGATGGATCCATTCATTAGTGGGTGACCCAATTAATTCAGTAGCTAAAATTCGTTTGAAATCATTGGCATCTGAAAGGAGCTAAATGGCCAGATAAGGAGATTTCAGGATCTTCTGTGCCTGGTAGGCCAAATTGAGGTGGCAGATTTTTAGGAAGGAAAGCATGCATGTTAGTATAAAACAAATATATGTCCTAGTGATTTATATGAATGTTGATAGTTAAATGTTGTCACAACAATTTATTTTAAAATGTTCTGTAGCTAGCTATAGTTTGGATATAAAATAAAATGTTAAAATCTTGCTGATTCTCGCAGGGATGGGTCACTTCGAATGCGTCATCACCACATGCCTTAGCTACACTGTGCAACAGTGGCTGTTTTTCTCTTGCCTTCATCTGAGAAAGATCCTGAGGAATTCTGAAATATTAAAGTCATGGTTTCCAACCGACACCAACTAAATCATCATCTCTGCGGTTGGGGAGCAGTATAGTCAAAAAAAATTTTCCTGCTTGGTGATTCTGTGGTGAATCAAAATTTGGGAGAAACCAACTAGTAGGAAGACACATAGGGATCATTCAAGAATATAGACACTGGATATAGAGTAGGATAATTGGTTGTGATGCATTAGTGGGACTTGAAATGGACTTCGTTGTTTCAAAGAACATTTTCAAAAATAAAATAGAAGAGAAAATATCAGAGTGCCTCACACATACTAAGAGTAAATATTGTTTCATGACTTTCAGTTATAGCTACAGTCATATATCTATACATGTATATGTGTATTATATCGTACTATACACATTAGATCAAAAGCGTCTGCAAAGCATTGGTCTAGGATGATGGTAGAATATATCAACACTTTTATTTCGCAATCAGTTTGAGGTCTGCAAAGCGCCACGTAGTTCATTATTCAAAACAAATCTCTTCTTGTGTAACTTTTATATCAGTCATTTCTGCCTAGGTTACACTGCAGTAACAAATAACTCAGTGGCGTACGACTGAAACATTTGTTTCTTGTTCAATCTATATGTTCACCATGAGTCATTGTCTTCATTACAGTTTCCAGATTTGGAGAGAATCTTCAATGTGGGATATTTTTTTATTTGTAGAAATAGGAAGAGAACATAGTGGAGCCATGTGATGGCTGATAAAGCTTCTGCTAGGCGGGGGCATGCACCATTGCTCACAGTTCATTGGCTGAAGAAAGTCACATGACTAAGCCTGGCCTCAATAGGCGTCAATGAATAAAGCTCCCACAGACAACAACAGTGAATATTTTTGCATACTACTACAATTTATCACAGCTCTTAAGCTATTTCCTTAAAAAATTATGTTTAAGGAATATCAAATGCCCCTCATATGCCCTGTTTGTAGAGCCTTACTGTGGTTTTGGTAAGAATTAATTTGAGCCTTTGGAGGTAAATACTGCTGGTTCTAGTCTCTAAGAACTTTGGTGTCACAAATTCATTTCTACACTTTACTGTCACTTTGGTACAAGCAATGTATCTCTCTGAGTTCGTGGTATTGAAAGCTTTAAAACTTTCTGACCCTCAGGTATCCTCATTTTTTCTTTTGCTTCAGATGCCTAATTTTTGGCCCTGTGTTATAGTTTTTATCAACCAGAGGTGATTAAAAGAATATTTAAACTAGACTAAGATTCAGTTTAAGAAGTTTCTAGTGATACCTCTCAGAATCTGGAAGATGCAGAAATATATTGATGGGTTGTAGCATTTGAAACCCTTTAGCTACCACACTCTGGCTGGTATCAAGTGGCTCATTTTGTTTCCAGAGAATTAATGCTGTTTCCAAAAATTAGCTCTCATATGGCTCATTCAGGTAACCAGTGTTGAATATGGAAATTAGATTTTTGTTCATACAAGTTTATTACATTAGAGTTTATGAATCACGGTGGCTACGTGCCAGACTCCCTTTCAAGCTAAGCAGCCTCTTTGCTATGTTATTCCAGCTGAGTCTTTTATTTGAAGTGTTTCTTCATCTTGGCTCATTTAGCCACAAACAGAAGTTGCCCTATGGGAGATAGCATCTTATGTTTATTTACTTTATAGGATTACCACCTCTGGACTCATTGCAAGTGCAAAACATATCAGGAAAGAGAGAAATTTGATTTCAGAAAGTCAGGGCTCCCTTAACCCTGTCGTATACTTGATTTTCCTTGGACAGTGTGCTGCAGAGCAATCAAATCATTGGGTGTCAGGAAGCCTGGTGCCTGATCGTTTTTGCTGCTTTGTTGCTGTGTGATGTCGGGCTGGTTATTTTACTTCTCTGGTTCTCTTTTCTTCTTTGTAAAACACATGTTGAGTCTCTCAAAACTCTTTCAGTTTCAGGACCCTGTTCTGCTTATGGAATTATGCAGAAGTCATATAGATTGTTCATATAGCAATAGTATGAAAATGGACAATAACACCTAAGTTTAAACCTATGCTTAAGTTCTGTTAAGTCATTGAAATGACAAGGTCCCCTTCCAATAACCATATGCTGCAGTCCACTGGCCCCACTCACACATGCACAGCTTTATTTTCAAATGTGTAAGGAAGCTAAGGATCATGGGATATTGAGGAAAGAAAGCTTCCATTATGAAAGAGAGAAACCATAACACAGACACAGGATAAAAAAGAGACTTGGGGGACAGGGATGGGGGAAAAGAACTGTGTTTAACACTCTTAGATAAGAAATTGCATTCATAAAACAAGGATGGAATGCAATTTGTGTAAGGAATAATCAGGCGCACAAAAGAACTCTTGGAAAGTCGAAATCTAACGGTAGAAATAAAACAATCTATGATAGGGATAAAGTCAAGAAAGTCTCTCATTAAATGGAGCAAAAGAAAAAGTGATGGACAATAGAAGAGCCGTATGAAAATTACAGGACCATATGTCTGACCATATTGAGAGAAATTTCAGAGAGTACCCAAAGAGATTGATAAGAATTAGTGATGAGTACACAGAAAACAAGGCCACAGAAAAGCAAGCAATTGAACGCTATCTAAGTAGTGATTATGGTATAAACAATGAAAACTGATTTCACAAAACAAGTGGGAAGATTCGCACGTAAGAGGCACTAGCGTAAGCAAAAGACACTGTAAGAATTATGTTTAAAATATGTAAAAGGTTATCTCTAATAGAATTTGCAAACCTTGAGGATTTCTGCATGTGAATGTGATGCCATGTCTTCTGTGTTTCATGTTCTGATATTCATGATGATGGATTAATGATGAAGTAGTCATACATTCCTTTTATGCAATGACTTAAAATTACCAGCTATAGCTAGGAACCAATCTTTGGAAAAGAATAGTATTTTCCCTTTTGAAAAGCCCTCTAACTCATGACAAGATCAAAACATTGCTTCTCTCTGTGCCATGTGCTGTGTTACAAATGTAGAGATACTAATGTGCTATGTTAATTATTTATCCAATATTAAAATATGGTTATCAATTATTGCATTATGAAGCAGATGTAACATATGGTTCTCAGGCTTTATTTAGCTTCCCACCTCAGCAAACCAGAGTACCCTTTAATTCCTTTTTCTATGGTTCTGATGAGCTGTGCTTGATTATTTTAGTGCTATCCTTTAAAGTTTGGAACTGTTTTTGTTTTTTTTTTTAAAGATTTTATTGGGGAAGGGGAACAAGACTTTATTGGGGAACAGTGTGTATTTCCAGGACTTTATTGGGGAACAGTGTGTTTTTGCCAGCACCCATCAGCTCCAAGTCAAGTTGGCCTTTCAATCTTAGTTTGGAGGGTGCAGCTCAGCTCCAAGTCCAGTTGTGGTTGTTCAATCTTAGTTGCACGGGGTGCAGCCCACCATCTCTTGCGGGAGTCAAACCAGCAACCTTGTGGTTGAGAGCACGTGCTCCAACCAATTGAGCGATCCAGCCACCGGGAGCTCAGTGGCAGCTCATTGTCTTCAATCTAGTTGTGGAGGGCGCAGCTCTCTGGCCCTTGTGGGAATCAAATCAGCAGCCCTGTTGCCCAGAGCTCGCGCTCTAACCGCCGGAGCCACCCATCCACCCCTGGAACTGTCTCTTTATTGGCTTGGATTGATGAAATATTGTTTGATAACTATGCGTTTATATATTGTTGGCATTGATCTCTGTATTGTCATTACCAAGGCTTTCTGGGCTAGTCCTCTGTTATAATTTAGTTTCCACAAAATGTGGGTTCTGATTTTTGATTAAACATTCAAAATCAAATGATTTAATCAAATGCAAGAAATGATGAGTTAATGGAATTGATATCTCTTCCATGGAGTCCAATCAAATCCTGTCTGTAAAATAAATTAGCAACCGATCATCTCAGAAATTACAAATTCAGTTGCATGGTTTTCTATTTTAATTAAGGAGTTGAAATAACTTTCAATTATGAATTGATTTCTCTCTTTTAGAAGTGTTTAGGCTGTTTCACATTGACTGGCTTTCTCCTAAGAGCTAGCTCTCTTCTGAGCCACTTTTGTTCCTTAGAGAGTGTTCGCACAGAGATTACAAAGCATGTAAAGTTATAGTTACTTTCAAAGTGAGAAGGTGTTTCCGGTTTCCCATTCCCTGACCAGCAAATCACTTACGGTGACCCTAAACTAAAATCTAAATTAGGCATATATGGGAAGTATGAAAGCAAATGGAAAACTTATTTAATTCTCACATGAGGAAAGTACAGTGGTATATACATTTTACAGGTAAGGAACCCAGGGTTAAATACATTGGCCAGAGTTGCCAGACCAGTAGAAGTTGGCAGGGCCTGGGATCTGAGTCACACGACATAGCAAAACTGATCAGGAGGCTATTGCAGCAAAGCATGTGACAACTGATGAGGGCCTGAACTACGCCTATTTACCCAGGCTCAAGTTCATAAAGAAATCTACTCCAGTGGTGTGGTCATTGTTTATGAGGTCTGCTTGAAGCTCAATTAAATTTTTTTTTTTTAATTTTTTGAGGTGACAATTGTGAGTAAAATTACATAGATTTCAGGTGTACAATTCTGTATCACATCGTCTATAAATTACATTGTGTGTTCACCACTTAAATTTTAAATGATAGCTTTTTAAAAATATGTGTTGACATTATTTCCATGGTACCAACCTGGGGATCTCTCTCAGTTTTAAGGGAAAAAAAAACCAAAAGCTCAATCATAGACTTCTCTGAGTAAAATACTACATGAATGTGGTTTAGCTTCTTATCCAAAGAAGCATTTACAAATCACTCACTTGATGAAGTGAATCTGCTAATGGAATTAGCTTAGAAGTCACTTTTTATAGACAAAGCTTTGTTTGGATCGCGCAACTGCAGATGAACTGACTGCTAAAGATTCAACTGGAAAATGGCTCGCAGAGTTATGCTCTGGGGTTTGGAGATATATTTCGTCATGTTCGTACTAGTTTTGCTCTGATTCCATGCCAGTGATGGAGAATGTTATAACCATTCAGCATTACTTGGTTTACATTGCCATAACATTTAATGTGTTGAGAAAAAGTGCTTGAACAGTGCATATCTCTGCTACCAGGAAATTAAATGAAGTTTTAAGTCAACTGCCGTCCTGATAGAGCCAAAACATTTCAAAAGTAAAGGCCTCATTTATAACCCGCAAAGTTGACAGACCTTTCTAGAGTGGTATCAAAGTTACCAAAGAGCAGATCATTGAATCGTTGAGAGACTGAAAAGTGACATTTTTATCCAGGGATGCTTTGTGAGACAAAGGTTGTGTGAACACCATATGCCAATCACACAGCATCAGTGGATTGCACAGTTATAGGACTTGAGGGAACAAGGGGAGGGAATGAAGGTTAAGTCAGGGTACAATGGAGATTACTTATGGTAATGAATTATATCATTTTTCTAGACAGAGTTGGATTATGTTCATCCTGAAAAGAGATTACAGTAAGTCTGATTCTTGCAGTAAACAGATATTAAGCAGATCATTTATGTTCAACATATGAATTGAGAGTCCTAAAGAATATGTGATTTATCATATACATGGAGGGAAAAATGAACCTGTTCCCTAACTACACGAGGCACCCTGGGATTGTGTGAGTGCGTCCTGTGTTTTGTGAGACAGTCCTATGTTATAATTAGTGCTGTCCACCCAGTAAAGTCCTTCAGCTATATCCTCCACTTTTTTCAACTACCACTGACAAGACTGTGTGGTGTGTATGACAGACTTTTACCGAATGTTTTGAGATTTTAAAAAATGCCCTTTGGCTTCCAGGCCCACAAATAATTTCTTAGCGTTGAAGATTGGTCATGTCTGGTTCTCGAAGTTCCTCCCCTCCCAGTTAGTCCTGCATTGTCTTCTCACGGAGTTTCAGGTTACCGTGTTGTGGCCTTACTATTTTATCCCGTCCTTCCACTTCCTTTCTTCATTTCTCTTGCTTCTTAACCCAAAACCCCCAAATTTATGTTTGTATCTTGTGCAGAGAAATGTCATTATCTTTTACACCAGGTTGTGCCCAGAGAACCGTATCATAACCAAAAATACCCAGTGAAGGGTTCTTCTAAATGAAGGGTTCTTCTAAATGAAGGTAGTTCTTTCCCTGAGAAAGTCAGCTCTTTGCATAGAGTCTTTGCCAACTTCACTTATTATTAGAGACCAAATATTTTGTGTTGACCCATGCTTTTCAACTTTAGATGCTTCTTTTTAACCAAAGAAAAATGTCTTAAATGTCTTTTCTGTTTTATAGCCATTTTACGTACTTAGATTCTTCTCCACTGTTTGCTTCCATACAAATTTGGGCCGTACTTGACACTGCATAAACTTCAACACATGTCCCACAACTTGTATGGAAGAAATTGAGCAGTGATGCAGTGGTTTATGCATAGAACTTGGGTTTAATCCCTGAGAACCTTTGTAAAATCTAATTTGTATAATTTTTGAGATGTGTCCTTGTAGTCTCTCAAATAGTGAAGAGGATATTTGAGAAAGTGTATATTATTTGAGTGGTATTAGGAGGAGTATGAACCATAGTTCTTGTTTATTTGTTTGTTTGGTATTTTTTGTTTTAGGTTATTGCTTCAGGACCTCTCTCTCTTAAGCTTTGGAACTTGATCACCCCCAACAAACATTGGGCACCTCACCTTATCCCTTCACTCAGCACTGGGAAATGGGTATTTAATTTTCGAAGTCACAGAGCAGGAGAGAGACAAAGCACAGTATTTGTAGTGTCCCAGGTGTCAGCAGGCCTTTCTGGATCATTATTTTGATGTCTTTTCTCCCTGAATAACTTTTACAAATATACTCATGAAGACAGATTTCTGTTATCTGTCTTCAACGGGTCATAAGTTGAACTAGCACTGTATTTTTTCCCTGAAAATATGCAAAGTTGTGACATGTGCTTAATAGTTTTAAGCTTATTGCTGCCAAAATGAGCACAGCTGTAAGAAATGATGACCCTCTCGTCTTTCTAACAATAAAATGGCTTCCTATTGTGTTTCCCTAATTCTGACCATTAAGTTACCAATCCTCTGGATTTCTGAGCTTCATCTTCCTCCTTCACCCCTCACAGAACCCCGGGAAGAATGCAGTTTCTAACCAAATGACAACATAGAGGATGAAATTAGTTGCATTAAATTAGAATATGACAAAAAGCCTTTGAAAATCTTTGTCACAATACAACATTAACCAAAACAGAGTAAAAGTAGACCAAGGAAGAGAGTTAATATGTTGAAAGGTGATGTTGTAAATTTTGAAAGGGTCCTTGATTGATAACCTGTATACTATGGCAGTTGCTAGCGCGGGGATTCTACTCTACAATCGTATGTACAAGCTCTTGTTTAATTTTTGGCTGTAAAAGTAACTGTTAACAATATTTTCTTGGCACATTCTTTTATAATATTTCTCAAAACAGTGAGTCTCCATCGCTAACAGTTGCATTCAAGAAAATAATGCGGGAAGGGGTGAAGCATAAGATAGACATTTCTATGCAATGTTTCTTGTCTCCCTATTTCTGAGTGTATGTATTTAAATAGCAGCATACATTTTGCAAATTAGTATAAAGATAAATTGTCTTCTAAAAACAGACAGCAAAGTTTTGATACCTACTTCCTTTTATTTCTATCACACCTTGGACTTATTTTGTTTTAGTTTTTTTTTTCCCCCCTCGAAAGATCTGGTGTTTGTTTTTTAAGTCTGATTCCACCATGTTGGGTTATGGGAAAATAAAAGCTTCTGATAGCATTAATCTAGCTACATAAAAGTCCATGTTGAGTATGATCATAATCTTGATCTTTGATTAGATCTGAGCTAGTAATATCTTGTGATTAATCAAACTGGGTTGCTGTGCATGTAATATGTCATCTTCACAGATGGGACAGAGAATCATCAGAGTTCTCTTGAATATTTGTTTTAATCCCTTCTAGGATAAAATAGCTTTGAATTCTTTTTTCCTTTAACTCAGATTGAGTTCACCAAATAAATGACTAGGAAGAAATTTTGAATTCGTTTTGCTAGGACTATAGATCAAAGAAGAAACTTGTTTTTGTAATTCAGAATGTTTCATTGAACATGCTGCATATGTTTAACAACCTCTTGTAAATGTAACAAATATTTCTATTCATTTGTAGTTTAAATAAAAATCATCATAAAAGAACATAACAAAATATACTTTGTGGAAATGATGTTGAGGTTTTTGTTCTCAGCAACATAAAACATTTTTCAAGATTATGAATTGCCTATTGAATGTCAACAGTAATTGAAAAATTTTAAAAATAAAAAAAAAATTTCAAAGATTATTTATTACCCCTTTTCTACTGATGGAATTCCAGTCAAATCAACATCTGATAACAAGGAGCTTTACTATGGCCACTGAACTATGAATAACTACCTGACAACCAACACTCAGAGCACAGCAAGAGCTTTCAGACACAAAATATTGACAGAATGTGTCTGTCATTTCAGCCAGCCATTTGGCCCTTACAAGCCATAATTTCTTTAAAAAGTTGCTCACCAAAAGTCTGAATTGAGCTGTCTACCCAGAACCACACATAGTAGAGGCTCAATAAATATATTTCTATGATGATATAGGAGTCATTGAATAAAAGAATTGAAAAAAGCTGTGCAATTCATTCAATCCACTTCTAGACTGGATTAGTAACCCACATGTATTAAAATAAGAATGGTTTAATTTATTTTCTTTTCTCCTTTTTTTTTTTTTCCCCTTATAGGAGACCTGGTGAGCCTCCATTGATAAAAGGTTGGCTTCCTTACTTTGGACAGGCCCTGAAATTACAAAAAGATCCCATAGGTTTCATGAAAACTCTTCAAAAGCAACATGGGGACACTTTCACTCTTCTCCTAGGAGGTAAGTTGCACTTCCTACTTGTTCATACACTGCATTTCTCACTTGTTCTTTAATGTCATTATATTTTCTCTAGGCAAAATATGGAGTATTTGTATATTATTGTTTTATTTGTAGAGCTAATACAAAAGAAAACTATATTTTTCAATATTGTAATCCTCACATTAAAAAATTAATTACAGAACACTCTTAAGGATACCTAGGGAACCCTACTCTCCTGCCACTGTCGCTTTGGTTTGGTTTGCCTTGGTTTCATGAATGGTTTTTAAAAAGCTAGAATGTATTAATGGACTTCATTTTGTGGAGCAGTTTTAGGTTTATACAAAATTGATCAGATAGTACTGAGAGTTCCCATATGTCCCCTGTTTTCTTGATCATAGTTTCCCCATTATTAACATATTATATCAACATTTCTTACAACTGATGAGCCAATATTGCTACGTTCTTAAACATCTGTGATTTACATTAGGGTCCACTCTTTGTGTTGTGCAGTTCTTTGAGTTTTGACAAATGCATAATGTCATTTATCCACCACTACAGTATCAGACAGAATAGTCTTCACTGCCCTAAAAATCCCGTGTTCTACATATTCATTCCTCTTCCCTTCCACCTGAGCCCCTAGCAACCACCAATCTAGAATGTATTTTTAATTTGAAAATGTCATTATCCTTCTACCTTCAATAAAATGTTTACAAAACAAGAAAGAAAAAAAAAACCCACACACACAGCAAGTTTACTACATACCCCAACCTCATAGGGCTAAGAAAAGAAGCAGGAATGTTGTTAGTTCATCCTTCTTTAAGGCTCATACTGTCCAGATGTGTCACTATCTATTGCTACATAACAAACATCCCACAATTTAGTGCCTTAAAACAACAACTGGTCTTGCCTGAATGACTTGTGTGGCTTAAGTCATCTAGCTGCTGACTGGGGCTTGATGGTCCATGGTGGCCTTATTAACATGCCTGGCTGGACCTCCCTGACAACATGCTTTTTCATCCTCAAGAAGACATTCTTCCATGTCAGCTAATGTTTCAAGAGAGTACGAGGAAAAGTTGCAAGGCCTCTTGAGACCTAGCCTCAGTCAGACGTTACAAAATCTCACTTCCAGCACATTCCATCAGTCACAGCAAGTCAAAGTACAGCCTGGATTCAAAAGTAGGGAAATAGACTCCACCTCTTCCTGGGTGGAGTGGCTGAGTCACATTGCAAAGGAACACATGTAGAAATAGAGCAAGAATTTATCGTGGCCATCTTTGCACACAGTCTTGCTCATCAGCTTATTACCTGGATTAGCTATTCTTTTTCTTGACTTTCGTTTATCCTGTCTGTGCTCTGGAAGACTGATCTCTTTAGACTAGATTATCCACACACTCCTTCACCCTCTGACTTCCGGTTGAGTGTGCTGCTGAGAATGCAGGAAGAGGCCATGTTCCAGCCTGGCATCTCTCACCAGGCTCTGGTAACACAGTTTAATCTCCTTCCTAAGAAAATGGAAGGCATCAGGTATGATCTCACTCAGATCCCCACACACCTACCAAATGTGCCATCTCTCACAACTGTCCTTCCCACCTTTTCTCCAATTTCAAAGACGATTCAAGACAATCCGTTTACCTGTCTCTGTGACCCTTACTTCCCGCTTCCTCTAGGCTGACATTTTATTATTTATTCCTCTCATGCATGTATCTTCATTTTTTTTCTCTTTTGGGTCCTTAACCTTAGGTTATATCAATGCTTAAGCTTCTCCTGTACTTTCCTTCTAGTTATAATATTATACTTTTCACTTCTTTTTTTTTCTCTTTGACATCCAGAGTTTTCAAGAGAGTTACCTGTATTTGCAGCCTCTAGTTGCTTATTTCCTAGAGTCCTCCTCACCATAACCAGCTTCTGCCTTGCTCAGGTCAATAATGGGTCCTCACCTGACTAGACCTCTCTACCTGGCTTGACAATGCTGATACCTTATTCCTTCTTGAAACCCTCTATTCCTTCACTCTCTTGATGCTGCAGCATCTGGTTCTTTCTTCGATTTTGCGTGTTCCTCATCTGGGTCATCGTTCTGCATGCTTCTTTTCTTTGCTCAGCCCCCTTCATTTTCCTCTAACCAGACTTAGAATTTTATGTTCCTTTCCTAAAGAATTTAGGTAATTTCTTCTTACTATCATTACTTTGTTGAGTATCAAAAGCTACCTTTTGTATGTAGAGTGACTTTACTTCAGCGCTACCATTTTAATGTCATTAGAAAACAAAATGACCCAGCTGGATGAAATTGTCAGCATAGTTGAGTTCTCACGTGAGCAGGCTGTATTTGCTTCATCACAACTTCCTCCTTTGCCTGGCAGCTAGCAAGTGTCTTCCAAAAATAATTGTGTGCACTGTGATTTTAGAAAAATTGAAAAAAAAAAAAATCATGTGTCTTAGAAAGAAAGAAATTGTAGTATATAACATAACCCTTACAAGGGTTCCCAAGATCTGGCTCCATCTCTCCAGCCTCATCTCTTGCTGCTGCTTGCCTTGTGCTTAATGCACCATTAATGCACCCAATTGTTTGAAATTTCCTCCTCACACACCATGGCCTTTGGTGCCTCTGTGTTTTCTCTTGTTTTTTTGTTTTTTTTTTTCCTGCTGGAATATTGCACTTCTCTTTTTAAGTCGTCTTCAAAAGATGACTGACATGAACTCATCTTCTGAGACCATAGTCATATATTACTTCATCCCAAAAGACTTCACTGACCATTTCCCCTCCCCATGTTATATTGATGCTTCTTCTCCAGGCTCCAATTACTCTATGACAGTATCACTTCTGTCATAGTGCTTAAGAAATTGTGAATTTAATGCTAATTCACTTGTCTATTTCCCTTCATTATTTTCTATCTCCTCTATTACCAACATTTAGTCCAGAGCTTGGCACTGATTGAGTCACAATAAATATTTGATCGGAATTTCCTAATACCTTAGAGCTGATGAAATACTAAAATACAAATAAAGGCCTTAGCGGGTACTTATATTCTAAGTGGTTTCCTAATATGAAACTATAATCTTCACTTTAACAAACAGTCACTCTTACTTTAAAAAAATTAAAGCTTAAGTTCTAATGAATGAGTAGATACAACAAATTATTGGAATTTTTAGTTTTCCTTTTTAAATACATTACACAGAAGTAACCTACGATGATGAAGCAGAAACTTGGGGCAGATTTGAATAATTGTATTCACTTTTCAAAAAACAGCTAATTTTTGCTGATACTTGATGTCTTAGTCTTAGATACCGAGAAGCTTGCTGAATTTCTAATGCCTAAATAATTTGACCATGGTTATATTTTTGAACTCAGCAGTAGACAACCACAGTTAAATATGTGTACTACTTCTCTTTGGCTTCTTACTAGAGTCTGAATAAATTCCTGTCAAGATAGCCTATTAATGTGTATGGTTCTTTTTTTTTTTTTTTGAGATTAAATTTTTTTTTTTAATTTATTGGGGTGACAATTGTTAGTAAAATTACATAGATTTCAGGTGTACAATTCTGTATTACATCATCTATAAATCCCATTGTGTATGGTTCTAATGATCAGTTTGTGAAAAAGTTCATTTGAAAAATGTGAAGTGAGGAACACAGAGTCTTCTACCTTTGTCCCATAACATGATTGCAGTGAGTATATGTTCTTACATGATGAGCAAATGATTGTCATCCCAAAAGGTCTCAAGGGACATGGATGCCATCTTAATAAAGAAATTTAAAAGTACATCTTTTCATGAGAAACCACGTAAATTCGTGACCTGTCACAAAAAATAGGTCTCTAATTGGTTTTGTGTGGTGGTGCAGCCGAATCGTTTTCCCTAGATGTCATCCCAGTGAAGCACCACTGTACGTCATTGTCAACAGCTAGTGAAATCTCTCTAATAAGAGGGAAAGTATGTAATGTGGTCATCCTCATAAAATGAAAGTTAGCTGATATTCCACTCCTCCAACTAATATTTTCAACTTGAGATTTTAAAAAAAATTGTATTGATGAACCAGCTATACATGGAGATTAAAAGCTTATAATTATGGAAAATTTCTTTAATATTCAAATTTATCTCATATTTGTTGACTGGACATTTCTATTCCAAATAGTCAAATAGTTGTCCTGAATACCCATGGATATGTGTCTGTAAAGTACCAACTATCTGAAATGAAACATCAAAATTCAACTTTTAACAGTCCAGATGTCAAACTTCTTACATATATATGAGATGTCCATGTGGAAGACCTAATTTGTTTTCTTTAACATTTACTGACATACTTTGCATCATGTAGCTTCATTTGCTGAAGGAAGCAGTTTTGAAGGAAGTGAGAAGGCTGGTGAATTAGTAAAGGATCATGTACAGGTTACATAGGAATGCTCGAGTTAATATCTTAAGGCCCTTAAGCTCCTAAAAAGGGAAGAGAATGAAATTATTCGCAAAGAACACATTAAAAATCTTGACCCTATTTCAAATTCAAATTTACTGCTGAAAAGGATGAATGTGTGTGTGTGTGTGTGTGTGTGTGTGTGTGTGTGTGTATATATATATATGTGTATATATATATGTGTGTATATATATGTGTGTGTATATGTACATATATGTGTATATATACATATATATCAGAAGTAACCCCATTTTGACATTTATATTTTAGACAAATGCAAACTCTGAAATTCTTTCAATCAATATTTTATATCAACTGCTGACAGCATTCTTTTTTCATTTGAAAACATGGCAAAGGATATTGTTTCTGCCTGTGATCTTTGTGAAATAGGAAACTTGCCTGTTGACACTTGGCATTCATTTACATAAAATCACACTGGAGGAAAAGTTAATTTTGCTCCAAGGATACATGGCCTTCAGAATAACTTTTCAGATCTCCTTTGTTAAGAAATTTAAATTCATTTTATGAATGTATATGTGTTTTCCTAACTGTCTGATTAAAGATTACAAAGAACTCTGGTTTTGCATCGCACATTAGCAGATGGTAGACAGATGGTTTAAATTAATATTAATTTTGGAAAACTTAGCTTAAATTGTTTATACTGAAGATTAGAAGTTGGAAAGCCAGCTAACATCTCCAGGGTTATTAGTACTTCCAAACCCACTTGAAAAGCAAAATCAAGAAAATCAAAACATCTACTTTTAAAGCAATCCACATCTTACTAAGAAAGACAGTAGATAAATAAAACACAATGCCTTGATGTGGAAGAAAATTAAAATAAGAATGAGAAAGAGAAAATACAGATCCTACAATGTAAAGAGCCTAGAAACGAATGAGAATTTTACCTATAAACAGATTACTCTAAACTGAACAGTAATGATTTTTTAAAGCAAAGAGCCTATATGCAATAACTGCTTGTTTTTATAATTATTAATAATTGTTACAAACCAAAATCAGTTTTTCCACATTTATCTTATATTCCTTTTATTTGAAATTAATCTTATAGTTTCTTCCAGTATCCTCCCCCCAAAAGACAGAGAGAAAAAGAGAGAAGGAATATACAGAGGGTGACAAAAAAAATTTATACACATTTTAAGAAAGGAAAAAACTATATTAAAATTGTAATACTCAATATATACCGGTAACAAAAGATGAATACAAGTCACGTTTGACTTCTGCAATTACAAGAGGTGCTCAAAGTGGTTACCATCAGCGTCCAGACACTTCTGATTATGGCGAACTACTGTTGAGCAACGTTGACCAAAGTGTTAACATTTCTTAAAATGTGTGTACATTTTATTGATAAATTAAAGACAAAAACTCTAACGTGCATACAGCTTCTCCTTCAGCAGGCCAGTGGTCAGTAGCTTGTGCTGTCATGACTGAATACAGTTTTGCCTTTCCACTTAGATTTTGATGAATGTAGAAAGTACGTAGGAAAAATTAAAGATATTCTGTAAAAGTTGTGTTTTACAAACTGAACCTTTTATACATTCTCTGAACTTTAGTGACACATTTAAAATAACTCTAAAGATATTGAGTAAAGTCCTTTCATGTAGTGAAAGGAGAAAAATGTGACACACCCACCACCTGTAAAAATACACAGCTTTGCCTGAAATTGTCATTTGCAAAATAAGAGAATTAACTGTTTTTTTCAATTATTTGTCAGACATATGCTGAAAATTGTAATTAATTAAGATGCTATGGGAAAGCACGTGTCATAAAATATGCCCAAATGCAGTTGAGTCCTTTTTCCTCTCTGCAGGGGGCGGGAAAACATGAGTTTATTTTGTAGATGCAGCTTTGGGATCAGGCCAGAATGAGTAGTCATTTCTAGCTTTACCCTCATTCTTAGATTGGCCCACTTTATTAAAGTTCTGTGATGCTGTTGTAGTTGTCATAAATAACAAGTAAGAAGTTATTCATCTAAGAAAGCTACCTGCACATACAGCACACACACAGAGGAATGATGAGGTGAAGAGGAAAGTGTAAATGATCCTAAATAATTAATGTCTAATTATATATTGTTTTTCTAGAGGACAATAAATAGGCGTTAAAGTGTAGCAGCGTCTAAACATCATGTGTGTTCTCGGAAAGGAAAGACATATTAGGTGCTTTTATTGAATACTGTCTCCATCATACGTATAATTAGGAGTATAATTAAATCAGTACTCTAGTGGGAGAAAAATTTGCACTTTGTTCGAAAAGGAAAGTGCATGAGGAGTGAGTGACTTCTTGCCACTATACAGGCAGCAAGGTCTTGTCCCTTAACCTCTCTTGACTTTCTTCAGCTTTTTAAACTGTAAATGCCTGGGGAGGGGGCAAGGAAGGAGGAGGAGCTAGGAACTCTCAAAGGTTCCTGCCGGATTTGAGAAACAGACTATAAAATGACTGTTCCTCAATGTGCCTTCTTATAAGAAACACTTGAGGTCCTTGTGAAAAATAGAAACTTGTAGGTCCCACTTCCAACCCTTATGAATCAGAGGCAGGAGTCAGTATTTTTAACCAGCACCCTAAGTCTTTCAATCGGATAAGGTTGGACAACAGTGATATACGAGAAGACCAAATGTCACCACCTCTAAGGACACTTTCTGATAACTCCTGAAAGCAGAGTGAAGCAAATTCCACTCTCTGTGTCCCTGACGTTGTGTTCACACCTCTGCTATATCACTATCCATATGATACAATGTTTTCTTTGCATCTTTATGCCTCAAGAGGAAAGAGATCTAACCAAGTGTCTATATCTCAATAAATTTTGAATGAATACATGAATGAATGAATGAATTAATTAATTAATGAATTAATGAATGAACAGTTTCTAATTGGGAATCCTATTTCAGTTACAAATCAGAATGTGACCTTGGACATTTTAATAAATCTCCCTGAGCCACTATTTTCTCATCCATAAAAATGAAAATGCTGGCATTTGTGGCTTGTTATTAGAGTTGAATTAGGCATTTTTTGTGAGTACCTACTTCATACCACATCTTCATTTATTTGAGTTAAAATGATTGTGTCCAACCAAAGCTAAGATGGTACCAAGTATGAAAAAGCTCTTCATGATGTGTAAATAATCAATAATGGAATGGCATCTTACCAATTTGATTTGTTTGTTTGTGTTCTGTTTGTGTTATTGGAGAACAAGTATGAAAAGTGTTTAAGTCAGGGGATTGTGAGAATATTTAAAGGGTGATTTAAATATTTGGGTACTTAGTTAACATAAAAATTTGAAGAGTACACTATCTTTTAAAAAGTCATTAAGAATTTCAGAATTTTTAACTTCAAGCTTCTAGTTTTTCCCACCATTTTCCATTTTAAAAAGAAACATGTATGAATGAAATGGATTTTTATTTTTATTGAGCGTTGCACCTTTCCAGATGGTAGTTATTAAGATCTTTGTAATTTTAATTAAAATTGTTTCAAATTGTGGGGGTGGGCTGTTTGTTTTGCTACCAAATGAGCTCATATTCTCATTTCTTTTAGGAAAGTACATAACATTTATTATGGATCCTTACCAGTACCCATTCGTGATGAAAAATCACAAATTAAGCTTTAAAGTGTTTAGTAAGAATATAATAAGGAAAGCATTTTCCATCCAAAAGTTCATGACCAGTGAGCTGAACAATGAACTTCGTGACTGCTATCAACTTTTACAAGGGAAATCGTTGGACACACTGATGGACAACATGATGCAGAATCTACAAGAAGTCTTTGAACACCAACTATTTAAAACCACAAATTGGGACGTGACACACCTGTTGACATTCTGCACCTCAGCTGTATTTGAGGCTACATTTACAACCATATATGGAAAATTCCTTGGTGCTGATAGGAAAAAACTTATCACTGAACTTAAAGAAGATTTTTTAAAATTTGATAACAAATTCACACATTTAATATCAGACGTACCTATTGAGCTTCTAGGAAATACCAAGTCTATTCAGAAGAAACTCATAAAATGCTTGACATCAGAAAAGTTAGCTAAAATACAGGGATGGTCAGAAATTGTTCAAATGAGGCAAGATATCCTGGAGAAATACTATACATCCAAGGACGTTGAAATAGGAGGTAAGAAATTTCTGAAGGATTACTTATTTAAAACAGAATAATTTACATTAGACCTTTGAAATAAAAAGACAAAATGGCGACCTTGAAAATTTTTATGCTCTTTCTAATTGGCTAATGATAAAATGTTTTACTCCGAAACAACCCTCTGTGGTAATTGATTTTTTTTTTCCTTTTTCTTTTTTTTTTTTTTTTTTTTGCTGAGGTGGTAAAACAAGATACTTAATGGTGATAATGAGAAAGAGTATAACTAAGCTGCATTTATTCCTCTTATCTCATCCCCCACCCGTCCAACTCCCCCCCCCCCCCACACACACACACACATTACATTTTAAACTATTCTCATTAAGCAGAAAATTAGACTTCAGAAGCTTATTGGTCCTCATTAGCATGCACTGATCCTTGGCTGGGTCTGTGTCCTAACATCTTTTAATTAGCAGACTGCAAATCTAATCAGTGTAATAAATGCTATTAATCTTCCTTTTCACTTATTTTCTCCCAGCACATCATTTAGGCTTTCTCTGGGCCTCTGTGGCGAACACTATTCCAGCTATGTTCTGGGCGATGTATTACCTTCTACGGCACCCAGAAGCTATGGCAGTGCTGCGTGACGAAATTGACCATTTGCTGCAGTCAACAGGTCAAAAGCAAGGGTCTGGATTTTCCATCCACCTCACCAGAGAACAATTGGACAGCCTGGTCTACCTAGGTAATTTATTTTTATCTGTTATGAAGAAAAGAAGGTTACTTCTCTGCAAACTCAGTTTATCACTCAAAGCTGTTTACCAAGAGGTGGAGGACACAGCTGCCTAATTGACATAATAACACCCATTTACATCAATTATAAATTATGTAGTTTATAGCTGTAGATCCTCTCATTGCATGTAAACATTAAGGCCTAGGCAATTAACTATGCAAGGTATGCAAAAGGCTAGACCAAAGCTTTGCAATTATTTGAAGGAAAAAAAAAAAGTTTCTGCCTATTAAGTCGTTTGATTTTGAGCATCTGTTGATGTGCTAATGCTTTCCGAACACTGCTGCTCTGTCTTGACAGGAAAAGTATTTGGGGCTTGAAAAAGAAAGTATTTCAGAAATGCAACTTATATACAAAATGTATTTATTCTACCCTAAAATGGTGTCTGTATTCTTATGCAGAGATAAGGATGTTTTATACAGCTTGGAGTGTATGATTCTCAAAAATGTAATACAAGTGATTTCCACGGGAAGTTCATGATTTAGACACACTTCAGGGGGAAAGGGAAGAAAAAGGAAGAGAAGGAAGAAAGGAAAAGAAAAAGCAACAACTACAAATTATTCCATATGAAATGTCAATATTTTATAAAATATTCACTGACTCATGAGATACATCCATGGTCACTATTTTAAGTACATTTTTGGTCCGGAGTGACTAAGTTGTTTTTCTAACACCTTTGTATACCAGTGACGTGAGGTTTTGATGACAGTGGATTGCATTCTCCTTTAGTGGTTTTAAGAAGACCGCTATCTTTATGTGGTGAACTTTAATTCCTAAAGTTAAATTCCATATCAACACATTATTCTGCATTCCTTCTATATTGACTTTTCATCTTGTATTCCAGTATCCTTTACTATACAGTATACCAAGTTCCTTTGGACAAATGTAGGAGTAAGTCTTGATGTATCTCTGTTGCTTCACTTCTTTGACAGTTTAGGTATTTTAGCCCACATTGGCCTCCATTTTTTTATCTTTTAAATATCCTCCAGATTTTTTGGTAGGTCCTTCTGGGTGCAAAGGCCCTACAGGTGTTGCTCAGTGCTGACCGCCAGTTGGCCTTAAGAAGAATGGCTTAAGAGATTGTTCCCACTGGTTAGGATAAAACCCATCAGAGGCGATAGCAGGAAGCTTACCTGGTACTGGCAGTTGGCTAGCTTGTTCAGTCAATTAGGAAAAATGTGTAGTTTGCTGTTTTTGCCACATATTATCAAAGTAATTTTATATTTGCTTGGAGAAAGAAAATAATCCCAATGCAAATGCAATTTTTTTTTCTTTTGAGAATTATTGGGGGACTAATGTACAAAATTTGCATAAAGTTCTGGGTAGTTGCCTTTACAGGGATACATGGAATTTTCTGAGCAGGAGATTTATGGTTCTGTAAAGATGAAGGTTGCATTTTCCATATAGTCAAGTAATTTCAATTGCATTTTATGAATCAGATGATTTATACTGGAAAGAAGAGCAAATAAACTTCAAGGAATATGTGGGGTTTTTCTTTCTTCTGTAGACAGTTATTATTCTTAAAAATTCGGTTTAAATTCATCAACTCTCCTTTTACTCTCAACCTCATTGCTGAAAGAAAAGATCATTTTAAAATTGTAGTATTAAAGCAGAAAAGTTTAAATATATTTGATCAGAAGAGATGGTAAATTCCAGAGCTATAATTTGGGTCCATTTAAGTCCATAGCTAGAGCTAGAGATTTTCATCCTTGGAGCTCTCATAAATTTACAGCTCACTTACCATCAACAAATAAACAACAACAATCCCACAATCCACCTGGGTAAAGGCAGTGCCTTCCGACATCTAGAAGGTGGACCTCTGTTCATCTCTCCCTCAGTTACCAGCAGAGGCCAGGTAATGTTCATTATGAGAAGTTAATCTTCTAGAAAATAGTGTGCATTTTTAGTTTCACCCGATAGACTGTTTTATGCAGAGTGAAGCAAATTTTTATGACTCAGTAACACAACAGATAACCTCTGAATCTAGTCATAGCTCAACCGTATTTCTGTACATCAAAAGAACATGAACTATATGTGCGGAAGGCAACATTTACAGAATTAAATATTTACAGTGTACCACATGGTGTGAGTGTATGTGCTTCCTCTTCTCATCTCCTTAAGAAAAGAGTTCTATGTATTCTAAGTACAATTTCTTTTTAAGGAGATAGCTTGAATTTTTATTATAAGCAAAAAGATCACAAGGATGAAATGAATATTGCATTTTGTTTTGTTTTGTTTTGGTTTAACCAGGTCAGAGAATTTTGTTATTAGTACAGCAAAGGGAAAATAATTTTTTTTTAGAGAGAGAGATATTGCATGTCAGCATACATTTATTATCCAGCAAGGTTGAAAAGGAAAGTTAGAAAGCCATAGAAAAGGGTGTCTTATTCCTGAACAAAAATGATTTCTCTTGTTTAGAGTGATCGTAGAAGACAGAGCCCAATGGGGCATATATGGTGCGAGTCATTGGGCATATCTTATTGACATTCCTGGCTCAATTCTGTAGGCCTCGAATCTATCACATTTCCTCTGACATCAATATACACTTAATGTCAGCAAAAGTTAAAATGTGTAACATAGATTGGGCTTTTAAATATCAAGCCCAAAGCAATCATCTGTTGTAAGAGGTTGTAATGGATTTATGCTTTTATCCAATGCTCTCAAAAATCTTTCTTTAAAACCATTCTACCCTTTTCTTTTAAAGAAAAACACACCTTTGTTTTTGTATACTTATGTAACTTGTAAGGATTCTGCTCATCATGACCTCACTAAAATGTTATATCAATTTAGTAAAGGTCTCCACAATTAAATTTAAATTAAAAATAAGTTAATAAATACAATGAGGTTCAGATAACTGTTACTTGGGGCCTAGATCTCAATAGGAAGGGTTGTTGATAGAACAGAAGTTTGCAAAACTCTGAGAGAAAAGGAACAGATAACACAATGAGAGGAAAATCTCAAAGTTGAAATTTTGATAAATGGAAAGCTAATAATCTTGAGTCCTACTTCTTCAAGGTTTACACAAATAATATATGTAAATAATAAAAGTATAGGTTCAATAAATGTTATCTGTTGTTATCACCAAAATGATATTTAACTTCAATGCCATCCCTAGAATGTTTATATTGTTTTCTTCATTTTAAAGTATTTGTGAACCAAGCTGGTATAAATTCAAGTCTACCTTACCCGACAGGAGGACTCTTTTTGAGTAGTCCATATAGAAAGAGCAACTGTACTCTAAGAAGAACATAAGGCAAAGTGGAGTATAACTCCTGAGCCATTCAGGTGAATTGCAGGCACCAACTTTGTTCAATTACATATTCTGAAAATGAAAAGTTGCACATATGGTCCAAGTGAGGGATAAAAGGAGGATCTGTAAAGCTAGGGCTCTGCAAAATTTGTAATACTTTTTGGAAAGAGGAGATCGTATATTCTAGTAACTCTGGAATTAAGAGCTTAGAGTGATTCTCCACCTACATTCTTGAAAAGACTTCTAACCCCATTTTTTTGTGAGCAGTTGGGGTTGGGGTGGAGAAACAGAAAGGAATAATTAGTTGGAAAAAATAGTCTGTAATAACAAATAATAATGATTACTCGATATAATTCATAGTAAATCTATTGATTTCAATAGTTCAGAGCAATTTTATGGACTTTATTGTTTCATGTGATCTTCACCAGGTTACGGGGGGACTAGGGCAGCTATTCTTTTGTCATTATTTTCACAGATGAGAAAATTCTCAGGGTGCTAAATCACTCGCCTAAGGTCATAGAGGTAAAGAAGAGAGCTGGACTTTAATTTGGGTTTTCTGTGCACACACAGCCTTTCCCTCAGACCTGTCTGATACCAGAATCATTAGAGTCCATTTTCATTGTGCAAACTGAAAGGGGAGAGGGATTCTCTGTATCTCGATTCAACAAAGCCAGCCGTGCTATGCACATGGACAAGATCTGAAAATGTGGGCTAGATGATAATCGAGGTAACTGTATTTTTAATTTCAGGATGAGGCAGTAAGAATGACAATACTCATGATCATTATTTTACTATGTGGCATGCACTGTGCTAACTGCTTTACATATACCTTGTTTCCCGGAAAATAAGACCTAGCCGAGCAATCAGCTCTAATGCATCTTTTGGAGCAAAAAGTAATATAAGGCCCGGTGTTATTTTACTAGAAGACTCAGTCTTATATAATATATAATGTAATGTAATGTAATGTAATATAAGATCAAGTCTTATATTAATTTTTGCTCCAAAAGACGCATTAGAGCTGATTGTCTGGCTAGGTCTTATTTTCCGGGAAACACGGTATTAATTTATTTCATCCTCAAGTATTATTATCTTCATTTAAGTATTGTGTAACAAGGTGCAGAACGATTAGTTAACCAGCCCACATCAGACAACTAGATAGTGGCAGAGCCAGAAATTGATGCCAGGTCTGTCTAACTTCAGTGCAAACCCATAAACACTGTCACCTCAGGGGAAAATCCTCTAGAGATGTACCAAAAACCTTGGACCACTGTGTTTTACAATATGTATCACTAATTCTCAAATATAGTTGGGTTTGAGCATGACGGTGGGGCTAGAGGTTCACATCAAAATTTTGTGGGTTTTCTTTTTTAAGTAAAAATAAACTATTCATTTTAGAATAGTTTTAGATTTAGGGACAAGTGACAAAGATCATAGAGTTCCCATATACACCTGACACACAGTTTCCCTTGTTTTAACATCCTAGTGTGGTGTATTTGGCACAGTTGTGGGTACTGTTTTGAAAAAGCTCATTTAATATTATAAAACAATTGTGTGTTTGACAAATTAGAAGTATACATAATTTAGACAACAGTAAAGTTGAACAAAATCCTCTCTTCTAGGGGGTGGATATACAAGAGGTATAAGTTCTACATCATGCTAGAAGAGTCTAGCTTCTAGCTAGAAGAGAGAGTCATCTCCCATAAAGGAGTGCACCAGAAATTAGATAGGGAGATTTTTATACATAATATAAGGAAACATGGATTAAAAGGGGAAAAACACTGATTTGGATGTTTATCAAATTTTCAGCTCAACACAAAGCTGAGAGGGTTAGATAATATAATGAATGCTAGAAGCAGGAGTTGAAAGGATTGAAAAGGAAACTTCATAAGGATGCATGTTATTGTATTTATGTCTAAAAATCAACTGCAGAAGAATAGGATACGGAAACGTACGGCTGAGCAGAAAAGGGTTTGAAGCGATGGTTCTCAGCCTGGATTCCTCACTGGAATCATCTGGGGAGCTTCAGAAAATACTCATTCCTACTCCCACCCACTGGGATTCTGATTTCATTGGCCAGAAGTGCAGGCTGATGACTTGAAAAGCTCCCCAAGATTTAAAACTACTAATTTAAAGGGTTTAGTTAATGCAGTGATTCTGATTCCATTGGTTTGGGATGGAGCATTTATTATTATTATTATTATTATTATTATTATTATTATTACTACTATTATTATTATTATTATTATTATTATTATTTAACCGTCTCAGGCGATTCTAATAGACAGCCAGTGCTGATAACCTCTGGGATATCAAAAGCTTAAGAAAAGTCAGTGGTGTTATTATTTCAAAAATCTGTTTCTCCTCTGCCTCCGATAAAATACTAATCGAAGTATGGTATCTAGGGCAGAAAAAATAGTTCCTCTCTACTTTTCCACCTGAAGTACTTTTCCACCCAGTTCTGTCTCATTTTAGGGGCACACTGACTAATTGAACTCATTTAGGATGTCAGAAGACTAAAGGGAATATCACCTCTGACATACAATTTAAAAATGACATCATTGTTGTCTTTAAATATTTTGAAAGGGTTGTTATGTGGAAGATGAATTAGAATTTTTTTTTTTGCCTTTGTGTTTTCTAAAGGGTAGAAGTTAAAGAGAGGAAAACTTCAGCTCCATACAAAAAGTAACTTGCTCCTAAAATGGACTTTCTGAATGCCATCTTTGGAGTTATTCAATCAGAAATTGTACATCTTCACTAGGTGCTTGGGCAGCATTCCTTTTATATGTACCTTCCAACTTTGAACTACTTAGATTGCAGTGTCCTTGAAGGCCAAATCCATATGCTGTGTTCTCTTTTTCCACCAGGACCAGTGGCCCAGTGCCCTCAGCGGAGTATTACCTGAATAAACGTTCATCGACTGTCTGAACGTTGAACTTACATTTCTATATTTTAGCGGTAACCCAAAGGCCATGTGTGCAATGCAGAAAGTAGGCATCCATTCCAATTCAGATTTATTTTTAACTTTACTTAAAATATACAATTGTTGAGACAAAAATTAGTTAGTTTACTTCATAGTATCTGATCATTACAATTTCAGATTTACGTTCTCACCTGTCTTGAAGGCAGTTATGTAAAAATGTGCACAAATCTGGATCCTCACTCCATTTCTCCTCACCCGCTAGAGCACACTACCTCCAGGTCCCTTTCTCCCCGTTTCTTATCTGCCATCTTCCAAACCCACCCAAGTGTTAGCCCCAGCAGATTGTGGCAGGGCCTGGCTGCTCATTTCACTCCAGCCATCGCTGCCATCCACTGATCACCATGGCTAATCAGATAGTATGACAGTCTGCACCAATCATTAAGATGACCCAAATTAACAGCCTGGCCATGTCACAGTACATTCATTCCACATACACAGACATGGCCTAAGTGTGAGGCAGAAACTTGGATGTGCTTATTTGTGTTTGCATTGTAACATGCATTATTGATAGTCCTATGCTGCTTCAGTGCTTTAAATCTGCAAATGAGAATCATCTGTCAATTACTACAGCCAGAATTGAGATCTGAGGGTAAAAGAGGAAGTGTGTGTGCCCTTTTTCCACCAGCGTTTCCTTTCATTTGCCCTTTTCCTTCACAGTTACCTTGTAAAGCATCTTAGCTCAACACATTGCCCAGCTTTTGGCTTACAACGGATAGTGAATCAGAATATTTTTATATCCTGAAGAGAAACAAATCTTCCCTAGCCAGGTGAAGAAGGTAATGCAGGCCCTGAATTGTAAACTGGTTGTGGGGATTTGGTAATCCACTTTCCTCCTGTAATACTGGACAGTAAAGCTCGGTTTACTGTAAAAGCTGTGTTTTCTTAATAAAACACAGGCAGCCTTATTTTAATCACCGTTGCAATTGGCACCTTGCAGTGCCTGGTGTAAATTATCCCCCAAATATTTGCATTCTTGATAGCCATTTTTCTGCAGTGCATTTAATAAATAGAGGGTCCTATTACCTGCAAAATGTTAGTATAAATTAACAATCCATTAGGCACAATAAGTTTTATAAAACATTTACAGATAGAAATCATGTTTAATTAAAATTAACTTGCATGTGAAAGCCAAGTGCACTAATGATCACAATGACCTTTTATTACCTGCAGTCCCTTGTTTTGGCTGGAATGATTGACAGCTTGCTGTTTGGCTACCATGTTGAATTTCAGCTGACAAGACTTTTCATTTTAACTCAATTTGCCCGCCTATCACAAGCTGGTGGCAGGCCAGACCCAAGTCACCCAGCTTTGCCTCAGCAGCTTGCTCTAGTTCTCATTAGTACGCATTTATTCAGTGGAAATTGGAAGACAAATGCTTGAAGGCATGTGAACTAAGTATAGCAAATTAGGTTTAAAGACTGAATATTTATAAGTATATGGAAAGTCTTTTTTTTTTTTTTAATTCTAGAGCGAATTGAGAACTGAGTGCTAGCTTTGGCATAAAAGAAATAAAGATAGATGGGGGAAGGAAGATTCTAAGAATAACAATACTATAAGCTTTTTCTTTCCGTTTTGGAAATATGTTAAAATCTCTCTGACAACACCTTATCAAATACCAACCTGGCCCCTCTTTGGTGGAATGCTTGCACAGTGAAGTTTAGCACCTCGTGTGTGAGAAGGGGGAAAAATGAGGGTCATGTTCAATTGTTGCTTGGTTATCCCTTGGTATGTTTTAAATTGCCTTGTTTGTTCGGCACTAGCACAGAAACAGATGTTGCTGTACCGTGCAGGATAATTTACTGTACCTCCTGGTGCTGCATGGAAGTCCTCCCAGGGCCCAGCTGGCCTGTCAGTGGCACTGGCTGGTGTCTGCCCAACTATGACAACTACAAGTAGAAGCTGCAGTTCGTTTTTTGTGGTTTTTTTTTTAGTGTGCAGTTGTCATTCTTCTCAACATATAGCTCTGCCTGCATTCTTATGGGGCTGGTGGAAAAGCTGCTGGCTTTTGTGTCCGTACGTGGCCCCACAGAGCCACGGAAGCCCCACTCCACTCTCCATTGCTAATAATAATGAAGCTCATTACTTTTGTCGTCTAATGATTATCGTCATGATCGCTCAGAGTGAGAGCCAACCTCATCTTGTGCACATAACTGGTACTGGAAGGTAAAACAGATTTGTCATTTACGATCTGACCACTAAGCCACACTTTGTGCTCCATTATTGTGATTAACTTCTGCATAAGATATGCTTGTCCAATTGTCGTTTGTGATACTGCAATGGGCGCAAGCTGCCATGCTTCCCGCGAGCAGGTCAGCCAATCAGATGTGACCGTGTTATTGGGACTGTTAAATGCCTGCCCTGTCACAGCAGCCACCCCACAATTATGTTGTTTTTGTATTTCTTCTTCCCACACCTCTACTGGACTTGTTGGGTGAACAGCACTGCGACATATGTCAGCTACCATTTCACACCACACGCTAAAACGCTGCTATGCTGCTCTTGACCCAACAGAGCCAGCAGCAGTACAGGGAAGCTGGCCCTCGCTTTTCACCGTAGAAATGTTGGTCTCTGGTGTCCTGCCAGCTAAAATCCGGCGTGTCAGGTGCCTTGTGGCTATCTGCAGTAGAGTCCATGTTCCAAAACCAAAGTTCTTTTCTGTCCTTATCACCAACAAACCGATTTGACTCTGCCTGATTATAACAACGAAGGCAGTCCAAAAGAATATGCACAGCTTCACTGTATGTCACATTGAATCACCACACTGGCCACACAGAGTTGGCCGCAGCCTCATTTCTTTAGACAAATGCACACTTAGGGAAAAACCTCCTGGGAGAAGGCACCCAAAGCTACTTGATATCACTATGCAAGCTGCGCATAGATTTAAATTTGAGTGAAATAGCATTTGTTTTTATTTTGTGGCTGAGGCAAGCTCTCACTGACCAGTCTGCCTCTGTAATCTAATAATTGGGTACCTACTGTGTTTCAGAGCTTTGCTGAACATTAGGAAACTGGGCTGTGTATGTGTGTGTGTGTGTGTGTGTGTGTGTGTGTGAAAAAGAGAGAGAGAGACAGAGAGAGAGAAAGAGAGAGAGAGATTCTACATTGCTAGCCATAAACACAACCATTTGTTACCATGCGAAGGGGGAAAAACACTCAATTTGGAGCTCTTTTTCACATTGCTGATTAGAAAGAATCAAGCTTTATGTTCTAGGACCCATTCACGCTGGTGGAAACATAGTCAGTTTTGATTATGAAGGCAGAGATGCAGACCTAGACAGGAGCTGCATGCTATCAGAATGATTTATGCAAATTATGCATATTATTCCCGAAGGAATTCCTCCTCAAACTGCCAGGATAAATTGCCGGAAATTAGCCATAAAATCTGTCGTGCTAGGAGCAAAAGGTGAAGGCCACTGGGAAAGCAAGGACATTTCAGCTTCTGGAATTTTCCACGTTATGCTGGTGGCTGTTATTTTCACTGGATGCTGTGGGAAATAGGGTTTTCTTTTGAATCCTATAAAAGTACTTTCCCTTTAAAATTTTTCCAGCAAATGCTGACTCACATTTTATTTACAGCTAGCATAAAAGAAATTAAGTGTTCAGCTGTCTCAGAAAGCACTACTACAATTACTTTACTATTAACTGCCTAAATGGTTATGAAATGCCTGAGCCTTGTGTTAAAGGTATAACTGTTTTGAAGGGTGGTGAAATAACCTACCAGCAGTGGACTTTAACTGGGACATGGTTTTAATTTGCAATGGGTATACCCGTAACACAGCATTGCCCTCTTGCAAACCATTCCTTCCTGGGAAAATCCTAATTAATCACTGTCTGCCCAAGCACTGCAGTGTTGTTGCCTTCTGTCTGTGAAATGCCCCCAAGCTGTGTTGAGGCCAGGCCAGCGCTGTCTCACCCGCCCCCTCTTTTCTCTGGCCATGCAAAGCCACCATGAGCTCCATCTTGGTGCTCGGTGGATCTGATTAGGAAAGGGTGTCCTTTCCAATCAAAGCTATTGGTGATGAGCTTTAATGGCAAATGGCGGGCACTCCTCGGGAGCAGTCATATTTTAAGAAGCTGTTGCTTGTTTCCTTCAGAGAGCACCATTCTCGAAGCTTTACGACTGTGCTCATTTTCAAGCATCATTCGTTATGTTGAAGAGGATTTGACTCTACCTTCAGAGACCAGGGACTACTTTCTGCGCAAGGGAGACCTGATAGCCATCTTTCCTGCAGTCTTGCACCAGGACCCTGAAGTCTTTGAAGCTCCAGAGGTAACCAAACATTACTTAAGCTGGTCATTGCTACTCCTTAGATACTGCAAGCACATTCCTCTCCCTCATGATCTCTCTCTGTCTCTTCCTTTTGCTGCCTTGCTCCAAATGGGATCTGAGATGGCTTCGTGGCTTCTGTGTTTCCTTCCAATGGGAAAATTGTCCTGTGTACTGAAGTATTTCCTAAGGATCTCTCTTTCAAAGTTTTTGTGACCTAGGAGTAGAAACACAGTGATGAGACTCAATGCTAGGGTCTTCAAATGAAATGGACATTGTACCTTGACCATGATTACTTTTAGGCCAAAATTAGGTTTCTCTTGGCAGAGAATTATTGAAAACCGTAGAGGCCAAGCTATTGACAGACAGCTTAGAGAATAAATAAGGATGAATATTTTGCTAAGTGTTTGCAGAACAGGGTTGATATCCCAAAGTCAAATACCATCACGGCCATAGTTAAGTCCATATACTTTTTCACCTCTTACTAAAGATATGTGCCCCTTCTTGATCAATTAGGATGGCATTATGAACTTGAGATTGTAAAGCTGCTGCTCACAAGTGACGCTCTGAGGGTAATTGTGTCATCGCCTTGTATTTTTTTCCAAAGCTGGAGTTAATGAATATCAAAGACTGGAAATTAATCTACCCTGGCTCATCTCTTAATACCATTTCAGAGGTTCACCACCTGCATGCAAATTGAATGCAGTCATATTCTGCCTGTGCTTCTCATGAAGTAACGCTGTGGCTGCAGTGGGTTTTGTATATAAAATGCCATTTTTCAAAGAGAAACTTCTGTGCTCTTTTTGAGCAGTTCAAAAGCTGAACCACTTTCAAACCCAGTTTCTCAGTGAGATGTCTTGCAGCCAGGCTAGATTAAAACATTGTTGAATTTTGGAAACTAATAAGAAGAGGACAGACTTCAAATACAATGAGTTAATTTGTATTGATTTCGTCAGCAAGGCACAAAATGTTTTAGGTGAGGGGAGAATGTGCTAATGGTTTCTATGTATTTCAGAAGAGGCATTAAATGAATGATGATGGTTAAGTCAGAAGTAGGGTCTTAGTGAGTAAATGAACATTTTGCAAACAACAAGATTTATTTCCACACTTGTAAATATCAAAATTTTCACACATAGTAGGTCGTCAATAAGGAGGGCAAAATAACTAATATTTGAAAAATATTTTTTAAGTTTTAGTTTTATTTCTAATTACAATTTTTAATTTAATTAACATTATTGCGTGATTATTCCACTAGTCATTAAGTTTACTATTCATGTCACAATAGTAAAATAAATATTAAAGTTATCAACAAATACTCAAGACAGTTTGCCACATCACTGCTGCTTTTATGGTACTCTTCTTTGGGCTCCTCCTATCGTCCACCCTTGACCCTGCCCCCATGATGGAAAAGACCATGAATTAGACTTAGAAATTTAAAAATCAAAGTTAAATGTTGAACGTGTGCTGATTTATATTTATATTTTAGTATTTCTGTGGAATACTAAATAGCAGTGCCCAAATGTCACATAATAAATTGGTCAATTTATCTTAAGAGGAATCAGAAAGATTTGCCTCATACCAAATCTGGGAAGCCAAAAAATCACAATATTGTGAGTACCAAGTCTAACTTAAGCTCTAACTTAAGTTGATGAGTACTCTCTATTATTTCCTAGACTTAACATTAGCCAGTTACACGCAGCTAATGTTAAAATGAGCTAGCTAATTTTTCACCACAGTATTGTTTCCTTGAAATTAGTTGTGGAGTGCTAATTATAGTTCAGAACCATTTTTACATGATTTGGCAAGGTCCTATGTAACCATTCATTCTATAAACATTTCTTTGAAATTACTTGTAGATTGCTAATTATAGTTCAGTACCATTTTTACATAATTTGGCAAGGTCCTATGTAACCATTCATTGTATAAACATTCTATAAACTTAGGGTAGCAGTAAGATACTGTAGATACTCATATAACAGATGCCCATCCAAATGCAACCATGCCCTGGCAGTAAGAAAGAGAATTCTGTCCTTGGCCATTTGTCACTAGGTCCCTGGCCCGGGAGCTCGTCAGAGGTACACAGCCCCCACTTCCTGTCTTTTGTGCCCCACAGATCTACACCAAGCCTTAGAGACACAAAATAGGCAATAGCTGTTGAGTCAAAAACATGAGGAAAACTAACTCCAGATGTAAGTATAGTTATTCTTGGGGCCCCTAGAGACTACAGAGCCTTAACAGAGCATAGCTTCTCTCAACCCAACAAGGCATGGTTTCAGGATATTCAGAACTCAGAGACTCTAGAGTACTCCATTTCCGAAAAAGGACACGGTCTTCCTTCACTCATCTCTCCATTCCTGAATGTCCCTCCTTGTGCACTCAAGTGGCTCCAGATTACCCACAAGAATCACCCTCAATCACCTCTGCTTTGACAGTGTCCCTGATTCTCACCTTATTCCTCAGGCAATGTACCACTGCCCCTTCTATGGCCTGTGTGTACTTTCTATTTATTTATTATGATGCGTACCACATGGTATTTTGCAATTACTTGTTTACTTGTCTGTGCTCCCATTTGCTGTAAGCTCAGAAGGGGAAATGCCCTACCACTGCTTTCTCTGCCTCCTCAGTGCCTAACACACAGGAGGGTGTCCACAGAAGGTGAATAAATAAGGAGGTGCTGGGATGGATGATTGTACTGAAAGTGAAAATACACTCTAGGTAAAATTTTAAATCACTACAGATACTGCACATTCAAATATGTACTGGGCCGAACAACATCAAATAGATGAAGTGGCTTGTGTATAAATATAGCAATACTAGCAGGAGTGGTGAGAACTGGCAAAACTTTGGCTATTTCTGAACTAATCCTCAGCTCTTACAAGCATGTAGACCTGGTATGGCCAAGTCATGTTTTGTTTTGTTTTGTTTTTAACTCATAAAACAGGTTTCTGGGTGATGCTTAGAATTTTTTAATGTTTGGAAAAATAAAGCTTAAAACACAATGTGGGCTAAACAAAAAGTGTTTGGGGACCTAACTGGGTCTCTAAGCTACCACCAACATATGACCTCCGTGTTAGGAATTATTTTCCTGAGTATTGGTTACTTAGTTTATTGTAATGTAGTTGGCCAGGTAGCTCCTGCCTGTGTGGGGGAAAAAAAAAAATTGGCAAGTAAAATTTATAACAATGAGAGAGCAAAGGAAACACCCCTTCCCAATATTTTCTTCCTCTATCTGTATCAGTCTAAATGCTGTCCGAGAAAGTCTAGATAAATTAACTAAGAAAGGAAAGCTTTTAATGTTTTCTGACGACTTCATCAAATTTTGTCTATTACCATCCAGAATTCAAGCACTGACTCTCAAAGAATCAGAAATGGTGATGATTTCTTTTTTGCCAAAATACAAAACTGGAGCTATGGAAAAGACCAAATCTATTGGGTGTTTTTTCTATGGCTAGAGGGGCTGAAGTATAAAGGGAGGCCTGGGGAGGTCCCCATGGAAAAAAATGGCAATCATTTAAGATGGTAACACATTATCATAACCATGTAGCCTCCAAAAGTAGAGAAACAACAAAGTTATTACAAAGCCATCAGAGCAGCCCCTAAAGCTCTGAACTTGACAGGGCTTCCTTTATTTCACGCAAGTCTTCCCTCTCTACCTCTCAGAGGAATAGGGATTATAAAGTGATAAATGAATTCGAAAGCCCTTGAAAAAAAATTCTAAATCACTACAAAAACTATTATATCAATATTATTTTGATTATTGTCACAGTTCTTAGAATATATTCGTCATGACAAATGAAGAATACTCTAAATAAATTTTTGTCTGTATCTCAACCTGGAATAAAGATTGTGCCCCCAGTATATTTCAAGGCAACAAATGTATATTGAGCATCTAACTATCCAAAAAGCATTCTGATGGGCATAATAGGTGACACAGAAATGAAAAAAAGAGGCCTCTTCCTTAAGAGCATATAGCCAGGCCTTATCACCTGGCTATGTTCTCATATCCAGGTGTGTCATCATGGGAGGATTTCTTCCATACCAGTAAACCAGCACTTCATACCAGCTATGGTGGAACCAGCTGGTAAACCAGCACTCTGAAAAGCCCTGATTTTATCAGTTTTCATGGTATAAATATTCCCACCCTGGCTGATTTCATGTTACCACCACGAAGACCCCGAACACGGAGTTTAGAAGAGATGTGCACACTCTCGTGAGCTAGTTAGTACGAGCTGGCTACCGCCCTCCACTCCTTGGAACCCAAGTCATGGAGATAAGAAGAAACTTCTGTCATTTGTTAACTTGCACCCAGGAGGACTGACTGTATACCAGAGTCCACAGTGCAGCCCCTCAGTCATCCATTCAAAACATTGAGAGTGTTCATTCCTAGGAAGTCACACCTTGTGTCTAATCTAGATTCCTACACCCAAATGATGAATTGAGTGAATACAAGACCTGGTCATACTATATGTCACCTACCTCAGCAAGACCATGTTTTATGCCTTTCTAACTTCAATGCTTCGCATACTTTTTTTAAAAAAAAAAAATCTGTTGAACTGAACTAAACATAATATTTGGAGAACACAAGTTAGGTTGTTATATGATGTTTCTCAGTTACGTATACCAAAAATTCTTCTCTTACACCGAAATCCAGAAAATTGAATCATCTTTCCAGTCTTGATTTCTAGTGCTAAATATTATACCATTTTCCTGCTGTAAACACTGAATATTCATCTACTCTTCATTCTCTACATGTTTATTTACTCATTCAATATCTGTTTTCTTCAAAAGCTTGAAGATTGCTTTTAAAATATACTTTGTTGTCATGTATTTATTCATTAATTCGACAAACATACATGGACCCTCTACTATGTGCATAGCAGTCTGGTGGATGCTTTAAAAACACAGAGGTAAATAAGACAGTGTGACAACTCCGATCTCCGGGGATTTCCTGGCTCTGCCATCTCCTGTGGGTTAGCTCTGTCTTCAGCCTGGTGGCAAGAAAGCTGTGACAGTTGGAGGCATCATATTCACAAAGAACGAGGTCCGGAGGAAAAAGGGGGGGATGAACCTTTTTCACTGTTTGTTTTTCTTCCTTCACAAGCAGAGAACTTCTCCCAGATATGCCCCCAGACTTCTCCCCGTAGCGCTGACGAGCGTGGCTCACACACCCTGTCCTACCTACATCAGTCAGAAGCCAGAGCAGTGTGATTACCACGATTGGAGCCTAGACAAACCTTGTACAGAAGAAAGATGACGAGGAGTCAAACACAGCCATCATTAGAGGAGCAGTGGGGAATTTCAGTGTCTTACCCTTTCTCCTATGATTTCGCTGTTCTCATCCACTTAATAATATTGCATTTACTTGATCGTCTTCAATGAAGAAGTACCGAGCTATTACGGTTACTGCAAAGCATTTAAGTCAACCTGATGACTACCATGTTTAACTTGTTCCAAAGGATTGTGTTCATCGTGAGCTTCCCAACTCTTTGTTCTATGACACTGTGACCCCAGAATCTCAGGGGTGAGACTATTATACTCCCTTCTCTTTTTGTCTAAAACCAGACTATATCCCTAGCAGCTGCCGTATGCCCTTCCTAATATTGGTTTCTGCTCTGGTTCTCCATGCCCTGGCAATGGAAAACAAACTGGAAATACATTTCCACTCAAAACTATACTCATGCCTATGTGCCCTTGGACTTGGATGAGAGTCACAGAGACAAAGAAGTTGGTCTCTTCTTGTTTCATAATATAACCAACTAAATAGGAATTTCTAAGATGTTTATTATGAGGAAATTGAATAGAATGTGACAGAAAACTAGAGAAGTGACATGGCTGATTGACCAGAAATTTGAGGGAACTGAATGTAAACGCTAAGCGAAGGTCATGGAAGTAGGAGAGCATTATGGGTGTTATCACTATGGCCTCTCAGAGGGCAGCACATTCTCTTTCACAAAGAAGAACATGAAAGCCATGACCATTTCTGGCTTAACTTATAAAATGAGGACGTTATGAAGTCATAATCCAGGCTAAGTTTTCCTTTTGTATTTTCTGGCTTAAACCGTGGAGCTGCAGCGAGACCACATCTAACAAATCATTTCATGGCAAAATTGACTTAAACTGGTTGGGCCTAGACCAGGAGCTCTTAGGGAGAGCGCTCTTCTCCTCAGATTGGTCAGTGAGTGGGAGGGAGCAGTAGTATTGACTCAGGGAAACAGGCCGGGGCCACGTTAACAGACAAAAGTCACCAGGAAAGAGTGCCATATACTAAATCTCCAGGAACAAAGTGCATGTCAACAAAGAGTGCCCGTATTCATTACTACAGGGATGAACAGGTGATTTTAGTTTTACACTGGTTAGGACCTATTCAGATACATCCCAGAACTGTCTGTGGCAAAATACACTCGTGTTCTAATGCAGACTAATTTTGCCATCATGATTGCATCAACGTTGCAAGTTGGAAGGGACTAGAAGCTACCCAAAGTGTGTTTTCTAAGTTTGAGTATTTATCAAAATAAGTATCCCAGGTAAAAGATGATACACCCAGCACTTTTAAAAGAAACGATTTTGCTGACATTAATGCTGGGGTTGAGTAAGAAACTTAGATCATCTGTGAAGGATTCAGAATCTATCCACGTATTGTAGGGTTTTCTCTATAACCTGAAATGCTTTCAGTCTGACCTGCTTCTTTGCTTTTGACTTCATGTAGTTTATATCAAAGTTGTGTGCTGAGCAGGTCAAATGCTAATAAGCACTGAATACAGGAAATACCACGTGTATTAATTTAATCAATGGTTTAATTCACCATGGGCTGAAAAAAGGTCACTCAGTCTCCTCTCGGAAACTCAAGTGACAGTGAATTAACATGGTGGGCCAAACAACCTAGAGAAACCAGTCCCATCCTTTTCTGTAACAAGTAATATAACTTATTTATAAAAACATGTCAAAAACTACTGCTGCTCTGGAGTTAACCCAAAGAGAGTCCATTGTAATAGAACTGCCATAGAAGAAATTCAGTACATCATCAAAAACAAGACCAATTTTGTGGCTTAGCGCCTCTCTAGGGCTTTATGTGAATTTTATATCTATGTAATCCCAATATAAGCATTGACTCCTAAGGTCATAGTTCTCATCCATCAGTAACTGACTGGGAAGGAATAGAAAAAAGCCTACTGGAGAGTCTCAGTTAGGCAGCTCCTACTCAATATTCCATAGTCACGATGGTGGAAGATCTTACCTCTCCCCCAACATTGGTCTATCAAGTGCCCGTAAGTGAGGACCCATCTTAGAGAACAAAAATAGATATACTGCCTCTATACTTAGAGAACTCAGCACAGGAGAGAAATGTGAATTGGAAAGAAAAATCATAGTGGTGTTTGGATTTCACTTTGATATGGGAGGAGTCATTTCTTAGTAACATTTGAGTTTTTTGATAGTTCATACATGATCTGCACTTAGTCACATTTTACTTTCTGGTGTTGGCTGGCCTAAAGGGGCCTTTTAAGACAGGCAGGGGGAGCTGACAACTCTGTGGATCTAAACTCAAACTATTTCATGTAAATTTTTCATTTTAACACTCTATTTCTTCTTTACAGGAGTTTAGATTTGACCGTTTTGTAGAAAATGGTAAGAAGAAAACCACCTTTTTCAAAAGAGGGAAAAAGCTGAAGTTTTATCTACTGCCCTTTGGATTGGGAGCCAGCAAATGCCCAGGCCGATTTTTGGCAGTTATTGAAATAAAGCAATTGCTGATTATACTTTTAACTTATTTTGATTTAGAGATAGTGGACGACAAACCTATACAACTAGACAAGGGCCGCTTCTTACTTGGTATTCAGTACCCAGATTCTGATGTTTTATTTAGATACAAAGTCAAATCTTAAAGAAGCTAAAAAGAAAGAAATCTATCAAAACCAACCTAAATATCCTCAGCTCAGTTGTGATTTTAACTTCTGCAAATGTCATTGCTTTGCTTTGTTATTTAAAAAGTGCCAATTTTTTATTTGATCTGAGATCAGTCCAGTTTGTACTTGATCACAAAACCCAGCAGAAAATAAAACAGAATGGGGGCATGAAAATGGACATCAAAATCAACATATAATAAACTTAAAATAGCTTTTTGAAGTTTCTACCTATTATCTTCACCTGTCATAGTAAATAGACAGTAATAGACTTAACACTGTGGGATTTTTTTTTTTAAAGTCACTCAAATTCTTCTCTCATATATAAATACACACTTTATGCACTACTGGAAATGGACGCATTCTAACAACTTCCAAATTCTCAGAGAAGAGGGAAATTAAATTTCCGTGAGATAGACGGGGTGAAAATGTTCCCTTCACATATAATATTAATAATATCTGTATTGCCAGGGTGCGTTTGCCTTAAATGAGTTTTGCAGTAGATTAAATACTTCAACTTCACTTCAATATTTAATCATCCATAAATGCTCTTTATTACTTTGTATACTATGACTCAATAGAACACAATTTCTTGTTCTATAAGACCACTCAGATTCAAGTTAGATACTGATAAGATTTAATGTATAAGAACACACAAAAACTATTATATATTCAGCAGTTGCCCTACACGTTAGTGTTAGGTTTATTGTAGAAGCAAATGTTGAAATCATTCCAGGATTGATTGCAGCATTTGGCTTTAGTGTGAACTATAAGGGTTCTGCCAGTATTGCAATTAAGTCTTTCCTAAATGCTTTTCTTTACATAAACTGAGAAACTAAATAGCAATATTTGTTCTTAACACCTCACCTTTTAGACTTGGAGTTTATTTGTATGATCCTGAATTACAACATTATATAATTATTATACTTAATAATTATACCTAGTTACTAAGCTTAATTTCATACACTACAATGCAGCATTGTGTCCATGATTGAAAGATTTCTAACATCAGATGCCAAGTGATTGGCATCTGACATAAATGATAATGTTTCTATATAAACAGGCAAAGCAGGTGATGAAACCCAGGTAATTCATGCTGCACTGATTGGAACTCTCATGCTTCAGAAATGTCCTATTGTTTTAAAAAGGAAATTAATTTTAAAAATAACATTATAAAATACTTACCTTACTAAGTACATAGATTTGCTAGCATTTATTTTCTCCTTCCTGAAGTACGTGCTCTAAATATTCCTTAGAGAAGGTCTGCTGGTCTAAACTCTATTTTTGCTTAGTTGACGATGTTTTCATTTTTGCCCTCCGTCTGAAACCACGATCTTACTAGGTGCACACATATAAGTCGAGAGTTATTTCTTCATAGGGCTTTGAAGATATTGCATGTTCCGAAGACTTCCATTGTTATTATCAGTCAGTTTAATTACTCGGTAGGTGGCCTGCGTCTTCTCTCTGACAGCTTTAATATGTTCTCTTTGCTTTGATGTTGTAAGTTTCTTTCTATTTGTCATGCTGTGATACTTGAGTCAGAATATGTGTTTTTCATCAAGTATGGAATATTTTCAGCCATTATCTCTTTGAATATTACCTCTCTCGGGCTCTGTATTAGATCCTTTCACTCTATACTCCATGTTGTTTGACTTTTTCTCCCCATATTTTGTATATCTAATTTATATTCTAAGTAATTTCTTTAGATCTCTCTTCTAGTTTCTTCTCTGTATCTACAAGTAATTGGCTCTTTAACTCATCCACTATGTTTGTTTCTTCCTTCCTTTTATTTTAATCTCTGGTTCATAGGCTGAGTAATCATATTCCTTATACCTCTTAGTTCATAGTACATAATTATAATTGGTCCAAACAAGGCCCCTCTGGCTTTATTTACTTATTCTATTTTATACCTAACCCGCACTATCATACTCCTCCCCATTGTGCGCAAACATTCTAAAGTGTTTGATGTTTATCTTTTTATGAAATATATATTATCATCTTGGGTGCATTTTTTTAATTTACATAAATGTATTTTCTATAAATCTGATCCTTCTTAATTTTCTTACAAAGCTCTACGTTTTTACAGACATATACATATTGCTTTACATACGAGGTCAGGCAATTACGTTCGTGAACTCATCCTAGAAAAAGTGGTACATACTTCTTTGCTGAATATCATTATGGTCACCTTCCAAGTACTCCCCTTGGGAAGTTATGCTCCAATGTGAGCACGTAGTCAACCCTTTAAAGCAATTTTGGAACTCTTTTTCTGGAATGGTCATCAGAGCTGTCGTCGTACTACCCTTGATGTGCTGAATGTCATCAAAATGTCTTCCTTTCAATATTTCCTTTATCTTTGGGTAAAGAAACAAGTCATTGGGGACCAGATCAGGTGAGCAGGGAAAGTGTTCCAATGACTAAAAACTCCCTCACAGACAGTGCCGTGTGAGCTGGTGCATTGTCGTGATGCAAGTGCCATGAATTGTTGGCAAAAAATTCAGGTCGTTTTCGTCTAACTTTTTCAGGCAGCTTTTTCAGCACTTCCAAATAGTAAACTTGGTTAACCGTGTGTCCAGTTGGTACAAATTTATAATAAATAATCCCTCTGATATCAAAAAAAAGTTAGCAACATCGCTGCAACAAGTGCTCGAACTTAATTGTCAGACCTCGTATATTTATTACTCATTATGGCACAGTATACCATAATGTGTACCCACTGTGTTTTAATGATTTATCCAGGAAACTGTTAATGCAACAGTTAATTTGAGGGAGAGGCCAAAGGAGAACCTAAAACTACCCCCACTTATTCTCCCACTACTGTGCCCACCCACCCTGCACCCTGGCTGCTGCAAACCCCATCCTCAACCCAAGCACTGGGCACACACGTGCCCGCGCGCGCACGCACGCGCACCCAAATAGGGCCCTGTGCTTTCTCTCCTGCCTTCCACAAAGCATAGCCCATTCACTTTGTACCAGGACATCTAGTTTGCCATACTGCCTGAAGTGGAAACCTCCAGATTCTTTAATTCATCTTAGTAATACACTTTTGTGAGGTTACAGCAGAGAGAACACAGGAAATTATTCCATTGTACTTCCTGCTTAATTTATAATTAGAAGGAGGTAGGAATTTAGAATAGAAAGTAATAAATAAAATGGTTGAGAAAATATTATACAAAAGCAGTGGACAGTAGAATCAATGCAAGAGAATCTTATGACAGACTGAAATCTAGTAATTAAAGTGTGTTTATGAATAGACAATAATGTCATGGTGAAATAAGTTCAAAAACATGGATTCTAGCTGTGACATAACTGGTTTCTCATCAGCAAGTCACTTTGCTTCTCAGTGCGTCCATTTCCTTTTGTGCAAAATAAAAATAATAAGGCCTATTCAACTCCAAGTTTCATTATGAGGATTAAACACAGTAAGATGAGTGAACTTATTTTTAAAGTATAATGCAATATGTAAACATAAAATTGTAAAGGAGATACTTAAACTATGTTGTGCCTTTTAAAAACTGTTCTTGTGTATTTGTAAAAGGGAATAATTTTTGTCATTAGTTAATTCATTTTTTTCAACTAAACATTTATTGAGCATTTCCTCTCTTCTACATGTGATGTTATGCACTGGATTACCCTTCCTCAAGAACACACACATGCAGCTAATTTATTATAAATGTAGTTACAAGTAATAAATTCATTTCTTTAAAACTATTCTAAAATTCTGACTCATCTCTAGTTCTAATTAACTTCCATCATTCATTCCAAGTAATGTTCTGTAATGAAAAATTATGTGCATACTTACACACAATAAAACATATACATCAGGTATATGTTTGTATGTTTATATGATTTACATGATTATATGGGAAAAATAACCAAAACCAAATACAGTTATAGAGGCTCCAGAATTTTTTTAAAACTGTATTTTATGTATCATAAAAAATAAATCTTTTCATTTGTAGTCTCCCCTAAGTTTCAAATTAAAGGAAATGAATAACTAATAATGCTGTTTCATATCAATGACCAACAGTAAAGAAGCATTCAGGTAGCAAAAACCAAACACCCTGAAGGTGTTAAGAAAAAAGCTATGTATCACTAAATAAGGCATGCTGATAAACAACCCACATGGAAAGTTTTATCTTCCTCCTTTTGGCTTTCCTGGCACACTTGAATGTATTTCTCCATGTCATCATTAAGTTTTGGGTCAAAAGTCTAAGGCAAAAGAGCTTCCCTACTCAAAATTTGCGTCATTACTTCTGTTTATTTTCTCATAAAAAATAATTTGGGTACCTGTTCCTATAAGCATCTTCTAATACAACAGTGAAATCTTAAAACCAATTTCAAAGATCAAAGCTAAACATTATCTAGGTTTTGATCTTAGTATAAAATAATGTCAATAATTATGAAACTAGAATTATACGCCCGTAGAATGTGCACTGTTTTAACCTATTAAATTATCCAATGTTGCAAACTATTATTTACTTGAACTGCATTATTAGGTATTCATATTCACATACTCAATTAAGAAAAAGTTAGCAAGCCAAGATTACATTCCCTGTAGCATTATTTTAAATTATAATGAGCGATCAAATAAAACGCTGGTATTTCTCTAAAGCAGTTATTACTTTATAGCGTTAATCTAAATCAGTGATCACTGATGTTTGAACTTTTTAGCTTAAATGTTTATTCTGTTTATAATACCTTCTTGAGTAAATTTAACTCATAAAAAACTCTACTACATAATTTTAAATAGGAAATAATTTGGCAAAACTTATGTTTAAAAATATTTTTTTGACAGAGGAATGCTGTATATTATAAACACTGTTGTCCTGAATCATTTGTTTAATATGATCTTTTGATTTTAAAATGTTATATATGTGGATTTATGAAGAAGCAAATTGTCTTTAAAAGATTTTAGGTGAGAAAAGTGATGTGTAAATCTATTTTATTTTATTTACAACAAGAACTCAATAAATCAACTTTTAAAGCACAGATGAACGATCATGTCTTTTTTCCCTCCGAGGAACATGTTAGATTTGACTACAAATAGCAAACTATTTGGGGGAAAACATTGTACTGTCGTACTGTAATATCTTCCATTCTCATTTCCCCGCCACGCACACATATACATATATTCTTATTTTCTAATACCCTCCCTAAAAGTACATTAATTGTTACATTTAGAGTATTTTTCAACATATTTTTGCTTATTTATGTGTGAAGTAAATACAGATACAAGAAATGTCAGTGACTAGTAAGTATCTTAGTAAATTTATTTTAACCAGGCTGACCCTGCTAGGCTACAGTTTTAATAATTGTTAATATTCTGTGGAGAGATGTATAAGGACAATAAGAAATAGGGGAGAGATTATATTAGATCTGGCCTTTGTCTTCCGCAGATCACTTTACCACACATAATGGATGAAACAATAATATTTGGACAGTATTCTATTTATTCATAAAGCTGAAATCCAAACTGTAGAAAAACATAATAAAGAGCACTGTTGATGAAAATGACATGTGGCTGTTTCAGTAAGTATACATACAGCATTGCACTGGGACACTTAGCTTTTCCAAGAAACACTGCCATGAGTCAATAAGGTTTTATAGGAACTTGCCTTAGACTCTGAAGGTATTTATTTGTGTGCATTTGGACAAGTCAGTTCAGTATTGTTTAACAATTAGGATAAATTATGTCATTAAATGGGCAGTCTATGAAATAATCATCTTTGTTTTCAATTTTACTCTAAAAAAACATTTATTGAGTAAATAGAAATTCTGCAGAACTTTGTGGAATTAGCCATGATCATGTGAGTAATAATGTGCATTTTCTATTCACGATATAGTTGGATAGAAAAAAAATACTCAGTGGTTATGCTAGATAATTTTAAGTGTTTGATACAGTTTATCGTTAATTATTTGAGGTACACTTTGTGTTCTCAATTCCTAAATGTATTAATTTTTATAAGGAGAACCTGATATATTGCAGACTACACAGAAAGTAAGTGTTTAGAGAAAGACTCATGACGCATTTTATTTCCTTTATAACATTTTGTGCTCATAGGAGAAACTAGAGGAATATAAATAATAGGTAAAGGTACTAATACCTAATGATTCATCATTGAGTCAAATTTAAACACAAACATAAAGGGCATATTAGTTGGAGTTTTTTTTTGTTTGTTTGCAAGAGAACATTTACTCCATATGACTTATTTCTAAGACGTAGACATTGTAGTTAACATAAATGTATGTCGCTACTACCCGAAAACCCATGTTTTTTAGGAATTGCTTTAGGAATTGCTCTTATGTTTAAATGAAATGTACTTTTATTCTCATAACTTCTAAGAACTGGCCAATATATTTAAAGTTTTATAAATGCTTTGTTTTATACTTTAAATGGAATTTTAAAAAAGTATTTGCAATCACTTTTTAATTTGTTTATGAACCTGAAAGTTTACAGGAAGTAGTGTTTCCTCCCTGTTTTGAAATTAGGCATTCCTTTTTTTAACTTTTTACTTTGAACTTATTTCAGACTTACCAAAAAGCTATAAAATAGTATTTATTTTTAAAGAAGAAATACTCAGACTAAACAATGCTTACAAAAAATTGAAGAGAGGTCCTAGGACTTAGCCAGTGAAGAGCTTAGTTAACCTTTGACCTTTGGAGATGATTCTCCACAATAACTACCCTACAGAGCAGCATACCTTAACTGACAACGAATGGCAGAAATAATACCACCCACATCCTCCATAGTGCAAAGAAGTATTTTGTTTTCATTTTTTCTAATTAAAAAAAAAAACTTACTTTGTTGAGTAATTCCAGATATATTTACTTTTACTCTCTTGAGAAATCTACACATTAACGATATATATGCCTGATGCTTCTCCAAAAGAAAATCAAAGTATGTTATTTCCGGACCCTGCTTCCTGATGTTTGGAGCATTTGATAGATTTCCTTTTCTCTTCCATGGCTCTTCATGTTTCTGTGGAACCCTGGTTAGGAAAATTATTTTCTTTTCATAGAAGTCTCAGATGGGGACAGAGGTTCAGCCTGGTACCTGAATTTTGACCATAGCTCTGAAGAGAGACTATATCTAGCAAGTATAGCTGTACTCACTTGAAGCGACAGTGCATGATCTAATGTTTTGACTAGTTAGGTCTATAATATGAGGCTCTCCCATAATAAGCTATTATTTGTCTTGTCTTTTCAAAGAGTAGATAAAGGATATTTAACAAAGAAATCTTTATACCAATTTCTTCAGTAATTGCCAGAGCAGAGAAATGCATAAAATGAGGTTAGGCCATGAAGCACTTTTATGTTTAAAGCTAAATTCTCATCTCTAAACATCTCTATTAACATAGCAGATTTGAGTTGCAACTATCTTCCTGATAAAATATGAAATCTTTTAAGATCGCAAAGCATTTGTAAATAATGGATCCTTTAAATATCCCTGAACTTTATTCTGAAACTTATAAAGAGAAATAATAATTGCTTTACATAACCACTGATACCATTTTAGCATTTGATGAAGATGTTAATTTATGGTTGGTTAGCAGTTTATGGCTGTCATTAGTTTTTCAGTTTGGTCCACATTAGAAATCTATTTTTCTTTTTTATTTTAATCTGAGACAATTATATAAAGATATGGTTATGTTTTATCTAAAACGTATCATTCTACTATAGCATTTCAAATTATTCACAGATCATAGTTCTTATATGTGCATATATGAATTTAAAAATACAGCAATAAAATGCTTGAAACAGATCATAAATTTGCTTCATATTTTATTGCATCTCTGAATCAGGATGAGAAGACAAGGGCAACTATGGTCTTTGGGAAAGAATTAACTCTTTCGCAAGCTGGGAAGTAGAACGATATCACAGTGTTCATAATTAAAGATAACTCCCCATCAAAGCATTCTGGTAACTTGTAAGATAGGCTTGTCCATCATACTGGGGGTGGGGGTAACTGCAAAATCCTCTTTCCCTTTGCAGTCTAACCTTCCCAGCTCATTTTTCTTCCAGAGCTCACTGATCCTTATTTCTGTATTGCCCAAATTAGAGAACATAGGGGAAGGGAAAGGAAAAGAAGTCACACACGCACATGCACGCGCAGTCAGTGGTATCTGGTAATTTTGCAATAGTCCAGAAGTCTCCTGGATCGTGTTAAGATGAGTAATTTAGAAAAAGTGGCAGAATTTATCCCAAAGCAAGCCACAAGCAAAGCGAGCAAGGAGTTTCCTTGCCTTGCTAGGAAGTGAAACTATGGCACTTTTGCAGAATTCCCGAGTGTGGCACGGCTGCAGGGTGCTCCTGACAAGCCTGGCACCTGTAGGTGAGCCCACCAGGCCACGGGGGTGCAGGTGACAACCCAATCCTAGTGCCACCTCTCGAAAGAGAGTTGGAGGCAGAGTCCCTGAAGTTCGCTGTTTGTTTTAAGGAACTTGGAGTTTGCAAGGCTTGGCACCCGAAGGAGAGGCCCGGAACGCCAGTCCAGGGGAAACACGGAGAGAAGGGGTGCTCTGCGGCTGCGGATCCCGAGACCCTCCCAGGGCGCAGCGCGAGCGGAGCAGCGCGGATGGAGCTTATGGATGGACATCGCTCTGTGTGCACCCTTTGGCTGGTTGGCCTGCGAGAAAGCCGGCCCTCCCTCCTCCTGCCATCCCAGGTCCCCAGGACAAACACTTGTCCTGGCCCTGGGGCAAAAACAAATACCTGGTTATTACACACAGCCTACAGATCTCTGGTTCTAGTAAACATGTATCAATGGATCAGAAGAGCCAGACATCCGTCTGAGAGAAAAAAAGACTCTTACCCCGAGAGAGAGAGCTGCTTTTACTCTTAAACTTAAGTTAGTCTCCTGGTTTTCCCTCCAGTTTCCCTCCTTCCATCTACTGTGCCCAGTGTCTGATTTAAAAGGCCAAATCTAAATCAACCTGCAGGACATTGGCTTGGCAAAGCTAGGGGCATCCGAGTTATAAATGCCAACGCAGAGCTCGCAGGAAACGGGCTCATTTATTTTGCCCACACAGCAGAAAAATGTTAATTGATGTAAAATTGTTTGGCACGTGGATAATTTAGTCTGACCTGCATTTTAATTAAAAGAAAACTTATTTGTTTCTGATATTTATATTTTGTAATTTAATTTTGTTTAGAGGTACCGTTGTGTAGTTGACACCCCAGTCCCAACCCACTTCCCCAACTGAATCACATTTTCATTAAAGGTTTTATTAAGGAGCCTGGCCTGACCAGGATTCATTACCTCCCGCTTCCTATGAGCATACTTTCGGGTTTCCATCCGCTCTGTCGCTCCGCCGTGCAAAGCCCGCACAATGTGCTGCGAGCCGGG